>NW_024870912.1:1770000-2970000 GCF_019054845.1 Dipodomys spectabilis
ATGTCAAAACCAGCTTTACAATGTCGGTGGGGGGGGGAGGGGGGGTATGATTGGGTGGGAGGGAGGGGGGAGGCTGGGAAGGGAGGTGAAGGGTAAACAAAGGAGGAGGCTGCAATGCTTGGTAAGAAATGTATGCATTATCCTGCCCATGTAATTGTAACCCCTCTGTACAGTATGTTCTCAAATAAAATAAAATTAAATTAAAAAAAAAAAAAGAAGACTTTTCAGCAATGTCATGGCAGAATCTCCTTCAGATTCCCTAAATATTAAAACTTAACTTTAACATTAAAAAAAATAATTTATTTTCTTGTAAAGATGCTGAACAGAGAAGTTACAGTTACATCAGTAAGGTAATGAGTACATTTCTTATTGGGCATTGTTACCCCTTCCTTTGTTTTTCTCCCACTATCCTTTCCCTCCTCTGAATTTAACTTTTAAGTCTAACTTCTGGTATAAAGGAAATTTTGGTACAGAAGAACTAGTTAACCAGGAGAACCTGCCTGAGTCTCTAAATACAGGGAGTGTGGCTGCTTTGGTGGAGTGAGGCTCTGGGAAGGTGAGCTAAAATGGAGGAGGAGAAGGAGGAGGAGGGAGGGAGGAGGAGGAGGGGGGAGGAGAAAGAAATAATTAGGTAACATCAAAAAGAAGTCACCATACAAATTAACTGTGTAGAACAATTCTATAGGATATTTGTCTCAGTCTTTAGATAGGAGGCTTGGATGTGTTTCTTAAAACAGGAGATGATGAGAGGGAATATTCTGAACTTTGGAAAGGATTTAAAGGATACAGCAATCAAATGTAGGAGCCTAGTTTAGAAAAAAAAAAGACAAGACAGAAAAGAAACTTGGAGTACATGGTCAAAGTAAAACCTGAACTGTGAATTAGGAACCTGACAAATATTGGGTCTGGATGGTCTACATGTTTGAAAACTTTCATCATAATTCTTTATTTTATTTTATTTTATTTTTTGTGAACATACTGTACAGAGGGGTTACAATTACATGGACAGGATAATGCGTACATTTCTTATCAAGCATTGCAGCCTCCTCCTTTGTTTACCCTTCACATCCTTTCCCTCATCATAATTCTTTTCAAGGACAGTAACTGGAAATTATGCAAGAAGGGGAAGAAATTCAGTTGTGATGTCACGTGCTTATAATCACAAAAATTAGGGATGTTGAGGCAGAAGGATTGTTAATATCTTGTCTCTTAAAAAGTCAAGAAGAGAAAGGTTGTCCTAAATAGATACCAACTGAGCCCCAAGACACTGAAGGTGAGAATCCGGACAGTGGATTCTGGGAGCTAGAAAGTTTGACTTTGCTGGCTAGTGAGGACCAACTGGGGTTAGCAGATGATAGAATGGACCAGCCATGTCTCCTGTGGATCTCAGAGTTTGTGCCAGAGACAATGGGAGGGACTTGGGTGTTTTGTAACCAAGTTTTCCATACCTATGTACTCTGTGTTAGTGTATGAAAACAATTATGGATAAAAAAATATTCAGAAAATAAAATGTACCAGTACTGAATGTATACAGACATTTCTGTGTCATGATTCTTAAAGCATGCCTTGTATCAACTATTGACATAGCACTGGCATTGATTAGATATTCATCAGGAGATGATTTAAAGCACATAGGAGGAGGGTATGTGCGTATGTGGTGTGTATGTGTGTGTATGTGTGTGTGTGTGTGTGTGTGTGTGTGTGTGTGTGTGTGTAGACAAATGCTTTGCCATTTTATGCAAGGAGCTAGGGCATCTGTAAATCTCTGTGTCTTCATGTCTCATAAAACACCAAAACTGATTATTCCCAGATATGAGCCATTGCCCAGAGGATTAAGGAGGCGTGTATTTGGCAGAAGGGCTGTGTCTAGCAGGGTATGGATATTAAAGGATTCTCATATAGCTTCTGCTGAGAGTCAGAATTAGTCTTCAAAAGCAAGTACTGATCCCAGAGACTTAGACTGGATGAGCCCCAAGATGGGGGTAGAGCTGGTGCAACCTCCCAGGTCAAGGGTGAGAGAGCAGGAGTTATACAAGATATGCAGGTCAATGCACCTGAAATTTGAGACCGTTAATAAACTCTTCGTTCTGAAAGAACACAGGGTGGGCTGAGTGCAAAGGTCAAGGATGCAGCCTAGAAGCAGGCTGGGAAAAGTGGAAGAATGCAAAAACTAGGAGGAAGAAGGGGGAGATGCGGGCTCTGGCAACAGGGAGAGCCGATGAATACAAAGCACTACGGAAAAATGTAGAGACTCAAGGATGTAAGGACATGACTTGGTGTTGGTGGAAGAACACTGGCCATCCAGAGTCAGTGGTCCCTGGATGCCCAGTGCATGCCAAGTGTGAAGACCAGGCCTGGCTCTTCCACGTGCTTTTTGAGCACTGAGGGCCCTGCAGTTCAGCAACCTTCCATTCTGGAAGGATCACAAGACAGATTTTCTGTCTTCTGCCCATCATTCACAACTAGCACCTGTTTTTCACACATGCCAATGTGTACCCAACATATAAACAATTCTTTATTTTGCCTACCACTCCCTGGCCCAGAGGAAAAGCTTAGGGATTCAAACATAAGTGACAAAGAGAACCCTGAATCTATAGATTCTGTTTGCTGGGGATATGGGTGCGGAACTGGCTTGAATGAAGTTCATGCCAGAAATGCCTTCCTCTATCCAATGGAGCTTTGCTGGTGTCATGGCTCATAAGGCAGTTCTTCTAATCCTGTTTTTGCAGGGAGGATGTAAAACAGCTGTGGTAGATTCTGAGCAAAATATTTGGGGTCTCAGTCACAGTAGAAATTCCCTGAAAGTGGAAATCCTGAACTCCTCAATCATATTTGTGTAGATGTAGACTCTCCCTCCTAGGTTTGCCCCAGGTAACTGACAAAATCCAGCTCTAAGAGGAGGCAAACACTCTCCATTGCTTCCATTGAAGCTTAGTGTGTTTCATTGTCACTCAAAAGAATGACATCTCCAGTAACGCCTGTTCCAAGGAGTTCAATGGTATTAACATTGTTTATAAAGAAACATACCTTCCATAATTTTTCCTTAACCTGGATTGAGACAATAGTTGTGAAAATGTCCTCAAACTCCTACCAAGACCCTAGCAGTGAATTGTTTATTGCATGGTCTGTAAATATCCACCTGTAATTTATAGGCACTTAGGAAAAGGTCCCATTCATTTGTGACAATGAAGAAGGCAAGAAAGTGGCCTTGAGAGAATGCAGAGCATTCTTAAAATAAAACTATGCAGAAAGAGATTAAAAGGAGGCTCCTTAACAAGCACTTTTCTGCTCCAAAGAGGATATTTACATTCATGATATTTCTGCCTCAAGATATGTTTAATTTCTGGTTAATTGAGCCAGATTACAAATCAAATCTGTTTAATGTAAACAGAAACCCAGTTAAGGTTCACCCTTTGCACCTGAGTCACTCTGATAATTAAGTTCCTGATTTATCTTTCATCTCATCAGATTACCTATACTCTATGGATGGTCCCTTTCCACCTTCCCCAAATAGAAACAGCCTCAAACACCTCATTCCCTAAAAGATGTCCCCATTTATAGACTGAACACCTCAAAGGCCACAATTTACTACCCTAACATATCTCAGTGAAAGTCAAAACAGCAACACAAAAAGAGGAAACACATCTTTTCAAATGAATTATGGATTCTGCCTCATTTGTTGGAATGTGAATTAATTTTGGGAATATCTTTTCCAACATACAAAACATCTTTCCATACTACCTTATTGATCCTTCTATTCAAACAGCCCTGTGAGTCAAAAGCAGCATTGTTATCATTATCAGTGAAGTTCTGAAAGTTTAAAGACTGTATTTAAGATCACAAGAAGGAATAATGCTACAGACATAGTTATGATGGTATTTTTACTGGAGGTGCCATGAATTGATTTTTAACTACATCACAAAAAACATGAAATGCTTTTTTTTGAAACACATTAGTTTCTTCTCCTTGTTGTGTTAATTTCCCGGTAGCTGCTAGACTGTCCAACGCCATAGAAATACAGGCCTAGATGAGCAGGAAGATAGGACTCATTGTGAATGGAGAGTTGGAAGGACATGGTACACTGGGCCTCTCTAGGGTAGGAGGGAAGACAGAGGTCTGTCCCACATAGTGTCCTGTTGGCCTGGCCTTGACCTGGGAAGAATAGGTACAAGGTACAAAAGACGGTAGTTTTCCAAATCATACTGCACCATCTGGGAAATTTTTTTAAAAGTATACATATAAAATTGGTAATGTAGCCGGGGGCTGGTGGCTCCGTATGTAATCCTAGCTACTCGGGAGGCTGAGATCTGAGGATTGTGGTTCAAAGCCAGCTCGGGGAAGGAATGTCTGAGAAACTTTTTTGGGGGGGGAGGGGGCGTCCGGTCGTGGGGCCTGAACTCTGGGCCTGGGCGCTGTCCCTCAGCTCTTCAGCTCAAGGCTAGCGCTCTACCACTTGAGACACAGCGCCACTTCCGGCTTTTTTCTTTTTGCTTATGTGGTGCTGAGGAATCGAACCTAGGGCCTCATGCATGCAAGGCAAGCACTCTACCACTGAGCCACCTTCCTAGCCCCCGAGAAACTCTTATCTCCAGTAAACCACTCAGAAAACCCCAAGTGGCACTCTCGCTCAAGTGGTAGAGTGCTAGCCTTGAGCTGAAGAGCTCAGGGACAATGCCCAGGCCCAGAGTTCACGACCCAGGACTGACCAAAAAAAATAGGTTTTATAAATAAAATAGGTTATATGTAATTTATAGCATATGTAATATATATTATGTAGTATATTATATGTTACATATTGTACATGTTTAATATTGTTACCTATGTTATATATTATATATATGTTATATAGATGTATGTGTATATGCATGTTACATATATATGTATATGTCATGTACATGCATTCATATATTGTGTACACAATATTATTGTATATAATATACAATGCATACAAGATATATAGATATAATATATTATCTACAATTATTAAATATATATGTAGTATATATATACATATATTATGTATGCATATATTTAAATAAATTCATAGGTATAACTATATTATATATAGTTATTAATCTTATTTTTAAGTAGTTGTACAAAGAGGTTACAAATCCATCTTGGTCAATGTCACCCCTTCCATTATTCTAACCAAATATATTTTTATTAGTGTATATTAATTTTACAAAGGGGATTCACTATGCTATATCCATATATGTGTATAATACACTTTGTTCAAATTCTCTTCCTTTAGTATTCTTTCTTATTCCCTTTCCCTCACCATGGAACTCTTCCTTGGTCTGCTGTGTGTGTGTGTGTGTGTGTGTGTGTGTGTGTGTGTGTGTATGTGTAGAATCCTATTTCTGTCTAAGGAGAAATTGTCGCTATCATTACGGGGGACCAAAGTTCAGGGTAAAAGTATTTTT
Source organism: Dipodomys spectabilis (assembly GCF_019054845.1). Lineage (NCBI taxonomy): Eukaryota > Metazoa > Chordata > Mammalia > Rodentia > Heteromyidae > Dipodomys > Dipodomys spectabilis. Next base: position 1,775,424 of record NW_024870912.1, read on the forward strand.
CTTCAATATGTATTTACTTTTCCCTGACTGACTGGCATGCCCTCTTTTAACTTTAATTAGAAACTAGAGTGGATAAAATACTTATCTTTGACATACCATAATGATCTAAAAGGATTTCTCACCTCTGGTACCCACAGCCACAAAGTTATAATTCAAAGGCTATGTTAATGGGACACTCCCCAAACCTCTTGTGCACAGGGAAAAGCTGAATTAATCAAAATGGTAATTGTGCCACAAATCAATTGCTACCTAAAATTATTCTTACAGAACTGAGCCATAAAACTCTTCATGTCTTCTAATAGACTATAATCTTAACTGTGGTCTTTTGTAAAGCAGTCCATCCTTATTGTATCAGTGTAGACTCACCATATGCACACGCCCGTGCACGTGCACACACACACACACACACACACACACACACCTCTTCATGGGCTGTTAACTGCGAGCCAATCATCTCCCTCATTTTCTCAAATAGCATATATCATTCACATGAAGCGAGCACATAATTTGAATTAAATTGAATGATGTTCTTACTAGCTTCAAAGGAATTGGAGTGGACGATGAGAATGCTTTCTATTTTTTACTCTGTCTTACAAACTCAGCTCTCAAAAATATTATCCCCAATGTTTCAGATTTAAATGCATTATACTGAATGAAGTGTCTAAATTCTAACTACTTCTGTTTCTGTTAACTGTTTAGACACACATACAAGGACTTTTTTGATTTCCTGATCAAACTGAAAACAAGCTCACTGGTTCCAGTAAGACCAGAACTTGACCTAGTTAAGAAGTATTCCTGAGCTCTTCAAGTCTTCATGTTGGAGGACATGAGTCTTTGTGCCTAACAAAAAAAAATAGGAATAAAAATTATAAACAAAAATATGTTTAATTAAATAACACGAGGAGAGAGAATGCTTAGTAGAAGTCCTATCCTTTATATTTGGCTATCATTTTACACTGTATTTCAATGCTATTTTACTTGAATAATATTTACTATGATGATTTACTTCATCAAGATGGTTTGGGGAAGAATGAACAAGAACATTCTATAGTAAGTGGCATAATTTTCACATTTTTTGAATTGCGTGTCTGTGTGAGTATTTCATTGTCTTATTATCTGAGAAGATGTATCAGCTTTTGGTTGCCATGCCTGTTCAGATGTGGCCCTATGGTTTAAAATTTCAGCCAGTTTCTCCTTATCTCAGTAACACCAAGTTGTCTGCCTCTTACTCATCCCACAGATTTTGTTCACTTCCCAAATTCCTAGATCATTCTTGCTCATAAGGTCATACTATAGGCTTAGTGGAGAAGCTCCCCATAATTTATCTGAACTAAGAAAATAAGCTTCTTAAGGTTCTTAGCTGTTAATTTTTGAGACTTTTACTTTGTCTAACAAAGCAAAACAATTAAAGTACAACTATTTTGTAGGCAAACAGAGGTAACCTTCCTCAACATCACAGGCTCAATGACAAAGCCTTAAGGGCAATAAGAAAAGTCTTAAAACAACCTATTTTACTAGAATTAGAATTTAGAGAAGTTCTAGACTACACTCTTAAATGTGGTCTTTATTTATTTAGTCTTTGTAACCTTCACACTAACTTTATTGTTTATTTAAAGGTGACATACAGAGAGGTTACAGCTATGTAAGTCAGGTAATGAGTGTCATCTCTTCCCTCTTTTTCTCCCAAGTTTTTCCCTCCTGACCCACCAAGTTATATATTTCATTTCCAACATAGTGTCTAGTGAGTTTCACTGTTGACTTAGATTAACCTTTGTCCCACCATTTCTATATTTCCTCTTCCCCTCTCCAAATCAGAAAAACTTACATATAAAACAAATGATACAGAAATAAAAACTAGTGACAAAAGGGGAAAATCAGGGGAAAAACACAAAAAGAAAAATTAAAAATACTCTTGTTTCCATTTTTTGGAGCTCTTTTTTAGAATAAGTTTTTTATTGTGAAAATACTGTAGAGAGAGGTTACAATCACATGAGCAAGGTAATGAGTACATTACTTATCAAGCATTACAGCCTCCTCCTTTGTTTTCCCAACCATCCCTGCCCATCTCCACAACTACACTCCCTACACCCCCCTCATCTCTACCCACCCCACCCTCTCACCTAAATTGTAAAGTTCGTTTTTTGACATAGCATCTTGTACATCTCATTGTTGCAATGGATCAACCTGTATCCCTATTTCAACGATTTGTTTTTTCCCTTCCACTCCCCAAATTATACCAACATCAAATACAGTGAAAACAGGGGTTATACCATGGGGGAGGGACATATAAAACAACAACAAAAAAATCACCTGATACCTTATAAATACATTAGAAACAATAGCAACATAGAAAAAAACCACTTGTGTCCTTATCTTGGGGTTCAGTTTACTTAACATCATCTTATCTGCCCTTTTCTGCTTGTCTCAGATATATACTAGTTATTGCAAATAAGGGAAACCATGGGACCTATGTTTCTTTGGGCCTGGATTACTTCACTTAATATAATTTGTTCCAAGTTTTTCCATTTCCTAACAAATTTGGCAATGTCATTCTTTCTTATGGAGGCATAGAATTCCATTGTATACATACCCCACATTTTCTTGATCCACTCATCTACTGAGGGACAGCTGGGTAGGTTTCATATCTTCGTTATGGTAAATAATGCTATGATAAACATAGCTGTGCTGGTAGCTTTAGTATGGTCTTGTTTGTGATCATTTGGGTAAATGCCCAAAAGTGGGATTGCTGGGCCATAAGGGAGCTCTATGTGGAGTCTTTTGAGGAACCTCCATACTATTTTACAAAGTGGTTGAACAAGTTTACACTCCCACCAACAATGCAGTAGGGTTCCCTTCTGTCCATATCCTCTCCAGCATCTGTTGTTATTAGAGTTCTTAAATTATAGCCATTCTAACTGGGGTGAGGTGGAATCTCAATGTTGTTTTGATTTACATTTCTTTAATGGCTAGAGAGGCTGAGCATTTCTTCATGTGTCTATTGGCCATCCTTCTTTCCTCTTCAGAAAAGTTTCTCTTTAAGTCTTTAGCCCACTTATTTATTGGGCAGTTGTTTCTTTGAGGATTTGTTGTTGGGTGATTTAATTTTTTGAGTTCCAAGTATATTTTAGATATGGGACCCTTGTCCGTTGTATGGCTAGTGAAGATCTTCTCCCAATCCATGGGCTTTCTATTGATCTTTCTAGCTATGTCCTTTGCCATGCAGAAGCTCTGCAATTTCATGCAATCCCATTTTTCCAACCTTTCTTTGATTTGTTGTGTTTCTGGGTCTCTATTAAGAAAATTTCGGCCTGTGTCAAGGAGACCTAGGGTTTCTCCTATTTCATCCTGTGATGTTTTCAGGGTGTCTGCTTTGACTATGAGGTCTTTGATCCATTTGGAGTTGATTCTGGTGCAGGGTGATATATAAGGATCTAGCTTTAGTTTTCTACAAGTAGTTAACCAATTTTGCCAGCACCATTTACTGAAGAGGCTGTCTTTCTTTCATTCTAATTTTTTTTAGCTCCCGGAGCTCATTTTGATAAGCATCATTTTATATGATCATATGCACATAGCTATTGAGCCCTTGTGATCATCTAAGAATATCCTCCTTTGATCTCACTATGTGAATGTTTAGAGTCCTGGTTAATTTATTATGTCCAACTGTAATTTTTTATCTTTTACCATTCATTGGGTTTACTTGTAGATTTATAGGCACATTCTAATTATTACAAATGAAGGAAATCAAGCAACCCATGTATCTTTGGGCCTGGCTTACTTCTGTTAATACAATTTTTTTCCAAGTCTTTCCATCTCCTTATGAATGGGGCAATGCTATTCTTTTTGATGGATGAGTAGAATTCCATTGTTTATATAAACCATATTTTCTTGATCCATTTGCCCATTTAGGGGCATCTGGGTTGATTCCATGTCTTGGCTCTGGTAAATAATGCTGCAATGAACATGGTTGTGCTGGTGACTTTAGTGTGGCTTGGTTTGTGGTCAACTAGATAAATGCCCAGGAGTGGAATTGCTGGATCATAGGGAAGCTCTATGTTTAGTCTTCTGAGGAACTTCCATACTGATTTTCAGAGTGGCTGAACAAGTTTACATTCTCACCATCAGTGTAGTAGCAAACTTTTCTGGCCACATCCCTACCAGCATTTATTACTGTTAGTTTTCTTGATATTGGCCATTCTAACTGGGGTGAGGTAGAATCTCAGTGTTGTTTTTATTTGCATTTCTTTTATGGCCAGAGATGTTGAACACCTCTTCATGTGTCTATTGGCCATTCTTACTTCTTTTTCTGAGAAGTCTCTCTTTAAGTCTTTAGCCCATTTATTAATTGGTTTGTTTCTTTGAGGATTTTTTTTGGTGGGGTGCTAATTTTTTTGTAATTTTAGATATGAGGCATAGCTAGTAAAGATATTCTTCCATTCTGTAGGCTTTCTATTCATCTTGCTATCTATATCTTTTCCCATGCAGAGAGTCTTCAGTTTTATACAATCCCATTTATTCAGGATTTCTTTGATTTGCTGTGATCGTGGAGCTTTACTTAGGAACTTTGGACCTGTGCCAAGGAGCCCAAATGTTTCTCCTATTCCTTCCTGTAATATTTTCAATGTATATGGTCTTACATTGAGGTCTTTGATCCATTTGGAATTGATTCTGGTGCAGGGTGATATATAAGGATCAGGTTTCTGTACATGCATAGCCAATTCTGCCAGAAGCATCTGTTGAAGAAGCTGTCTTTCTTCCATCTTGTATTTTTGGCTTATCAAATATTAGGTGGCTAAAAAAATATTATCCAGAAGGTTTCAGCTCTGATGAGGCCCATAGGAAAAATTGCATTCTCTCTCTCTTTCTTTTTCCTTTCCCCCATCCTTCTCTTTTTGGTACTGTTGACCCTTTAGATTGAATTAGTGCTTGCTGGCCAGCCTGTCTACCACTTCATATGCACCTCATAGACCTTTTTCAAAATTATTATTATTATTACTATTATTTTTGCCTAGGCCAACTCCTCAATCCTCCTGTTTCTGCCACTCCATTTAGTAACTAGATGGATGCAAGTGAGCACTTACTCTTTCTTGAGTACTCTGATGAAGGACCTCTGAACCTGGTGTTTTGGATAAGGCATATGTTGGCAATTATCTGCAAATAGTACACAATGTTAACCTCAAGGGCAGGAAAGTTACATTTAGAAGATAATTTGTATGCAGACTATAAATATTTCAGAATAGATTGTATCTCTGTAAATTCTAAGTAGCTTGTGAAACTTTGATGTTCTGCCAATAAGTAATATTGACACCCAACCTTTGCTTTTATGAGTCTTGTGTCTTGTCATTTCACCTTTCTGAAGCTTCTTATTGATTTTTAAAGTACAGTTAGTGATCTCAGCTTACCAAGCATTAATGTTAGAGGATAATTTGAATTACCTAGCCAGTGATATTTTTTCATTCAGCAGATATTGCATTGACCAAATACTTGTTCCTGTGTTATGCTGAATACTGGGGAATATAGCTATGATAAGCATTGCCTCTGTATTCATGGATTTGACATAAAAATGCACCTTTGCATCCTAGCTAGGGAGGAGGCAGAGATTTGACTATTGTAGTTCTAATCCAGCCTGGGTAGAAAAGTCCATGAAACTCTTATCTCCAATTAAGAGCAAAAAGCTGGAAGTGGGAGTGTGGCTCAAGTGGTAGAGTGCCAGCCTTGAGTGAAAAAGCTAAGGAACCTGGCCTTGAGTTCAAGCCTCAGAACCAGCATACTTCCCCATCCCTACCCACCTATTGCCCCACACAAGAAATGCTGTTACTAATGCTATTAGAACCTTAACAGCTAAAACTTCCTGTACTATTCTAACATTAGTAGCTATTTTAAATTACTGTTATTTGTGTCACCATTAACAACCTTTACAACATTTTAACATTTGGGATATCTTCATGACTTTTAAAGGATTTCTTTTATTTCCAAAGCATCTGTTGACAATTTTGTAGACAATGGTGTAATCACTCTCCATTCCATTAGTTTGAATTTTTACTTTTCAGGATTCACATGGCACATCTTAAGCCCAGTGTATGTCAGAACCAGCAAGAATCATACCCAAAGATATAGCACAATCTTTTCTTTTTGTGCAGGTGGTAATGCTTGAACTCAGGGCCAGGTTGCTGTTCCTTAGCATTTATGTTCAAGTTAGCTCTCTATCACTTGAGCTATACCTCCATTGCCAGTTTTTTGCTAGCTCATTAGAGATAATATCCTTAAGGATTTTTCTGCCCAGACTGGCTTTAAACTGTCATTCTCAGATCTCAGCCTCCTTACTAGCTAGGATTACAGGCATGAGCCATCAATTCCTGCTAGAAATAAAATGATCTTGAATGAAATCAAATATCAGATCTCTGTAAGTTTATTCAGCCCCTATTTGTCTTTTTCTTTTTTTTATAAATAGTGTTTCCTAAAACCAATAGTGGGCAGGGAATTAGAATTTATTTAAGCACCTACCACAGGCCAGACATTTTACACCCTCACCTCATTCTGATACTCCAGCTTTCCACATTTGGGGTTAGTGCACCACATTTGTAGATTCATAATGAGAAGGTCTTTGAGGACAGGCTAAGTTTTCAAATTCATCCAATTGCTCCTTCATGAAGATGGTCCTTCTACTGACTTAATAATGCTGTTAATAACATTCTGTCCATCTGATTAGCTACCACATAAGACTTTCTACTGTGATGTGGTTCATATGTATTGGTCAATAGGGACTCCATGTGAATTTAATTGGTATCTTGTTGGCAAATAGCTGATATGTCCATCCTGGCAGATCAGAAGTCAGTTTCCTCATGATTAAACTTAAGTCCCATCTGTATACAGAGACCTCTGAGGAAGGGCTAAAATGATGGTGAAATACCTTCAACAAGGATTGGCTGCTAGAGAGGCTTATAGAAGAGAGATGTCATCTGGTTTGTCAATATCTAGATTTCTGGGCTAAACTCCCACAATTGCCAAATTTCACTCCCAAACAATTTCTGATTTAGTGGACCTAAAGTATTGATGAACGGTCTCACTTAGGATAAATTTCTACACAATATTTGAAAATCAATGCACTACATTTAGCTATCTGAGAAAGCCATGATTAGAAAAAAAAATTCTTTTCTGTATCAGTGGAAACTGGCTAATGAAGAGGATGACCTCCAGATCATATTTGTTTTTATGCTGATGAAACTGATCTCTGTAGGATGCAAATGCCCTTGAAGACTTTGTTCCCAGTAAGTGAACCTAGGAGTATTAAGTTCCAGTGGTGTTTGGATTTAATCTCCCACAATTCTGTGCTAGACTTTCAAAAATTATTTTTACTATAATATGGTAAGTCTCTGGAGGGAGGGATTTTATTGTGACATTTCTAGACATACATGTAATGTACTTTAATCATATTCAACCCTTAATTACTCTTTCCTATACCCTTTCTTTACCTCCCCCTTTTAACTCTCTTATAAATTTTTAAATGAGTTTCCTCACATCCCTTTCATAAGTGCATGCAATGTATTTTGACCATATTGTTCCCCCACTCTCTTTTCTCCTTTCAACTTTCCCCTGCCCCCTCCCAAATAATCCTCTTTTATGTTCATAGTCTTTCTTTGTTGCTGTTTTAGATTTAGATTCCACACAGGAGAGTAGGACAGTATTTTAGTTAGGATTCCTATTGATTTTGTTACTTCTCTGGTTGCCAAATTCTTTGGGTTTTGATGGTCGGTTATAACCCTATTTCCATAAATCCTATCAATTATTTTTAGCTTGTATTTTTTTGTAGAATATCAGCATTTTTAGGAAAACCAATATAAGATTAGGACAGAGATGCTATATGAAATGTCACCAATTCCAGTGACAGTAACCAAAAATGTAGAAGATGGAAAATACCAAGCAAATGTAGGTGAAATGGATCAAATGATGTGTGAACTTTGTAAGTATTCTTTCCTTGCAAAATTGTGTTAAACATTTTCCCTGTTTATCAAAAAATTATCATCGATGGCCAGCCAGTCCAGTTCTCAGTGTTAATGTTCTAGGCATCAAAAACAGACTTACAGGTGTTTGAGGATGTGGCTCAAGGGGTGGAGTGCTTGATCAAAGCCATGAGTCCCCCTGTTCAAACCCCAATATTACCCAAACCAACAAAAAGTAATGATAACAATAATAACAATACGCTTAAATGGAAACAGAATACCTTCAGGTATTTTAAATTAATCCTCCTTAAATCAAACAAGACTTTTCCTTTTAACCATAATAGCTTGCCTTACGTGTTCTATTTTAATTCTGGTGGTGTCAATCATCTCATATTCATTTCACAGGAGGCTCCTGTTCACCTATGAAAACAAACCAGCTGAATATTTGGGAGTGGAAGGATGGTGGAAAGATGGGAGGAGGTGCCGAGCTATAGTAAAGTAAAGCAAGAGCTTGCAGGAAAGAAGTTCCTAAAGCATGTGACATTCCATGTCTAGTCCAGGTCCTGCCCAAAGTTTGTGTGACTTCTTTGTATGACTATAGACAAAATTCAGCCTTCAACAGTTTATGTGGATAGCTTGGACACAGGTTTCTAGGATTCCCAGGCCTCATGTCATTCAGGAGGCCACGTGTACAGGAACACCTCCCTGAGAGCTGTTAGTGTTTCAGTAATTTGTAATGTCACTTTTGACTAGCTAGATGGAGAAGTTATCCTAGACCATACCTTATGGAAATGCTAATGTTTCAATTCCATCTAAGCATCTAGTGGGCTGATTTGGCTAAATCAGACAATGTGGAAATAGAAGGAAAAGTTGCTGAAAATGCTTTTCTGAAATGAGCTGAAGTGGATGAATTAAAGTCAGAAATCTGGTGAGCTGGCACCTTCAAAGTCATCAGGAGAGAGTAGACAGTAAAATAATAGAACAAGATCTTAGATGATGAAACCAGGCTTCTTCTGGTTTTCTTTATTTATTTTGCTCACCGTTGACCTTTATTAAGACCAGGGTCCTGGCTAATGAAGAGGTTATCATGGGATTGAGGGAAAGGAGGAAGTAGTGTTCTGAGTTAATTAAAATGACCACTTAAGTAAATGTTCCAGAGACTATAGTGGCGACAGCCAAGAGTTCATTAGCTGGACTTAGCTACTTAACAAGTATCTGAATGAACAGCTTACCTTGAGAAAGCCAAGCTTATATGACAGCTACATGTGCAGTAAACTCTCAATCTGCTGGACTCTTAATCAAACTCTCCCACTACAGGAAGTTCTCAAGAAACTAAAATCAAGACAATGTACTTACATCTTAACCCTGCATGGTATGAGACTAGAAGTTTTGTTTTAAAATGTTTGTGTATTGATATACTTGGGAATCTGTTAGGAAAACTTATGATTATGTTATACTGAAGTCATTCTTACATATCAAATGCCTGGAGAGTTTATTACAAGAGACTGGCAGTTGAAGTCCTCCATTTGGATTCTAGCCATTTGTCAGGTGATATTGAAACAACGGTGTGGGGACTACTCTGAGAGCCATACAAAACACACTGGGGTGGAAAGAGCCCCCACTAGAGGTGGTAATTTCTGTTATCCCTTCTAATGAGTTCTCAGTGTAATCAAGGTCAGGCCATTGCTATTAGTGAGTTTGTACTGATGTCTTCTTACAACTTCTTGTTGATATTTGTTTGTTTTTGGTGCCAGGACTGGGGCTTGAATTCTGAGCTAGGGGTACTTTCCTTACCTTTGATTTTTGTTCAAGGCTGGCACTCTCCCACTTACGCCACATCTCTACTTCTGGCTTTTTGCTGGCTAATTGCAGATAAAAGTTTCATATTTTCTGCTTCAAACTGTGATCCTCAGATCTCAGTTTCTTGAGTAGCTAGGATTATAGGTATAAGCCACTAGCTCCAAGTTCATGCTTGAATTCTTGTGTGATCAATCTGGCAAACAGAAGATTCTATCTAACAATTCTGATTAATGGTACTTTATCAATTCTCCTGGAAACAGGGAGCTTGTTATGAATGTTTTACGACTGAATGCATGATGAAAAATTGTCATTCTCAATTAATTAGTTCATAGTCAGTGAACATTAACCTTCCAAATCGACTCCACAACTGTTTATTGGGAATGAGAGGATGAGGGTGAGGGCCGATTCTGGAGCCTTGCTCCATTACTTACGCCCTCTCAGATTCTCAGATGACTACATAGTTTGTCCCTGACCTTTGCATGTGATTTAGCAAGAGCGGCTTTGATTGAAGACTATTTGGCCTGGGGATTTGCAGGGACTAGGAAGGCTTGTTGATTATTTTCCTTTGGATTATGTCACATATGTTAAAAGTCACTAAGCGATGAGATCTGAAAAATCTTATTTACAAGAAGAAAGGAAAACAGCAACATTTGGATCTTGTGTTTCAGGCCAGGAGTGGAAAAACAGAATGGAACTCGATAGACTCTAGAAACTATATTCACTGTGTTGTTATATTAATTATTAAATATTCTGAGCTTTCTTGGACAGGCTAAGGTAATGTAAATAAAGATTGGTGCCAGAAAAAAAGATAGTTAGCTTTTGAAAAGTTTTATTTGGAGTTGTTATTAATAGTTTGTGATGTAGAGACATAAAAATGTAATAATTGTAATCACTTCTCAAACTCCCTTTGCATGAATATACTTAGCTTCTCATTAACGTGTGAATCTCTGGATATTTTACCCTTATCTCAGACTGCAATCTCCAAAGCAAACAAGTGGGCGAATCTGTAGAATACTGATACTATTTCCATATGCACAAACACCTGGGCACCCTTCTAGAAAACCAGTGTAACACATCATTTTATCTTCTGTATTTTCACTTTATCATAAGCAAAGAAGAGCATGGTGATCAGCATCCCCAAAGTACCTGAGATATTTTAGGAAAATATGTGGAAACAAGTGTCTCGCCATTCCTATGCTAACTCCTCCCCATTTTTCCGTGGAGCATTGTTTTCTGGCCCAGACAAGCACTTACTAAGCATACAATCAACAAAGCCAAATCTTTTGACCAATAGGGGAAAAGCAATTAAGTTTATAGGTAGATAAGAAAATCTTTTCCTATCGTTGTAAATACAGTTCCAAGCCCTGTGATAAAAGTGCCCCCTCATTTCTGCGAAATTATTTACCCTCACATTGGAAAAGAGATGCCATAAATATTGAACAACGTGATGCACTTAAAAGATATATGCAAAGTAGAACATATTTATAAAGACTATCAATTGAAGGCTGAACACGTTCCTCCCTTAAATAACCTTTCTGCTAAGAAACGACATCATTAAGGCTAATAATAGGAATACAGATTTTCAATAAAGAACCAATTACCTCCCCATTTTAAATAATACAATGGTATAAGATGGAAATTGCTTATAATAGTAATGCAAGGAAATTCTCTTCATCCAAATGTTTTTATACCGTTTACAACTCTATTTTTTTTTGTCAGTCATGGGGCTTGAACTCTGGGCTTGGGCACTGTCTCTCAGCTCTTCAGCTCAAGGCTAGCGCTTTACCACTTGAGCCACAGAGCCACTTCCTCTAATTATTTTTTAAATACTAAAATTTTTATATCTAAGAGTGAGGATATTTTATAATTACCCTTTTAGATGTCATCTAATTCAGGAAGAGATAATATTAATTTTGATTTGAAAAGAATTTTACAGGTTTTGATAGACAGATTTATTGAGATAGAATTCATAGAGTCTGGGCATGGCAATGGCTCACACCTAAAATCCAAACTATTTGGAAGGTGGAGATCAGGAGAAGCAAGGTTTGAGTCCAGCCTGGGCAAAAAGATAAAAAGATTCCATCTCAATAAATAAGCTATGTGGTTATACACATCTGTAATTCTGAATCATAGCTGTGCAGGCGGCATAGAAAGAAAGATTTCGGACTGAGGCTAAACCAAAGCAAAAATGTGATATTCTACATAAAAAATAACTAAAGCAAATAAAAGGGTCATGGTTTTCAAGTGCTACAGCACCTGACTAGTAAGTGTAAGAATTTGAGTTCCAATATTGGTTTTGCAAAAAATGATTTTTGGAGGATGATCAAAATATACTGAAATTAACTGTGGTGGTTGTTACACATGTCTACAAATATTTTCAAAATGATTGATGGTGTATTTCAAGTGAGAAATGTGTGTTATACTCCATCATTTTTAATGGAGTTATATGTCTTTTAATTATTGATTGTAAGAGTTCTTTAAAAATTCTGAGTGTGAATCCTTTTTGGCTGGGCATAAGAAAAATATTTCCCCTTCATAAACATTTAGTCTTCTAAATGATGCCCACTAAAACGTAAAACAATTTTAATTGTAATAAAATTTGCTTAGATTTTTCCCTTTTTATGTTCAGTCTTCTGGAATAACACTTAAATCTCCTTTGTCAGATCTGAGGCCATGAAGATGCTATGTTTGTTTTCTTCTATGAGTTTTATAGTTTTTAACTCTTACCTCTTGGTGTTTCATCCATTTTTATTTAATTTTGAAATATGGAGTAAAGTGAATTTCCAATTACATACACATACATACACACACACACACACACACACACACACACACACACACACACTGCATCCAATTGTCTAGCACTGGTGGTTTGAGATCATTCTTTTCTCATTTTATGTTAACCACAGGCATATAGATCTATTACTCAACTCTCCCTCAATTAAATTTTATTGAGATATATGTCTAATCTCATGCCCAAACCACATTTTTATGATTGCATTACTTTCTGATAAGTTTTGAAATAGAAAATTCTGAATTGTCAGCCCTTTTGAGAATTGTTTTGGATATTCTGAGTCTCTTGCAATTCCACTGAATTTTATAATCAGCCTGTCAATTTCTACAGTGGTGGGATTTACTAGGGAATTGTATGTGTAGATTAGGAAGTATTGTTATCTAACAATATTGACAATATGGGATGCTCATTCATTTATTAGATTTACTTTTCATTTCTTTCTGTGATATTTTATCATTTCCAGGGTACAGGTTTTGAATTTCTTTTATTGAATTTATTCTCAAATATCCTTTTTGGTGTTACTGTGGAAGGAATTGCTTTCTTACTATAATCTTCAAATTGTTCATTATAAATGTACATGGCATAAATATACATTTAAATTTAAATGTAAATGTACTTGGTAAATGTAGAGATTGTTCAGTGGAAATATACATGTATAATGTGTATTGTATAAATGTACTAGAACTTATTTTTTGTATTTTTGTTCTTATATATGCCACCTTCCTGAACTCACATATCTCTGGTCATTTTTAGAGGATTCCTTAGCATCTTCTATATTTAAGATTATGTTAGTCAAGACCAGAGATAATTTTATTTTTTCCTTTCTAATCTGTGTTTTCACTAAATGCACCATCTTCCTCTCAATTACCTTTCATGATCATATCTAGTGGTTTTCAGAGCCTCCTAAGATTTGAACTTCTCCATAATCTGTTGTAAATAAAGTCAGTCCTTTGGGAAGAGATTAGAGGCTGTTTTGTGGCTTATTTCTTCCCTCAGGAAAAATTCTCTGAGCCAAGTCTTTGCAGCATGTGTGAGACAATGGCAGGCTTCTAATGAGACCCTACGCTGAGAGCTGTGTATTCTGTGCAGGGGAGTATGCAACAGAGCTTTTCAGGTTGTATGTGATCTACTGTATGGAAGTCATGTCCATGTCATATAGGTCATGTGTGTCACATGCCACACACATCACACGTGTCACACATGTCGCACATGGCCCATATGTCACATATGCCGCACATGCCCTATACATGTCATGCATGTCATGTGTTACATATGCCGCACACTAGGCACATCACATGTCTTATGGGTGTCACATGTGCCATGCATGTCACACGTGTCATATATGCCACATCTACCATATATGCACCGCATGTCATATACATTTTTCATATGTCATACATGCCACAACCACATGCATGTCATATTGGCACACAGCATATGCCATATGCATCAAGCATGTCACCTATGTCACCCATGTAATGTATGCCATCTTTGTTATGCATGCTACATAAGTCATGGACACATGCATGTCATGAAAGTCATTCATGTATGCCACACATGTCATATGTGTCACACATGTCACACTTATCATACATACCACACACCATTACATATACACATTATTTGTGTCATATGTGTAACACGTATCATACACATCACACGTGTCATTACATGTACATGTCATGTACGCATATGTGTCATGCATGCCACATGTGTCATGTGTGACATATTCAACATGTCATTTATCACATGTGTCCTGCATGTCACATAATCATATATGTCATGTGTATTATGTCACATACACTGCACAAGATACATGTCATATACATGATATATATCTTGCATGTCAATATGTCACCCATGTCATGTACATCACACATGTCACATACACAACATGCACATTGCATGTGTTAATATATCCCACGTGTCATATATGCCATGTATGCCATATACGTCATGTCATATACAAGCCAGAAAAAAGACAATTAGAGACTGGGTGTTCTCACATTCCAGAGGCAGGAGCCAGCTGAAGGAGGGGCATTTCACTTCCCTGGAACCTAGCTTCAAGAGCAGATGAAAAAGTAAGAATTCTTGCTCTTTCATAAAACCAAGTCCTCTCACTGGGGGCTGGTTCAGTAGAGGGGCCCTATTCTCTAGGCTATAAGACTGTCATTGCTAGGGGACCTCAGGGGGACACTTGGTTCATATACCACAAATACTTGAGCTCCTTTTGAATTTTTACTATTTTCTCGAATGAGTGTTCCTTTATTTTGCTTTTTTCTCTTAGAAGTATTTTCAGAAGATTTTCATAGGCTGTTTGTTTAATTATTTTAAAAGTTTCTCTGAGAGGTAGGCCAATAGAGCCTCTCATGTTATCAGGGTAGAAGTTAATGTCTAGTATGTAATCGTTTATTATAAAAGTTTCACTTATATTTTCATATTATTATTAATTACAAAGATTTTGAAATGCATATCCAATAGGTAGCTTTTATCTCATTGCTCAGTTGATATCCACAGAAGAGGAATTTCATGTCAGATACTGGAAGCACAAAGCGAAATATAAAGCATCTAGGTACTGGTAGCTCAGGCCTCTAATCCTAGCTATTCAGCTGAGATCTAATAGATTGTGCTTCAAGGCTAGCTTGGGCAGGAAAGTCCACTAGACTTCATCTCCAGTGTTGAAAGGGGGTGACACTGATCAAGATATATTGTATTCATAAATTGCTTTGTTAAATGACAACTGCTTTGTACAACCATGTAAAGATAATAATTTTTAAAAAGTGAGGAACAAAAGAAAACCAAAATAACTAGCAAAGAGCAAAAGCTGGAGGTGTGGCTCAAGTGGTGTAATACCAGTATCCAAGCAAGACAAATGACCATGAGACTCTGTATATAAACCCCAGTACCACCAAAAAAAGAAAGGTAACTATGAGGTAAGTACAAAGGATGAAATTTTATCCTTTGAAGAGTTCACATCTACAAAATATGGATGAAATTCTAAGCTACAGAAATAAGAGCAAAGATTTGAAGAAGTCATATGGATCTTAATCTCATGATGCCTCCCAATGGATCTCTTATATCAGTATGAGAGAAACAGAATTGCTTATTTAACTCTCAAATTTATACTTTCCCCTAATAATAATTACATCTGTAGGAATGATCAAAGATTCTTATATGACATATGCTGCTTCATAGCATCATTTCTAATTTCAGCATCTAATAATATTGAACACATATATCTTTTAGTCAGCTTTGTATTGATGTATCAAATACTCAAGACAATCAACTTAAAAGAAGGATAGATTTATTTTGACCCACCGTTTTTCAGCCTGTGATCTGTTGGCATGTAGCGAGGCTGTATATAAGGGGAAAGCATATGGTTGAGCAAAACTACTCACCATATGATCAGGGAGGAAAAGAAAGAAGACCCAAAACCCCCTTTGAGGACACACCCCCAATGACTAAAAGACCTGACTTGTTACAGTTTTCACCATTTAACTGGTAAACTTCATATCACCACACTAGGGACTAACCCTTTAATAAATGAGCTAACAATAATTTTGGTGAAATGTTAAGGTTCAGATTTTCCTAGTGAAATTGTGTTAACTTTTAGGTTTTTTTCTTCAAATGCCTGTAAGAGAAGAAAATCATTTTGACAAGGAGAAAATGACATCACAAAAAGTAAAAGTGAATCTGCAAGGGCAGCAAAAACTTCATTTAAGTGGGGGGAAATCCACTGGGTGAAAGCCCTGTGAAGAACCGAGACTCAAGCACTGACAAGAATGGTTAATTACTTTGGAGTGTCAGTGCCACTTTTACAAAGAAGAGAATTTTCATGAGCTGGTGTTGAAGAAGTTGTCAAAGCTCGGTGCCAATGACTCACACCTGTAATGTTAGCTACACTGAGGCTGAATTTAGAGGATCATGATTCCTCCCAGGCCAGCCCAGTGAAGAAAAGCTTCAGTCAAACTATATCTCAAAGGAAAGATGCTGGTTATAGTAACATGTGTCTGTCATCCCAGCTACAATGGGAAGGCTAACATAGGTGAATTGCAGTCCAGGTACATGCCTAGCCAGGAAATAAGACCTTTAACAGAAATGAAAAGGGCTGGCGATTTGGTTCAGTGGTAAAGCACCGACCCAGGAAGTGTGAAGTCTAGAGTTCAAACCCAAAAAGAAAAATGGTTTATTTTCCCGTCACCAAAATGAAAGTGTCCAGAAGTGTCTTCAGACTCATGAAAGAAGATTCAGTAGATGATAAAGCAGAAACAGTAGAAGACAGTGCTGACTTGGCAGGAAGAGACCCGGCAGAATGAGAGAATGAGACAGTGTTAGACTGAGTTAGAGGCTGAGTTTGCAACTGGGCCCCACAAATTCGATTATTCACTTGGGGCAATAGGGAGAGTACCTCTAACTCTCTTCATACACACAAGAGACTTTGAGTACCATAGTAAGATGATTGTTAAACTATTCATTCCATATACAACTACAATTGTAAAATAAATTATTGGTTTTTGTTGTTATTGTTTGGTTTATTTGGTGCCAGTTCTGAGGCTTAAGCTTAGAACATAACAGATGTTCCTAAGCTTTTGTGTTCAAGGCTAGGACTCTATCACTCTACTTCTGGCTTTTTGGTGGTTAATTGGAGATAAGAATCATATGGACTTTCCTACCCCAGCCAGCTTTGAACTTTGGTCCTCGGATCCCAGCTTCCTGAGTAGCTAGGATTATATGCATGAGCCATTACTGCTCAGCTGTCAGTTAAACCTTATATTAATTCCAATCTTCTGCTTTATACTTTTATTTGGAACAATTTTTGTCTATTAGTGTCTGACATATCTCTATCCTATATTTCAACCTTATTTTCTAGAAATAATGCTGGACTTGACACTTCTTTGGAGAGTAAAGTCATTGGTACAACATCTAATCTATAGGACAAGCACATTAAATCTCAATAGATTCAGATCAGTGTTTGACAAAGGAATCTGGCATAGATTCCAACAGAAAATGCTTAGCAAATGTTGAGAAGAAGAAGTTTCATACTGGAAATATTGTAATGTTCTATGTTTATTCCAGGATGCCTGATTTATTATGAGTCGCTCATTGGCCATCACTGTGGTAATGTTGTAAATACATTTTTGCATCCTAGCTAATGGAAAAGGGTGTATATACAGAAGGACTTATATTTAATTTTTATGATTAAATAGAGGAGTTAATGGCTTGACCCTATGGTCTGCTTACTAAAATTGAATGGCAAGAGGCCATTTGAATTTATGGAAAAGGTCTCTAAAGTTGGCAAGGAAACCTCCATTCAGTTTGGCCTGAAGAATGCAATGAAGACCTGTGTCTCAGGAAAAGTTGAATGAGAATTGTTAGTTAGAATTTGCTAGGGGGGAGTGATGTTCAGAGAACCCAGCTGAAGAGGCATGTAGGTCTACTCATGCTGTGATGACAAAGCACCCAGAAATGGGATGGCTTAAGTGACAGAAATGTATCTCACCAACCTGAACATGAGAGGTCTAAGGTCAACTAAAAGCCCACGCCATGCTTCTTCTGAAGGTGCTAAGACAGATCCTGTTTCACATCTCCTAAAATGTGGCCACACAATGCTCATTTTTATGTAGCATTCTCCTTATGTACATAGGGGGACAAACAGTAGCATTGAATTAGGGGCCTTTTCCACTTTACTATGGTCTTAAGTTATGACAACTGTAATGATCCTAGTTCCAAATCAAGTCTTATTCTGAGTCACTTAAAGCAAAGATTTCAACACCCCCTAGACTGGACAATGGTCAAATAATAGAGGATGTGAATAATACATGGATAGTGAACAAATTGTTCACTTCTCCAGTGCTCTCTCGGGACCTGTGGTCCACAACAAAAGACAGACTCAATAATAGAGCAGGCAGGTCTTCACTAAGCATTTTGTTTCATGCCTTCTGGTGAAGGTGGAAAAACTGAAGTCTTCTGCAAAGCAAGGTATTCTGTCAAGCACCAGAGTGGCAAATACAAAACTTAGATCAGTCTCTTCTTGTTTCCTATTTGCTGTGTCCTGTGTCCAACACCAAGAGCTAGGATATCAAAAACAGTATTTCCCTTGAGCCCATCTTAGCTATCAGTTTCAGTGGTAAATGAAAAGGGTGGTGACTTCCTGTATTTGAACTTGAGCATCAAAACTCCCATATCTCCCTTATTCCACAGAAGGAAGTCCCTACCACATCTTTAATAGTGTCCCGGTAAAGACCCAGTATATTGACCCTTTGCTCCTCCATTTGTCCATCCAGTTTCTCTGTCTTATTGTGTCAAAGCCTGCCACCATTCCAAGACGGTGATCCAAATGGGCCAACCTAATTGATTTGCTTCTTAACTGGTGGTAGGTAATTTTTCAATGGCAATAAGTCAGTCTCCACCTTTTCTCCTCTTCTGGAGTCTTTAGGCTTTAATGACTACTTTGAAGAATAAAATAAGATACATTATATTTTCTCCCATTTTTCAGATTGCCTTTACACTACTGTTGGCTATTTTCTTTTCAGTTGGATGCACTTTTCAGCTGGATGTAGTCCCAGTTGTCTATTTTACTTTGGCTTTTTGTTGCCTGTGCTTTTTGTGTCCTATCCAGAAAACCATTGCCAAGATTAATATCATGAAACTTGTCTCCTGCTTTCTTCTAGCAGTGTTACTGTTTCCTGTCTTTAAGTCATCAACCAAATCACTTGCATTGCATTTGTGTAGTGTGCAAGTTAAAGGCCCAATTTTATTCTTTTTGAAAGTAGAACTCTCTTCTTCTCAATATTACTTGTGAAATATCCTTTCCCAGTTGTGTATTCGTGGCACTGTGTCAAAGGTCAGCTGACTGTTCTATTCCATTGATTCATGTGTCCATCATGATACACCCTACCACTTGGGTTACCATAACTTTATAATATGCCTAGAAATCATGAAGTGTGATACTTCCAGTCCTATTCTTCTTTCTTACAGTTGATTATCATATTTGTCATAGTCTATAGATTTTAGTGACCCCATGTGAATTTTAGATTTTTTTTATTCTGGTGAAAATGTCATTGGGATTTTGATAGGAGTTGTTGCACTTTGTATATTTGTTTGGGTAGTATTCACATTTTGGGGTGTGGTGTCTGTGTGTGTGTGTGTGTGTGTGTGTGTGTGTGTGTGTGTGTGCATGTGCATGCATGCATACACACACATATACACCAGTACAAAAGCTTAAACTCAATCTGGGATTTTTTCACTCAAGATGTGTTCTACCACTTGAGCCACACCTCTGCTTTTGACATTTTTCTGGTTAATTGGAAATAAGAGTCTCTTGGATTTTTCTGACCAGGCTAGCTTCAAACTACAATCCTTAGCTCTCAGCTGAGTTGCTAGGATTATAGGTATAAGACACTGGCAGGGCTGGGAAGGTGGCTCAGTGGTAGAGCACTTGCCTTGCATGCACGAGGCCCTGGGTTCAATTCCTCAGCACCACATAAGAAAAAAGAAAAAAGCCGTAAGTGGCGCTATTGCTCAAGTGGTAGAGCGCTAGCCTTGAGCTGAAGAGCTGAAGGACAGCGTCCAGGCCCAGAGTTCAGGCCCACAACCATATCCCCCCCCACCTCTGCAAAAAAAGACACTGGCACCAGGCTTATTTTAACAGTATTAAGTTTTCAAAACCATGTATCTACCAAGAGGTAAATTTCCAAAATTTGTAAGGAAGTCCTACAAGTGAATACTTTAAAGTTCAACTTCCTGACTTAACATGGGCTACAGTTTTGAATAGACATTTCTCCACAAAAGACATACAAATAGCATATAAAAGATATATAATATATGATATGTACAAAAATGCTCAGTATCACCTATGATCAGGAAAATAAAAATGCAAATCTCATCAAACCATCATCTTTAATTTTCCAGGATAGTTACTATTTAAAAAACAAAAATAAGGGCTGGGAAGGTGGCTCAGTGGTAGAGCGCTTGCCTTGCATGCTCGAGGCCCTGGGTTCGATTCCTCAGCACCACATAAGCAAAAAGAAAAAAGCCGAAAGTGGCGCTGTGGCTCAAGTGGTAGAGTGCTAGCCTTGAGCTGAAGAGCTGAGGGACAGCGCCCAGGCCCAGAGTTCAGGGCCCATGACCGGACCCAAAAAAAAAAAAATAGTAACTCCTGGATTGGAAAGATTAACATCGTGAAAATGGCAATACTTCCCAAGGCTATCTACAAATTCAATGCGATACCTATCAATATTCCAGCCTCATTCTTCAAGGAAATAGAAGAGGCAATCCAAAAATTCATATGGAACAATAAAAGACCCCGAATAGCAAAAAATGAACCTTAATAGAAAGAACAGTGCAGGGGGAATATCAATACCAAATTTCAAACTCTACTAAAAAGCCATAGTAATCAAAACAGCTTGGTACTGGTACAAGAACAGACCTCAGGATCAATGGAATAGGATTGAAAACCCAGAAATGAACCCACAGACCTATAGCCATCTAATCTTCCATAAGGGAGCTAAAAATATAGAATGGAAGAAAGACAGCCTCTTCAGTAAATGGTGCTGGCAAAATTGGTTAACTACTTGTAGAAAACTAAAGCTAGATCCTTATATATCACCCTGAACCAGAATCAACTCCAAATGGATCAAAGACCTTGGAGTCAAAGCAGACACTCTGAAAACATTACAGGATGGAATAGGAGAAACCCTTGGCACAGGCCGAAATTTTCTGAATAGAGACCCGGAAACACAACAAATCAAAGAAAGGTTGGACAAATGGGATTGCATGAAGTTGCAGAGCTTCTGCATGGCAAAGGACATAGCTAGCAAGATCAATAGAAAGCCTACGGATTGGGAGAAGATCTTCACTAGCCAAACAATGGACAAGGGTCTCATATCTAAAATATACTTGGAACTCAAAAAATTAAATCCCCCAACAACAAATCCTCAAAGAAACAACTGCCCAATAAATAAGTGGGCTAAAGACTTAAAAAACTTCTCTGAAGAGGAAAGAAGGATGGCCAATAGACACATGAAGAAATGCTCAACCTCCCTAGCCATAAAAGAAATGCAAATCAAAACAACATTAAGATACCACCTCACCCCAGTTAGAATGGCAAAAATCAAGAACTCTAATAACAACAGATTCTGGAGGGGATGTGGACAGAAGGGAACCTTGCTGCATTGTTGGTGGGAGTGTAAACTTGTTCAACCACTTTGGAAAGCAGTATGGAGGTTCCTCAAAAGTCTCCACATAGAGCTCCCCTATGACCCAGCAATCTCTATTTTCGGAATTTACCCAAATGTTTACAAACAAGACCACACTAAAGCTACCAGCACAACTATGTTTATTGCAGCATTATTTACTATAGCTAAGATATGGAACCAACTCAGATGTCCCTCAGTAGATGAATGGATCAAGAAAATGTGGTATATATACACAATGGAATTCTATGCCTCCATTAGAAAGAATGATATTGCTCCATTTGTTAGGAAATGGAAAGACTTGGAAAAAATTATATTAAGTGAAGTAAGCCAAGCCCAAAGAAACATAGGTCTCATGGTTTCCCTTATTTGCAATATCTAGTATATGTCTGAGTCAAGCAGAAAAGGTCAGATAAGGTGATGTTAGGAAAATGAACTCTTAGATATGTATTTAAATGTTTTTTTTTCTTTCATGTGACTGTTTCTAACACATTTATAAGATTATTTCTTTGTTGCTTTGTATGTCCCTCCCCCACAGTACAACCCCTGCTTTCACTGTATTTGATGTCGGTATAATTTTTGGAGGGGAAGGGGAAAAACAAGTCGTTTAAATAAGGATACAGGTGGACCCGTTGCAACAATGAGAAGTACAAGTTGTCATGTCGAAAACGAACTTTACAACTTTGGTTGTGCGGGGAGGATTGGGTAGGGGGGCTGGGGGAAGGCTGGGAAGGGATGGGAAGGGGAAACAAAGGAGGAGGCTATAGTGCTTGATAAGAAATGTACTCATTATCTTGCCCTTGTAATTGTAACCCCTCTGTACAATATTTTCACAATAAAAAAAAAGAATTTTTGGAAAAAAATAAGCTAAGTGCTGGTGAGAATGTAGAGAAGTTCAAACCTACAGGTGAAAGTGAAAAATGGTATAGTTACTGTAAATAACAGTACAAAGATTCCCCCAAAGAAAAATAATGATGGAAATACTATATGACCAAAAAATTCCATGTTGTTTTTTTACCCAAAGGAATTGAAACCAAGGAGCTTGATATTAGTATTCCTATGTCTATTACAGGTCCATTTACAATAACCAAGACATAGACACAATCTAAATGTCCACCAATGGATGAAAAAATAAGGAAAATATGGTTCATCCACACAATGGATTATTATTTGGCCTTAAAACAGAAGAAAATCCTACCACTATGATAATATACACAAACATTCAGAAAATTACACTGAATGAGCCAATCACAGAAACACAAACACTGCATACTTCTGCTTATATGAGGCAGCTAAAATAGTTAAATTCATAAAACCGAAGGCAAATGGTGGTTCTTAGAAACTGGACAGGAGAAAATTGGCCATGGGGAAATGGCATGAAACTTCAGTAAAGTCAGATAGATAAGCCCTAGTGCGACCTGCTGTACAACATCCTGGTCAACAATGATTTATTATGCACTCAAGATTTCCTCAGAAGGGAAGAGCTCATGTGAAGGGTTCTTAATCCGATTAAAAATAAAATAAAACATAATATGTGGCTTATTTTTGTTCAAATGCAGGGATTCAGACTCCCTGGGTAGATGCAAGTAGTTAACATGATTTCCTTAAAATTGCAAAGAAGTGTCTGCCATCTTCGGTCTGTTCTTCAGACTTTTGGCATCTTGGGTGGCCTATTATGCACTTAAAACATTGAGGAGTAAATAATTTCTGTTGCAAATGGCATGCTGTTCAGCTGTTGGGCATGTCTCACACAGTTTGGATAGTCTATACTGCTTCTAATCACACTGCATTTCTCCCTTACACACACACACACCATTTCACCTTTGTCCTCCTATTCAAAGATAAGCTTGAAACAATCTTTTGAGGTGATTGCATTTTACTCCCTCTGTGCATAGGATTTCAAAAAGCAAAATATTGATCAACCAACTATCCTGAATTGTCTCAGAAATACTCCATTTTTCCTAAACAAGCTATTCTCCTTGGTTGCTATTGAAGATACTCTTATCAAATTCATAATTTGAAAATGGCAGGAGATTAATTATAGGAATGCTTTTCAATTTCAATAGTCAATTAACAGGCAATTGTATGAAGGCCACAATAATTACATTGTTCTGCAAGCATTGCACTACAAGTCTTATTTGAGTATATTTAGACTTTTAAAAGAGAATCTGATTAGCATTTCTTTTTAAAATGAATTTGACATTCAAAGGGTTCATGGATTTACTTTGGATATTAGATTACAAATTAATGCTGATCAAATTAGCATTAAATTTTTATACAGTCCAAGCCACCATCTCAGAGAGTATTTTTCGTGAATTCCCATGAGAACTGTCATTAGGTTCAGGTGTAAGAAATCAGAAGGAACCCTGAATCCCATAGATCCTATTAAAACATTTCTTCTTCATATTGAGGTTGCTTTGGATCAGTCTGAAAGATCAATTCTACTGTGGGAAACTGAAAAAAAGAGATCTATTTTATTTCTCTCTCGACCCTCTGTTTTTTATGCCAGCACTGGGATTTGAACTCAGGGCCTAGGCACTGCCTCTTAGTCTTTTTGCTCAAGGCTGACTACTGCTTTATCCAAAGCACTTCTGGCTTTTCTTTTTGGTGGTTAGAAAGAGATAAGAGTCTCACAGAGTTTCCCACCTGGGCTGGCTTTAAACATTGACCCTCAGATCTTAACCTCCTGAATAGCTACGATTACAGGTGTGAGACAATGGCATTTGGCTGTATTCTGTTTTCTTATGGACTTTTTTTTTTCAGTTTTGACCAAAGAGGAAAGTTAGAGTAAGAACAGACAGGTTCTTGAAACTTGTCCTGGAAATATTTGATATTATGGTCCTATGCTATCAAAGCACAGATCCTAATCATATAGTTTGATGACTTGTGACAAATATATAATCAACATTGGAATCACAATAAGCTTCTCCATCATGGTAGAAAGTCACATGACATTTCACAATAGAACCATAGAATGACAGGTACAGCTACTATCTGGGGCAGAAATAATCAGGCTCATGCCTTTGGTGTTTGGAAGAATGGGAAAGGCTATTGTTGATTCTTAGGTTCACTGGAAGACCCCCCACCTCCTTCAAACATTTGATGGAGCTCTGGCTTTACTGTTTAAGAACTAGGCTTACCTCTTGGCTCTGTTTCTAGTTATTAGAATTGTCTAAATCCCTGAGCCTCAGTTTCTTTATCAGTAATGATGTTGAATATCCTATCCATAAGGCTATTGTAAAGATTAACTGAAGTACTTTTATGTGCCTGGCACTTAAAGATGCTTAATTGATTTTCTATTTGCCTCATCTTGTTAAAATATTGAATATTGAGACTTTTCTCTCCTTCTTCCCCCCCCCCCACAAGCAATTAAAAGCTATAGTCCAAAGTAATTGCTTATTATCTACAAGTCCCTCAGTTTTATCCCAAGCTCTGAAAATGAAAAGGCCTACAAAGGAGGAGGCAACAATGCTTGATAAGAAATGTACTCATTACCTTGCTTATGAAATTGTAACCCTTCTGTAGGGTATTTTCACAATAAAAACAACTTATTAAAAAAAAGAAAAGGCCTGTATGGATGAGGGTATGTGTGTATTATATTCCAGTCTTAGAGGACATTGCATTTGGAAACATACTTTTTCTCATCAGAAAACTAATCCTTGTTAATGCATTAGTACACTGGAGTTATTTCCCTTTCAGGTAACATATTTTCATTTTAATTTAAGCCTTTAGGAAAGGTGAGGAGGTTGGGGTAAGATATGATATTTGTAGCCAGGTAGCTATAGTACTCTTTAAATTCCAAAAGCCCTCCATCCACACATGTGCACAGTTGCTTACATTACCTGTAGGTGACTTTTGTCAGGAAAAGCTGATATGTACAGGTTGCAGACAAATTTTGGACAAGTTGATTTAAATAGACTCCCACAAGCATTCAAGTCAGAGCCTGGCATCTAAGTGCTATCCTAGGGGAGTGACATTCCCATGGTTGAAATAACAGTTGACTATCATAGCTTATTGGATGAGAAGTATTATGATCAGGGAGCAGGCAGTGTCTCTCTGGTTGCAATCCTCTCAAGAAAGCAATCCCATTGCTTCTACTGGAGTCACAAGCAGGATGTGGGGAAGGGAAGCTGACTGGCTTTCCACTAAAACATATTTAAATTCGGAGCCCCCACTGAGGGAGCATCAAAACACCCAATTGAGCATTTTGGAGGATGGTGTTCCAAGCCCGGGTTAAATCCTCTATGTGAGCTCTTCCTCCTTTCTTCTCTCCCTTCTTTCACTCCTTCCTTCTTCCTACCCTCCCTTCCACCCACCCCCTTTCTTTTTCATTGGGATTTTGAACTCAAGGTCTTATGCTACTTGCACTATTTCCCCAGCCCTTTCTACTTCAGTTATATTTCAGATACTCTCTCATGCTTTTGCCAAAGCCAAAGTTATGCAGATAACCTGCTTAACCTGCTAACTCTGCCTGTGCATAATTGGAATTTCAGGTGTGCAGCCATTATGTCCAGTTTATTCTTTCAGATATCTGTCTGTCTGTCTGACTGTCTGTCTCTCTATGCCTAGGCTGGTCACAAACCACCATCTACCACTTTCTCTTCTCAGATACCTGCTCTTCTCATTTCCTAAAATGAAGGCAGATAACCTCACCTCTCTGAGTATCAATCACTGTGCAAGGTTCTCCCTTTCTGTGATGGACTTGAAAACCTTCTTTATTGTTAGCTAGCCATGATTCCATATCAGTTGCTCTTTCAAGTTGAGTTAAGTCCCATTCATCTTAAGTTTCTTCATGCTAAAAAAATCCCAAAACATTAAAACTTGTCTTGTGAGTAGAAGATACTCTGAGAGTGAAGATTTTGTTTTTATTACTGTCCCTGTGTAGCTTGGTAGATTTTGAATTAAATAGAAGACCTGCAAGAATTCATATGCCATCAAGATGTAAAGTTGCCATGAGCACTAATCCTAAAGTAGGCATTACAAAGTAATTGTTGCTTGGCTTAAACCTGATGATGATATGAACAAAAAATTAGAATCTTTTGGGCTACATGCAAATTTGGCTTCAATTGTATTTCCCCAATGCATTTAGGCACAATCTTTGTTTCCTTCAACTCGTACTCAGCCAAATATGAATCAGGAAGGTATGTGTTGTGATCACGGACAAAAATACAGCATATAATTATTTACCATAGCTAAGATATGGAACCAACCCAGATGCCCCTCAGTAGATGAATGGATCAAGAAAATGTGGTATATATACACAATGGAATTCTATGCCTCCATCAGAAAGAATGACATTTCCCCATTTGTTAGGAAATGGAAAAACGTGGAAAAAATTGTATTAAATGAAGTAAGCCAGGCCCAAAGAAACATAGGTCCCATGGTTTCCCTTATTTGCAATATCTAGTATATGTATGAGTCAAGCAGAAAAGGTCAGATAATGTGATGTTAGGAAAATGAACCCTAAGATATGTATTTTAATGTTTTTTTCTTTCATGCATGTGTTTCTAACGCATTTATAAGATTATTTCTTTGTTGCTTTGTATGTCCCTCCCCCACAGTATAACCCCTGCTTTCACTATATTTGATGTCAGTATAACTTGTGGAGGAGATGGGGAAAAAACAAGTCGTTTAAGGATACAGGTGGACCTGTTGCAACAATGAGAAGTACAAGTTGTCATGTCGAAAATGAGCTTTACAACATTGGTGGGGGGGGGGGGGAGGATTGGGTGGGGGGGGGAGGGGGGAGGCTGGGAAGGGATGTGAAGGGTAAACAAGGGAGGAGGCTGCAATGCTTGGTAAGAAATGTATGCATTATCCTGCCCATGTAATTGTAACCCCTCTGTGCAGTATGTTCACAAATAAAATAAAATAAAATAAAAATAAAAAGAAACAGCATATAATGCAAGAGAAAGCCGATACTTAATACTATTAAATACTATTAATTCTTCAGCTCCCAATTGCTTTTTTTACATTTATCTATCAGCAGCAAGCTCTCAGTGGATTCTCTGGGTAGAAACTTCAGTGTACAGAAAACCGTTAATTTTAGAGACCAATGAACAAGGAGCCCAGGGGACACTATTAAGCACAGCTTTGCTCCTTTGACCATAATTTAGTTTACAAAGCACCCCTCCAGTGGGGGTTTCTTCATATTTCTGTTACAATGCTTGTCATTTAGCATCAATTGTCAATGTCAATTGGTATTAGCCAACTAAGTATCAAAATTAGAAGTACCAGTTATAGGAAAGAAAAATATATCAAAGCAAAGTCTTCCTTCTTATTGTGACTAAATACTCCATTTTGCTGGTCCAAAAGAGAGGGAAAGATGGTACCAGTAAACTTGATGCCATAAGGAGAAAATCGACTCATCAACAAGTAATCAGATTTATAGGTTTAAAAAGTCTTTAGAGGAACTAAAAGAGTGTCTTGGGTACATATTACTAAAATATGAGCTTTGAGATTCTAGCAAAACCATATAGATATACCCCTCCTTTTAAGCCAAAATTCTAAAAAAAGAAAAGCACCATGACAGCAAAGTTCTTGAAACTTCTGTTTAAAATAGGCCATTAAGGGATGACATGGATGGAGATGAATTGTATCCATAAACTGCTTTGTTTTATAACAGTACACATGTTATATGTGTAGTACCACCACTAGAGGATAATAAATAAATGATAAAATAATAAAATAAGCCATTCAATCTGGCAGTGGCCACGTCTTCAGAACTCTCTCACTTTCAAGAGAGCCTCACTCTCATTGCTTTTGTACACAAGGCTAGCAACCACTTGAGCCACACCTCTATTTCCCACTTTTCACTTGTTAATTAGAGATAAGAGTCTAGTGGACTTTTCTGCCAAAGCTGACTTTCAAGTGAAATAATCAGATCTAGCCTACAAACCAACTAAGATTACAAGCATGAATCACCAGTGCCCAGTTTAATAAGCTTAATAATCTTAGCTGGTTTTTAAATGCACCTGTGGGTCCTTGGCATTTCTAAATAGAGTAGGATAATTCTAACTGCTCAAAGAGTAAAACCACTCAACATAGACAAGCAAGAGGCCTTGTGTTGAGTTAGTGCCAATACCCAACCCTCTGTAAGCCCTGATATGAAAGATAAATGACAAGTATTTTCCACATATCTGTCCTTGCTTTCCATAGAGAGAACTTTAAATCAAATTTTTAGCTTTATGTCATTTGAGAGAATAGTGTGAAGGGCTTTCAGAAACAGAGTTATGATTAAAGCTTGAAAGGATTGAGAACAGATAGGTGGAAGATGTGGGCTTATTTTTAATAGGGTTGGGATTTAAAATAAATAGTTGGGAACCAAAAAAAAAAAGGAGGTAAGGTACTCTAAATTCTTAAGGGAAATAAGGGGTATATATTGGACAAAATATTTTTTTACCTTCCAACCTCACAAATGAATTTGGTAGGCAACTCTTTGTCACTACAAAATATCAGGAAAGAAAAAATAAGTAATAAGGGAATTGGGCACTGGTGACCCATGCCCATAAATCATATCTACTCAGGAGGCTGAGATCTGTAGGTTGAGGTTTGAAGCCAGTATAGGCAAAAAAATCACTTGAGGAATATTTATCTCCAGTTAAATATTAAAAAGCCAGAATAGCTGGGTGCTGGTGGCTCACTCCTGTAATCCTAGCTACTCAGGAGGCTGAGATCTGAGGATCGCGGTTCAAAGCCAGCCCGGGCAGGAGATTGTGAGACTCCTATCTCCAATAAACCACCAGAAAACCGGAAGTGGCGCTGTAGCTCAAGTGGTAGAGCGCTGGCCTTGAGCTGAAGAGCTGAGGGACAGCGCCCAGGCCCAGAGTTCAAGCCCCACGACCGACAAAAAAAAAATAAAAAAATAAAAAGCCAGAATAGTGGTAGAGTGCCAGCCTTGAGAGAAAAAGCTAAGCAAGATGAGGCTCTGAATTCAAGCGCCAGTATACAAAAGAGAGAGAGAAGGGGGGAGAAGGGAAAACAGAAAAGAAAAGAGACAAATTAATATATTTAACAATCTGGATCAGACACATTATACCATGTAAAAGAATATACTAGAAGAAATAAAAATACCAAGTTTAGAAAAGGAAAACATTTTACTGGGACCAAAGGCCACAGCTCTTCTTTTGAAGGGCAGTAAGTCTTTGTGGACACTAGGACACAGTCCCATGGTTTTAACGCAGGTAGCAGGCAGTGAATTTCCCAGAGATCCAGAGTGCTCCACTGTCAAAGTGGAAGGTATGAGCCTTGGGTGCCAAACGTTGCCTCATTCATAAGAACCAGGGATGGAATCCCTCCTGAGGCTCTCTGTTTGGTGGAACAGGTTGGGGAATTGTGTTCTGGCATTAAGGCTTCCCAATCACCTGCCTCATGTTCTAAGGGCAGTGATGTTTGCTGAGATGCATTTATGCTCATTTTCTGTTTTCATCATAGCTTGCACAGATTTGTATTCATGATCACCTGAGCGGATGGTGCAAGCCTGTAGTATGTGTGGTAGGTGTGTGTGTGTGTGTGTGTGTGTGTGTGTGTGTAGGTAAATTTGTGTCTAGATGGTTTCGTAAACTTGGAAGAGCCACAGTGGACTTTGATACCAAACTTTCTTTCCATAGATTCACATGAAGAATAGAATTGGCCCTCTCAATTCTCAAACTCTGTATCCATTCATTTGGACAACTGAGGATCAAAAATATTTGGGCAGGGGAACCCAGCTGAGGCATGGCAGTCCACGTCTGTCATCTCAGTGCTCAAGAGGCTGAGTTAGAACATCATGAGCTTGAGGTCTGTCTAGTCTACATAATGAGATACCTATCTTTACAAACCAAACCATAGCCAGGTGTCAGTGGCTTCACACTTGTAATCCTAGCTACTCACAAAGATCAGGTTTGAAGATCATGGTTCAAAGCCAGCCCAGGCAAAAAAGTTCCTGAGACTCTTTTGTAAAATTTATTTTTATTTTTAGTTATTGTAGAGTTGATATACAGAGGAGTTACAGTCAAAAGATAAACATCTGTACCCAATGATTATCTCATGCCTTACTGACGGAGCTAGGTGGGCACCTTCTGAGACTCCTATCTCCAATCAACCACAAAAAGCCAGAGTGGACCTGTGGCTCAAAGCAGCCTTAAGCACAAAAGTTCAGGGACAATGTCCATGCCAAGTTCAACACCAA
The DNA here is from genome assembly GCF_019054845.1 of Dipodomys spectabilis. Classification (NCBI taxonomy): domain Eukaryota; kingdom Metazoa; phylum Chordata; class Mammalia; order Rodentia; family Heteromyidae; genus Dipodomys; species Dipodomys spectabilis. Next base: position 1,806,318 of record NW_024870912.1, read on the forward strand.
CAACAGAAAAAAAAAAATGTAGGGGGAAGGGATTTTTTTCTTGTCATTATCATATCAAAACATATCATTCACATATCACATATCAAAACAATCATTCATATGGCAGGTACATTGTATGAGATATTACCAGTAATCTAGAGAAGATTTAAAGAAGATTTAAAAGAAGATAAACATTGGTTCTGTACATACAGGTAAATACTATACCATTTTATATAAAGGAATGAAGGGTCTATAGACTTCAGTATTTGCAAGGACCACAGAAACAACCCTCATGGATACTAAGGGATGATTGTATCTTCCTTCAGACTCAAAAATACAAATTTTAAACCATATAAAATACTTTTTAGAAATTTCATGTTAAGTCAAATGTGATCAGATGTGGTCAGCAGTCTCCATTAACCAAGGTCAGGTAAGCTGAGAAACAGTTGTTTTCACATTGTGTTAGTGCTGGACTGAGGAACTGCATGAGCCAAACCCTACCTAGTACAGAACTAACTGGCTGCAAACCAGTAGTTTGTGGAGGAGGGTGCATCAACCTGCTGTTTGCTTATGCTCATGGTACAGAGTGAAGCAAATGTAGAACATGGTCCACGCAAGAAGCAAGGTGGCTGACCAGTCCTTGCTGCCAAAGAGAAGCAAGGTACTCTATTCAAGATGAAATGAAAGAAAGATCTAGATTATCCACATTTCATCTGGATAGCAGAATTAACTGGATCATGCTTTCTTCATTTGATAAAGTTCTCAAGCAACTGCTTTGGAGCAGGCATTGGGTAGGTACGGGCAGCCAAGAGAATTTGATTCTGATCACTTGAGGTAGTACAAGGTAGGAGAGCAGTCACATTTTTTAAAAAAAGGATATCACTTAATTAGTGTGAAATAAAGCTTATATAAGATACTAAGGAAGCCCAGTATGAAACAAAGCTTATATAAGATACTAATGAAGCCCAGCACTATTATCATCAGAAGCTAGAGGAAGTAGAAGCTGGAATACTCTTCTCCCAGGGTCTTCAAATCAAGAGTATAGGATTAAGACAAGCCTGGAGTCTCAGCCTGAAATTCTATCTCCTGGGAATCAGGAATCATGGATCATGTTTTGAAGCCAGTGAAGGCACAAAGTTCACAAGATCATTTCAACCAATGGCTGGGAATAGGGTATGTGCCTGCGATCCCACCTACTGGGGAAGCACAATGACCTGGCATTATGGTATGTGTGTTGCATCTCCAGAGACAGTATAAGAAGACCACAGGTCAGGCCAGTCTAGGTATAATGGGAGACTCTACCTTGAAAATAACCAAAATGTAGAAAGGGACTGGAGATGTGCCTGCTTAGCAAGAATGAGTCCTTGAGCACCATCAAAACAAAGTAAAAGATACACATAAACATGAGAATGCTCTGATCAGGGTTCAGCTGTTTTTATGACACTATGCGCTTCCATAGCGTCCCCCCATTTCTTTTTCTTTTTCTTTCTTTCTTTTCTTTCCTTTCTTTCTTTCTTTCTTTTTTTTTTTTTTTGTTGTTGGTTTGGGGCTTGAACTCTGGGCCTGTGTGCTGTCCCTCAGCACTTCAGCTCAAGGCTAGGGCTCTACCCTTGAGCCACAGCACCACTTCTTGTTTTCTGAGTGGTTTATTGGAGATAAGAGTCTCACAGACTTTCCTGCTCTGGCTGGCTTTGAACCACAATCCTCGGATCTCAGCCTTCTTTCCTCTTCAGAGAAGTTTTTTAAGTCTTTAGCCCACCTATTTATTGGGCAGTTGTTTCTTTGAGAATTTGTTGTTGGGGGATTTAATTTTTTGAGTTCCAGGTATATTTTAGATATGAGACCCTTGTCTGTTATATGGCTAGTGAAGACCTTTCCCAATCCGTGGGCTTTCTATTGATCTTTCTAGCTATGTCCTTTGCCATGCAGAAGCTCTACAATTTCATGCAATCCCATTTGTCCAACTTTTCTTTGGTTGTGTTTCTGAGTCTGTCTTTTTTTTGGGAGGGGGTGTCCAGTCGTGGGGCCTGAACTCTCCGCCTGGGTGCTGTCCCTCAGCTCTTCAGCTCAAGTCTAATGCTTTACCACTTGAGTCACAGTGCCACTTCCGTCTTTTTTTTTTACTTATGTGGTGCTAAGGAATTGAACTCAGGGCCTCAGGCATGCAAGGCAAGCGCTCTACCACTGAGCCACCTTCCCAGCCCCTCTGAGTCTCTTTTAAGAAAATGTCGGCCTGTGCCAAGGAGACCTAAGGTTTCTCCTATTCCTTCCTGTAATGTTTACAGGGTGTCTGCTTTGACTCAGAGGTCTTTGATCCATTTGGAGTTGATTCTGGTTCAGGGTGATATGTAGAGATCTAGCTTTAGTTTTCTACAAGTGATTAACCAATTTTGCCAGCACCATTTACTGAAGAGGCTGTCTTTCTTCCATTCTATTTTTTTAGCTCCCTTATCGAAGATTAGATGGCTATAGGTCTGTGGGTTCATTTCTGGGTTTTCAATCCTATTTCATTGATCCTGAGGTCTGTTCTTGTGCCAGTACCAAGCTGTTTTGATTACTATGGCTTTGTAGTAGTTTGAAATTTGGTATTGATATTCATCCAGCACTGTTCTTTCTGTCAAGGATTGTTTTTGCTATTTGAGGTCTTTTATTGTTCCATATGAATTTTTGGATTGCCTCTTCTATTTCCTTGAAGAATGACGTTGGAATATTGATAGGTATCGCATTGAATTTATAGATAGCCTTGGGAAGTATTGCCATTTTCACGATGTTGAACCTTCCAATCCAGGAGCATGGGAGGTTTTGCTACTTTCTAACTTCTGTTTTGATTTCCTTTTTCAGGTTTTTAAAGTTTTCATCATAGAAGTCCTTCACTTCTTTGGTTAATTCCTAGGTATTTTATTTTTTGTGGGGCTATTCCGAATGGAGTTGCTGTTCTGATTTCAGCCATGCTTTTCTCATTGTTAGGATACAGAAAAGCCATTGATTTTTGAGGGTTAATTTTATACCCTGCTACTTTGCCAAAGTTTCAGATCAGCTTGAGTAATTTGAGAGTGGAGTCCATGAGATTCTTTAAGTACAAGATCATGTCATCTGCAAAGAGGGAGAGTTTTACTTCATCTTTCCCTGTTTGGATCACTTTTATGTTTGCATCTTGTCTTGTTGCTGTAGCTAGGCATTCTAATACTAAATTGAAGAGAAGTGGAGAGAGTGGACATCCTTGTCTCGTTCCTGAGTTAAGAGGAAATGGCTTTAGTTTTTAACCATTCAGTATAATGCTGGCTGTAGGTTTGTCATATACAACCTTTATTGTATTGAGGAATTTTCCATGGATTCCTAGTTTTTCCAGAACCTTCATCATAAAGGGGTGTTGGATCTTGTCAAATTCTTTTTCTGCATCTATTGAGATAACTATGTGGTTCTTATCCTTGCTCTTGTTGATGTGATGAATTATATTAATTGATTTGTGTATATTGAACCAGCTTTGTATCCCTGAAATGAATCCTGATTGATTGTGGTGTATGATTTTTTTGGATGAATTGTTGAAGTCGATTGGCCAAAATTTTATTGAGAAGTTTTTCATCAATGTTCATCAAAGAAATGGGTCTATAGTTCTCTTTCTTTGATGAGTCCCTGCCTGGTTTTGGGATGAGGGTTATGATGGCTTCATAGAATGAGTTCGGTAGTGAACTTTCTCTTTCAATTTCATTGAAGAGTTGGAGGAGTATTGGTGTGATCTCTGCTTTGAAGGCCTTGTAGAATTCTGCTGTAAATCCATCTGGTCCTGGGCTTTTCTTAGATTGGAAGACTCTTATTGGTGTTTCTATGTTTGATATGGGCCTGTTAAGCTGGTTTGACTCATCTTGGTTTAGTTTTGGCATGTCGATATTTGCTAGGAAAAGGTCCATTTCTGCCAAGTTCTCAAACTTATTAGCATAAAGGTTTAAGAAGTATTTTCTTAGAATGTTCTGAATCTTGGTTGTTTCTGTGGTGATTTTTCCATTCTCATCTCTGAGTTTATTTATTTGGGTGTGTTGTCTTCTTTTTCTAATAAGATTGCTAAGGGTCTGTCAATTTTGTTAATTTTTTCGAAGAACCAACTCTTTGTTTTGTTGATTCATTCTATGGTTTTTTGGATTCTAATTCATTTAATTCTGATTTAATTTTAATTATTTCTTTCCATCTACTAGATTGGGGTTTGTCTTGCTGCTCTTTTTCACAGAGGTTCAGATGTCTCATTAAATTGTTGGTTTCAGATCTCTCCAATTTGTTGATGTAGGAGCTCAGAGCTGTAAACTTGCCTCTGAGTACTGCCTTTGCTGTGTCCCAGAGGAGCTGGTAATTTGTGTGATCATCTTTGTTGAATATCATGAACATTTGAATTTCCTTTCTAATCTCTTCCAATGCACTGGTGAGTCAATAGTGTGTTGTTCAGCCTCCCTGTGTTACAGGACTTTCTCTGGTGGCTCTTGGTGTTGAGTTCTAATTTTATTCCCTTGTGGTCTGAGAGAATGCAAGGTATAACTTCAAAGTTTCTGAATTTGGATGTTTGCTTTGTGACCTAAAATGTAGTCTATTTTGGAAAAATTTCCTTGTGCTGCTGAGGAAAACGTGTATTCTAATGCTGCTGGGTGAAATATTCGATAGATGTCTGTTAAATCTAGTTGATCTATGCAATCGTTTAGATCTGTGGTTTCTCTGTTGAGTTTTTGCCAAGTTGATATATCCGGTGGGGATAGTGGTGTGTTAAAGTCCCCAACAATTAATATTTTTGGATCTACGTGTGATTTGAGGAAAAGTAGTGTTTCTTTGATAAATTTGGGTGCTCTGTTGTTTGGCAAATAGATATTTAGAATTGTAATATCCTCCTTAAGGAGAGATCCCTTCATTAGTAAGTAGCAACCTTCTTTATCTCTTCTCAATAATTTTAATTTGAAGTCTATTTTATCTGTTATTAGGATTGTAACTCTTGCGTGTTTATGGGGTCCTTTGCTTGGTAGATTTTGTTCTAACCTTTCACTTTCAAAATGTGTTTGTTTTTATGGGCAAGTGTGACTCCTGAAGGCAGCAGATAGAAGAATCTTGCTTTTTAATCCAACTAGACAGTCTATGTCACTTAATTGGAGAGTTAAATCCGTTAATGTTGAGAGTTAGGACTGAGAGTTATTTGGGAGTTCCTGCCATGTTATCCACCTTCTTGGGGGTTACGAACACTGGGTTCTTCCTATGGTTCTTGGATTCTCAGTTTGGGTGCAGTTTCTTGGCCTTTATTGTGGTCTTTTTTGTTTTCTATGTGTAAGACATCTTTAAGTATCTTTTGGAGGGCTGGTTTGGTGGGAATGTACTGTATATTTTAATAGGACATTCAAATCCTTGACTTAGAAGATCCACGAAAGGTGAGGTTGGCAAGTTGGCAGAGAAAGTATCTGAAACCAGTTGGTTCTCTTGGAACACCTTGAATAATAATACAGATGTAGAAGATTTGTCAATCATATGAGGTTATAAAAAGTTTATCCCAAGCCAGAAAAGAAGTTCCCATTTAAAACCATGGCGCTCATATGCTCATTAGCATAGTACTTTTTTTTGATTTCTCAAAAGAATTTCTGAGAAGGCCTTTGATGTATCAAGTATTAAGCCTTTCATGTATCAAATGCTATGTGCCTGGAGGGATTAGTTCTGATTAGAAAAATTTTAGTCTCTGTTCTATCATCTCTCAGCCTTTAACGACTTGTGTATCCTTTCATTAAGAAGCAAATGGCAGCTGGCATTCTTCCGGGGGAGGGGGGGCAATGCTGGCAGGGCCATAGTGTGAGTCTATCCATCCAAGACAATTTAGTTCCCAGTCTGTTGAGGAGACAACAGAGGAAGGCAAAAACCTTGCTATCTCTTGGTCCTTGCACACAGTATTTTCTCTGTCTTTCCACATGTTCTTTAAAGATGAGCATTGCTTCTGTGTCTGTTTCCTCCAAAGGCCCTTGTATAGTCAGTCACTCAGGAAGAAAGTGTTGCAGCCTTCAGGTGTCTAATGGCCTTTACTAAGGCTGTCTGGCATTTTAATACACAAAAAAAAAACAAAGGACTTTTCTAAGGTCATTTTCTTTATTTTTCTCTTCTCTCTTCTCTCCTTTCTCCTTTCCTCTCCTCTCCTCTTCCCTTCCCTTTCTTTCCTCTTTTTTCTATGAGTCTGTCTCTCTCTGTCTCTGTCTGCCTCTCTGTCCCTGTCTCTGTCTGTTTCTGTCTCTTTCTCTGTGTGTCTCTGTCTCTGTCTCTCTATCTCCCTGTCTCTGTCTTTCTCTGTCTCTCTGTCTCTGTCTGTCTCTGGTGCTAGTACTGGGGTTTGAACTCAATACCTTGCACTCCCACTTGGCCTTTACACTCAAGACTGTCCTCTATCACTTGAGATACATCTCCACTTCCAGCTCTTTGTTGGTTAATTGGAGATGAGCCTTGTATACTTTTCTGCCTGGGAATGATCTCTAGATCTCTGCCCCCTGAGTAGCTATCATAGGTATGAGCCACCAGAACTCAGCTTGGAGGTGATAATGGTTCATGGCCAAGCCCCTTCTGTGGCTGGGGGTTTGAGGGGTGATATTTGTGACACTGTTTGAAGAAGGACTTCTGGGCAAATCCCTGACACTGAGCTTCTTGTCCTTTGTATGTTAGGCCTTGGTTCTTCTGCTACCTTAACTCTTTAAATGGTTTTTTTGAGTGGTTGTAACTTGATGTAATATTTATATTGGACAAAAAAAGAAAAGAGGAGACAAGAAAAGCAAAAAAGGATTATGACATGGAAGGGCTCTCATAAATCTCCCCAATGTGAGGCAGTATCAGAGATCTGCTGGTGGTAGTTCTCTGGAATATCCAATTATGGAAAATATTCACCCAGAATCCTACATGCTCCCATAGTGCAAAAAGCAAAAGCCAAAGTGATTTCAGCCATTGTCTCCTTTCAGTGACAGGTGATGCCCAGGGACCAATAAGCAGCTCTGCTGAAGCAGAAGTAGAGGCCTTTCGCTAATTGAGGGCAGTGACTCCAAGTTTTCCCTCCCAGGCTATTTTGAGTGAGCTTTTAGGCCACTTGGGTTTGTGGCTTACCAGATATACCTGGAAGGATTTGGTTGTTTCTTCTGGCCTGTGCCCCAGAGGGCAGGTCATTTGTTTTTGTTTTTCTATAGGTGAACTCTAGGAAAGGGGTTTGCTTATGTTACCTGTGTTCAGGACCTTAGGTGTTGAAATTTATTAAAATACCCCTTCGAAGTAAATTTGGGCTCTGTGTGGTGCTTTGAACCGGCTCCTCTGTTTGGTGAGGAAGTAGTGCTCTGCCCAACACACTACCCATGACTCCCAGTGACTCCCAGTGTTCTCCACCACTTACTAGTATCCAAGACCACATCACTTAAACTCACTGAGTCTCACACCTCTCCTCTGTCATAAGATGTCCCAGGTGGGTTGTTGGGAAGGTACATTTGAATGTTTTTTTAACGGTCAACAGGTCTCTGAGCCAAGGTAAATGGCCAATTCGTGTGACTGATAAAGTCTCCATACTATTCATTTGTGGGGACAGAGTGGAGAAAGTGCTGAGTGGTGTGAATGTGCCCAGCATTTAGGAGATAGTGACCAGGATTTAGGGACTGGCTCTAGACTTCGATCAGAGTTGTAAACCCTGTTTATCTACCATATTCAAACTGAAATCTTTAGAATTGTGGGAGTTGGAAGATGATTTGTTTAAACTATTGAGTGTAGAATCTTCATGCTGAGAGTCTCATGTCCATATCAGAAGAAACACTAAAGAGATTGCTTCCTATCTCTCTGTTCTTAACCATGTGTCGTCATCTGTCTTCTGTTACTATAATAAAATGCCTGAAGCAGAATACTGTCATACAGAAATGAGATTTATATAGCTCACAGCTTTGTAGATTTGAGAGTAAGGTAGCATTATCTGTATGGCTCTTGACAAGGATTTCTAGTCATATCACAACATAGAGGAAGGTACCATGGCAGGAACCTGAGTAGAAGGGAGAGATCACATGGTACAACAGGAAGCAAGAGGACAGGAGGATCTAGGCTCACCTTTTTACAACCCATTCTCACAGGAGCTAACTCCCCACCGTGAGACCTAACCCAGCCTATGAAACCAGCATTAATCCCTACAGGGAAAAATGGATTCTCTAATCACCTTCCACTTGGTCCTACTTCATTTTTGGGGGGGGGGGGTCCGGTCATGGGGCCTGAACTCTGGGCCTGGGCGCTGTTCCGCAGCTCTTCAGCTCAAGGCTAGCTCTCTACCATTTGAGCCACAGCCCCACTTCTGGCTTTTTTCTTTTTGCTTATGTGGTGGTGAGGAATCGAACCCAGGGCCTCAGGCATACAAGGCAAGCGCTCTACCACTGAGCCACCTTCCCAGCCCTAGATCCTACTTCTTAAAAATGCCATTACCTCCAGGGCACTGGTGGCTTCACATCTATAATCCTAACTACTCAGGAGAATAAAATCTGAAGATCACTGTTAAAAGTCAACTCAGGTATACAAATTTGAGAGATACTTATCTCCAATTAATTGGCAACTAACCACACCAGTGGAGATGTGGCTCAAGTGGTAGAGTATCAGTCTTGAGTGAAAAAGCTAAGCAAAAACATGACATCTTGAGTTCAAGCCCCAGGATTGGCATGTGAGCACATGCATACACACATGCACACACATGTTCTATTACTTCAACCTCATCACACAGTAAACCAAGTTTCTAACAGACAAGGTTTTGCGGTATATGCAAATCATAGCACCAAGATTGGTTGCATGGAGAAGACAACCACCTGCCACCCAAGAAGAGGGCCTTCACTCACACGGCGTCTTCTAGCATTTTAATCATGGACTTCCATGTCTCCAGAAAAAACAAGGTGGGAAATCAATGTCTGATGTTTAAGGCACCAGTTTGCAGTATTTTTTTTTAGAAGCCAGAGCTGACTAACACAGATAGATAGCTCTATTGTTTCTCCAAGATGCCTGTTTTTACCTGAAACTAAGAGCCTGTGATGGAAACCCCATAATCAAAGAGAATCTCCTCAATGTAATGGAATAATGAAGGAAGCCTCTTGGGAATTGGTAGAGAGAAAACTAAAGCTCTTAAATTCTTAATCAAGTGATGAAGCATCCATCTCCACTACTACCCAGGACCTTATTGAGGAATGTGAGGTGACAGCTATGGGACCCAGGCTGTGCCATGTGCTTCCAGACTGCATTTCTCCACCCTCAGGAGGGCTGGGACACCTGGGCCCTAGGCTCCTGAGCCACAGGATGAGCGTGATCATGCACAGTGCTGTAATTGTGTCATAACCCTGGTCCTAAGGCTCACAGAAAGAAAGCTGCCTCCCAATGGTGCCAACTAAAAATCAACATGGAGCTCCCGTGCTACCAGCCTCTGGCTTGTTTACAGCTTAGCCTAATATTAACTCAAATCAAAGAAATGAGAGAGAGGAAAGGCTAATTTACCATAGAGCAAATCCCTGGTCTTCCTTCTGGGAATACTGAAAGAAACACAAAGGCCCAGAGCCCAGCCAGCCTACTGAGTCAGCTCTGTGCTTGGGCCTTAGGTGATACAAGTGAGCAGTCTGTGCAGCTGAGGCCCAGATTTCCCATCATCCATCCTCGGATTCACAGAGATATGTCCCATTTTCAGCATGCCAGAGATATTTCTCCACAGTGCAAGTGGAGGGTAGCTCAGCCGCTTTTCATGGCTGCCTTCCAAAGAATAAGCTAAGCAAAGCTCATCATGACAACTCAGACATCTTCTTTTGTTTGTTTGATTTTTATTTTGGAGTTGGTATATATTTGTAACATGAAGGAGTTTTGCTGTGATATTTCCACTTGTGCAATAGTTCAGGCATCTCTATTTAGGAGATGCATGCCGTGTCCATGAAATCAGGGCAGTGGAGAGCAAGTCCTAGATCATTTCCTTGATGGGAACCCTGCAAAATAGTCATCACTAGAGAAGGGAGATCTTGACTTGGTGCTTGTGCCTGGAACTATCCTGAGTCCTAAGAGGCAGAGCCCATTGCATTTAATGGTCCTCAATAGCAGCCCTGAATGCACTGATTTGCTTGTATCACTTCAATGCCACTTGGCTGAAGGGCAAGCTGACTGGTCAGACCTGACCATTTAGCAAAACCTGCATTCTCATTTTCTCCATTGTCAGTCTTGGCCTAGAGATTTTAATAGTTTGTATTGCAAGGGCTCAATTTTACATCTCTGTCTTTATGATACAATTTTGCCTATGAGTTTGGGTGTGGCAGATGACATATTCTAGTGTCAAATAATTCAGAAAGGCATATGAATGGTCTAGAACTCATTTTCTTTTCTGGAAGTAGATTCTAGGACAAAGTTTTATCCTCTAAGGAATTATAATATATGGTTGCTGTAATCTAAATGAGATTCCACTCTGGATTTGTGGTGACCAGTGACCTTTTCTGACTTATAGCCTATGATCTGTAACCTTTTTAATTTAAGCATTTGACCTTGAGGGTGGTTATTTTTCTTTCAGATCTCCAGGTGCAGAGTACATGGCTCTTAGCATGACTCTGGTACAGCCCACAAATTTTCACCATGAGAGTATAAAAACTTCAAGTTTGTCAGTGCTTTAAATACAAATCCATATGCATGCATTCACACAGCTTTTCTGTCTTCTAATAAAGTGTTTTTCCTGTAAGAGTGAAATGCTTCCAAATTTGATGTCCAACTCTAAAGAACTGAAAATGCTTGTCATCTATTATGAATTAGTCAGGACAGGATAGGATATGCGGTGGTAACAAAACCTCTCAAATCTCAGTGCCTCCTACCTCCAAAGTGGAGTTTGTCTTCTCCCCTAAAATGAGTGAGTGCTCCTCTCCACAGGTTGTTCCTAGGTTGTTAGAGGCACCACCACAATTTTCACCATATCATTGGGATCTCACTTTGTAGGTGTCCATCTGTCCTGACACACCTGTTGCTTCTATTCTCATCCATGCAGGTCCTTCTTGTAAATGATCTAGGAATCACGGCCCTCTGAGTTACACTGGAGAAAATGTGATGGCTGTGACCGTTAAGGTTCACTACATTAACAGGACCAGTTGTGGGCTGTTGGTGTACAAGTTGCTGAGACTACTAATACTTCCCTATACTAGAAGATGAAGAAAAGGGAAGCATGGGAAAACAGGGAAATTTTTTACTTGCAAGTATGTAAGTTAGAATATGCCAATGGCCATAGTGAAAATATCGCTATAAGATTATCAGCTTCAAATGTAAATGTAAACCAAATTGGGAAAATTGAGAAAGATTAAGAAAGTAGATGATATTTGAGCTAGGCCTTTTTTGGGGGGCGGGATTGGGTAGTACTGGTCCTGGGGCTTGAACTCATGGCCTGGGTACTGTCTCTAAGCTTTTTTACTTAAGGCTAGTTAATTGGTAAAAGAGCCTCACATACTTTTTGCCTTTGAGCTAGGTCTTAAATTAAAAAAATAGTACATCTCTTTTGAACACACTGAAGTCTCATATGAGATCTTTCCCTAGTTGATGTTCTGTGGAGGCTTGTGTTAGTTCTATAAGCTTCTTGACCAAGATCCAACATTCTCTGCTTCTTCAGCACAAGAAACATACTTGAACTTTGGAAGAATGAGATGAGTTACATACGAGCATCATTGTCTCACCTGTAAGAGCTGACATTGTGACCTAGGAGGAAGCTGGGAAGAGCCCAGGAGGTACAGATGGAAGGTGCACCAAAGTGGCTTGTAGTCTACTTTCAACATGAAATCAGAACAAGAGGACTTATAAAGATTGTGAGATCTTTGCATGAAGAACCATCTGGGAGATGTTGTTTAGAGGCCATAATTTTGGAATTCCTGAGCTATTCCAGAAGTGAATAGCAATAGAGAAACAGAACATGTTAAAGATTTCTTAGAAAAGATGAGGCTTGTTGTTGCCAATACAAAAATATAGCCAGTAACATGTGCATTCAACATTTACTTACTGAAAGCTTCCATCCAAATTCACAGTAGATTACTATTTCAGTAATGACAATGATAACTAACAGGAGTCTGTATGTGCCAAGTGTGACTCTAGGCACTTAGCAGTTGTAAATGTGAATTGTGATACACAGTCAGCATTATAGGAACTACCAATATCTTTCCAATTAAATTACAAAGTTTTGGGACACAATCACTGCTATGTATAGAACTAGAATTTGCAAAGGCAGTCTATTTTCAGAACACAAATTCTCCATCATTCTTAACCATACCTCTTTCATAAAGGGATTTCTTTTCTAGAAACAGGAAAATGACGGCCTCTCCTTTCTATAATCAACCAGCTTGAGAGATTGATTTCAATTTATTAGTGTAAAACTGAAAAATTAAAGCTGGGTACCAGTGGCTCATCCTTATAATCCTAGCTACTCAGGTGGCTGAGATCTGAGGATCATGGTTCAAAGCCAGCCTGGGCAAGAAAGTCTCTGAGACTATCAATTCCAATTAAGAAGTGGAGGTATAGCCCAAGTAGTAGAGTGCTAGCTCCAGGAGAGTGCCTAGGCTCCAAGATTAAACACCAGCATAAAACAAACAAATATTTTAAGAAATTAAAATTATAAAGGTTATTGATTTGGACTGAGTTTCTCATTTTGCTCAATGGCCAAACCAAAATAATCACTTGTAAAACTGAGTTGTTAATCTGATATTCCAAGATAAATTATAGCCAAACTCACCAGTTTGGGATGGTATGTTATGAAGTCCAATCAGTAGTAGCCTTAACAAGGAAAGGATCTTGGAAACAGCAGCCTGTGTTTTGCTCTTGATTTCTGCTTTCTCCTCTATCTATATACAAAGCAAACCTTCTCTCCATAGCTCATTAGAACACTCACTGTATTATGGAATGAGATCATGTTCAGTTCTAGAGTTGCAATTAAAATCTTTGAATTTGTTATAATTTTGTCTTCTACATGAGGCTGAAAATATTTTCCTTGTAACAATTGAAATCTGCCCAAGACTTCTCTTATTAAAATGACTTTTTATAGTATTTAAACACTCTCAAACTCTTCCATTGCTTCTCAAGGGCCAGGGCTAAGTAGATTCAGGTTATGCAAGGTAAAAGATTGGGATATAGTAGAACACATACATTTGCTTTTCTATTTCTGGTTGACTAGATCTCCTAAAACCCTTTTAATTTCCTAAATGATGAGGGTAAGAAACATGGCAGGAACCTCTTTTGTTATTCTTAACAAGACCTTTTCAACATACCTGAGTTTATATAGTGAAAGCACTAGGTAACCAACCTTGTTAGAAGCATGGAATTTGAGTTCTATTCATCAGACTCTAGGAAAGCAGGGAAGGACTGGGGATTTGGCTTAATCACTAGTAGTCAATTACTCCACCAAAGATGCCTACATAGTAATGTCCCTTAGAACCTTCCCTGATGGAATTCAGAGAGCTTCTGAGTTAGTATATAAATGGGACATACCCAGAGTGTCACAGAAGCTGTGAGCCCACCTCCTATCCACCCTGTACAACTCTTCCTTTCACTGTAGCTGGGTTATAATCAACCAAATAATGTAGTAAATGAACTGTCTTCCTGAAATCATTGAACCATTCTTGGAAATGATCAGATCTGAGGAGGAAAACCTGGGGATCATAAGTTATAGCTCAGGGGACATGATTTACTCAGAAGCAGTCCTGGGAGATTAGGCCCATAGCCTGTAAAACATGACGCTTTCTCCAGGAAGATGGTATCCAAACTGAGTAAAAGTTTAAGACAGTAGTGTTTTACTGAAAGCTGAATTGAAATGCTATTGAGGGATAAAAAAAATTCTCACGTTTTTGTCTCAGAGATGTTAGAAGCCTTTCATGAGACTATCAAAAGAAAAACACATTGTTTCACTTTCAAATGGGGTACATTATGTCTGAGGCTTTCAAAGCACCATGGATGGTTACCCTGAAGCAGTTATGAGCCCTTTCTACCTTGGAGTGAAGAAAGGAAAAATCAAATGAAGGGATGCCAATGGTTTTTGCAAGATTGCCAAGTAGAGTGCCTGTATCTTTGTTTTGTTTTGTTGGTGGTATTGGGATTTGAACTCAAGGCTTAATATTTGCTAGGCAAGTGCTCTACCACTGGAGCACCTCCAGTTCTTTTTTCTTTCTTTTTTTTTTGTCAGTCGTGGGGCCTGAACTCTGGGCCTGGGCACTGTCCCTCAGCTCTTCAGATCAAGGCTAGCACTCTATCACTTGAGTCACAGTGCCACCTCTGGCTTTTTCTGCTTATGTGGTGCTGAGGAATCGAAGCGCTCTACCACTGAGCCACCTTCCCAGCCCCAGTTCTTTTGTTTTTTAATTTGCTTTTCAGATAGAATCTCAATCAAAGTTTTTCAGAGCAATTGTAGGACCTTAATCCTCCTACCTCCTCCTTCTGAGGAATGGAAGCCACACCCCTGTGCCACCATGCCAGGCCGTGTGTGACAGCTTGTAAACAGTTCATATGCACTAGAAGTCAAAATGGATATGCTCCAGTTCTCCCTTTCTCATAATCGCTGGAATAACTACACCTACCCTCGGAAACCTTTGTGAGGCTCAGAGGGAAATACATCTTTAGAACTCTTCTTCTTCTTCTTCTTCTTCTTCTTCTTCTTCTTCTTCTTCTTCTTCTTCTTCTTCTTCTTCTTCTTCTTCTTCTTCTTCTTCTTCTTCTTCTTCTTCTTCCTCTTCCTCTTCTTCTTCTTCTTCTTCTTCTTCTTCTTCTTCTTCTTCTTCTTCTTCTTCTTCTTCTTCCTCTTCTTCCTCTTCTTCCTCTTCTTCCTCTTCTTCCTCTTCCTCTTCTTCCTCTTCTTCCTCTTCTTCCTCTTCTTCCTCTTCTTCCTCTTCTTCCTCTTCTTCCTCTTCCTCTTCCTCTTCTTCTTCCTCTTCTTCTTCCTCTTCCTCTTCCTCTTCCTCTTCCTCTTCCTCTTCTTCTTCCTCTTCCTCTTCCTCTTCTTCTTCTTCTTCTTCTTCTTCTTCTTCTTCTTCTTCTTCTTCTTCTTCCTCTTCTTCTTCTTCTTCTTCTTCTTCTTTCTGTCAGCTGTGGGGCTTGAACTCTGGGCCTGAGTGCTGTCCCTCAGCTCTTCAGCTCAAGGCGAGCATTCTACCACATGAGCCACAGCGCCACTTCCACTTTTCTACTGGTTTATTGGAGATAAGAGTCTCATGGACTTTCCTGCCCGGGCTGGCTTTGAACCACGATCCTCAGATCTCAGCCTCCTGAGTAGATAGGATGACAGGCGTGAGCCACTGGCACCTGGCTTTCTTTAGAACTTTCATTTACCCTTTAGAGTCTATTTTCCAAAACTGCTGGCCTTTTAGAGAAAATTGCTGGTTTTGACACCAGTGGCACATCCTGCTACCTCTGGCTTGCATTTACATATGCTGAGGAGCCTATTTCTGTTCCCCGAAACTGCTGCCTACACAGCCAATCTGCTGCTTCGTTTGGCAAGTGGGGTATGGTAAAGCACAGCTGGCACACTCACCCAGAGCAAGGCTGCTTGCTCTTCCCTGCAAATCCAAGTTCCAGAGGAAAATGCTGAGCATAGAAAGGTCCCCTCAAAACAAAAGTGGCAAGAAACAATGACACTCTGGATAGGGGAAGTCTGATTTGTCACTGATCTGAAGGAAGGTGAGTGGCTGGTGAATGATGAGGCGAGTTAGTTTCCCAACGGAGAAAGGAAGTTGTGGTAAAAGTGACAGTTCAGTCTTCACTCCATCGTGGGAACTGCTGGGTCAATACTGGTTTGCACAGAAGTTTTGGAGAGAATTTTCTATGCAACAGGCATAGACTTCGCAAGTTCAAGTCCCACCTGACAGTCCTCAAGCAACGCAGGGCTGCTTCCTGGAGAAGGGTAATTACAGTGACTGAATATCTTATATCTGAATGCCTTTTCAGAGGCCTTGGTGTATTCTTCTGAGTATAAATAAGTGTTACAGAATGGGTGGTATCTCAGAAAAACAGTGCCAGTAAGATCTATGCTTTGAGATGACAGTCTACATGTAGCTATTTAGTTCTTTGAATTATTCAGCTCTGTAAGGCTATTTGGTCTAAACCCATGAACCTGGAGGACTGGAAGGGTTAAGGAAGAAGTCTGAGACCAGACAAAATCTGACTCTGGCTGGGTGTTCAACTTTGACCTTTGTCTCAGCCCCCTGAGAATTAAGTACTTGAGTCCACTATCCCATCTTACCCTTGCTAGTTTCTTATATGGCTAGACAATAATAATGGAACACAGAGCCCTGCATGCTAGGCAAGTCATCTACCTCTCAGTTATATCTATAAACCAGGGCATGTTCTTTTTAACAAAAACATTATTGTCTAAAGGTATTTACTTATTTAAAATAGTGTCACGAATTTGTCCTGCATCTGAACATGGGATTCCAGTATCCAGTGAAGGAGAACAGGACAAATAATCTTGAAATATGTCGAATTGGTTATTTGAAGCTGGAATCACTTAGGGCACTGTGACTTCAGGAAGGGCCATTTGGCCTAGCTTTTCCCACAGACAACAAGCCACAGGTTCTTCTGGAAGGGATGTGATAGCCTAGGTTACAAGAAGTTGGCCATTGTAACTGCAATGAACCTTCTCTTCTATCAGCTCCCAATGTCTGTCCTAGTAACATCCCTAAAACAATCCTGCTGGTTGCTAGTGGCTCATGATTGTAATCTTTGCTGCTCAGGAGGCTGAGATCTGAGGATCACAGGTTGAAGCCAGCCTGGGCAGGAAAAAGGTGAGAGTCTTACCTCTACTTAATTGCCAAACAAACCCAGAAGTAAAGCTGTGGCTCAAGTGGTAGACAGTCAGCCTTGAGTGAAAAAGCAGACCCCCAGGCCCTGAGTACAATAATCAGTACCAGCATGTGCACATACACAGAAGAAAAAACCACTGTCTTAATTCAGAGGCCCATTTGTTCTGTCATTCTTAACTTCATAATGTTCTTTGTTCTTTGTATTAAAAGTATATAAAATATTTTGATCATTTCTCTGGACTTCACTCTCTCATAAGGATCCATGTCCGTGTAAATTTGATCAAAGTTTTTCTGCTATTCCTCTCATCAGTCAGTACTTGCATGCACTGGGTCCTTAGATTCATGAAGAATACACATTAGAACTTAGAAAGGGAGGGAAATGGGCTCTAGCAAGAGAGAGAACAAACGGGGATGGTTGGTTCTCCTGCTTAAAAGGCACAAATGCAACTTTCCCATGATCTGAGCCATGCGATCTTGATTTCTGATTACAGGACACTGGTAAAGTCAGTTGTCTCCAATATTAGGCCAGCACCAGAGAACACATTTAGTTAGATGGAGGGGGGCAAGCTTGGTAGGCAGATGGAGAGAGGGAAAAGGAGAGCAGAGAGATTGATGTCATACTGGTGTTGGACTGCAAGGTTTCTTCTACACTATAAATATTGGATGAAGTGCTGATGTAACATTTACTGCAGCATGACATGGGATTTAGCTGTTTCTATGGCTCAAGAAAGAAACATGTCACTGATTTGTTTTCTCCCCACCCCACCTCTGTCCTTCATTTTTCTGTGAATGTTACTTTAGCAATCAGTCTAACTGAAGCCAGACCAAAATATGGAGATCACCACCTATGAAATGTGTTTTAAGAAGCTTTTTTTTTATAACCTTGACCCTCTAATTATTCATAACCTAAGCTACTAGCTTCCTGATGAAACTGCTGAGAAAAGGGAGATTTCAAACTGGCAGCATCTGCCTCCTTTTAAAAAGTGTATTAACTGTGTGTTGGTAAAACCCATTGATGTTCTGTTCAGGTTACATAAGAAAAATGGATGGGCTTTTAATGACTTTCATTTGTTATAATTGCAGATAGCTAAATACAGTCAACTACAGAGCAAATTGAGCTCAAAGGAACTGAATTCTATTGCCTTTTTCCTTCTGGTCTATCAGATTCCTTAATTTCATTATTTGTGAAACTTTTAAACTCAGTTGACTCCCATGGAATTTACCCAAGTTGCAGGGTTCTTGGTGTTACATTCATTATATCTTTTGGTCCTGATCCAGCAATCAGCAACTTGACTTCATTCAATCATAAACTCAACTCTATTTAAAATGCCTATGTTCAGAGTTTAATGTCTTTAAATGTTATCCATTAAAAAAAATTCAGAGCATTAATCTGATTATTATGTGGAACTGCAGTAACACTGTCAGGTTCAAGGTAAGAGATTGTTTTTCTTTTTTAATTTAAAAATATTTATTGGATGGAAAAATTTAAATTTAGCTTGGATGAGTTGGGTTGAAAATTAAAATAATCCCATACATTGTAGGGTAAGCCTTCATAAATCAGCAAGTCTGATGTTAAATAGAGGTCCAAAATATTATTCTAGCTATTAGATGCCATCTACTGGTTGTAATTATTCTTTGATACAATTGGCCTTGATTTTAAGACAGAGGGATAATATTTGAGACACTTTTAGTTAGAATTCAAATCATGTATGATGGCATTCATATTTTGTGCAAATCAATCACTGAATAATCATAGCTCTACTTGAAATTGAAGTGGCATTTAGAAAAAAGTTGCCGTGAATTGTGAGCTCATCAGAAGTCACTTGTATTAGTAAATTTTGATTACCCAAGACTGCCTATGCGGTGAGACCCACCTGACCGTCATGGCATCTACAACCTAGCTCCCTTCCATATGGTGTGGTATGCAGGCATCTGGATATAGTTCTTGGCCAATGTGCCCCAATATATCTCACAAAAGCAGTCATATCGCAGCTGTTCTCAATGTAGGGTGTGGCCATATGCCAAATACGCTGGCTTGTGTGCTGTCAATGAACATACGCAGATTCTATCTGCCCTTCTATATTTAGGAATAATTAGTCCTGGAATCCATCATCATGGAGAAGTGAACTACACGAACCAGCTCCATACTCTTCACATTTATAAATGCTTGCACTTCAGTAAGGACACTGTGTTTGTATTCCAGGAAGGAATATTAAGGCATATTGTAAGGCATATATAACAAAGGAGTTAATACTCCTCAGTATGAATAGTGTGCGTGCATGCACACACACACACACACACACACACACACACACACACACACACACACACCACAAACATATACACAGCCTATAAACTTGTAATCGTTCATTTCTTTAGAGACAGTCTTCCTATCAGAAAAACCTCTGATCGAAGGCAGGCACCAGTGGCTCATTCCTATAATCTTTGCTAGTCAGATATATGAATCAGAGTTCAAAACTAGCCCAGGCAAGAAAGTCTTTGAGATACTTCTCTCCAATCAACCAGCAAAAAGCCAGTAGAGGTGTGGTTCAGCTGAGAGTGCCCTTCCTTGAGTAAAAATGGTAGACAAGAGCAAGAGACCTTGAGTTCAAGCCCCAATACTGGCAAAAAATTTAAAAGTCAATTAGAACTCCTGTAGTCTGTGAGTTCAATCTCTGGCTTTCTTTTACTTATTTGTTTGCCTTTCAGTAATGGGAAAGCCACAGTAAGATGGCTGTTTCCAGAAGCTGATCCCTTGATCTTGAACTTTCCAGCTTCCAGAACTGTCAGCCAACAAATTTATGTTTACTCCAAATGACCTAATCTATAGGATTTGGTTAAAAGTTATGCAAAATGGACTAAGATAACTGAGTGTGCTGAAAGGAAAACACATACAGTAAAGTATGTTAATGTTCTTGAACAGATTGCCAAATTACAAGCATAACCAAAACTCAGCACCCACTTGTGAATAAAGTTTTATTGGAACATAGCCATGTTCATTTGTTTGCACATAGTCTAAGGCTACTTACTCATAACAGCAGAGCTGAGTCATTGGGACAGACACCATATGGCCCACAAAGCCTAAATAATAATTAGTATCTATCCTTTTGTTGAATCCTGTTCAAGAAAATTCATTAAGCTGCCTATTAGTTAAATTTTAAAACACTATCTTTTCGTGCATCGGTGTAAACGTCTCAGTAGCTGTGGCTTGTCCTATAAGAACAGAACAGGGACAGCTCTTTCTGTGAGTTACAAGTTGGAAATTTAATCCCCAATTCATTGCATTGATAGTATTTGGAAGTGGGACTTTTGGGCTGGGGCTTTAGGACAAATAGAGTCATGAGAATGGAGCCTCCACAATGGCATTCATGGCTTTATAAGAAAAGGGAGGGAAATCCTAGCCAGCAGGCTTGCTCTGTCCAAACATCCAATGCCTTCTGTCATGCTAGAATGCAACGGGATTGTTCTTACCAATGACAGTGCCGTACTATTGGACCTCTGTTCTACTGATCGCCCAGTGTCAGGCACTTTGTTATAACAGTAGTTACTTTCAGTAACATCATCTCTTGTCCTCAAAAATGCTCTGTACACTGATAACGCACAGGAAGAGAGGGAAATAAAGGGAGCAACCCCATTCACAATAACCTCCCAAAAAATAAAATATTTAGGAATTAACCTAACCAAAGATGTAAAAGAACTATTTAATGAGAACTATAAAAAGTTAAAGAAAGAAACTGCAGAAGACACTAGGAAATGGAAAGACCTCCCATGCTCCTGGATAGGCCGACTTAATATAGTAAAGATGGTGATACTTCCAAAACTAATATACAAATTCAATGCAATTCCTATTAAAATCCCAATGACGTACATCACTGAAATACAGAAAACAGTCCAAAAATTTATATGGAACAACAAAAGACCTAGAATAGCCAAAACAATTCTAGGGGATAAAGACAATATGGGAGGGCTATCCATGCCGAACTTCAAACTCTACTACAGAGCTATAATCACAAAGACAGCATGGTACTGGCACAAAAACAGACCCGAAGACCAATGGAACAGAATAGAAGATCCAGATATAAATCCACAGGCCTACAGCCAGCTGATATTCGACAAAGGAGCCAAAGACATACAATGGAAGAAACACAGCCTCTTCAACCGCTGGTGCTGGGAAAACTGGGCAGCCACATGCAGAAAACTAAAAGTGGACCCCAGCCTATCACCATGCACCAACATCAACTCAAAATGGATTAAAGACCTTAACATTAAACCTGAATCTCTGAAACTACTGCAGGACAGAGTAGGAGAGACACTTGAACTAATAGGCACAGGAAGGAACTTCCTGAACAGAGTCCCAGGGTCACAACAAGTTGGAGAGAGACTCGACAAATGGGACTACCTTAAAATAAAAAGCTTCTGCACAGCTAAATCTATCGCAACTAAGCTAGAAAGACAACCAACTAATTGGGAAAAAATATTTACCAGCAATATATCAGACAAGGGGTTAACATCCTGTATATACAGGGAACTCAAGAAACTAATCCCTCCCAAACCTAACAAACCAATTACTAAATGGGCAAGGGAACTAAAGAGGGACTTCTCAAATGAAGAAATAAAAATGGCAAAGAAACACATGAGGAAATGTTCATCATCCCTGGTGGTGAAGGAAATGCAAATAAAGACAACCCTGAGATACCACCTTACCCCAGTCAGAATGTCCCACATCCACAAATCAGCCAACGACAAATGCTGGAGGGGATGTGGAGAAAGAGGAACCCTATTACACTGCTGGTGGGAATGTACACTTATACAACCACTTTGGAAAGCAGTCTGGAGGGTCCTTAGAAAGCTAAAGATTGACCTCCCTTACGACCCAGTCATACCACTTCTAGGCATCTACCCTGAACAACAGGAACCAATATACAAGGACACGTGCACCTCCATGTTTATTGCAGCACTGTTCGCAATAGCTAGGATATGGAAACAACCTAGGTGCCCCACCACAGATGAATGGATCCAAAAATTGTGGTATCTATACACAATGGAATATTATGCAGCCATTAGAAATGACAAAATAATGGCATTTGCAGGGAAATGGATGGAGCTAGAAGGAATCATGTTGAGCGAGGTAAGCCAAGAACGAAGAGACAAACGGTACATGGTCTCCCTCATAAGTGGATGCTAAATCCAAAAGGTTAGGTGATACGACAAAACTAACAGGACTTAAGAAACAAAGAACTCCCGCTCATCTGGTTGAACCACTACTAAATATCCTCATGCTGCTGATCACAAATATGGTATATAACATGTGAACACTGTTATATATTACAGACTGTGGTAGACAATTTGCTCCAGGGAAGTTAGAATGAACTTGTGACTTTGAAATTATGTAATCATTTAATCACAATCAAAAAAAAAAAAAAAAAGAACCTCGGGGAAGGGAGGGAGGGAGGGGATGGTAGGGGGAAAACAATGGAGGGGGTAACAATGTAAAAAAAAAAAATGCTCTGTAGTGAAGATATGGAGAAGTATTATTTATCTTTAATTTCAATTAAAAATGAAGATTCAAAAAAGGATATTTCTGAACTGATGTATGCATTTGAAGTATAGCTATGTTACCAGCTGTGTGGTATCAGGATAAATTATCTCAGAGTTAAAAGATCCCTAAGCCCAGAATCAGTGGCATGCAACTATAATCCTCTCAGGAGGCTGAGATGCAGAGGATTGTGCTTCAAAGTTAGCCAACACACACATACACACACACACATACACACACACACACACACACACAAAGCCCATGACACACACACACACACAAAGCCCATGAGTCTACATTTCCAAAATAGCCAGCAAAATGCCAGGCCGATGATGTGATTCAATTGGTAAAGTGCCAGCTTAGCACTTAGTTGATCATATATATGTGTGTGTGTGTGTGTGTGTGTGTGTGTGTGTGTGTGTGTGTGTGTGTGTGTGTGTGTGTGTGTGTGTGTGTGTGTGTGTGTTTCATATGGCTGTCCTTGAGTAAGGGCTCTATAAATTGTTGGTGGCAATGAAGGATTAACTATAGGCACAGAAAATTGTTATTATTAATGGCCCACGTTGCCATCCTTAAGACTAGAATTCTTCAGAAATAAGAAGTAAGGCTGGTTCTTCTTGCTGGACATCTGAGAATCAGACAGGTAAACAGTTCCTTGCTGTGATCGCAGCTTTTCCTAGTTGATGAATGGGGCCTCACTGTGACTAATCTGTTTGTTCAAACGGCGAGGTTGTATGCTAAACTTGCTTTCCTCCTGGGAGTCTGGAATTTGGTTATGTGTTAAGCAACAGGTGCCCATCTGACCAGCTCTCAATTAAAAAAAACCCTTTAATTTTTATTTTTTAAAATTTATTTATTTTTTTAATTTTTATTGTGAAAATACTGTACAGAGGGGTTACAATTACATGGGCAAGATAATGAGTACATTTCTTATCAAGCATTGTAGCCTCCTCCTTTGTTTCCCCTTCCCATCCTTCCCATCCTCCTCCCACCTCCCCACCTAATCCTCCTCCCCCCCCACCAAAGTTGTAAAGTTCATTTTCGACATAACGACTTGTACATCTCATTGTTGCAATGTATCCCTATTTAAACGATTTGTTTTTTTCCCTTCCCCTCCACAAATTACACCAACCTCAAATACAGTGAAAGTAGTGGTTATACTATGGGGGAGGGACATACAAAGCAATAAAGAAATAATCTTATAAATGTGTTAGAAACAATCACATGAAAGAAAAAACATTTGAATACATATCTTAGGGTTCATTTTCCTGACATCAACTTATCTGACCTTTTCTGCTTGACTGAGACATATACTAGTTATTGCAAATAAGGGAAACCATGGGACCTATGTTTCTTTGGGCCTGGCTTACTTCACTTAACATAATTTTTTCCACGTCGTTCCATTTCCTAACAAATGGGGCAATGTCATTCTTTCTGATGGAGGCAAAGAATTCCATTGTGTATATATACCACATTTTCTTGATCCATTCATCTACTGAGGGACATCTGGGTTGGTTCCATATCTTAGCTATGGTAAATAATGTTGCAATAAACATAGTCATGCTGGTAGCTTTAGTGTGGCCTTGTTTGTGATCATTTGGGTAAATGCCCAAAAGTGGGATTGCTGGGTCATAAGGGAGCTCTATGTGGAGTCTTTTGAGGAACTTCCATACTGCTTTCCAAAGTGGTTGAACAAGTTTACACTCCCACCAACAATGCAGCAAGGTTCTCTTCTGTCCACATCCTCTCCAGCATCTGTTGTTATTAGAGTTCTTGATTATAGCCATTCTAACTGGGATGAGGTGGTATCTCAATGTTGTTTTGATTTGCATTTCTTTTATGGCTAGGGACGTTGAGCATTTCTTCATGTGTCTATTGGCCATCCTGCTTTCTTCTTCAGAGAAGTTTCTCTTTAAGTCTTTAGCCCACTTATTTATTGGGCAGTTGTCTCTTTGAAGATTTGTTGTTGGGGGATTTAATTTTTTGAGTTCCAGGTATATTTTAGATATGAGACCCTTGTCTGTTGTAAGGCTAGTGAAGATCTTCTCTCAATCCATGGGCTTTCTATTAATCTTGTTAGCTATGTGCTTTGCCATGCAGAAGCTCTGCAATTTCATGCAATCCCATTTGTCCAACCTTTCTTTGATTTCTTGCATTTCTGGGTCTCTATTAAGAACATTTCGGCCTGTGCCAAAGAGTCCTAGGGTTTCTCCTATTACATCCTGTAATGTTTTCAGGGTGTCTGCTTTGACTCCGAGATCTTTGATCCATTTGGAGTTGATTCTGGTGCAGGGTGATATATAAGGATCTAGTTTTAGTTTTCTGCACTATTTACTGAAGAGGCTGTCTTTCTTCCATTCTACTTTTTTAGCTCCCTTATAGAAAATTAGATGGCTAAAGGTATGTAGGTTCATTTCTGGGAAAAACCTTTAATTTTTCTAACGAGAGACTGAGGTTGGAGATGGTCTTCCCTGGATGGGAGCATCACATACCTGCTTGTTGATGGAGAAAGGAGCTCAGGGTGGTAGCTGGAACCATGTTTATTCAAAGTTGTGACCACTGGGTTCAGGGCCCAAGTTTGGGTGAAGTGTACAGCACCTTTGATCCTGAGCTATCCTTGAGCACATCCTAGCCTTCCAATTCTGCCTGAACTAGTTCCCTATTCGTTCCACCTGAGCATTTGATGGTTTTGAATCACTTAATTTTTTAGGCATGTATTCTACAGCCAAATTATTTACAGACTAGTGAGAACTACCTGAATTTCTATACAATAGCTGATATTGAAATATTCTTCTTTCATAACGCTTGCCTATAACAACTGTAGGATTTTTTAAAGGTCATGGTAATAGAGTTTTATTTTTTTCTTTTTTCTGCTGTTATTGTTTATTTTTTATTCAAAACAGTGTTTTGCTATGTAATCCAAGCTGGTTTTGAATTTGTAATCCTCTTGACTCCGCCTTTTGAGTGCTAGGTTTTTAAGTGTGTGCCAATACATCTGACATGACTATGGTTCTTAACAAGAGAGGCCATATATCTTAAGAACATTTGGAAACATTCTTGGTTGTTACAACCTGGGGGTCAGGGGTATGACCTCATCTAGTATCTACTATGTAGACATCCTACAATGCACTGAATGGTATCCTCATTATTTGGCTCAAAGTATTTAGGTAGTTAAGAGTGAGAAATTTTGACTTCAGGGAAGCACTTCTAAAGAAATTAACATCACTTGTGTTTAATTGTAGTTTATGAACATAGAGATTTTTCCTCAAGCCTTAATATTATCATTATTAATTAAATGATACTTATTTGTTTCCTCATTAAGCATTAAGTACCTTTTTCCAAATTCCAGTGCTGTAGAAAAGAGATGTTCAAATCTGTACAATGTGTAGAAAACAGCTCCTTTGGGATGGAAGTCTTCAGTAAAATTGATCTACCCTATGGTAATAAAAGAATCATCTGGAATATTCTTGCTGTGACTTGGGAACATGAACAACACCTGAAAAGACCAATCAAGAGAAGATGCCAGCATTGTTCCAGGGCCAGGGAGGCTGGAAAGTGCTTCCATTGGCTTTCTTGTATAGTTGAGATCAATGGAGAGCCATATGGAAATATTGCCAGAGTTGGAATTGAAAAGAATGGTGAGGGTGGGGGAGGTTCAAATGAGATCTGCAGTGTTGACAGAGAGGCTTTGCTACCAGCCCATACCTGAGCTTCTGCCAGTGTAACTAAATGCAGAGAAGAATGGACAACAAGGGATTAGAAAAGTCAAAGCTGACAGATGGCAATTTGTGAAGAGTTGAATCAACATAAATTATATCTCATTAGTGAGCAGAGAAAAGGGAGGATGCTTTCATAGCCACTGAGGTGGAGTACATGCCAAGGAAGCAGCGAGCTAACCATGATGGCCACGTTCCCTGGTGGATGCATGCGGAGGTGGAGAAATGTCCCTTTATTAGAAAGCCATCTGGATGACAAATCACAGGGAGACATCCATTAGAAACAATATAATAAAGGAGACTAAGAAACATCTGGGTTTGGGGAAGGTGTTAGTTATTGATTACAGAATGCCAGAACATAACAGCTGGTAAGTAGATGTGACAGTTCAGCAGGTACCCACGGCTCACCACCTCACTTCCAGTGCATGGAATAACTGTAAATGATATTCTCTCAAGTTATGAGGAGCTATTTAAATCACATATAAAGCCTTCAATTAACCAAATTGTTTTCTATCTTAGAAGTTAAGCAAGTAAACATTAATGTTAAAATTTTGTAACTATCAAGGGAAACAGAAAACACCAACCTGTCAATACATTATATAATAATATAAAAAAATAGCTGGGTACAGTAGCTCAACACTGTGATCCCAGCTACTTGGGAGATAGATATCAGGAGGTCATGATTTCAGGCCAGCTGGGCAAATGAAAGTTTGAGAGACTCCATTGCAACCAAGGGTGGTAGGCACCTGGTGTGTCAGCTTTGGGGAAGCCCAGGGGCTGGATAAGTGGCATGGCTTGTTATTCCCAGAAACACAGGGAAGCTCAAGAAGGAAGATCACAGCTCAGGCTTTCCTGGGCAAAAAAGTAAGACCCTACCTTGAAAAATAATCAATGCAAAAAGGGGCTAGAGGCATAGCTCCAAGTGGTACAGAGCCTGACTAACAAGTGCAAGGCCCTGAGTTTGATCCCTAGTACTGACTGCCAGCGTAACAACAACCACAGCAATAATAATGGAAATAAACTAATATAAATGTGAATGAAGTGTGAATGACTTGAAATCATAATAGCGACAACTTTTGTGGTTAAGGAAAAAGGAACCGATAAAACAAACATCATACTACATATGAAATACGAGTCTTTAAACAAGTGTGTGTGTGTGTGTGTGTGTGTGTGTGTACTGGTGCTGGGGCTTGCATTCAGGACCTCCAGCTCTCACTTGGCCTTTTCTGCTCAAGGCTGATACTCTATTTGAGCTACACCTCTACTAGTTAATTGGCAATAAGAATCTCAGGTTCAAGTTTTGGGCTAGCTTTGAACTGTGATCCTCAGACCTCAGCCTCCTTAGTTGATAGGATTATAGGTGTGAGCCCCCAGCTCCTGGTTCAACAAGATTTTAAGTGAAATTTTTTTCATTTTTTTATTAATAAGGTTTTTAAATTGTGAAAATACCATACAGAGGGGTTACAATTACATGAGCAAGGAAATGAGTACATTTCTTATCAAGCATTGTTGCCTCCTCCTTTGTTTCCCCTTCCCATGCCTGCTCTCCCATCTCCACCCCAACCCCACCTCCCCACCCCCCACTCCCGCCAAAGTTGTAAAGTTCGTTTTTCCACATAATGTCTTGTACATCTCTTTGTTGTAATGGGTCCACCTGAATCCCTGTTTAAACAAGTTATTTTTTCCCCTTCCCCTCCACAGATTATACCAACATCAAATACAGTGAAAAGGGTCATGGAAGAGATGAGAAAGGAAATTCAAATGTTTGTGATATTCAACAAAAATGAACACACAAATGACCAGCTCCTCTGGGACATAGCAAAGGCAGTACTCAGAGGCAAGTTTATAGCTCTGAGTTCCTACATCAACAAATTGGAGAGATCTGAAACCAACAATTTAATGAGACATCTGAACTTCCTTGAAAAGAAGCAGCAAGCTAAACCCCAATCCATTCGATGGAAAGAAATAATTAAAATTAAATCAGAATAAAATGAATTAGAATCCAAACAAACCATAGAATCAACAAGACAAAGAGTTGGCTCTTCGAAAAAATTAAAAAAATTGACAGACCTTTAGCAAATCTTATCAGAAAAAGAAGAAAATTCTTTATTACATTAAAAATCTAAGCTTATAGAAAACTCTTTAGTGTACTGAAAGCTCACAAGCTAGTACCAGTCACAATGTCTAAACCAGCAGAGGGCACTCAAAGGAAAATAAGTTGGCTCAGGTTTGTCAAAGACTTAAAATTACAGGAGGAGAAAATTCTGAAGCAATGTCAACGGGACCAAAAAATGTATTGTTTCAATTACATATGCAAAGGCCAAGGAATAAATGTTAGAAAATGCAATCCATAAGGTTTATGATGTGTGGGCTTCTAGTATTTTGAATAACTGGCTATTCAACAACTAAGTTTTATGTATCTTGAAGATGAATCCTACTGCACAAATATGTTGTCTCAAGTTTCTATTAGGAAGAATTATTGATGGATGTCATCATGATCATTGCTCACACTAAAATAACAGCAGGAATCCAGGAGCCAGTGACTCACACTGTAATCCCAACTACTTAGGAGTCTGAGATCTGAGGATCCAGATTCTAAGCCAGTCTGGACAGGAAAGTCAGTGAGACTCTTATTTCCAACTCACCATCAAAAAGCCAGAAGTGTGGCTCAAGTGGTAGAGTGCTAGCCTTGAGCACAAAAGCTCAGGGACAATACCCAGGCCCTGAGTTCAAGTCCTGGGACAAAAGGAAGGAAGGAAGGAAGGAAAGAAGGAAGGAAGGAAGGAAGGAGGGAAGGAGGGAGGGAGGGAGGGAAAAGAAATATCAGCAGGTGCGTGTTAGAAGCCAACAGTGCTCACTTCCACAGCAAAAATACTGAAACTAGAACAATTCAGAAATTACCAATACAATACAAATCAGGATGATAAGGAAACCCATGACATTCTAATTTTTTGTGAAAATACATAATGAAACCTACTATTCTGTAAACTTAATAATAATAATAATAACAGCAACAACAAAAAGAAATCAACTGCATGTGAATGGGCAGTATTTTCAGGGAACAGCTTATTGGTTAGGAAGTTCTGACTGTCATTTGGGGGTGTCGAGTAAGACAAACACGAGTGGAAAATAAGAAGAGTCACCCATGTTTACTGGCATCATTCTCTGCTGAGGGCTCGTGACCGGTAGTTTCTGCTTTAGCTGCTGCTCAGAATGAATACAAGGAGGCAGAGAATTTCAGCCATGCTCATGGGTTTTCTCTGTGGGTGTCTCTGGAAAGAAGAGTTACCTTTCATAGATAGACATGAAATGGGTATAAAAAGCTTTGGTATAAAAATAAATAAAATTATTTTCATTTTGGCAGGAATCAGAAACCTTGGTTGCATTTCTCAGCTACATTCAGCTTTTCCTTTTGCTTTCTAAGATAAGTCTGTGTTCGATACAAGACTTAGAGAGGAACAGTGTCGGTGTTAATAATTCATTCTGAGAGGAGTGAGATAGAAAGGACTTCTTATGATGAGAACATCAAAGAGATCATCCTAGCACTTAGACACACAAAAAATATTCATTCCTGCACTAAACATATCCTTTTTCTTTCCTACCTTGGAAATTTCTAGTAGAGGAAGAGCTAAGATACTTGAACACGAACTCCTTTAAATTTTTTTTGTTGCTTCTGGAGTTTACATGCAGAGGCATATATTTTCTAGGCAAGTGCTCTACCACTTGAGTCATGACCCTGGCTTTTCAGGTTATTTAGAACTTTTCAGATAAGACCTTTCTTCCTTCCTTTCTTTCTTCCCTTCCTTTCTTTCTTTCCTTCCTTCCTTCTTTCTTTCTTTCTTTCTTTTTCTTTTCTTCCTTCCTTCCATTCTCCTCCTCCTCCTCCTCCTCCTCTTCCTCTTCCTCCTCCTCCTCCTCCTCCTTCTCCTCCTCCTCCTCCTCCCTCCTCCTCCTCCTCTTCCTCTTCTTCTTCTTCTTCTTCTTCTTCTTCTTCTTCTTCTTCTTCTTCTTCTTCTTCTTCTTCTTCTTCTTCTTCTTCTTCTTCTTCTTCTTCTTCTTCTTCTTCTTCTTTCTTCTTTCTTCTTCCTCTCTCTCTCTCTCTCTCTCTCTCTCTCTCTCTCTCTCTGTTTTGTTTTGGGAGGGTCAGAGATCTTTCTCCCTATACTTCCCATTTAGCTTGGATTACATACATATGCAACCAAGCCTGGTAATTATGTATTTATTTATGCAATATTGTGTTTTTGAACCCAGACTCTTTGTTCACTCAGTTTGCTGAGCTGTTACTCTACCACTTGAGTTACACTTCCACCTCCAGCCCTGCTTTTTTGCTGGTTATTTTGAAAATGGTCTCTTGACCATCTTGGACTTTGACCACCCAAGCTGGATTTTAGTAGCAATTCTTCAGATCTCAACCTCCCAAGTCCTTAGTAGCCACTGGTGCCTTGCATTGGCTTATTTTTAAAGATTGAGTCTCATGAGCTTTTTGCTTAGGTTGGCCTTGAACTGTAATTCTCTCCCTCTACCTGGGACTATAAATATCAAGCATTGTGTCAATCACAACCCCTTCAAATCTTAAAGGTTTGCTAATATTTGGAGTTTAAAATGAAATGTGTGTGTGTGTGTGTGTGTGTGTGTGTGTTTGCCAGAAAGCAAGTAATGAAAAGGAAAAGGAAGAGAAAAGAAGAAAATAAGGTTGGATAGCCAAAAGGTCACTTGCCCTTCGTGCAAGTTGTAGGTTTTGATTTGAGCTGACAGAAGGCTGCTGCCCGGGAGGCATGATTTTACAAGGCACCAGCATGGCCTGGCTTAAACAACTTGAACATGGAAGTTGGTTTTTACGGACCAAACTCTGTTCTTTGTATCTGAAATGGCAGCTGTGTCAAAATGAGTTTGCATTTATGTAGATCTAATTCCAATTTTTTAAATGCTGATTCAACAGTCAACTCAGCAACAATCAATTCTTTTTGTCAGTTTCTTTGAATAAGTATTTATGAATTTCTTGACACTCCAGATTTTATGCAGGTTATGGTATAGAAGTTATGTTTTCTGAATCAGTAATGCCTGCCATTTATTAGATTCTGACATCTAGCAGTGTGGCAGGCAAAATGCCAGGAAAGGTTTGGTTAACTGATATACTGCTAGACTCTGTACAGATGATAGCAAGCACAATTTTCAAGCTTTTGAACTCATAAGCCAGTGAGAAAGGAGTGAATTTCATGACTAAAATAAGCCAACAAAAGCAATCCCAAAGAAAAATGTAAGAAAGGAGCAAGAAGGACTTTTGGTTTCAATTCATATTACCCATGTGCTCTAACAAAATGAAGAACCGGAAAGGGTGAGCAGTGTCCTTTAAGCACAAGATAGAAGCAAATAAATGCTCTCTGAAAGCACCCAACTTCTAACTCACACCTCAAAAATCCCTGACAATCAAATTGTAGGGCAAGTGAACAGCTTTCCACCTAAAACAATGTTTAGTGATGAGGAGGAAAGAATGGATAGACTGTGGAAAGAGACTCAGCAAGAAGTCTCGCATTGGGCTCACACATCCACACACTCTGAGAACTTTCATATCTTTAAAGAAATAAAAGGGAAGGTCCCAAGATGGGCAGAGAACAGTGGTTATTCAGAGTCTATGTGAAAGAGAACCAATGTTCTCGTTGAGAACCCTCAGTGTCAAACTTGAGGGTGGGGAAGGGAAGGGCAAAAATGGGAGAGGATGACGGGAGGGGTGACATGGATCAAGAAGCATTGTACTCATATCCTGACTTACGGAATGGTAACATCTTAATAATAAAATAAGGTAAATTTAAAATGTGGACACATTAAACACATTACCCTCAGAAAATAGTGAATGAGAAAATAGATCCAAGGCATTTTCCCCAATGCAGTCCAAAGAGCGGAGATGAAAAGTACAGAAAAAGATTAAGATGAAGAGAGCTGAATGAGGATCAATATGTTTAATTGAAGTTTTAGAAGGTAATTAAATCAAGCAGAGACAAGATTTAGAAAGGGAACATCAGACATTGGGAACCGAATGGTCTTATTTGGGCAAATTTGGCCTTACAGTGAAATGCTGAAAAGAGAAAATTTTTAAGAGGACAGAATATTTAGAATATTTTTTGATGGTACCAAGGTTTGAGCTCAAGGATTCAAGCTTGCTTGCTCAGCTATACTCTACCAATGAAGTCACACCTCCAGCCCTGCTTTTTGCTAGTAATTTTGGAGATGAACTTTCATGGGCTTTTCTACCTCAAGCCATTGTCATCTGGATCTTAGTCTCATAAGTAGCTTGGATTACAGGCATGAGTCACTAGTACCAGGCTTAAGTGTATCTTTTCACTATTATATTTTGAGCAGATTTGACAGCTTGTATCCAGAAATACAATTAACTTTCATATTTTGATTTTTATACCTGGATTTCCTAAATTAATTGATTCATCCATTTCTATAGATTGTTTTCTCTGGTAATGCTATCATTTATAAACAATAACTGTTCTATTTTCCTCTCCAAACATCCTACCTTATTTGTATATTTTTACTAACTCATTGTAGTCACCAAACTCTCCTATGCAAGGCTGAATGGTTAAACCGAACATGAACCGAGGTAAAGGCTTACTGATGACAAGGTTAGGGAAAAATAGAAAAGAAAAGAGGATGGATAACTGTGTGACACATTCTAAGTACTATTACATCAGTACGGAAAAACTCAACAAAGGCTAATGGTCAGCCAGGCACAAATGGCTCATGCCTGAAATCCTAGGCTGAGGTCTGAGGATCACCATTCATAGTCAGCCCTGGCAGGAAAGTCCATGAGATTCTTACTACCAAAAAGCCAGAAGTGGAGCTACAAAAAAAGTTCAAGAATATTGCAGAGGCCCTGAGTTCAAGCCTTAGAACAAGTGCACACACACACACACACACACACACACACACACACACACACACACACACACACAAAGTTAATAATCACTAGAGGGTAAGAGAAGAGAGAAATAGACTCTGAGAATAGGTGGGAACTAGCAGGAGGGGCAATGCCTGAGAAGAGGGAAGTGAATAAATAGAAGACTGAATATTTTCACAATAGACAATGCTGAAAATAAAGCAAGGAAACATGGTGAGGACACTATTTCTGAGAGGGGAGTGTGCAGGCGTGTGATGGAGGAGGTGAAATTGATCAATTGGAATACAGAGTTTACATATGTGGAAATGTGACAATGACATGTCCCACCCCATGAGCAATATAAGCCAATTTTAATTTTTTTAGAAATGGAATTTTTGATAGAATATTTAGTTTCTTTGAATTGTAAAAAGAATATTTTCAGTATACCATTATTATTTTATTATATGTAAAATATAGCATTACTAAATAATTGATATTAAGAAGATATCTGTTTATGTCCTCGACCAGGCTAGAGAACCTTTGTGTTACTTTTCATCATGAAGAAGTAGTTTTGCTGACCCTTAATTTCTGTTGAGATGGTGGTGTTATTTTTCCATTTAAGTTGAGAATAAGATGATTCCCATGAACTGTTTTCCTAATGCTAAACCATCTTTTCTATTCCTGAGATAAATTCAAGTACATCATGATATGTATTGTATTATGCATTGCCAAATTTGTTTTTTTAATACTTCATGTCAAATTTTTGTTTGCCTTTTGTTTTCATTTTCCTTTCTCATTTAACTTTAGGTATTAAGATTATTTCTTCTAAGCTGTATTTTCCAGAAAAAAAAATTATATAAGCTTAGAAGTAACTGTTCCTTGAAGTGCCCTGTGTAGTAAAATGAGCCTTCATGAGGAGGTTTTCTTTGTGAAAAGTGTTCTAACTACTGGTTCCATTTTGTTAGTGATTGTCAGAATATCAAGATTTTCTATTTCTGCTGGAGTTAGTGTGGTGAGTGGTGTTTTAAGAATGATCCCATTGCCATATATTCAATGTACATGTGTGAAGTAGAACTAGGAAACGTTAAGGTATAGGTAGAGTTAGGATAGATGAGGAAGGACAATGTTAGGGGTGATACTGCTCAAGATGCACTGTACTCATAAATTGATGTGTTGACTTGAAACTCCTTTGTACAACTGTTTAAAGTTACTAAAATAAATTTAATAAAAATTATCCCATTGCAACTAAATTTTCAAATGAGTAGGATGTAAACTGGTCTTAGAAATTCCTTAATTATTAAATCCCTGCAGTATCTATAATTAATTTCCCCTTTTAGCCTAATAATCCCATCTTCCTTTAGCTCGTTCATTAACCTTTTCAGTCTTCCCTGCTTCCTTCATCTTTTTCAAAGAACCAACTTTTGACATGGATGTTCTCATTTATGTCAGCTTTCTATTTCATTAGCTGTGGCTTTTATCATTATAATTCCTTGCCTTGTTCTACTTCCATTGTCATAGTGAGAGATAGTGTGAAAATACAAGACACCAAAAGGACTCTTTCCAGGACACAAATGGTGCCTCCCACAGAAATGTGCTCAGGCTTTGTTTGATAGTTCACAACTTTCTTCTTGATCTCAGGGATCCTTTGTACTTTTAAGAAATCACTTCAACTTTAAAGAGCCTTTGTTTAAATGGGATCTCTCTCTGTCTCTGTCTCTCTCTGTCTCTGTCTCTCTCTTTCTGTCTCTCTCTCTCTCTCTCTCTCTCTCTCTCTCTCTCTCTCTCTCTCTCTCTCACACACACACACACACACACACACACACACACAGACTCGTCCCTCAGCATACATAGTGGAATAGTAGGGCTGTCCCCAGGAATCCCTGTGGATACCATTTATATAATGGTCCAGAATTTCTATATACCCTATGTATTTCCTTATATACCTTACTTAAATCATCTTTACATCAATTAGAATAACAAATTCAATATAAATGATGTATAAAGAGTTGCTATTTAGGGAAAGGTGACAAGAAAAGAGTCTGACAATGTGTAGCAGATGCACTTTTGCTCAAATATTTTGGATCTGCAGTGAACTGAACATGAAATGTGGAGCTCACCAATACTAAAGGCTGCCTTGTACATATGACCTAAGAGCACATCATATCTTATAAAATATGACACGAGTGTGTCCTACTATGCTATACACTAATAAATTCTTCACTATATTGGAATTTATTTATTTATTTATTTGCTGGTTGTGGGGCCTGAACTCTGGGCCTGGGCGCTGCCCCTCAGCTCTTCAGCTCAAGGCTAGCACTCTACCATTTGAGCCACAGCACCACTTCCAGCTTTTTGTGCTTATGTGGTGCTGAAGAATCGAACCCAGGGCCTCATGCATGCAAGGCAAGCACTCTACCACTGAGCCATCTTCCCAGCCCTATACTGGAATTTAAAGTGGAAGCATTTGTTAAACACAGGGTACACAAACACACATCCCATTATTCTTTAACTAAGCATGCATTGGAGCATTTTTGGAAGAAAAGTGCAGAAATAATTGTGATGACATTACTATCTGAATCCATTCAAGAATCTAGTGGTAGGAGAATGGAAATCATCTTGTGCCAACAAATACATGTGTGAGAAACAGAAAGACAAATTTATGATTTCCTAAGAAGGAACAGATATGTAAGTAACCAGAACATATCCAGTATAGCTAGTAATGCAGAATGAAATGTCCATGTTAGATTATGCCTCCAGTTCCTAGGGATATTTTCAAACATTTCAATTTTTATAACATCAATCTTTATAATTTCTTCATATTTAAAATGGGAAGAATTGTAAAGCCAGATTAGCCATGTCAAGTGCTTACCATAATTCCTAACATGCAGCAACTACTCAATAAATGTTAAATATATTTATTACTGATGCATGTAAAATACCATTTGATTACACAAGACTTTGAGCTAATAGAGAGTTTAGTAGATTTAAATGGAAATGCCTTCATGATATATTTCACATGACAGAATACACAACCTGATTCTAGTTTTGTAAAAACAAAACAAAACAAAACTTTCCAACAATATCTGTGACTATGTTATACCAGTTTTCCACAGTGAAGACGATTTGATATTTGAATTTTTCCCCCTTAATGTGCTTTTCTTCTCTGCTATGTATGTCTTCAAGTTTTCCTTAGGAGCTGCACGGTACCGTGGCTGCCACCAGAGGGCACTCTGCGAGTGCCTTCCTGAGCTCTGGCTCAGGCTGTAATCCACATCCAGCTGTCAAGGGCCTGAAGGCAAGAGCTTCAACTCCAGAGACAGAACCAACCAATATTAGTTTCCCACTAGCAGATAAACTAGCAAACAAATACCTTGCACACCAGGTGTGGCTGATGGGAAGATTGCAGCTCACTCCATGTTCATCACACTCTCAGGGAGCGCAAGCAGACCTAGGCATCAAAAAAGAAAAGAACCTCAGAATTTAATGTACATTCAGGATGAAAAATTCATAATGCACTAGAGAACTGAAAGCCACCTGACTCCAGATGCAGGGCAAGATTGGAAGATCTATGCCGATCACCTCTATTTCTTCAAAGACTGTAGTCTTTTGCAGGTGGCTCTGCATGAATCTCACTTTCTTCTCCTTGGAGCCTTCTTTGGGAAAGACCTGAGCTGTGTGGTTTCCAACACATAGTCATGGAACACTAAGCAAGATTGGAGCCCAGAAGCTTAAGGCCACAATCAATCAGGACTCATTTACGTGTCCTTCATAATAACTTCTCACTTCACAGAGGCCTCCTTATTCTATGGCAGTCCTGAGTCCTGAGGCACCTCATCCCAGATTCCTAGGTAGGGGTAACTGTCAAACAATTGCCTGAAATTTGGGATGGAGGGAAACCTTCCGTCTGTTTTATTTTGTTGTGCATTATATGGTATTTTTTTGAGACAGGATCTATTTTAGTAGCCTAGGCTGGCTTGGAACTCACAATCTTCCTTGTAGGTGTACACCACCATGCCCAGCTACTGTCATTCCTTGTGCTTCACAATCAGGGCCAAACAGCCTGGGGACAGCATTGGCTCTGCTCTGGAAACAAACTGGAAAGAGAGGAAAGATGGAGGAGGGGAGAAGTGGCTCCATTAGCTCTTCTTGGGCTGTTTGGCCTCTAGCAGACAGGAATGTAGACTATGTTTCTCTCTCTCTTTACTCCCAATACTCCTCCCATGACATTCCAATGTCTTGAGCATTTTGCTGACTGTGTGGGTCACGTGGATGTGAGTTGCTGCAAAGGGCTGTCATGGTGAACAGCACAGATGTCCCGAGGGATACAACAACGCCTCATTCTTCTGGTGCATTTGGGTTGGATCACAATCTTCACAGGGATTTTTCAAAGGAGTAAATGTGGAATGCAGGAAGGTTGCCATTGCATGGATTAGCCAAGAGCCTCATTCTATGTCCTGAGGATGTTTTCCTCCAGTACTGAGGAGCTCAAGGCCTCCTCATGCTTGCCAAGCAGGTGTTCTACCACTTGAACCAGGCCTTTAGCCTCTGTGATTTTTTTTAAATCCTCAATTGCTCTGCACTCAAGGTGAAGCATAAGAGATGAAAGCAAGGCCCAGTTGTAGATAAGGGTGTTTTCTCTAGTGAAAAGTGGCTTCCTTAGGAGTTTCCACAGAATCTGATGGATTAGATTTTTTTCAGTAGATAAAGAGAAGCAACAACTTTAGATGATACACTGCTTGGAGGCACTTCTGGTAAACCTATTATAAATACGTGATAGACCCTGGTTGAAGAACCCTAGGTAAAGGCAGCTCTCTCCATGCTAAAGTAGCTCCTGAAGTTTCATTTATCTATTGCTGCATAAGATATGAACATGAACCTTGGCTCTCTCACTCTGCTGTGGGTTGCCTAGGGCTCTGCCTGCCAGCCTTGGGGGTGTATCTGGGAAAACTGTCCTCTAGATCTTCCTTTATGGACCTCTTTCTGGAATTGGTCTCAGGCTAGCATCCCCTAGGGCACAGGCATAGGCCTCTTGCAGCCTCAGCTCTGGCACTGAATATGACCTCTGCCATATTCAATTATTTAGGTTGGTCGCCTCTAGGGAAAGAGATTTACTCTCCCATCCAAGTACTAACCAGGCCCGATCCTGCTTAGCTTCCGAGATCAGGTAAGATTGGGTGCGTTCAGGGTGATATGGCTGTAGACAAGAGACATACTCTCATGATGAAGGAGATGCTATGTTTAATGTATCACATCATGGCTGATCCTGGGCCACTGATTGGCATTGAAGACCAAACAATTTCTTGAGGAGAGGAAGGCTCTTCTGTGTGTTGTGCACTAAGCTACAGACTTGACATCTACCCATTGGGGGCCAGTAGCACAAACAAACCAGTGCTAGCCATGGAGCAGTAGTTGGAATTCCAGTAGTTGGAATTTTAGTAGTGAGCCTATGCCTAGCCCTTTATTATTTTTCTTTAGATGGATTTTCTGCTTCTGGGGTCAACATCTGATTTTTTTTATCACCACACTGACTTAAAATTGCTAGTAAAAATTAATGTCACTGGGCTAATTTATTTAGTTAAGGTAACACGTTCTCAGATTGTTTTATGGATGGACACATGTGAATCCTCTCTGAATCCATACATCATTCATCAGCCAATAAATGTGGACACTCATAAGCATGAGGAAAGAATCAAGTCATCTATTTTTGGTTTTGATAGTTCCAGGCATGGACCTGTTTTGGGCTCCATAAGTCTAGGAGACACTTACTTGAAAACAAAGTTGATAGGCCCAAATGTAGCTCAGTGGTCAACTTACTAGGAACAAACCAGAAAAGGCAAAGAGGTTCAGTTTGTCAAGGAGAATAAAAATGGAGTCACATAATTTGCTGAGTTTTGAGTTAACTGTGTGTTTCCTCGCCCCCCCCCCCCCCCCCCGCCACCTCCACCTGTGACATTGCTAAGTCATGTGATTTGGGAGTATAATTTGTGGAGTTGCATTTTTTAGGAAGGCTCTTTATCATTTAAACAGCCTCTTCTTCCCGGCAAAGGGCTAATTTTCAGGTTTTTCTTATACTTTATTGTTCCCTTCCCTACATATCTGAGATGCATTAATCATTACAAAAATAACAGGAACTCTTCACGTTTTCAAATGCCAGATGTGTTCAGGTTGGAAAATGGCACGCTCCCAGGCTGTAACAACCTAGCTTTTCCCAGCTGCTTAGAGCTGTTTGTGATGATGATAATCTGGACTGAGAGGTGTTGCTGACACCATTATTTCTTGAAAGAAATAGAAAGGCCCAGCATCTTTCCCTGCAGAACGCATCACATTTTGTTGTCTCGGTTCTTTGATATTACCAGGAAATCATGGAACTGTGAGAAAGAAGAGAGACAACATTCATATTCCACAGGAATATCTCTATCTATTTATCTGTCTGTCTGTCTATCTATCTATCTGTCTATCTATCTACCTATCTATCTATCTATCTGTTTCTACTTCATCTTAGGGTAGAACTTTCTGCTTACAGGACTGGACACAGCAGAAAGACAAGGTGGTGAAGTAGGGAGGTCAGGACTGGCTGGCGCCATATTGGCCACATGGTAGATGGTAGGGTCTGGCATCTTGTCTTCATGGTGGGGAAAGACGAATTCCTGCCTCCCAGGTGATGGGCATGCCTAAATTCCTGGAGGCAGGAGTGAGCATCTGGCTGACAGGTTTCTAAACCTGTCAGGCCAGTGCCTGGGACTGGGAATTTCCTGTGACCCTACCCTCTGTCCTGACCCAAATTAAGCTTGGAACAACATAGACACCATTAAGCCATGCCACATGCCTCCATGTTCATGTCCTATCTCCTGTCTCCTGGCTGTACTCTGGTCACCATGGTGTCCCAATTCAGCTCTCCATTGGGGCCGAATTGATTTGTTGGTATTGTTTTGGTTCTTTCCTCCCTGGTCTGTTTCCTAACTGTGTTAGGTATATTTGCTGGCTGCTCTGTGTTCTGAGACTTCAGAGTCCAGGCCAGGCCAAGTACTGGCTGGCTATTAAAGACTCCTTTGACACCTTTGACCATGCTTCTGTGGACTTCTTGACTCCTGAGTTACTTCAGTGGTTTGTCCCAAGTCCAAATCCTTTCATACTTACCTTATAAATAAAGGACTCTAAATGTTTCTTTTGCATTGAGCAAGAAAGCAATCTTTAGAAGCTGGTGCCAGGTAAAGAGAGTTATCTGTGGCATGAACACAGTTACAAAATTACCTTCACAGGTCTGATGAATGGCTGCCAGATTTTAATTGGAACCTACACATGAAAAGACAGGTTCTTTTCACTGTGTATAAATAATCACAGCACAGTGGAAATGTAGCAGCTATAGGAAGAGTTACAGCAAATAACTTCCTTTGGAACCTGTAAAGCTCCTTTTTCTTTCTATCCATTTTTCACCCACCAGCCCTTCGTGTAGCTGGCACCTCTCTGCTTCCTAGAATTGTGGAGAATGCTCCCTAGACTTATCTTCTAATCCAGGTTTGCAATTCTGCCTCTTTGATATTTACTCACTTTCGATTTTCTTCAATATTAGGTGAAGAGTGTTTGCCTTGGTTTGCAAAAGTTCTTCTATAAATGGTTTAAAGGTTCCTTTTCCATATCATATTGGATTAGGTTCCTAAACGTGTGGTAGAGCATTCACCTGTATTGAACTTGCTAAGTGTTCCCTGCCTGCTCAGAGCTTGCCTTCCATCGGTCATTCACTACAACAATAAGCACTTGAAGCCAGAGGCCAGATTGATCTTTAATATATGTGTGATGCTGAAAGGGTCAAATCTGAGCCAGAAGTATTTTGTCAAAGATTATCACAAGAATATCAGCTTTGTTAATGTCACAGAAGTAATTTTCAGCCTCATTTACATCACTAGTCTCAATGATACACTTTGGATATAGATTGTTCAGATGTAAGAATGATGCATAGTCCACACACAGAGAGATTTCACAGGAATAATCTGAGAGATTAAAAGTAGAAGAAAAACAACACAAAGGTAAATTATGTCATAGCAATAAAAATTATGCTGGCACTGAAAAAAATCTTAAAAAAGACACAAATGTCACATAATACTTTAAGAACATGAGAACTTAGGCTCAATGCAAATATGTTAGTTGAAAATAAATTAACATTGAAATATCTTCAGGCAGGCCTGGTGAACTAGATCTTTCAGTAAAGCATGAGTCTTTAAGTCTCTCTCTCTCTCTCTCTCTCATCTCTCTCTCTCTTCTTTCTTTTTCCTTCCTTTCCTTCTTTTCCCTTCCCTTCTTTTCTTCTTGTTCTTTTTTTTTTTTTTGTGCTGGTCCTGGGGCTTCAACTCAAGGACTAGGACCATCCTCAAGCTTTTTTGTTCAAGGCTGGCACTGTACCACTTAAGCCATACCTCCAGTTCTGGCCTTTTGGTGACTAATTGGAGCTAAGAGTGTCACAGGCTTATCTGCTAGGGCTGACTTTAAACTGTGATCCTCAGATTTCAGCCTCCTGAGTAGCTAGGATTATAGACGTGTGTCACCAACCCCTGGCTTGAGTTGCTTTCTAAGGTTGAGAGTCTAACCTATGACTCTTCATGATCATTTCACTGAAACCACCCCACAGGGGCATTTAAACTGTCAACATTGGGCCAGGAAGTCCATTGAGCTAACAGTTGATGGATGATCTACATGCAAATCCTGTCTTAGACTGAATCCAGATGTTTACCAAGACCAAGACAATCAAAGTACCAATTATGTAACCCTCTCACCTCTGCTACATGTCAAACATAGAGAAAGTATTTAGATGACTGAGGTAGGGAAAAGTAAAATTCCACGCAAACAGGAGCCATTCTTTCCCGGGGTGAGGTCCCCCTGGCAGGCACTGTGTGTTCTGTGTGCTGGGGGGACATGATTCCTGAGCCATGCTCCAGTGAGGAGGGTTGCGCTTTCCATTTGAAGGCATGCTAAAAGAGCCCAGCAGAAGGATACTGTCCGCTGTTGATACTGGAGACCCAAAAGTAATGAGATAAGCAATGAAAACAAGAATGGAATATGGCAACCAGAATTTAGACAGAAGCAACTTCTTCTTTTTTGCTTTCTTTCTTTCTTTCTTTCTTTCTTTCTTTCTTTCTTTCTTTCTTTCTTTCTTTCTTTCTTTCTTTCTTTCTTTCTTTCTTTCTTTCTTTCTTTCTTTCTTTCTTTTTGTGCCAGTCTCAGGGTTCAAACTCAGGGCCTGGGCAGTATCTCTGAACTGTTTTGGTCAAGACTAGTGCTCTACCACTTGAGCCATAGCTCCACTTTTTGCTGATTAAAAATTGGAGATAAAGGAGTCACAAGCATTTCTGCCCAGGCTGGTTTCAAATCAAGATACTCTGATCTCCTCAGTCTCCAGAGTAGCTAGGATTATAGAAATCCAGCCAGAAAAGCAACTTGTGTGAACACATGTTTTAAATTTTACTCGTTTTCATTTTGTTGTGTTTCCTGGAACTTTTCCGCTAAACACGTTCATGTATGTGTAGGTAGATACAACTGTACTTATCTAAGCTTGAATGTCTAATTACCATACTATGGAATGAGATAAATAATTCAAGAGGATTTTTTGTTTTTGTTTTTCTGTTTTTACATAGCCCAGAAAAGATAATGACAGAAGGGTCATTGTGTTGTATGGAAATTAGATCAACGAGATACCGAGGTGCCACAATTAAAGAGGTCAAATTGGGAGTCTTTTATATTGGAAAGTCCACATATACAGCAGGACTCCTGTCACAAAGACCAGCAGCCCAGAACAGAGCTAGCACATAACTTTTCTAAAAAAAATATATATTTGTCAAGGTGATGTACAGAGGGGTTACAGTCACATAAGTAAGATAATAAGTACATTTCTTGTTAAACTTGTTATCCCTTCCCTCATTTTCCTCCTACTTTCCCTCTCCTCCAATCCCTCCCCCCAAATTGTACAGATCATTTCCAACATATTGTCTTGTGAATATCACTGTTGCATTGGTTTCCCCCTTGTCTTTTCTCTCACCATTCTGTTTTTTCCCTTCCCTTCCTTAATTCAGATAAATATACATACAATACCAAGGTACCAAAATCAAATGTGGTAACAACAGGGGATATACCATAGGAGGAAGAACATACAAAAGAAACAAGAAACAAAAGAAACAAGAAATCACATAGTACATTAAAAACAACAACAAAGACAAACCTCTTGTGTCCATGTCTTGGAGTTTATTTCGCTTAACATATACATAGCTATTGAGCTATTCTGGTTATCTAGCACATAACTTTCAAAGACAAAAATCACATGTTGTGGGGGGAGACCAAGCTTTAACAAAAGTGTCATACATGAAACAAAGAGGGCTAGATGAAGATAGTTCTTCCTAATAAAGGAATTATACATAAGCAAAGCAAACTAGATGGGGATACTTAATTCTAACAAAAGTGTCATATATAGGCAGAGCAAACTATCCAGGAAACCAATAAGGAGCAATCAGGATCTCAAATATCGAGGGGAAGCGTGAACTTCCTACAACACATGATTTATTTTCAATCCAAAGGTTGCAAACCTCTAGAGTTCTCAGAAATTCCCCATCTTCTGTTAACTTCTATCAAGATGCCAAGATGGCATTGCTTAGATCCAGTATCCATATTTCAATTACTAAGGAAAAGACAAGAGTTGTCAGTTAAAAGATTCTGGTGACTGCAGGAAGGAAGAGGTTGGGTAGCAGATCTCATGAAAGGTTTCCCTCAAAGGCTCTTGTCT
This sequence comes from Dipodomys spectabilis, assembly GCF_019054845.1. Classification (NCBI taxonomy): domain Eukaryota; kingdom Metazoa; phylum Chordata; class Mammalia; order Rodentia; family Heteromyidae; genus Dipodomys; species Dipodomys spectabilis. The sequence continues at coordinate 1,849,966 of NW_024870912.1, forward strand.
CTTCAAACTTTGTTAACATCTCTGTCCCTCAGAATGTGACTGGCTGTGGACAGCTGATGAAGATGGCCTTTGAATATACCAACATAGGTGAAGATGAAATGAAGTTATTAGAGCCAATCCTGGTCATCAAAAACCATGTGGGCTGCCGGGCACCGGTGGCTCACGCCTGTAATCCTAGCTATTCAGGAGGCTGAGATCTAAGGATAATGGTTCAAAGCCAGCCCAGGCAGTAAAGTCTGTGAAACCCTTATCTCCAATAAAAACCACCAGAAAACCAAAAATGGCCCTGTAGCTCAAGTGGTAAAGCGCTAGCCTTGAGCTGAAGCGCTGAGGGACAGCGCTCAGGCCCAGAGTTCATGACCAACAAAACAAAACAAAAAAACCACGTGGGCCTTAAAGATCATTGGAGACTCAGGGAAGAGAGCAAGACAAAGAAGAGATCTCAGGAGAAAATAATCCTAGAATGCTGGCCTCCAGAATGATAAGAAAATAGCTTTCTGTCATTTTAGCCCCCCTATCTGTGGTGCTTTGCCATGGTAGCCTGAGCTGACTATGGCTCTGGGAATCCCAACTGTGTATTTGCACACACAGGACCACAATGGATGTTGATGGAGAGAAAGTCACTCACAGGGCTGTGAAGAGATATGGCTCCACTTTGAAACAGGATAGCAGGTATGAACACCTTCATGTGGAAGTTGGCTTAGCATCCTGGTCCTTCAAGGAGGTCTAGGTTTTGCATAAGTCACTGTAATGCAAATAAGAAATCTTGGAATTAAGGTGTTCCTGAGGAAGATCTCCCCCTCCATCATTCTAACTCTGCCTCTTTGTACTTGCCTTTCTACTTCTGTGGAAGTTAAGTGTTACCAACTTTATTCTTACCCACTCATGTATGCCCATTTCTTAGAACCAAAGGACAACACATATTTTAAATGACTGATCAGCATTAATGATTGAATTCTGGGTTGTGCTATCCTTGAGCCTGTATCAAACTCCCTGGGAGGTTTGTGAAAACTGTGACAACACAGGTTGCCATCCCCTGCCTCCATACATTCTAATTCAATCTGTTTAGGAGGAGCCTGAGGATCTGCATTTCTAACAAAATTCCAGCAGCTGTGCTGTAGGTCCAGGGCCCATAGCTTCTCAGTCACTCACCCAGGGCCTCAGAATGAAAGAAAACACATCATTAGATCTCATTTCTCTTCTCTGGCTCTAATCAGGTTGCACACTAGAGAGGATATATATTTTTTCTGTAATTGTATTTTAAATTAAGCCTCTGCTCAAGGTAGATGACAACTTAGAGGGTATCAGAAAAGGAGACCTCGCTGGAATTTCCTCAAATGAAGTTCCCACAGAGCCCAGCTATATCAAGTGAGAAGACATTCTTGAAATTCCATTGAAGAAGAGCTTCTTTTCTTGGAGAATGAGGAAGATTAGTTTCCTTTTTTTTTCTTCTTCCTTCTTTTCTTTCTTCTTTCCTTCCTTCCTCTCTTCTTCCCTCCCTCCTTCCCTTCTTTCCATTCTTCTAAAGTTATATAGGAATTTGAACTCAGGACCTTGTGCTTGGTAGTCAGGTAATGTACCACTTGAGCCAATCACTAGATTTCCTTTTCTTTAGTTACTTTTCAAGCAAGATATTATTAAGTTTTTGTCCAGGCTGGTCTCAGACTACAATCCTACCTATATCTCCTATGGAACAGATCTGTCCAATCACTTCCAGCTTATTGATTGAGATCAAAGTTTCAAAAGTTTTAAAGACTAGGCTGGCCTCGTTTTTGATCTCTACCTTCTAGGTAGTGGAGATTACAGGCATGAGCCACTATGCTCAGTTATTTTCTTTAGGGAATAATGGCAAGAAAAATGAATACATGTTCTGTACAGATACAATTTCTTTCTGAACATTTTTGATTCAGGGTTGTGTTGTAAGGTAAAGCCAGTGAAGCCACATCTTGGAAGTGGAATATTGGAGTCTTTATTACAATAGCAGTCTACAGACTGCCCGTTGTTACAAAGGCCTGCAGCCCCCAAATACGCATAACACAGCTAGGAAACAGGCCAGAGAGAAAAGAGAAAACAAAAACAAAAATGATACCAACAAACCAATTCAGCTCTGATGGAAAGCTGAATTAGGACGCCAAGATGACTGGAGACAAGCCAGCAGACAGGTCACAGGAAGCGATCACGGAAACACACGTGGCATGGCGTAATGGCACCTGGCCTGGTCTGGGCCTAAATAGGGTCGGCGCAGAGGGCAGGTCCTCAGGAAATTCCCAGGCCCAGGCACTGGACTGACAGGTTCAGTAACCTATCAGCTAAGTGCCTGCCCCTGTCTCCAAGGATCCGGCACACCCATCACCTGGGAGGCTGGCGCATTTCCTTCCCCGCATGAAGACAAGATGCCAGACCCTATTATCCACCATGTGGCCAATTTGGCACCAGCCAGACCTGACCTTCCTACTTGAGTTGGAAGTTGGCAGATGAAAAACCTGCACGGATAGAGATCTGACTGTATTATAGTATTTACATTTTATTAATACTTTTCATTCTCTTTATTTGTAAATCACTAAAAGTCTCTGGAGTAAAGGAAAATGTATAGCCATTCCAATGATCTAAGCTAATGATCATCATTAAACTAATCATCATTAAACTATACTGATCATTAAATTCATATAGGATATTTATTCCTTGACTTAGAAGTATTGAATTGATATTGAGCCACCAAAACAAGGACCAGAAGAGTGACACCCTATTACAATGAAATTGAAGAAACTGTTCAATGGATTTTACCTTGTTAGAATTGTGTTCGAACTGTTTCTATTTGAGTGATTATGGATTATAAATTGGAAGGTTTTTTTTTTTCTTGAAAAGAATGAATCTTTCTTATCAGCATCTAGAGAATCCGTTAGTCAAATTTGGCATTCCCTTGGGGGTACAAACAACCAGCACTCCTGCCTCTCCTCAACACTGAGCATGAAAGAGGAAGTAAAGAGGAGGGGGATGACAAACAAACTCTGGCATGGAGGAGGCCTGTGCCCTCCTATATTCATTTCAGTTCTTTGACTGTAAGCACACTTTCCAACTCTTGCTAACAAACAGAAGTAAACCAAAGCAGACATTAAGGAACTGGAATGATCCTAGCCTATCTAACAGCAAACAACCTTGCAAGCCATCACTTCACAAGAACCAAGGCATCTCCAAGACCTTCAGTGACAAGTTTTTGCAGACTCTGTTTCACAGCCTTACTGTTGACATCGCCACCAGCTTCCAGCTTCGAAGGCTTCTGGCCTATGGATGCCCCTTTTCACATTTAAAGTCATGGAACAGAAAAGTTTCTGGCCAAGACTGGGTCAGGTGTCGACCTCTAGATCAATAACTTATGGTCAGAGATCAAATCTGCTATGGCAAGTGTGGAAATTGGCTTTGTCATCAATGGTGTTCCAAAGCAGGAAGGAGATGCAGCTATATCAAGTAGTATTCACAACCCTGCTTTAACATTTGACTCTCTGTGGCTCCCTAGGTAATCTCTGGTACATTAACATCACTTCCCACTTCATCATCCTGCTAAGGTGATCTACTAGTCATCACTCTCTGAGTTTAGTCTTTATGTTCTCCTAGTCAGTCATACATCATTACTGATGCTCACACATTCATATAGGGATACATGTAACTTTTTAAATTCATACGGGGGAGCCTTTGTTTTGCTGGAAGAGGGTGTAGGGATTTTGGTTTTCTTTAGTTTTTACTTACCTTATATTAGTTGTACAAAGGAGTTGCCATTTAACAAAGCAGTTTATGAATACAAAGTGTCAGGCTTGGAGGAATGGCTCAGTTGGTAAAGCCCTAGCAAGTACTAAGTTGTAGTTGCTGCAGTCTTGTTCCTAAAAATAAACAATATATTTTTGTTTACTACACTTTTCATTTTGTTAAATCTGAGGGAAAATCCGCTTAACAAAAAGTTAGCCATGGCAATCATCATAAATGTACAGTGTGCTGGCATTAAACACACATACAATTGTTGTATAACCATCTAGAGCTGGGCGCTGGTGGCTCACACCTGCAATCCTACTCAGGAGGCTAAGATCTGAGGATCATGGTTCAAAGCCAGCCCAGGCAAGAAAGCCAATGAGACTCTTATTTCCAATAAACCACCAGAAAAACCAGAAGTGGTGCTGTGGATCATGTGGTAGAGCACTAGCCTTGAGCTAAAGAGCTGAGGGACAGTGCCCAGACCCAGAGTTCAAGACTATGACCAACAAAAAAAAGCTGGGGGTGGGTGCTACTGTCTTAGCTGATATTGTTGATATAGTTAATTATCACAATGAAGGGCATTTAGGGAGACAAAGAGACTGGAATGCAGGAGATCCTGGCAGTACCTGTTACCAGTATTAGGCATAAATCTGAAGGAGTTTAAATTAATATTCATAAACCAAACATGTACATTCATGTTTATTGAAGGTTTTTTTTACAGAATAGCCAAATGGTGGAATCAGACCAGACAACCAATGAGAAGAAAATTATATCTATATGTACATGTATACATAAATATGAAATATTAGTCATAAAGAAAATAAGGTCATGTAATTTTCAGGAAAGTACATGAAGCTGAAGATTATTATTTTGAGGGAGATAATCAAAGCTTAAAAAATCAAACAACACAGATTCACTACTTTATCATATGCAAATACATCATATACATGCAAATGTACATTCACCCATATGTATGTATGTATGCATAGAATCCAATCACAACTATAGGAGTGTTAGGAGACTAGGGGAAGGGAACACAACAAAAGAGAATTTGAAATGTGAATAATGTTCACATGTATGAAAATGGCATGATTCACATGTATGAAGAAATTTCAAAGCTGTTAAACAAGGAAAATTGGGAAGAAAAGAACAATAGAGATCATTCTTATTAAAATGTAATGTACACACTGTGAAATGTCATGGTGAGGCAATGTGGCTCAGTTAACACACACTACAAAAATGAATGGGAGGGCAGGCTGGAAGGTGGCCCAGTGGTAGAGCGCTTGCCTTGCATGCATGAGGCCCTGGGTTCGATTCCTCAGCACCACATAAACAAAAAGAAAAAAGCCAGAAGTGGCGCTGTGGCTCAAGTGTAGAGCACTAGCCTTGAGCTGAAGAGCTGAGGGACAGCGCCCAGGCCCAGAGTTCCGGCCCCACGATAGGACCTCCCCCCCAAAAAAACTGAATGACAGGGAAAGGAAATAAGACTCTGGAAGGTTAGATATCTAAGGTGGACAGAAAGAGGATGAGTGAAGGTAAATGTGGTCAAAGTATCTTAAATAATATATAAAAATAGAACAATAATAACTGTTGGCATTGTTTTATGAAGGGGAGAATGATAATATGTTGTCTACATGTTTGGAAAGTCACAGTGAAACCCAAAGTATTTGCTAGTAAAAAAGAAATTTAACAAACATTTTTTTTACATATCAGTGTCCTCCACGAAGGTATGATGTTTATTTCAAGGTCAGGATGTGTATTATTTCACTGCCTTCATTGTTAAGCCCAATTTGTGATAATTAGAAGGTTTATGATAAATCTTTGATGAAAATATTGACAAATAAGAGACACTACATTAGGAGATAATGCAAGCATTAGTATTTTTTACAAACAGAAACTGGTAGTGAGTCTTAAAATGATAGCTGTTCACATTTCCAGGATGAAACCCTATCTACACAAAATAATTCAGAAAGAAGGCATAGTGAACAAATGTTATTGATGGTAATAATGGTGACAGAAAGAAACCTTTCATTATTGAATCGCATTTTCTCAGAGATAACAGGGTAGAGAGGGTGAGCGTTCATTTTTTTTATATAGCAAAAGTACACAGTATATTGAAATGTGGCATTTATTTTTATGTTAAGGAGTGCATACACCTGCTGGCCAGCAGGGGGTGTGAAAAGCTGGGAAATCTAAGGTTTTAGAGCAAACACTAAAACAAGGTGAAGATACCAAACTAGGGATTTTTTTTTAAAAAAGCATAAGAAAGCAATTTCACACACCGCAGTCTGAAAAATTGGGATTTGGGCATATTTAAAATACTCCTCAACTTAAAATGGCTTTGAATTGTACATTATACCTTATCATAGGAGCACCCAGCTAAAGACATATCGGACCATGATCGATACAGGTATTCAACAATGATAAAAAAAAAAAAAAAAAAAAGGATAAATCATTTCTAACCTCAAGAAACTGATTTTTTTCTTTACCAGTAATAAAATTCTCACCACTTTGATGCCAATTATCCCCAGTTCTTGAATCCTTTATTATGGCCTACAGAAAACCATAACTAAGTGGAACCTAATGATACTATTTAAATGAATTTCCCTAGGTATGTTACAATAAGATAAATTTGTATTGCTATCACTGTGGTTTGCTTATTTTGTAAGCAAGAGTCTTTTAGATTCTGCTTTGAAATTCAAGGAGAAATTCACAGATGAGTTCCACGAAAACTAATTGAGAGAAAAATTTAATTCACTTCAAGTTTACAGCACCTCTACAAATGACTGCTTACAAGAAGATTCTTTGCACACTCTCCAAAGTAAATCTTTCCTTATAATCATCCCCAACTGGTATCAGAAGGAATCTAAGCTTCTTGAAAATGATTTGACCATCTCTGAATTTTCTAATTACAGTCCAAGTTTTAAAAAATAATAAATCTGCATAGTCAACCTCATAGCTTAGGTGCATAAATTATTCCTGTTTTGTTTTAATTAAATTATGCAAATTTAGTCTGAAATCAGTTCCAATGCCTATAAAATTCACATTTGTTTGGCTCACTTCACTCTCAGGTTTTTCTTTTTTTCAAGTCTCATCAAGTCCTCATGATTAGGCCAAGGGTGCAAAAACACTTGAGTTTCCATTTATGGCCATATTGATAGTAGAAGGTATAATGAAAATATAAACCATTTGATATGACAACCAAAATATAATATAAAAATTGACTGGGGAATTTGTCATTAAGTCTCCTGTATCTGCTTGAGTAGAGCAACTACAATGAAGTCCATTCATAAGCCTGACCTATGATAAAATTCTGACACTGAAATGATGTTTGGGAATTTACTGATTTCTTCAGGTTGCTATTTGTCACAAATCTTGTCATTCTTGTTATCTACTTAAAGTTTTCTGCACTATCCTGTGTGACTTATTCTCTAAAGTATTTGTTTTTTTTTTCTTTACAAACCTTAAAGGTAAACAAAGTTGCAAAGATGACTTGCCTCATGTTTAGCAGCTCATTATAGGGGCATGAGGCATACACACACACACACACACACATACACACACACACACACAAGTTATGACCATCTTTAGTCCCTAACTTTTGCAACTCAATATCCAGTTTTCTTCCACTAGTACTATCATCAATCCTAATTTTTATTTCAATACCCTGATTCCCAAATCTACAATTCCAGTCTAGGACTTGGAAATCAATCTCAGACATTCATCAAGTTTTTGACATGATGATTAAAAAGTAATAATGCTCTGGATTTTTAATAGATGTTGTGGTTCATCCTCTCAAAATTGACCACTTAGGCATAGTTATGAAGCAAAAGTTACAATGACTGGATAGCCTATTCTGAAGCCCAACTTAGTATCTTATTTCTGTCTTTGGCCCATGAATTAGTTTTGCTGGAAGGCTCTGGGCAATGGGGAAGCATTAAGGATAAAGATCTTTCATTGTGGTTGAAGTTGCTCTTCCTCTGCTGTGTGAATGAAACCAGAAAGTGAGGCAGCATGGCACACTTCCTGGTTCTCACGGTTTTCAGACTCTAGAAAAAGCATTTCATTCAACCCTCAACTCCAGGGCTTTTCCTCTCAAACAGCTTTTTAGAACTGTAATTTCTAATTTTCTTCCAAATGATTATGGGAACATAGCTAAACAATTATACATCTCAACCATCACGTAAACCAGTTTAATTAACATTTGTCAGGCACGTCATATTTATACAATCGTTAGATTAGTTTCTAAAACTATGTTGCATCAAGCGTTGCCACACATCAAATTAGATTATTTTTCTTCATGGCACTAATCAGGCCTGAAGTGTTTTTATCCTTTTCATATCATTGTATTTATTTTTACTATGATATGATACTTCTGCTGAAGGTGATTCATACTAGCCAGATGCTCTATTCTATTTATTTGTATGTGTTATGTTGAATTGCCTTTGACTCAATTAAGTTGGCATTTTTAGGCAGTTAAATCATCATTAAATTTCCTTTTCATTCATGTAATAATAAAAGGAGTGGTGGAAAGCATTCACCACCGTATCTCTGATGTAATCAGAATATAAGTACAGAGAGAGGGAAGTGTCCACTGTCCAGCACCCTTGGGATTTGGAGAATGAAGAGGTTGCAAACATGCATACTGATTGTGTCTTGACTTTTTGGAGCATTTATTTCAAGAAGATGTCAATCAATGTATTCTCCATGGGAGAAAATACAAAAATTGAGAAGCAAACTGTTGCTGAACTACTAGATATATGCCCAAATTACATTTAAGTTTATTATTATGATCATAATTTTAATACATTCATTTTTTTCTAGAGTAGTAATCTAGATAATGGCTCACAGATCAAGAAATGTTTACAGGCATGACGCTGAAATGAAACCAGGAATACAAATGAAAGAAACTGTACAACCAAATAAGCTTGCATTCCAGTAGTATCTAGTGCTACAAACACATGGAGTTGTGTGCTTACATAAGCCAAAGGATTAGCATTTAGGTCACCAAATTAATTTTGTGAATGTTCTTTACTCTTTGTCAAGATTCCCTTTGCTTCCTGACACCATGTACCTTGCCAAATTAACTTCAACACTTTACCAGGATTTCTGAATTTGAAATCTCTTATCAGCAAGTATCGCTATGCAAGATTCATTAGGAGCGCTGATTGTAAAACTTCAGTTGATAACATCTATTGAATCTTATCTGGAAATGGAAAGTTATTTTTGCAGAAGTCTCACATTCATGGGTTGGAATAAACAGTAAGCATAGTTTATATTTTTGCCTTGACTGTGCACTAAATTGATTTTGAAAAAATCAAGTATTGATATGGAAAATTCAAAAAAAATATAATTCATTTTTTTACTTTAATAGAATATTTGAATGGGAAGGTAACTTTATTTGACTTACATCTATTGCATTTATACCATATCATTCTGACCAAACATGTTTGGGGTGACTATCCTCATGTGACTAGTATTCTAAAACCCAAAGGCATTAGTTTCCAGTTTATGAAGAACACTCCTCTATAACTTACATGAATACAATAGAAATGGAGTCTTGCTATTAACAAAAATAGATTATTTTTGCTCTGATATAAACGATGCTGTAAATTGATGTAGCAATATGTAGAAATACATTCAGTTTTCATGTCTAGAGTCAGAAAAAAAATGACCTGCAGTCTGATAGAGGAGTCCCCAAGTTTATGCACCTCCAATCTTCACAGTACCTGGACAAACACAGTGTTTCTAACCACCCCAAACCCTGTCAATTGATCAATTCTTCACCCAGTTTTATCTTATTGTTTATACATCTTGGAAAATGATTTCCAGAATTTCAAATGGTAAAATAAATGGCAATTTTAAAGCAATATATAATTGAACAAAAACTGTCCTTGTTCATAAAGACAATCCTGTAGGAATAGCGCTTGCTTGGTCTAGGTACTGACACTGCTCAGTTAAGGAGTCCTGCTAATCAAGTCTGTTGCAAATAGTACATATGCAATGAATGCAACAGTGGGAATATGCTTTTGCTACTGACCTATATCTATAGGTAAAGAGATGTACAATTTTGAAGTTTTCCCCTCAAAATGAACACTTGGGTCTATTCTTCTGGAAATACTGGGGAAAAAGCACAGGTAAGCCATTCTATGAAAATCTAGGGTATTACACTTGTTTTGCCTCTGCTATTGCTTATGGTGATTTTCTTTCCTCCCCATCTGCTGATTCTATTTTCCATTTTTCTATACATGGCTGACCTTTTCTTCCCTTCTCAGGGCTTAGATGGAAGGCCCACATGACTCTCTTGCAAGGGTTACAGTACATGGAAATTTCTGGTTAATGTGACTGTCTCAAAATGAACCTCTGCAGGTAAATGTGGTCAGAAGTGGGGGGTGGGGCTTACAGATCATTCTATCCTCTGACCCTAATTAATCACATACTTACACGAGTCACCATACATAAGCAGCATAGAATAGATCTTGAAATGATCTGAGGACAATTTGTGTATTTTAACAAAAGGTCAGCAGTGTGGGCTACAGCTGCTTACAGATGTGATATTTTCTTTAAGTTATATCTCTACAAAATTAAGTAATAGTGTCATTATGCCAACAAGGCAAAGGAATGACACTAGGCCTACATGAAACTAGTTTATTGCCTCAATTGACATAATACCCTGATGAGTCATCACTATCTTTAGATTTTGATTTGTTGAAAGCATAGGCATAGTTCAAAGATAACTGACTTTCTCAACTTAAGAGGAATTATTTCAAACATTATCAGGTGTTCAGTATTTGCTACTACCAACTGGGTTCATGTCAATAATATAATGTTATGGTCAATTTCTTGTATATTGAAAAATGTACAAGTTAACTTCTAGCCATGCATTTGCTGAAAGGATATTTCCTTTTTACTTTTTCTTTTTTTCTTTTTTTGTTTGTCGGTGGTGGGGCCTGAACTCTGGGCCTGGGTGCTGTCCCTCAGCTCTTCAGCTCAAGGCTAGCACTCTACCACTTGAGCCATAGCACAGTTCCGGCTTTTTTTGCTTTTGTGGTGCTGAGGAAACGAACCCAGGGCCTCATGCATGCAAGGCAAACACTCTACCACTGAGCCACCTTCTCAGCCTCTGAAAGGATATTTCTTAAGAAACAAAAGCTACTGTACCTTTTTTCCTTTGTAAAACTCTTGTCTTCATACTGAACTATCTATAAGCAAGTGCTCTTTAATGAGGTACAAGTATATGTAGAGACACTAGCCTGAATATCTTTCTCTGCCACCTTTGGGCCTGACCCCTGGCTTCTTCCTTGCTCTTGAGAGCCAGTTTCCATGCCCTTTCTGGGACTTATCACAGGTGGGACCATAGTACAGATTATGGACAGAGGCACATCTTTATGACATTCTCAGTGCAAGCTTTTCCAGTGATTTGAGGTTACCTTGGTGCTGCATTAACCAAATGTTCTGTTGATGGCAAGCAGGGCTGTATCTCAGCTGGCATCATTAAAGGGCTAAGAGCAGAACCCACTTAATATATTATCAGATGGTGGATGGTCTCCAGGACCTTTGCTGCTGGGTAAAGGCTAGAGCAGCCCACACAGAACCACTAGTGTGGCTCAAGGCCCATGGACTCAATGCTTTTTTTTTTTTTTAAATAAACATCAGACAGCGGGCACAGAGCCAATAAGGAGGTGTCAACCAGTCTGGAGAGGAGCAGATCGCTGTGGACTGGGGATGGACTCCTCGAGTTGTGGTTGCTTAGTAGAAAAAAATATAACTTCAATATCCACTTAATGAAACTCATTCCTTTCTTGTAGAAAACCCCAGAGGTGATTTCCCTAGAAAGGAAAAAAAAAGTCTTAGAATAATTTTGAGTTAGTCATTCAAAAGCATACTCTAAATATCTAAATTTTATTCCTGTGATATTTAGCCTTGCCCTAGAAAAAGTAAAAGATTACTCATATCTATCAAAAATCCATAAATATCATTCTTATTCTTTATTTGGTAAGAATGAAGGATATCACCACCTTAAACTGCAAGTTTCAATACAAGATCTTACTTATTAATTACATGACTATGAAATATTTTTTAATGTGTGTAAAATTATTCTGCTAATCAAAATGCTTAGTTTTTACTCATTTTATGTGGGGGGGGAGGCTTTTTTCCATCATGTCCTCTAGCTCCATAACCAATGTCTCCAATCAATCACAACTGCCTCTTTATAAGAAACACACAATGTTGGAAGAGAAACAGCATAGAAAGTACTTTGTCTAGACAACTTCATAACTCAATAGAACTTCTGATCTGTACTATGGGACTTTATATGATACACAAGAACTGAGATCTCAGGTACCTGGTGGCCTTTCTGATGAGAACAGCTTCAATCAAATGGGAAAAAATAATTAAGCACATTTGGGCTCTTGTTCACATTAAATATCATCGTGATCATATACCATAAAAACATTTATCTAGTTTTTGTTGGTTCTGTATTCTGGCAAGGCTCAGATATCTGAACTTGTCCTCGGTCTTTAAGTCCTATTTTTGCTGACATACCTAAGTTATTAAAACTTTTCAGTACTGTAAAGTTATGATTGTCCCTTAGCAAATTTAGACTACTAATTACTTTTCTCAATTTTGCCTTATTAAGAGCGTTAACATTCACTGAACGTTTTTGTGTGCCAGGAATTGTTCTAAATCCTTTAAGTACATGTGTTTATTTAGAGCTTATTTGAATGGTTATTCCTGAGTCAAATGCTACTTATTACTTATTTCTATTTAATAGATGTAGAACCCCTGCAATGTTGTTTCACCCTTTTAAGTGACAGTTGGAACCATTCTACTACGGTGTCTTATATAGTAGGTTTTTAAGACTAAATTTATTCTGTTAGCAAAAAGTAAATCCAACCAAGTGCTGATGGTTCACACTTGTAATACTGGTTACTCAGGAGCCTGAGAATTGAGGATCTGGACAAATCCATCAGACTCTCTGATAAACCAGCAAAATGCTGAAAGTGGAGGAGTGGCTCAAGGTAGAGCACCAGTCTTAACCAAAAAAAAAAAAAAAAGCTAAACAAGAGCAGAAGACCCTGAGTCCAATTCCCCAAGACTGCACACAAAAAAAGAAAGTCCATTTAAGTTTTTCCTACTTGAAAAAAAATACCTATTAAAGCTACTAACATTATGTGTCAAGTCTAATAAGAGCATTTTATTGATTCACTTAATCTTCACTTTTGTGATGTATACACCACTGTTAATCCTGCTGTATGGAAGGGAGAACTGAATACCGAAAGGCTAAGTGGTTTGCCTATAGTCACACAGCTAGGACTTCTTAGAAATTCAAGAGAGACAGAGAGAAAAAAAAAAATCTCTTGACTGTTATCGTAATTATATCTGCCTACTCTTCCTTGCCACTGCTCTTTGCCCCTGAACAAATTGGTCCATCTTTCTACGTCATACCAACCCTGTTTCTAAAAGGTGGGGGTAGTCCCAGGATCCATAATCCATGAGGTCCCTTTAAATACTCCAATTGACTAGGTACCCAAGCCCCTGCAAAGTATCTTAGTAAGAGATCCATTTTGGCCAATCCAAAGCCTAAAACATCAACTTTATCTCCAACTGTGATCCTAAACATTTCTCTGTCTGTCTCTGTGGATGTCTTTGGAAAGGGATCTGGACTACAGATGCTAAAGAGGTAGAAAGTGTTCTGGTGTTATCCATTTCCGCTCAGCCTCTGAAACCCTGTCCAGATAATCTTCACAGTGCTGTGCAAATCCTGGCGCCACCCTTTTCTCTGCCCTTGCTGTGTGCCCAGGGCAAGTGGTGCATTCCTCAGTATCTTTCTCAATAAAGTGGGGATAATAATAGAACTACTTCAATTGATCTTTGTGTGGGTTAATTGAGATGATATTATGAAGCTGGTAGAACAGAACTAAACCTAAAGTAAATAGCATGAACTATTGCAGAAGACTTCTGCTCCTCCTTATGAATAACAAATTACTACAATCTCAACTGCACTCAGTTCCCTTGTTGCCTGAGGAAAGCTCTGACTTCTCCCAACATTGGGAGGCAAATAATTGAGCTCACCCTTGGTGTCATCTTGAGAAAAGAAAATCTAAGTTGTCCAATGGTTAATATAGACACAGCATGAAACTGAACAACACGGGGTATGTTACTATAACTAGGTAGCAGTATCACTAAGAATAATCAGTTGTTCAGGCAGATTTTTTTTTTTAAGTTTGTAAAGAAAATTTATATTATTGCACCCATCCCTCTTTTGATAAGCTAAGAGATAATGACTTTTCTAAATATCATGAAAGTACATTTTGGGGGACAGTATTATAGAACATCAGGACCATTTTTTCCTCTTAAATAGCACAGTCTTTCATTATAGAAATTATTTCAACATTTAAGGCAATGAAAAGGGAAATATAGGGAAATTTGACTCTTGTTTTGTGCAGTATGATAACACCATTGAGAGCTTTTAATGCTACCTGGAGATCTTGATTGATACTCTTATTAGTGTAAATTCATTTTACACCATGGAAGCACTTCGTAAATCAATCCTGAGTCTTAAAGTGTGTTATTACAACACAACCAGTCAGGGAATGTTAGAAATTTAAGACACCAAGGGAAGTTTATGACAGCAAGGGAAGTTTATGAAGTACGTTTACTCTTTGCTAAGTTATGTGTACAAATAGGATATGATTGGATGCAGGATAGAAGCAATACCCTGAACAAGTAAAGCTTGTCAAGCTAAAAGAGATAACAGAGATTACATCATCCACCAGAAGCCCAGAGGGATTAAGTGATTTGTCTGAGGTTGTGTTGGTAGTGAGTGGATGGTCCACATTTCAGTGAAGGAAGGCCCATTCTTTTGCAGCAAGCATTCAGACATCATATTACAATGGCAATACCAGTAAAGAATTTCAATAGACATACTTGCTGCATGCACAGAATGGACCAATGAACTAGATTAACCTACCAGATTCAAAAAACAGCTTTGTTTCCCATTCCATTCTCTGTTCCATTCCTCTCCCAGCTACAAGAAGGATACTTTGTTATCTCCACTTTACAGATCAGTTCTGGGGAAACTCATTCTCTGTGACATGATAAACTCTTCATAGTTAGCGAGTTCCAGGGACGGGGGCCACTCAGTCCTGCCTCTGGGCTTTTCCTGCAGGACTGGCTACTTCCCTCCTGGACATCAACAGGACCACATTTTTCCCACTGGAAAAATCCATATTTTAATCTGTGAGGATGGTCTAAGCTGCGTGAAGCACTACTCACTGGCCAAGAGAAAGCAAAACCATTCTCAGGATTCCCAGGCCACAGCAAAGGTACCACTTACTTCATATTTAAATGTATCTAAAAAAGAAATTCCTAGATCTTAAGTACTATGCTACACTTTGAAGTTAAAAATCTCCTGCAAATTGATGGATGTGCTCCTACTTCGGGGGAGAGGCCACTAAAGTCATAGAACCAATGTCACAGCAAAACATCTCAGATTCGCCAATTTGTGACATGACCACAGTGTTTTGGAAACATTCATTCCCAGGCAAAATGAGGAGATGTTATATTTAACTGTTTGGAAACTTCTTTTATTACAAAAAATATATATAGTAATGCTATTTTTCCAATACAAGTGTGATAATACTCAATAAAGCATGGTGTACTTGATATTATGAACTTAGGAATAGAACCATCTGTCCAGTTCCTGGCCCCTCCAGTCTCTACAACACACTCTTGGTAGCAAAATGCAAATATTACAAAAAAATAAAGAGGCCTTTGGACAGTTGCATGAGCAGTTGGGATGAAGGCAAGGAAAGCCCTCTTTCCTCAATTCCTCATGCTTTTGGCTTTGACTTTACTTGTAGCACTTTTCCAAAGGAATTGAGACAAACCCTTCTCTGCCCCTCAAAGGGAGGGAGATTAAAAAACAAGGAAAAGGAAAAAAAAAAGCTTGTCACTCACAAGCAGCTAGGGACAAAACCAGGGCCAGAGTTACAAGGGGCTTGGGGCTGGGGGAGGGGGGAAGGGGAGAGTTAGGGAAATTAGGGATCAAAAGAAACTGGGGTAAAGTGCACAGTTACTGTCAAAAATATATTATTATTCTTTCATTCTAAGAAAATTAAGAGAATTTGATCTAATGAACTAGATTGCTGACCTTTTAATACAATTGGTTTTCATGGAACATACAATCACCATCGGACATTAAAAAAAAAAAAAAGACTAGTTTGCTTTAAAAAAATTTGCTTGGAGTTATCTACAGGAATCTTGTGGGCACAATTCAAGCATCACATTCTTCAGCTCTTTGGCTATTGAATGGTTTCCTCAGATCAGTCGTCAGAGACTGACTGGAATGGTTTCCTGCCATCTTCTCTCTCCTTCCCCTACACGCCAGTGCTGTTCTCCAGTTCCCGGTCTTCCACCCCTTCGGCAGGAGACCTGGAAACCAGGAAGAGTTTCTCCTTGTTTGTAAACTGCCTCTGCCCGCCCTGAGGTTGCTGGGCCTCGGGTGACTCTTGGCTGGGACCCTCCGAGGGGCTCTGCTCGGGGCCGGACGAGGGGGTAGCCACACCGTCCGGTCTATTACTGACTGCGGCTTCCACCACCGACTCCACCGAGGTGTCGGCCTCCCGCAGCGGGGTGTAGCCCTTATTGCGGCCGCAGGACAGCTCCTCCGACCTCGAGCTCCGCGAGTCCAGCCGGGCGCGGGGCGAGTCCTCCGAGGGTAGGGGGGACGCGGGGCCGGCGGCCTTATCCGGAGGAGGACTGGAGTCCCGGGCCGCCCGGCTGGAGGAGGGTGGGGGCTCCGGCGAGGGCGGCGCTCGGTAGTCCGGGAGCCCGCTGGTGCTGCGCCGCCGCCAGGTCGCCTTCCCGCCGGTCCTGGGCAGGCGTCCGCCCTGCCCCCTGGCGGTGCGCCCCGGCGCCGCGCCCTCCGCGGGCTCCCCCAGCTCGCCCGCCGCCCAGCGCGCGCCGCCCTCGGCGCCTCGGAGCTCGGTCAAGCTCAGGTCCAGCTCGCCCTGCGGGATCTCCCGGGATCCGCGTTCCCCGGGCGGCCGATGCCAGCTGCAGCTCGCCCCTTGCGCGTCCCCGTCGCGGTCCCCCTGGAAGGGCGCCAGCGCCAGGGCGCTCAGCGAGGAGCCCACCAGGGAGCTGGCGGTGCTTTGGCGCCCCCAGCTCTCGGGCGGGCTGCCGGGCGCCGGGCTGCTGCTGCCGCTGGCGGCTTTGGTGCGGGTGGCGGAGGCCGCAGCCACCGCGGCGATCGCGGTCCGGCGACGGCTGGCCAAGCAGGAGCGCTCCCGGTAGATGCTGTAGACGGCCTCGGCCAGGCTCGGGGGCTCCCGCGGGCAGCCGGGGGACGAGTCTAGGTCTGGGGGGGACGCCGTGCCCCGGGCTCCGCTGCTGCCGCCGCCTACCGCCCCGGGGTGGGGCCAGGAGCCCCGGGCCAGCAGCGCTGCCGCCCCGAAGGCGTCCCCGGAGCCCGCGCAGCTGCCAGGCTTCAGCTCCAGCCCCCGAGACTGCACGTAGCTGAGGAAGCCATTGAGCGGCGCCGCCCCGGGGGTGGCCGAGGCCGGCGCCGAGGACGAGGAGGAGGCGGCGGCGGCGGCCGCGGCCGCGGCGGCCGCCAGGTCTTTGGCGCGGAGGCTGTGCACGTCGATGACGGTGGAGTAGAGGTCCCGCAAGTTGATGACCTTCGTCTTCTTGTCCCGGTTTTCGTGGAGCACGGCGTTGGCGCAGATGAAGAGGAAGATGCCGATGCCCATGATGAGCGGCCCGAAGACCTTGAGCTTGTCCGAATGCAGATAACCCGAGAAGATGCGGAAGAAGAAGCCCACGGACGTGGCGGGGGACGAGGAAGAGGAGGAAGAGGCGGCCGAGCGCGCCGGAGGGGTGCTCTGGGATACACCCGTGGAACTGGAGTTGACACCCTCTGGGGTCCCCGGGTGACCCTTGGACGGGGTGCTGCCGTTACTAGCCGCTGTCTGGACGCGCAGGCCGCTGCCCACAGGGGGCGGCTGCTGTTTGGCGCCCTCCCTCTGGGCCCCGTTGGCCTTGGGCCAATAGCCCACCACCGCCATGGCGATGCCCACCAGCAGCACGAGGATCCCGCAGAGTGCGATGAGCCCGGAGATGGAGCACAGCTTCAGTTTGCCCTTCACCACCACCACGTCGTTCTTGCGTCTCCTCTTGGCTTTCCTCTTGCGCTTGGGGACCTGGCTGGGGGGCCGGAGGGGGTCCTGCTTCCGGGCGGAAATCCTCAGCAGGCCGCCTGTGGCGATCATGGCGACCTGGAGGAGAGGAGCAGGGTTGGCCCCCAGGACAGGGGTGGAGGCTGAGGCTTGTTCTGGGGGGACGCCAGCTGACCACCAGCTTGCTCAGTCACCTCCTCCTGCTACAAAGCAGAGGAGACAATCAGAGGGCTGCAGCAACACCCCACATGCCACTATTACCAGATTCCCAGTTCCCACTCCGTGTGTGTCCCTGCCTCACCCCGGGGCCAGCCAGCCCAAGGGCCTTGTACAGAGACCAGGGAGGGCTGAGTTAGGGATCAAGAGAAGGAAATGTTTCAATAACTGGTCTGTGGAGATGAAACATTGTGAGAGAAGCCTTTTTGCCCTTCCCCTCTCCCACAGGCCACACTGGCTAACATTGTTCATTTCAAACCCTCCTGGCTGGCAGCCAGTGGAGCTCTGATTATTAGTAAAAACTCAGGGTTTAGGAAATGGAAGTCGTAGTGGAGAAGTTTTCTGGCAAGAGCTTTTCTTTCCCTTTGACCCATGGAGAGGCCATGGGGAGTCAGGTCTCTAAGGAGTCACATCTGACAAAGTGGAGAGAAGAGTCACTAACAGTCCTGAAAGTTATTATTGTATCAAGATAAAAGGAATTCATTTCGCTAGGGAAAATGAAAGGCCATGTATACTGTCAGGAAGATGTCTTATTTACCTCAGATAATTGATCAGAGTTCATTGCTAAGAAAACGCCAGAAATATGTCAACATTCTGGCTACAAAAAAAAAAAAATCCCTTCACAAAGTTGTCTCTCATCTATTCTGGTTCCTCCAGCTAACTAAAGACTCTCAGCCTTCACATTTCCACTGCAACATCTGGACAGCTTCTTGGGGTGGAATATTTAGTTTTAGGTAACTGTTATGTAACTGAGCTCTTCCTTCTGGCCTTCGCTCCTCCCACATTGGAGCTCCCTTAAAGGTATCTTGTGCTTCCCTCGGGGAATTTGAGAAGTCTCCTGGCATCTCCAAGAGATAGATCTATCATGTGGGGAAATTATAATCTTAAAAAAAAAAAGGCCCAGTCTGCAATAATAGTTTTCTGGTCCCTCATTAATGAGCCAGCAGCACCCCCATGAAATCTCAGTATTCAAATAAGTAGGCAATAAAAGTGAGTAAAGCAGGCTGCAAGAAGGATGGTTTCCAGGATGACATCTCCCCCAGCAAAAGCTGATGTCTCCTCCTTTACTTCTGAGGTGGTTTTAGGGAAAGGGTGGTGGCAACCATCAATGGATTCTCCTTGGGAAGTTTATTAGGTGGTTTGTAATACAGCCTGGATAGGTAAATTCACATGCCTATTTGTAGTTGCTGTTAGCTCCTTAAAATTCCAGTCCTGCTGGATCTTCAGAGTAAAACATTTTCTGTTCCACTGGGTGTGTTCCCTTCTGTAATAGAAATGCTAAAATTAAGGGTATGCATGAATCGGAAAGAGATGTAGGTATTACTTACAGGCCAGTTGGTATTTTATCCTTTCTGAGAAAAGTCATGTTTTGGAATAAATTACCCTTTGAAAATGTGGGGTTACTTAGGTAGAATTTTGTTTTTAATTGGTGCTTGGGTGCAAAGCTTTGGCCCTTGGTTCTTTTCATGTTATAATATAAGCAGAATATAAGTAGGATATAAGCAGGATCTTTCTCCATGTGGGCAAGTAAATGGTAATGAGCTCTTTACAAGCAAATCAGTGTCCCTTTGGAACTTAGTTGGGGCTCCATAAAAAGAGAACCACTAGGTAGGTTAGGGAGAGGTTAATGGAGAGACTGTATCTCTAAATCTTTACATTTTTTTTAAAGGAGCTACAGCTGTAAGGGCAAATACACTGGAGGGGAGGGAGGGGAGAAGACGGACTTACTGTCTATCCTAACCTCCTAAAAATCACATTGATTATGTAGATTATTACTGAAACATAGAGAACCGCTGTTGTATGTGAACCCTAGATTCCAGCATCTTCAACAATCTGAAAATCTGTGTTATTTACGCGAGGATTTAAGAACCAGACATTTTAGAGGCAAATCCACCTTGCATGTACAGGGAGGATCTCCCTGAGAAGAAGGTCTTGGGTTTCCTTGGGCATCAGCAAGGTGCACCAGAGTGCCGGACGCCTAGGGGAGGGTAGCACCCACTTGTATTCCTCCTCCGAAAGGCAACTTTGGCTCTTCCAGAACATAAGGGAGGTTGGAATGGATTTCAACAATCTCTTTAAAATTAGTTTAATAGCTAGTAATTAGCTCCCTGTTTTATTATTCCTTCAGCTCTGTTGAAAGCCGAACTCCTTTTCAACCAGTCACCATCTGGCTTGAGATCTTCTCAAACAAAGGTCGGGCACCACCACGGAAAGACCCACCGTTGAGCCTTTCCTTTAGACCTCTGGAAAGCAAGGAAACTTCGCAGCAGAGGTGGGCCTCCCTGGCCACTGCCTGCCTGCTTGCCTGCCAGCCAAGGTGCTGGGTCTTCCTGTGATTAAGGAGTGGGGGATGGGGAAGCCAAGGAGGGATGTCTAAAAATACAACTGCTCGGGAGAGAGAGTCAAGTTCTCGGCTCGTGATGGATGGAGCCCCACTTGGCGCCTAGGGGCTCAGAGTCTGGGGCTGCATGCGCCATACTGTGCCCCCTCCCGCCCCCGCGCCCCTGGCTTCCCAGCTGGGGTCCTCGACCCCAGCCCCTCATCGGCAGGGCGGCGCGCCCCTGGCTCCTGGCTCGGGTCTGTTCCCCCTAGCTGAAGTCACATGAGTGCCGCAGCTGCGAGGCCGCCCGCGGAGAAGGGCGGCGGGAGCCCACGGAGGACCATTCCCAACTCGCTCTCCTGGGCAGCGCGGCCCCGGGTGGACCGCCCCAGGAGAGCATCTCGCCCTGGGGTTCGGGGACTTCGAAGCAGAAGGGCTGGGGAGGGGCTCTCAGGGGGCTGGAGGGTGACAGAATTGTTCAAAATGGCAGCACGACAGAAGCAAACAAGGTCCCCTCACTTACCCTGGGAGACCGGAGCAGCTCCGGGCTGGTGAACGGGCGCTCGGGCGACACAAAGGAAGCATGGAGAAACTTTTCAGCCCGAGCCGACGGCAGGGCGCAGGGACAGCGCCTCGGGGCCCTGCACGCGAGCGCGGCTCAGCTGCCCAGCGGGGGCGATCGTCCACCCCCGGCTCGCAGCCCCCTCGAGCGCTGTGGCGGGAGCCATTTCCAAGAGTTTCCAAGAAGTGTCAGGTCCTCGGCATCCTGCATGCCGCCCCGGAGTCCTTCTCCCCCTCCGGCGCTCCTCCTCCAGCTCCTCCCCGGCGGCTCCTCCCGCCGCGCTCCTCGCCGGCCCCCGGGTGGCCGCGCGCTCCCCGATGATCCCCGGCCTCGAGCCTCTTTTGTGTGTGGCTGCGGCGCGCCGGGCTCCGCCGGGTGGAGTTGAGCCCGCGGCGGCTGCTTGGGGCGGCCGGACTAGCGAGCAGCTGTTGCTAAGAGACCGGAGCCATGACACAGGGAAATTGCGGCAGGATGGCAATCGGTACCCGGCCCCGACTCTGTTCTTAGGAGCGCACCCGCCCTCCGGCCCGCACCCCCAGCCTCCTCCTCCCTCTTTCCCCTCCCCCGCCACGCTGTCCCTCCACCCCCACCCCGTCTACTTCCTCCCCCGTCGGCCAGTCCCTTCCCAAGCCCCGCGTCTCCCCAAACAGGGATGTGAAGGGGGGTGGCAGCGGGCGCGCGCGGGTGCAGGTGCAGCGCAGGTCAGGTGCCGGGCGCTTATCTTCGCGGTCAGCTTTGTTCTTTTCTTCTCAACTACTTGTCTGAGCAGTGGAGCAAAGAAGCTCCAAAGAAAAGGCCTTCCCCTCTCTGGGGAGTCCCCTGATCTGTGCCCTAGGGGCGCTTTCCTGCGCGCCAGGGGTAGTGAGTGTCTCTGTTTCTCCCTCTCCTCCTGCGCCCCTCCCTCTCCTCCGCCCCCTCCACTCTGCTTTCCTGCCTCAACTCTAGGACAAGACCCCCCCTCCCCCCGGGATGTTTCCCACTCCCACTTGGGAGTTTGTGGTGTGGACGCCCAGCGAGCACAGTAAGTTGTCCCCGGAGAACTCGGGCCCCCGCCGAGCTGCGCGCGCTGCCACGCTCACTTTTGCCAGCCTTGGTCTGAGGCCGCCGCGCTCCAGCCCCGCGCAGCTTTGTGATTTGGGGATCACCGCGGCTTCCCCTCCCCCGTCCCTCAATCTACCCAGACCGACAGCTGCGGTGATTCGAATTTGCTCTTCCTTGGGCAGTCCCACTCATTCCTACCCAGTGCGGTAAAGAGCTAGAATTAAAAGGAGAACTCTAATTCTCTAGGATCAGGGTTAGTATCAAAGAGAGGAGGTGCGGGTAGGGAGGATGTCCAAACTCCCTACGTCATTTGGAGAGAAGAGAGAGAGAGAGAGAGAGAGAGAGAGAGAGAGAGAGAGAGAGAGAGAGAGAGAGAGAGAGAGAGAGAGAGAGAGAGAGATTCTGTTTCCTAGCTCTCAAATATAAAGATGACACGGAAAAGAATTTCCAAGTGGAATTTCCCCACGGAGTATTAAAAAAAAAGTAAGACCGATTTCAATTATCTATTGAAATTAGGTGGTCAGGATTTGGGAAGATAGGAACGAAGGGAAGAGCAGATGAAGCAAGATCTGGGTGAAATTAAGTATCCAGACAGATATTTTGGTGGTGGGTGTTGGATTCTGAGTTTTGCTGTTTCGGAGTGTACAAAACCCACACTGGAAGATCCAAAGATCCAGTCCCAAGGTTATTCTCAATGTATACAGAAAGGATTTGTACTTAAAGCTGGAGCGTATACTTTTCAAAAAAGAACAATAAAGACCAAAATTTACAAGTGCAGTTATATAAGTGTGGATAATGAATGGTGTATTGACTAAGGAGATGGGAGGAATGGATGGAGAGGGGGGAAATGTGTGCTAAAACTAACTTTGCACCTGCCTATTTAAAAGGTGACCCAAGTCACCTTTTCAGCAAATAATGACTCTGAATTATGAGCTGAGTGTTGAGGACCCACCCCCTTCCACCTGGTTATTTCTGCTCAGACCCATAAGATCAGGAAACAAGTCATAATAAAAGGAAAGTTTTATGTCTCACTCTGGAATGTTTCCTTTTAGGGGAATCACTGCAAAGGAGAACTCACTCAGGAGGTCTAGCTGTTTTTCTAAAGCCTTTCTGGCCCTGAACGTCCAGATTTCTTGAATCCTGATAATAATCTGGTGTTTTGTTCAAAGATGAGTCTCCAAAGCTGGCTGACAAAGGTCATAGCCACCAATGCAGTTTTCTGTTCGCTGGATTATATAAACAGGAACATCAAAGCACTGATGTTATGACTTTTGGTGGACTAAGTCATTAATAGTTTCAAATTTCTGCACAAGTTATGACCATTACTTGCACATTTCAAACTTATTTGAGGGATTTGAGGTGGAAAAAAAAAAAAAAGAATCCTTTCTAGACTCCTTCTAGATTCCAAGACAAATAGGTCTTGGAATATAGCCTACTTTTTTCTTATGTTGATGACTAACAAAATTTATGTTTTATGATTTAAAGGCTGCCTTCCAAACTAATTTTCTTCAGTTTTTTGAACTGTTTTATGTATCATTCGATGGTTTTCTTTGTTTTATCTCTACCCATTAGAGGAAATCAAAGAGATCCATCTGTTTCCAATGAAGTCCTTTACTCCCTTCCTAATATGCTATCATCTGGGGCTTTTCAAATCGCATGTGTAGTTTTGGAGAAACAGAGGTCCCCTAGGCCCTTGTGGAGTTGTTTTCCTTCCCATTTCACAGGCCCTTTCAGATTGCATTATTTCTGCCATTGTGAGACATTACCTCCATCCTGCAGAGGACTGAAGGACAAAAGCCACCTAATTATAATAATTCATTCATGTACCCAGATCTCTGAGCTCTACACAACATTTTGAACATGTAGCAGAGATGATCATGAGGGAAGGCTTTGGGGAAAAGAAAAGGCAACAGGAAACTATAAACTTAGTTTTACTTGGGTTAAACTCTCATTTGCAATCTTCCATTGACTTTTTCTCCCTGTAAGATTGCCTGTGCTGGGGCTTCATTAAATTCTGGGCCTCGGGCTCTTGATCCATACCTCCACTTTTGGCTTTCTGCTGGTTAATTGAAGATAAGAGTCTCATGGATTTTTCTGCCCAGTTTGGCTTCAAACTTTGATTCTCAGGTTTCAGCCTCTTGAGTAGCTAGGATTAGAGGCATGAGCCACCAGTACCGGGCTCCTTCCATTGATTTTTTTTTTTTAACGAATGCACATACAATATATCTGGTTCCATAATTCTCAGTTCATTTAATTGTCATTTTGTCAGCTGGCTGTCTGGGCATCCCAGGTTCATTCTGGCCCCTTCTTGTCTTCTGGACTCTCCACTGATACCAGTAGCTCAGCCACTGTCACCTGCCTTCCCTGCATGCCCCCTGTACCTCTCAGAGATAGATGGGCAGCAGAAACAAGGTTGCTTTAATAAGTTCTGAGACCCAGATACTCTATTTAGATAAGTTACTAAATTTCCATCTTGCCTGTCTCAGTTTCCCCATCTACAATGAGATCATGACAATCATACTGATCTCATTGCATCATTGGGATAAAGTTTAAGTGAGTTTTGTCCATTTAACACAGTGCCTAGCACATTTGAAACACAACACTCATTAAACTTAGCTAACTTCTTAACAGTTCTAACATCTCCCAGCCTGACAACCCCACTCTCCTGTTCCTTTCACATTCACTAGGATATACGTGGAACCCAAAATTCACTTCATTTTGAGGAAATGGAGTTTCAGGATCAACCATTATGAGTGAACTATCTCTGTCCACATGACAGAGACCCCAAGACTACTTGAGCAAAGCCTGCTGTTCAGGATGGAGACACATTCTGCATTGCTGCTTTACTCATTTGCAATTTACTCTTCGGTTCCTATTTACTCTAGGAGGCAGATTTCAAACTCATGTCCCTCATAGATTTCAAACTCATCTCACTAGTCAAATTAGATTGCAAAAATACTAGCAAAGAGGACATGCCTTAGACCCAGCACCTGATGACTTCACAGAACACATGCTTGAGCCTCTGGATGGCAGCTCTCTATGAGAAGGAAATCACCCATCCAGTCAGAGAATAGGACCCAAACCCTCTCATTTCTTTTTACCCCTTCAGTCTCTTCATGACCTTTCAAATTAAAAAATTACAATGACAAGCTGGACATAGCAGCATATGCCTGTAATCTCAGCATTCAGAAAGAGGAGACAGGAGTAATTCAAGGCCAGTCTAGGCTATATAATAGGACCTTGTCTCAACAGACTCAACCAATCAACAACAACAAATAAACAGCAGCAAAATAAAACAGTACATTGGACACATAGCCAGAGCCACTAGGTTAACACATAAAAAATATTGCCCAGGATGTATTTCCACTAAAAAGCTATTTCTTATCTGAAATTCAAATTTAACTGGGAATCCTGTCTTATATCTATAGGTCAGCCACAATGCTCCCCTGGTAGCTTTACTATTTCTCAGGTTGTAGATAAACAAAAGAGCCATACAAGACAGAAAACATGAAGTACAACAATGGATTATAACCTCATTAGATTTCTTTGGGGACAAAATATCAGAGAAAGAAAACACAGAGCAAAACCTGGATGGAGTAATAGAGCTGCTAAGTCCCAGGACAGCATTTGCATGCCTCAGCCCTATTGGGCCCTGGGGCTTCCAGTAGTTAAAGGTTGCATGATTTGCGTTTCCAGCCTATCCCCAAAGAAAACCACTGCACTGAGGGACAGCTGCTTGCCTCAGCTTGCAATCCCCAGGGTCCACAAGTGAACCTTTGAAGAGTTCACTTTCAAGAACTTCAGTCTGGAAACCAAAGCTAAATCTCATGCTGTGCAAGGTCACAAGGAAGCCCAAAGCTGACTGTTGTGCATCTGAGATGGAACCGAGAAGTTGAAGTCAGAACACTTCCACCAGCAAGACCAAACAAGGTTAAACAACTAATGTAAAATCAAAGCACTCTCCCTAGCACACATCGGATGAGATCTTCTACATTCATTCCAGATAAATGGCACATGGCAATAGCAGCTTTTACTTCCATCTCCAGTCCCATCCCTTCTTCTTATTACAAATAACCATGCTCCCAATTGGAGACCTCCCACAGGTTGTTTTTTCTTTAACAAGTAGGTTCATTTTTGTGCATTCAATTTTTCCCCAATAGCCTGAATTTTCTACCATTTTCCATGTACACCATCAAAGCTGGATTCGGTGCCTTGCAAAATAATTGAGGTCTGAGATGAGAAACTAGTGTCTGTTGGCAGACCTGAAAGCAGATCAAAGCTGAGTTTGCAGTGAGGGCTTCCCCAGAGCAAGAGCCAAGAAGATATCCCCAGATGAATTTGCCCTAGGTTCTCAAAATATATTCCAAATGTGCACCCTTATGTTCATATTATTTTGACTGATTTACAGCATTATGGATAGAAAGCTTGTTTTTCTAAGACTTAAAGTTACCGCGCATGTCTGCTCTTGATAACTGAAATACACTGTGATGTGAGTTGCCGTGAGTCTGTATTCAGCAGCAAAGTAGGACAGATGAAGAATTAGTTCTCAAAAGTAAAGAATCAGAAGATCAGGTAGGCACTGGTGGCTCCTACCTATAATCCCAGCTACTCAGGAGGATGAGATTTGAGGATTAGATTTCAAAGCCAGCCCAGGGAGGAATGTCCAGAAAACTTTTATCTTCTATTAAGCACTGGGGGAAAAAAAGCTGGAAGTGGAGCTGTGGCTTAAGTGGTAGAGAGCTAGCCTTGAGCAAAGAAAATCTCAGGGACAGTGCCTAGGCCCTGAGTTCAAATCTCAGAACCAGGACCAGCACCAGAAAAAGAGAAGGGGTGGTGTAGCATAAGATCCTCAGATTATTACTTGACTGACAAATCTTTGATTCATCTGATAAACAGTTTCTTATGTACCTTTTATGTGCTTTGCAATGTGACTCTTGGCTTATTATTTATCGCTGCCTTACTCAAGACATACTCACTGAATACCTACTTTGTTTTAATTTCACCCTCATACCTCAGGGTTGGAGTGGGGAACAATGTTGCTCTGAGGTGGAAATACCTAGAAACAGCTAATGAATAAGTAAATTAAGAAATGGGAAATTTTCAGATGTTGGCGAATGTAAGTTCTGGTACTGGGTGAAGGGTGTAGTGAGAAAGTAAGTTTATGACTAAGTACTTAGGGAAAGTTTCACCACACTGTGACATCCCCCTGTGAATAGAAAGCTGGAAATGGGCCAACTATTTAAAAGTGTTCCTGGGACAAGAAAATAATGACAAGACATGGTATTGTAGAATCTAATTAAGCTCATTCAAAAAGTAATTAATGACCAAGACAAGGTGAGGGCAAAAAATAAATATCTCTAAAATGCTACAGAACTTTAGAATAAAGGTGATCATTGGGGGCCTCTCTGCCCAGGGTTAGTGGGGGCAGTGAGGATGCAGATGAATTGTTTATAGAGCACTCTTTACCTGTTGGGCACTGCCTTCGGTGCTGGAGATAGGATGGAAGGTGAGGGTCCCTAAGACATTGGAGTCAGATGAGACAAGCAAAGGCTCTTTAACAAATGCATTTCTGTCTGTTCAGGCTTCCTGATATCAAGGGTCATCTTCACATTTTCGGAGCCCACACCCCATAGAGAAATGATGCTTTGAAGAAGGCTGTGGATTTGTTATGTCTCCCACTCACATCATGTGGAATTAAAAGTGACTCTCTAGTACCCTCACCATGCCTGGGGAGACTATTCATGAATTAGTTACTAAACATGTAACCATGGAATCCTAACGTTCAAGGTTCAAGATCAAGGAGTGATTTCATGAGGAATTAAATTTCACATTCAAAAGGATGTCACTAAATGTTTTTTTTTATTATGTGTATCTTTGGAGATGAGTACTTCTATAATTCATTTGTATTCTTTGGGAGTACAGAGAGTGATAGAAAAAATTATCACTTCAAAATTACTATCACAAAGCATACGTAGGTCTATGCATGAAACAATAACTGTTTGTACCCAAAGGATTTTATCAGAGTCATAAAAGATACTATAAATGATTGAGCCCAATGTAATTCTTGTGTATGTATATACATATATACACATATGTATACATATATATGTATATATTCATATATATATATATATATATATATATATATATATTCTTTTTTTCCCTGACAGGAAAAAGCTCACATTTCTCATAGTAACTTTTGTTTCAAATTTCTATGAAATCTTACTGAAGACTATCTAAGCTGGTTTCTTCACACTGAAGAAGATTGAAGTGTCATTATGTGGGAAAAGCATCATAAATATTTCTTTTATAGAGAGGAAGATGCCAACACCACTTCTTGACAAAGTAAAATAATACACAGTTTTTATGGAGTTATTTTATATTGGTAAACAAAATGCATACAAATCAGAGATGATAAAATATTCCTGACACATTACTTTCCCAACTCTTTCCCCTCAAGGATCTGGTTTGATTATGGAAAGGCTTATAGAGAGAGCTACATATTTATGCAAGGTGGACCAGGGTTTAATATATTCACCTCACAAAGTGCTCAGATTTCCAGTGACACAGATTTCCTTCAAATTCTTCTCAATCACTTATAATTTGTAACTTTGATGAAATTAATATTAATACCATGATTGTAAAATGATACTTTCTGGAAACATATACCAATCAGTGTTAGAGCTCTACTAATTTTTTTGTGTGAAGGAAATGATGTTTTTCCCTTTATAGAAATAAACGTCTGCATGATAGGGACTAAGCACCCACAATCTAAGAAGAAGAACTAAGCAAAGTCCTAATTTGCAACAGTTCCTTAAGATCTTCCTTACAAGAATGTAGACCTTGTTTATTGCAGAGTGTGAGAGCTCAGAAAGGCATGTAGCTTCCATTATATTGACAGTTAAAAGAATGCTCTGGCAGCTTGTCAAAATGAAGTTGCAGGTGAGGACTGCTGACTAGGCTGAGGTCAAGGAGCAATGTGTCTCCACTACTCTGAGGAAGTTACATGATGTGACTTTAAGACTGCAGCAATGGAACTGGCTCAATGACTTTTTGCTCCTATATATGGAGACATGTCAGCTATTCTGTCTCTAAGCAAGCCAAGTTCTAAGCCATGTCAAAATGATGGCTTTTGACTAGAAAACCGGAAGTGGCACTGTGGCTCAAGTGGTAGAGCGCTTACCTTGAGCTGAAGAGCGCAGGGACAAAGCCCAAACCCAGAGTTCGAGCCCCATGACTGACAAAACAAATAAAGATGGCTTTTGAACCGATTTTTCCTGGGTGATTTGTTTATCTTTTTGGTGAGATGGAGAGTTGAAAATGTCCTATGTACATAAGGGATGTAGAAAGTCAAACTAGATAATTTGATTTCTTCTGGTTTTGCAGCCATAAAAACTCCAAGGGTATATTGCATAACCTCTTAGGCCTAATACATATTAATGCATCATTTAAATGATGCATCCTGTTGAATAGTTGGTATTGCATGAAGATGGTTTTTGAAGATTCCATCCTGTCTTCTAAGCTCTAGTATTTTTGCTTGAGGCTGTTGAGACCTAGGATATGTCATTTAGATAAGGTTTCTTAAGCCATTTTCCTTCTTCTCTGGTTTAACTAGAGATACTGGTTTATATAAAAACAGTTAATTACGGTGCCTCTAAGCATAAAGAAGTGATTGTGTTTTTATCACTGTGAAATCTTCTCTCCTTTGGAATAGAGATTCCCAAACTTCTTCAGAAGGTGTAACATTTGAAAATCTCAGAGCTCTTCTTGGAACATTATAAGATACAGAATTGAAAACAATCTTAAGTATATGGTTTTATATTGAATCCTACTAAGGGTTGGAGTGGTATCACTCAAAGGCCCTTGTGTTCATAACCTGATTGGCAGCTGGTGGCATATTGGGAGACGATGGAACCTTTAAGATATAATGAGAGGTCTTCTAGTCATTTAGGGTCATGACCTTGACTTGGATATTGGGATTAAAGCTCCCTCCTATTTTTCTCTTTGATTAACATATGCACATTCTATGATTCCCCAAAAAAATGGGGCCAACTGATAATAGTAAGCCAAAAATAAACCTTTCTTCACCATAACTTGATTATCTCAGATATTAGTTATAGCAACAGAAAGCATAAACCATATAACATTAGATTCTTACATGGCAACATAGGAAACCTCTGATACATAAGAAACACTTATGGAGAAAAAAAGCCCTTTCAACTACAAACCAATCTGATAACATTTTTTTCCCCCTGAAAATTGGAAAAGAGCACAATCATTCTGTCTGAGCCATGGGACATTTTGACCTACTTAGGGGACACCAGTATTTTTCAAGAATATAATATTTTGAACCAAGTCTTAGTCATCATTAAGAATCTCTGGTGTGGGCTCACATTCTTGATCTTTGTCACTTAACATTAGTGACCCTGATAGGGACTTTGCAAACATCCATCTGTATCCATTCTGGCCTCTCTTAACGATGTGGCTTTTCAGGCTTATTGTTCTCATTAACTACTTTATTTCTCTGGACAATACCCTGGAGATCTAGCTGGCATTACCTCAGCTGGCTGGCATCTGCCTTGCCCTGCCCAGCACATTTTTTTCATCTGTGCAAATGGTTTCTTGTTCTTATGGGTGCCTATGGCACCAGCTTCATTTTGTCTCACCAGTAGTTAAGAGTGCTGTTTATTCCCTCCTCCTGATCATTAGCGAACACG
This sequence comes from Dipodomys spectabilis, assembly GCF_019054845.1. Taxonomy (NCBI): domain Eukaryota; kingdom Metazoa; phylum Chordata; class Mammalia; order Rodentia; family Heteromyidae; genus Dipodomys; species Dipodomys spectabilis. The sequence continues at coordinate 1,880,749 of NW_024870912.1, forward strand.
AAGAAGGTTAGGATCTCCAGGGGAGCCTTCTCTTGATTATTTGTATTCAAGATTTCACTATCCACAGAGGGACAAGTGCCCAGAGGCCTGTAGTGTTTTAAATCAGAGAGATGGCTCAGACCACTTGGAATCCACTTATAAAGAATTTTGTTTTGGTAAAATAAATATTGCTTTACATCAACCAAGTGACACATCTCTCACATCTTATGTAATCCAATTTTATATTTCTATTAAGTTTCCATGTTCAACATTTTGCCAATTGTATTCATACTATAGACTTTCTGACTGCTCCGTAGTACATCCCTGTGAGATCAATAATGATGGACTCGTTGTTTGCAGGATTCTCTAGGAAGATTTCAAAGATGGTTCTTCCTGAAGCCTTCACTGTAGAGCATTCTCACATAGGAGGGTCACCTACCTGGTCTTTTAGAGGAAAATCCTCTGCTTCCTGTGTCAAGGCTATTCTTTATCTCCATAGCCTCTGAGATTCTTTTTCTCCTTTTAGCTGGCCGTGGGCTCTACTTCTCTGTTTCTTGAGAAAGCCATCTCTGTGATTCTACCCTCCTTGCTCCCCATCCCTGAGAGTTTTCCCTTCTGAAACCTAGTTATGAATGTTTCTTCCTGGCTACTATTCTTCTCAGCAACTTCAAGTGCATCAGGTTTTAGAGTTTTGTTGTCAATCACAGGGCCAAGTGTCTGGATAATGTAAGTAATACCCTGAGGAATTTACAGGGATGACAGTATCTTACAAACTGAGAAGGTTGTAAGTAGAAGTTCCAATTGGCTTTATTGTAGCTTATTTACTCTTGAAGGTGTGACTCACCTGCTTTCTTTCCTGTTGTACAGTTAGCAAAGAAAGACTGCATGGATTCATACTTTGCCTTAAACCCTTTTCTCTGAACTGTGGGCCTGGGGAGTCTAACAGAATCTAGGGATCATACTAGCATAAAAACTGTTATTGACATTTTTGTTGATGGTTGTGGGGCTTGAACTCAGGGCCTGGAATCTGCCCCTGAGTCTCTTTGTGCTCAAGGCTAGTGCTCTACCACTTGAGCCATAGTGCTACTTCTGGTTTTTTAGTTATTTATTGGAGATAAAGAATCTTATGTGGTCTTTTCTGCCCAGGCTGGCTTCCAACCATAATCCTCAGATCTCAGCCTCTTGAGTAGTTAGGATAACAGGTGTGAACCACCGTCGCCCAGCTGTTAGTGATATTTTTATATATGTGTGCCGATCCTAGGGCTTGAACTCAGGGACTGGGTGCTGTTCCTGAGCTTTTTGCTCAAGGCTAGGTTCTATCACTTGAGCTATACCTCCATTTCTGACATTTTCCTGGTTTATTGGACATAAGAGTCTCACCAACTTTTCTGCCCAGCCTGGCTTTGAATTGCAATCCTTACATCTTAGCTTCCTGAGTAGCTAGAATTACAGGAGTGAGCCACTAGCTCCCAGCTTGTTAGTGATTTAAGTATCAGAGAACTGCCTGATTAGGAAGATGGACACAGCCTTCATCTAAAGCATAAATTCCTCCATTTTTCATTTTCACTCACTAGCTACTGTCAGTAATGCTAAATGCTTCAGCTATTTTAGGATTTCAGAAAAATTGTCTCTTCATTTAACTAGAAAGTAAGCTCATGAGAGGAGCTCCTTTGTTCACTGGTGCATCCTTAACACCAAAGAACACGATCAACCAGTATCTGTGTAAGGCCATGTTCAATGTACTGGGCAATAAGTTTGGTAGGCAAACAGGAAGTACAGAGACTGGGTGCCAGTGTCACATGCCTGTAAGTCTAGTTCCTCAGGAGGCTGAGATCTGAGGATCCCAGTTTGAAATTAGCCTAGGCAGGAAAATCTTTTGAATCTTATCTTCCATAAACCACCAAAAAGTGTAGAGCATTGGTTTTGAGCAAAAAAAGCTAAAGGACATCATCCAGTCTCTGAGTTCAAGCCCCAGTATACACACACACACACACACACACACACACACACACAGAGAGAGAGAAACATATAAGCACATAAGATAAATTGTAAGTATTAGACAGCATTCCATTAACTAAAGTAAAAAGAATCTGAAGAAGGTCCTACCATTTGAATAAAAACAGACTCATGACGTTTTTTGGATGGAAAGATAATATTGTAAAGATGAAAATTATTCCTTTGTCCTCATGCAATGCCAGTCAAAATCTGAGTTTTTCTGTTAAAGTTATTGTTATTCTGCTAGGAATTTCATTGAGATATGAAAATCTAATTCCACATAACACTTATGCATGAATGTGCATAGCAGCATTACTCATAGCTTGAAAAGTGGGGATAACTCAAATGCCCATCAACTAGTAAATGGGTGATGACATATCCATTCAGTGGTATAGTTCTCAGCCATAAAAATGAATGAAGTACTGACATTTGTTACAATGTGAATGGGCAAAGACAAGTGTGCTTAGTGAAAAGAGCCAGACACAAAAGATGTCCTGCTGGAACTTACCATTTCATTTATATGAAAAGTCCAGAAAAGGTGAATCCATTGGAGACAGAAAATAGATCAGCTGCTCACTGGGGCTGAGGTTGGGATGGGGGAGTAGCTGTAACTACACAGGAGATTCCTTACCTCCAAAAAGAATTCTTTTCAGATTGATAAAAATGCTGTAAAGTGAAATTGTGAAAATAATTGTACAACTCCATGAAGACACTAAAATTATTTACTTAAAATGTACACATTTTATTATGTAAATTATGTTTTCACAAAATGGAATATTCTGAAGTTTCTCTATAAGAAAGCAGATATAGATAATAAAAGTGCTTTGGGCAAAAGGTGGTGACAGGACTAAGGTCATTTCCTTTGGGAACAGTTTTAGGAGGAGAATTTCCTAACTAATACACAACAACAGGATTAATTGAATAAGTTAAGAATCCATGGATCTCTTTTCATAATAAACCAGGACCAAATGCCACACATTAAAGAGCAAGTAAGAACTCCCCTATGACCCAGCAATCCACTTTTGGGCATTTACCCAAATGTTTACAAACAAGACCACACTAAAGCTACCAGCACAACTATGTTTATTGCAGCATTATTTACCATAGCTAAGATATGGAACCAACCCAGATGCCCCTCAGTAGATGAATGGATCAAGAAAATGTGGTATATATACACAATGGAATTCTATGCCTCCATCAGAAAGAATGACATTTCCCCATTTGTTAGGAAATGGAAAGGCTTGGAAAAATTTATATTAAGTGAAGTAAGCCAGGCCCAAAGAAACATAGTTTCCCTTATTTGCAATATCTAGTATATGTATGAGTCAAGCAGAAAAAGTCAGATAATGTGATGTTAGGAAAACAAACCCTCAAATAGTATTTTAATGTTTTTGTTTCTTTCATGCATGTGTTTCTAACGCATTTATAAGATTATTTCTTTGTTGCTTTGTATGTCCCTCCCCCACAGTGTAACCCCCGCTTTCACTATATTTGATGTCAGTATAACATGTGGAGGAGACGGGGACAAACAAGTCGTTTAAGGATTCAGGTGGACCTGTTGCAACAATGAGAAGTACAAAATGTCATGTCAAAACCAGCTTTACAATGTCGGTGTGGTGGGGGGGAGAGGGGGTATGATTGGGCGGGAGGGAGGGGGGAGGCTGGGAAGGGAGGTGAAGGGTAAACAAAGGAGGAGGCTGCAATGCTTGGTAAGAAATGTATGCATTATCCTGCTCATGTAATTGTAACCCCTCTGTACAGTATGTTCTCAAATAAAATAAAATTAAATTAAAAAAAAATAAAGAGCAAGTAAGGCAAAACAGATTAGAATTTAAAAGAAAAAAAACTATCATATAGAAGAGAACAGGGGGAAATATCTGGGACATTATAGTGAAGATCCTAAGGAAGAATACTAAAAGTACAAAGCATGAAAGAAAGTGAAGTTGGGCTTTATCAAAATTAAAGATACTTTATCTTCAAAAGAACCTGGTAAAAGACTCAAAAGAAACTACATATATTGAGAAGGTATTTCCCCACATGCTTGGGGAAGGAATCACATTTGGAATATAAATAATCCTGAACACTTAGTAGGTAATGAAAAAAGACCCATTGAGGAAACAGGTAATACATATGAATAGATATTTCATCATAGGCCACAAATCCATAAAAATATGTTGTGAACAACAGTAGCTATCAAGAAAACACAAATTAAGATCAGGACAAGCTATTTTACACACCTCACAGAATAGTTAATATATTTTATCATGCATCTCTTTCACACACACACACATGATACAATATACTTGTTACTATGAGAAGAAACTAACTTCATGTACCTTGTTGCTAGGACTGTAAAATGGGACATGTACATTTAAAATAATTTGGCAGCTTTTAAGAAAATACTCAATATTCAAACTCTTGGATATTTTCCCAGAAATGAAAACCTATATACACAGAAAATCCTGTATGCTATTGTTGATAGCAGTCTCATATGTAAAGATTCCAAACTAGAAACAATCAAAATGTTTCTCCATTGGTCCAATATCACTGGGTGAAATACTACTCAGCCATTCAAAGGAACACATTATCAATACAGGCAACAACTTAGATGGATCCATCTTAACAAATTCATAGTGTGTAATTTTCTTTGTGAAACATTGTCTAAATACCAAATTATAGGCATAGATCAAAGATTCATGGTTGTGGAGGCTAAAGATGGTGGGAGGAGGGAAATTAGCTTAACTATGAAACAGAAGAGCAAGGCAGATCCTTGTGGTAATGGAATAGTTCTGAATCTAAATTTCAGTAATAGATATGCAAATCTACATGTGAGGAAGTGTCAGAGAACTCTACTCAGGATGTACCCAAGGTGCATTTGCTGTCTATAATGTGCTGTAATTTTGTAAGATGTAGTCACTGGAAAATGATGAGTAAAGATACATGGAATCTCAGAAGACTATCTGTAATTTTCTGTGAAATAATAATAATAACAATTATTATTATTGTTTGGGAAGTATGGTCTAGATTCAGGGCCTGGGCACTGTCCTTGAGCTTTTTTACTTAAGGCTGTTGAGCCACGGCTCTATGTCTAGCTTTTTGCTAGATAATTGGAGATAAGAATCTTATGGACTTTACTGCCCAGTCTGGCTTTCCTCAGATCTCAGCAATGTGAGTCGGTAGGATTCAGGTGTGATTCACCAGACCTTAGTGTGATTATTTTACAAAGATTAAAAATGATTTTAAATGTATATGAATAACAATGTATGATAGAATTTTAATAATTAAAGAGGTAGTTAAAGTTATGAGCAACTAAAGACTATAAGTTAAAAATATATGGTTATGAAAATCGGTGAAAACACTATAACATAAGAAAGGTAATACTTATGTTAAATCAGAAGTCCAGATTTTGAAGTAAATGTTTATAGGTGATTTAGTTGACTAAAAAATGTGGGTCCCTGCTTTTCACTATACTCTAGAATGAATTCCAGGTAGATTAAACATTTGAGAGCAAAATAATTACATCACTATTTTTTTAAATGCACTAAATATGTATGTATGTATATATATACATATCTATATAATAGTACAAATCTTTCTAAATGGGAAGTCAAGACAATCATGACAATACAGTTATTGGGGCTGTGAAGGTGGCTCAGTGGTAGAGTGTTTGCCTATGCATGAGGCCCTGGGCTTGATTCCTCAGCACCACATAAGGAGAAAAAAGCCAGAAGCTGTGGCTCAAGTGGTAGGGTGCTAACCTTGAGCTGAAGAACTGAGAAACAGCGCCTAGGCCCAGAGTTCATCTCCCACAATTGACAAAAAGAAAAAAAAGAAAATACAGATATTGCTGGTTTATAATACATAAAATTTAATATTTTGGTTAAGTAATAACATAGAGCCTAGGAGTTTCTAGGTAAGCATACTACCACTGAACTGCATCCCTGTCTCCCACTATCTTTATAATATATAATTGCTTTCAATTCCTAAGAAAAAGAAATAGATTAAATGGAGAGACTCAGTGCAATCTGCCTGCTCAGGGTCTTCTAGACTCCTAAATTGTAGCTCTTCTTGCTTTGGGTGTCGGGCAGGAGCCTTTAGACCCTACACTGAAACAGGTGAGGACAGAGAGAGAATTTCCCTTGTCCATTGTATGGCTAGTGAAGATCTTCTCCCAATCTGTAGGCTTTCTATTGATCTTGCTAGCTATGTCCTTTGCCATGCAGAAGCTCTGTAATTTCATGCAATCCCATTGCTTTTTTTTGATTTGTTGTATTTCTGGGTCTGTATTAAAAAATTTCAGCCTGTGCCAAGGAGCCCTAGAGTTTCTCTTATTCCTTTCTGTAATGTGTTCAGGGTGTCTGCTTTGACTCCGAGGTCTTTGATCCATTAGGAGTTGATGCTGGTGCAGGGTGATACAGGATCTAGCTTAATTTTCTACAGGTGTTTAACCAATTTTTCCAGCACCACTTACTGAAAAGGCTGTCTTTCTTCCATTCTATTTTTTTAGCTCCCTTATTGAAGATTAGGTGGCTGTAAGTCTCTGGGTTCATTTCTGGGTCTTCAGTTCTATTCCACTGGTCCTCAAGTCTGTTCTTGTACCAATAACCAAGATGTTTTAATTACTATGGCTTTGTAGTAGAGTTTTGTGTTGACACTCCTATAGCACTATTCTTTCTGCTAAGGCTTGTTTTTACTATTTGGGGTCTTTTATTGTTCCTTATGAATCTTTGAATCATTTCTTCTATTTCATAAAAAAATTAGGTTGTGATATTGATGGATATTGCATTGAAGTTGTAGAGAGCCTTTGGCAGTATTGCCATTTTCACGAAGTTAATCCTCCCTATCCAGGAGCATGGGAGGTTTTTCTACTTCTTTAGTTCTGTTTTAATTTCCTTTTTTCAGGTTTTTAAAGTTTTCATCATAGAGGTCCTTCACTTCTTTAGTTAATTTCTAGGTATTTTATATTTCAGGGGGCTATTACAAAAGGAGTTGCTTTCCTGATTTCAGCCTTGCTGGTCTCATTATTGGCATACAGAAAAGCTATGGATTTTTGAGGGTTAATTTTATACCCTGCTACTTTGCCAAAGTTTCAGATCAGCTCGAGTAACTTGGCAGTGGAGTCCATGGGGTTCTTTAAATACAATATCATGTGATCTGCAGAGAGGAAGAGTTTTACTTCATCTTTCCCTATTTGGATCCCCTTAATGTTTGCATCTTGTCTTATTGTTCTCTCTAGCTAGTCATTCTAATACTAAATTGAAGAGAAGTAGAGAGAGTGGACATCCTTGTCTTGTTCTTGAATTTAGAGGAAATGGCTTTAGCTTTTCACTATTAAGTATAATGCTGGCTGTAGGTTTGTCATACACAGCCTTTCTTATAATGAGGAATGTTGCATGGATTCCCAGTTTTTCCAGAACTTTCATCATAAAGGGGTGTTGGATCTTGTCAAATGCTTTTTCTATATCCATTGAGACAATCATGTGGTTCTTATCCTTGCTCTTGTTGATGTGATGAGTTATATTAATTGATTTGCATATATTGAACCAGCTTTGTATCCCTGAAATGAATCCTGTTTGATCATGGTGTATGATTTCTTTTATGAGATGTTGAAATCGATTGACCAAAATTTTGTTGAGAAGTTTAACATCGATGTTCATCAAAGAAATGGGTCTATAGCTCTCTTTCTTTGATGAGTCCTTGCCTGGTTTTGGGCTGAGGGTTATGATGGCTTCATAGAAAGAATTTGGTACTTAATTTTCACTTTCAATTTCATTGAAGAGTTGAAAGAGTATTGGTGTGAGTTCTGCTCTGAAGGCCTTGTAGAATTCAGCTGTAAATCCATCCTGTCTGGGGCTTTTCTTGGGTGGGAGGTCTCTTATTGGTGTTTCTATTTTGATGCTTGATATGGGTCTGTTAAGTTGGTTTAATCATCTTGGTTTAGTTTGGGCATGTTAGAAGTTCGTCCATCTCTTCCAAATTCTCAAACTTATTAGCATAAAGGTTTGAAAAGTATTCCCTTATAATGTTCTGAATCTTGGTTGTTTCTGTGGTGATGTTTCCATTCTCATCTCTGAGTTTGTTTATTTAGGTATGAGCTCTTCTTTCTCTGATAAGATTTACTAAGGGTCTGTCAAGTTTGCTAATTTTTCCAAGGGAAAACTCTTCGTTTTGTTGATTCTGTGCATGGTTTTTTTCGTACTCTAATTCATTTTATTCTGATTTAATTTTAATTATTTGTTTCCATCTACTGGATTGGAGTTTAACTTGTTGCTCTTTTTCAAACAGCACAAATGTCTCATTAAATTGTTGATTTCAGATCTCTCCAATTTGTTGATGTAGGAACTCAGAACTACAAAGTTGCCTCTGAGTACTGCCTTTACTGTGTCCCAGAGGAGCTGGTAATTTGTGTGTTCATTTTTGTTAAATATTATGAAGATTTGAATTTATTTTCTAATCTCTTCCAACCCACTGGTGATTTACCAGTGTGTTGTTCATCCTCCATGAGTTACAGGATTTTCTTTGGTGGCTTTTGGTGTTGAGTTCTAATTTTATTCCCTTGTGGTCTGAGACAATGCAGGGCATAATTTCAATGTTTCTGAATTTGGACAAATTTGATTTGTGACCTAAAAATGTTGTCTATTTTGGAGAATGTTCCATGTGCTGCTGAGAAGAACGTGTATTCTGAGGCTGCTGGGAGAAATATTTGGTAGATGTCTATTGAGTCTAGTTGATCTATGCAGTTGTTTAAATCTGAACTTTCTCTGTTGAGCTTTTGCTGGGTTGATCTATCCAGCAGGAATAATGGTGTGTTAAAGTCCTCAAAAATTAATGTCTTTCCATCTATGCGATTTGAGGGAAAGTAGTGTTTCTTGGATAAATTTGGGTGCTCTGTTATTTGGTGAACATATATCTAGAATTGTAATATACTCCTGAAGGGGAAATCCTTTAATTAGTATTCAATGACCTTCTTTATCTCTTCTCGCTAATTTTAATTTGAAGTCTATTTTATCTGATATTAGGATTGCAACTCCCGGCTGTTTATGGAAGCTGTTTTCTTGGTAGATTTTATTCCAACCTTTCACTTTCAGAATGTTTGTTTGTTTGTTTGTTTGTTTTTGTGAGTCAGATGTGTCTCCAGAAGGCAGAAAATAAAAGGACCTTCCCTTTTGATCCAACTAAACAATCTATGTCCTAATTGGAGAGTTAAGTCCATTAATATTGAAAGCTAGGACTGAGAGAGGTATTTGGTAATTCCTGCCATGTTATCCACCTTCTTGGGGGCTGTGCAAGTGGGTTCTTCCTATGATTCTTGGATTCTCTGTTTGGGGGCTGTTTCTTGGCCTTTATCATGCTCTTATTGGTTTTCTATTTGTAGGACATCTTTAAGTACCTTTTGTAGGGCTGGTTTGGTGGAGATATATTGTTTCAATTTTTCTTTGCTATGGAAGATTCCATTATGAAGGAGAATTTAGCTGGGTACAGTATTTTTGGTTGATAGTTGTTTGTCTTTAGTGTGTGGCATACATCATTCCAGGCTCTTCTTGCTTTTATAGTCTCTGCTGAGAAATCTGAAGTTACTCTGATTGGTTTCCCCTTATAGGTGATTGATCTTTTCTCCTTGACAGCTTTAAGGGTCCTTTCATTGGTCTGAATTGATCCTGTGCAGATTACAATTTGACTGTGGGATGTCTTGTTCTGGTCTCGTCTATTTGGTGTTCTAAATACTCCTTGTATCTGCATGGGCCTATCTTTTTGCATGTTTGGGAGGTTCTCTTTTAGGATCCTGTTAAATAAATTTCCTAGACCTTTCACTTCTGTCTGTAGGCCCTCCTCTACACCCACTAGCCTTAAATTAGGCCTCCTGATGGTGTCTTCTAAATGTTGAATAGATCTGTTGTATTTGTTGTATTTGTGTTAAATATCTGTTCTTTCTCTATAATTTCAAGGCTGTCTTCAATCCTAGAGATTCTATCTTCTCGCGGTCTAACCTACTGTCAAGACCTTCTACTTTGTTTTATATTTCCTTTCCTTCTAATTGATCAGATTTGATGGCTTCAAACACTTTTTTGGAGCTTTGTTTTAGATTTTGTATGGGCTTCTTTACCTCCTTAATTTGGTTTTCAGTTTTTTTTTTTTTCAAATCTCTTAGTTGATTGGTTATAGTTTCATTGGACTCCCTTTCCATCTATTGGGCTTCATTCAGCATTCCCCTTGTTGCCTCCATGGATTCCTCCAGCTTTCTGTTTGTGGATTCCATGAATGCCTCTCTTAATTTTTGCTTATTCTTATCCCACTCATGCAATTCCTATATTAATCTTTGATTAGCCTCCTCATGCTCATGAAATTCCTATATTAATCTTTGGTTAGCCTCATCATGCTCACACATTTCCCTATCATGCTCACACAGAGTCATTTGCAGGCTTTCAATCTTTGCATTCAACATGTTTACCAGTAGTGTTTGTAGAGCATTTTGGGAACTCTCCTCTGGATTATTCATTAGCTGCTCTGCTCCCTGATTACCATAAGCAGAGATACTTGTACTTGCCCTTTTTTTTTTCTTTTGCGTTTCTCTGGCTTGTTCTACCCATTTGGGTGTGAAAGCAAAATCAATTCCATGCTAGAACAGCATTTTAAGGCAGCATTAACCAGAGCCCCATAATTGCACAGATTTTTGACTCCGTCAGAATGAGTACAGATACAATCCAGTTCAACAGATATAATCTAGTTCAATAACAAACAACTAGAGATCAATGAACTAAGAAAATCAAAGGAGTCATCAGACCAGAAATTAATAGGTTTAGGGAGAATTTTGAGAAGGAAATAAGATTAAAGGAATGTGGGGAGAGAAATGGAGAGGGAATATAACCAAGACCTAAATGAAAAAAGCAGAAAAGGAAAGAAGGAAGAAAGAAGAGAGATACAGAAAAATGAAAAAGGAAAAATAAAAAATATTCAAAATGAATCACCACAATTAAGGGAGTTAAGGCTGAGTTTGTGAATTGAGTAATCGACGTCTGAATAAACCATGTACATAATGAAGGATAAGGTCTAATAATCGAAGATGGGTATATATCTGGGGATGAATAGAACAGCAATTAAATAATGCAGAAAAAACTCAAAAGGACCAAAAGGGAAAAGAGTAAAAAGAGAATTAAAGAAAAACCTAAAATGAAAATGATGAAAAAACAGAAAAGAAATTTTTAAATTAAAAAATTAGGTAGAAAAAAGAGATTTTTGATTTTTTTTTGGGGGGGGGGGGTCTGGGGGGAATCTTTTGTCTTCCCTGTGCCTGTAACCAGTCTTTTGGGGGAATCTCTGGCTTGGTTGTGGTGTTTGGTTTTCCTGTGGCTTGATTGGTTTCTTAAATCCAGTTTATTTGAACAAGGAAAACGAATCTCTGCCTTACCACGGACTTTAGACCCTCTTCCCAGGCTAGTTCAGTGGGAGGGTGATCTGCTTTGAGTATCACAAAAGAGGAAGATGGCTGTTTCCTCTAGCTTGGAGTTGCTGTGATGAGGCTAGGTTGTGGGTGGGGTTGAGGCCTATCAGCAATTAGTAACTATTCCCTGGGGGGCTAGCTCCTGAGATACTCACACAACCCAGACTGGAGTCATTCTCAGGATTTATGTGCATTGAATTTCCAATTGTTTTTCTTTTACCCTCCTGCAGCTAGGTCTGCTGCCTGTGCTGCAGTGGGGTAGGGTAGCCTCTGGCTCTGTTTACAGTAGTGAAGAAAGTCACTCCTCCATGGACAGAGGTTCCTCTGCCTGGAAAGGGCAACTTTCCCCTGGGTGGAGATGAGCCCTGCAGGTCAGGTTCCTTGGCCAGTTTAATGGCTCCTATTATCTTCTTCCAGGGCCTGAGTTATGGGCTAGCTGCTCTGTCTGGCCTTTGCCAGTATCAAAGATGGAGTTCTTCTCTGGTGGTGGGGGAGGTCTACCTTCCTGCTGCTGCTCTGTGAGAAGGAGTGAGGATGTCTTGTGGAGTACTCACATCTTTCCCTTGGTTTCTGGGCCATTCACTATCTGCAACTCTCTGTGGTCAGCAAGGTGAAGATTTCCACTCCTTTGTCAATTCTTGCTCATGGTGAGTAGAATCTGCTTGCAAACCACGTCTGATGCCTTCTCTTGATGTCCACCGTGGACACAGATGAGTGCTCAAATGTCTCCTTAACCAAGCTGCATGAATTTTTCCTCTCTGGCCAAACTCTCTGTACTATAATGTCACACTTGTTGTGACTCTCTAACCTTGGAATTTTCACTGGAACAACTAAAACTGGTTTCTACGTGAGAACTTGTTTAGCCCACAGCTTCTCCTCCGCCATCTTCCTCAGGACCCTTTCTCTATTTTTTGCTCTCTCCTTCCTTCCTTCCTTTAACAGCCTGCTTTTTTGGGAAAGAGGACCTTGGTTTTTATGATGCACTTTGAGAAAGAGAAAATCAACCTTCTGCAACTTATCTGGAGGGAGGCTGAATGGTTAGAGGCAGGAAGGTAAGAGAATGTAGTAGATAGCCTTTGTTTTTGAGGCTTTTACTTTGAGGTATCATTTTTCTGAGCCCCAACAACCTGTCTAAATCTTTCTTCCCTCTTTCTTTCCTTCTTTCCTTGCTTGCTTGCTTGCATTCTTGCTTTTTTCTTTCTTGCTTGTTCTCTTGCTTGTCTTTCTTTCCTTCCTTCTTTCTTTTTTCTTTCTCCCTTCCTCCTTCCTTCCTTCCCTCCCTCTGTACATTCCTTTCTTCCTTCCCTCCCTCCTTTTCCTCCCTCCCTCCCTCCCTTCCTTCCTTACTTCCTTCCGTATCTTATGCTGGATATAGTGGAACTCACTTGTAATCCTAGCACTTAGGATGATAAGGCAGAACATCAGAAGTTTGAAGGCACCTGAGCTACATAGCACAAACCTGCTAAAGAAAGAAATAAGCCAAGTGTATATACCAGCATGCCTAGCTACTTGATAAACTGAGATCTGAGGTTCATGGTTTGATTCAGCCTGAGAAAGACTGTGAGATTCTCATCTCTAGTTAACTACCAAAAACCTAGAAGTGGAGCTGTGACCCAAGTAGTAGGACACTAGCTTTGAGTGAAAAAAACTATTGACAGTGTCTAGGCTCTAACACAAGCCTCAGTACTGGGGCACACACATTTGTTTGATACCTCTCTGAATACTTCAGGATTCCTTCCTTGGCTTTGTCTCCTTGGTGTCTAGAATATGTTTCCCTATCATTTTCTTCTTCTTCAGTGCTTGTGAACACAAATTATCCTTTTATTTATGTGAACTTTGAAACAGATATGGAGCTAATATTTGCCTCAAGAAATATTTCACAATAAAAAACAATGAAAAAGAAATATTTTCTAAACTCTCCTTCACCTCCTTTTTTCTATGTTCTTTTTGAAGTGTCAGCTTGGTTGTTTGGTGTTAGGGTTACATCTTTTGTACTGAGTGAGGCTCAGATTGAATAGGATCCTTGAGAAGAAACAGTCTAATCTCCTTTGAAGGCAAAGTGCACTGAGTTTCTTGTCTTAGACAGCACTTTTAAAATCCACAGGACTGGAGCCTTCTCATCTCTACAGCCTTGCTTGTTTGAACCAACACAGTGAGAATGTGTTTAGGACATCCTATGAACATAATGGGGTCAATGAACTAACAGTAACAGGAAACATCTGGAAGCCACTCCCCCAAAACATCCTAAAGCCCTCCTGGAGCCCCTCCTCCCACCTTGTCTCAATTTGTTGTCTCACTTCCAAGTGACTCAACTGATCTGAATCTCAGATAGTCCAAATAGTTGAGGAGCAGGTTCAGGCCTATTTAAAATGCCTGCAGAGATTTGCTGTCCAACGGACCTCAAATGCAATTTGATTTTTTTTTAGCAAGAATTTTGGTACATCTGAGGGGTGCCAGATGGACAGAGAAGCAGTCTGTGCAACCCCAAGAGACATGCTGCGTGAATAATAGGTCTCTGTATTCTTTTTTGTCAGCGTAAACATCAGCTTGTCAGTTTGTTAGGACAATAAGGCCTAATAATAATTCTCAGCATTTATCAACTGAAAGACGTTCAAAAACTTCAATGTATTCCCAAGACAAAGAAAATAAACTGGTACTGAGGACTATTTTTGTTTTGCATCAGATATGTAGAGAAACTGAGGGTTTTAGAGTAGAAGAGAGGAGTGAGAAATAAAATCAACCCAGGGGACAGTCTATTTCCTCCTGCTGAGTTTGTTGCAGCAATATTATTTATACATTGGGTGAAATGATTGTAGTTCCAAGAACACCCATTTAATCAGGAAACAGCGCCTCTGTTGTAGCTCCATTTTTTTTCACTAGCCAGAGGTAGGTCTGAGGTAGCAATTGCCAAAGTGACAGGTCACAGCTTCTGGTAATGATCTCTATGGCTACCAGCCAAAAGTGAAGTGTCTGACAGATTATCCCTCTGGTTCTGGGGAGAGGCACTTTCTCCTCCCAGGCTCCAAGCCACTTATCAGAGGAGGTTCCTCTTACCTGTTTGCAAACCTCAGGGAAGATATGAGTATAGGTAGACCCCATTTCTTAAACCCACAGATTATTTTAAAGACCCTCTCTTGGAGTGTGGCTCAGTTGTAGAGTGCTTACCTAGCAAGTGTGAGTTCTATCCCTACATTACAAAAACAGATAAGTAAACATTCACCTTAACTCATTAAATTAATAGTAATGGGAAGGATGGTTTGGAGGTTGTGATGGAGAGTGGTGGTTACCATGGTAATAAGAGGGTGGGTGAGGCCAACTCCGGCTGGTCAACTTTTAGAGCTCAAATGTTCCTGTGCCACAGATTCTTCTGGAGGACTTGTGTTAGGATATTGCTTACTGGCCCCACCCATAGCTATTTTAATTCAGTAGGTTTGGTGTGTTCATTTTGATTTGTGTTTCTACCAACCTCCCAGGTCTAGCCAGAGGACCAAATCTTGCTGCTTGTTTTTGTAAAAATAAAAGCTACAGAAGAAGCTTGGCAATCAATTACATGATAGTAAACACTAAACACTGCTCATCCCAAACTACAATTACATTCTTCTGGTTAGTAGGCCTGCATCACAAATGACTGTCCTCAAATAGTATAGAGTTCAAATTTCATCACTAAAATTTGCAGACCCTAGGCCCAGCTGATGACAATGGTCTGGTGGTGACCAGCTGTTCTAAACTGCTTCTGTTAAGTCTCCCTCCCTTTTTCACCCACTGCTATTATCAGTGTCTAAACAGACAGCCTCTGTCCACAGGTGCTGATCTATTCTTGCAGGGAGTCCAGTGCAGGCCCAACCCAGGAAAGAAATACCTTCCTATAGAGAAAAGAGATTAGAACAGGCATGATGGTGAGCACTTTGCAGAGGTGGAGTTTGGTCTGGATGTTGTCACAGCTCTCGTACTAAGCTCTTGCCATCCAGTGCGCTTGGGACTCTGAGTTCTCTAGTCATTTCACCTCCCCAGAGATCTTCCCCAACATACTTTTAGCTCCAGAGTCACCTCCCACACTGTGTTAATTCAGTCACCTAAAAGTAAATCTCTAGAATTTATAAATCTGTGATTCATTTCTAGTATTTATGGTGCATACCCTCTCTTCCTTTAATAGAGAATTTAATATGCTCACTTATATTCCTTTAATATAAAATTACATGTTGTAATATTATGTGGAAGTTGATGCACTGAAAAATGTTTCTTTTAAACATCTGGTGACTTTTTGTTTTTAGCTTCCCAGTGCTGCTGCCATTAAAGATTCTCAATAGTAAAACTTCATTGTGCAAGCATTCTGTTGCCACTGTTCTAAGAGAAGTCATTCCTTACCAGTAATAAAAACCACAATTCTCTCCCAGGAAAGTTCTCTGCTCTTGACTCTTGTCAGCAATGGGTGAATCAGCTCAGAGCTTCCTCATTTTCTCTTCTCTAGGCTCAGACTTGGGAAAATCCTGAGAAATGCAGAAAGACCTAACAACAGGATGGAATTGCTTTGACTATCACATTGAACAGGTCTCAAGGAAGAAAATTGCCTTCTGCTTTTCTTGATCACATCTGACCCACATGTAGGATGCTGTGGCTATTATAAACGTTAGGACAGACAGCAGTGGAACTTATTATCTAAATTTGAGTTCTCACTTCTTGATGAACAGTGTGAACTTGGGCACAACAAATACGTCACTGCATACATCACGCTCACCTATGCAGTCATGTAACCACCATGACTGGAAAGTGATTAAAAGGCTTAAAATAGACACTGTTCAGAATCCACAGGACAGCACCTGGTATATAACTTACTGAAAACTCCATAAAGCAGACTACAAAAGCACTGCCTTTTATTTTGTGCACCAGTACTGGAATTTGAACTCAGGGCCTCATGCTCTCAACTTGTTTTTTTTTACTCTAGGCAGGTTCTTTACCACTTGAATCCCACCTCCACTTCTTGCCTTTTGCCTGATTAATTGAAGATAAGAGTTTCCCACTTTTGCCTAGATTGGTTTTAAACCCAGATCCTCAGATCTCAACTTCCCAAGTTGGTAGGATTACAGGCATGAACCACAAGTCCCCTGGGAAAACACTTCATTAAAAAGGAAGTTAAGTTAATATATCTGTGGCCTAGTCTGATGAAGCTACCCAACCATCCATTTATTCATTGCTCCTTTTGAGAAATACTTTTGAGGACCTTGTAAATCAGGCATGTTCTGGGATTTGGCTAGTGAAAAAGAAACGGAGCTATAACAGAGGTGTTGTCTTCTGACTGAATTGGTGGTCTTGTTGCTATGATCATTCCATCCATTTATAAATAATATTGCTGCAACAAGCTCAGCAAGAGGAAATATAGAGACATTCTCTCCTGGGTTGATTTTTATCTACCACTCATTTCTTCCTCTCTAAAACTCTGCCTCAGTTTCTCTACATGTCCCATACAAAGAATCAGTCCCCACCTCCAGTTTACTTTTTTTGTCTTGGGAATAAACTAAAGTTTTTGAAGGTCTTTGCAGCTGACCAATGCTGAGAATTATTGTTAGGTATTATTGCCCTAACAGACCGACAAGCTGATGTTTACACTGACAAAAAAGAACACAGAGAATCTATACACTTCAATCAATTTAAGCCAGATAAGGCTCCAGCCTGCTCCAAGTGATCTTTTGATAGACTTTGAACTACCAGAGAGGAGGTCCTACCCCTGCATAGCTATGTAGAACCGAGCCAAACTCTTAACTCAGATTAGATGCTTGAGAAGTGTTCATTAAAGAATGACTGGGTAGCTGATGCTTCTGTAAATGAGAAGTCAGCTGTGGTGACTTCCTCTCTGCAGAGTCTGGGTCTGAGCCATCATCTGCAGGCACACCATTGGATCCGCCAGAGCCAGCCACCCTCAGAGTGGAATGCCAGGAAGTGCCCTTCCAAAGATCACCGAGGGGAAGTAAGAACCCCTGAAGAGACTGTGGTCATTTGGACAATAGTCTTCATCTTAATTGCAGGGTGTAATTCAGTACTAAATTCCAAGTGTCAGGCACACAGTGATGTTTCCCTACATCACTAAATGTTCTTTTTCATTGCTGTGGTATATGGAACAAATTGTTCAGCCGTGAGTGAGTTCTGGGCAAGGAAATATAACATTATGCCGCCATGCATGCTGAAAGGCAATCAGAGGAGCTTTCCTATTATGGAGCAATTAATTAAAAGCAGTCATAAAAATGTTCCAGATAATTCACATCAAACAGCTAACTCGCTGTTGCTTTATTATTTTGGATAATATTCATGATTATTGTTTAATTTATATTTAATATGGATTTACAATTTTATGTAATACTTTCATAACTGAGAAACAGTTAGAGGTCCAGGTGCTCTGAAATGCTTCTTTATTCAATTACCCGACTTTTAGAAGAACCCATTATGCAATTAACCCAGATTATTCACACAGACGTACACACATCCTGCCTCTTTAATGAATGCAGGCTGACTGAATCTCTCTGGTCTAAATTATAAGCATCAGAGCAAAAAGCCAGGTTGCCCTTGCTGCATGAGTCCAGCTAATGCTTATAAGTCCATAGTTCCCATTGAAGGAATCTATCAGCACTTAGTCAACAAACATTTTTTGGGTGATTGCCTTGTACAGATTATTGGAATAGAGTTTGGGAGCTGGGTCTACAAGCCTCAAAAAAAAAAAGACTCAGGGCTCCTCAACCCCTCTTTACAGACAGTCTGACCTTGACTTTCACTTACAATAAACTTGCTGTTTTATTAAGCTGTCCTACTCTGCTACTCCTCTGCCTCTTCATTCTTCATTTGATGGACGAATAGATTTGTATCCATAGATGGCATCATCAAGTGATTTTTCTCTCCTCCTCCTCCTCCTCCTCCTCCTCATCATCATCATCATCATCATCTTTGTCTTTGTCTTCCTCTTCTTCATTTACTTCTTCATCTTGACAGTCCTGGGGCCTAACCTGAGCTTTTTTTTGCTCAAGGCTAGCACTATGCACTTGAGCACAGAGCTACTTCTGGCTTTTTCTGTTTATGTGGTACTGAGGAATCAAACCCAGGGCTTCATGCATGCTAGGCAAGCACTCTACCACTAAGCCACATTCGCAGACCTCTACTCTTCTTATCTAAGCTGATTTCCAAGAAGCTGGGATCTCATTTGATCCCAGTAGCTGGGATAATCTTAGAAAAATGGCAGTCTTTTCTTATCTTCACTCTGCATGAGTTTTTAACCATTTGTTATTTACCTCCTGAACAATGTGAAGTACCAAGCCTTGTTTGTCTGGGCTGTGTTATCCTTTACTTCATTCACTACTTCCTATCTCCCACGATGCTCCAGATCTTTAAGTTATTCTTTCCCACTACCTTCTCTTTTTACTGTGGGATTTTTGCATTTGTTTCCTAGAATAGTCTAGAATGGTCTAGAACATCCTTCCTAACTCTCCACAAGGATGTTTCTCTCTCTCTCTTGGATCTCAATGAACTGTCCTGAGAGAGAGAGAGAGAGAGAGAAAGAGAAAGAGAGAGAGAGAGACCTATCCTGAAGTTTAATTAGTTGGAAATCCCAGAGTGAACTGTATGTATACATATATGTGTATATATTATATATATACATGTGCACACAGATACATATGTATATACATATAAGTATATATATGTATATAGATATAAGTATATATATATATATATATGTCCATACATGTAAGTATATGTATATATATACATGTGTCTACATAATGTGTATAGTAAATACCTATATATTCTCTTTTTTTTGGTGCCAATCCTGGGACTTGAACTCAGGGCCTAGGTGTTGTCCCTGAGATTCTCTCAAGCTAGTGCTCTACCACTATAGCCACAGCACCACTTCTGGCTTTTCCTGTTTAGTTTATTGGAGATGAGAGTCTCATGGACTCTCAGATCTCAGCCTCCTGAGTAGCTAGGATTACAGGTATGAGCCATCAGCGCCCAGTTTCTTTATATATATTTTATATATATTATAGCCATTCTAACTGGGGTGAGGTGGAATCTCAATGTTGTTTTGATTTTCATTTCTCTTATGGGCAAAACATTTCTTCATGTGTAATTTTTTTTAATAATCTGCAGTAGATTGAATATCTCATGAGTTAAGTTGGGAGGGTCATGTGTAAAATAAGTCCTTTTTTCCCCCCCAGTAATGAAGGTTGTACTCACTGCCTCAGATTGTTGAGACAAGTATTCTGCTGCTTGAGCCACACCCTAGTCCTTTTGTTTTCAGTTGATTTTCAGATAAGGTTACACATCTACTTGGGCTAGTTTCAGAAAGTGATCCTCTCTCTCTCTCTCTCTCTACATATATATATATATATATATATATATATTTGATAATTAATACATTTCCTATCAAGCATTGTTACCCTCTCCTTTGTTTTACCCCTAGAAGGTGATCCTCTTATCTCCACCTGTGAAGAACCTGGGATTTTGGTGATGCATCACTATATCCTCTCCTCCAATCAGGCTTTAATTCATTGGGTTTACCTCCTTAAGCCTGTCCCTCAACTTCAAAACAATAATATAAAACTGGTAAATACCTAATTTCTTTACTTCATCTCTATTTCCCCATTATACAATAACATGATCTACACAAATGAATGAATAAATAAAAGAAAATGTAGCTCTAGTTTGGGATGATTTGGGTTTTTCTCCTCTTGCAGGGCAAGTCTGAATTACTTAATTGAAGTATCCATCAGCTAGAATAATGTTACATAATCAACACAGGTAATTAACATTGGCACACACTGTATCTGTACTGCAGATAGGTTTAATGAGTCATTATATACTTTTTGTGTGTGGGGGTCCTGAGCTTGAACTCAGGGTCTGGGCATTGTCCTTGAGCTTTATTGTTCAAGGCTAGTTCTCTACCACTTGAGCTACTGCTCCATTGTCATTAATTGGAGACAAGAATCTTGTGTACTTTCCTGCCCAAGCTGCCTGTGAACCACTATCTTTGGACCTCAGCCTCCACAGTAGTTAGGATTACAGTTGTAAGCCACCAACACTCAGTGAGGAGTCATACATACTTTGAAAACAGGAGAGAAATTCTTCTGATCGTATGAAGGAAGGGCATATGCACAGCCCACAGCTGTCTCTGAAGCATATTGAGAGTTGGCTTCCAAGATCCATTTCAACTTCATTGGGTATGAATGGGCGTCACTGAATGGGCTTCTTGGGATGTAATAGAGATGAGAGTCTTTTATGTCCCTCTAACCTGACAAGAAGAGCAAGTAGGTTCCTATACTCTAACTTCTTGTTATCCCTTGAATCTCTACTGTTAGTGTGAGTGAATTCCTGTACCTGGACAGAAAATGTAGTGAATCTCTGCATCCTAGCTTAACGTGGAGGCAATGATCACACCAGTTTCCTTACAAGGTTTGGATTATATGGATCATTTCAAGATCTAAAGGATTTAGTAGCTTTAAAGTAATATTATAAACAACTACTCATTTCTATATCCATCACCAGGCTGGAGAGACTCACTTTGGTGAGTGTCAGGGGACTAAATCATGATCCCTATGATGTCAACTTCAGAATTCTCCTGGAATCTGTCCGTATATTATCTCATGAGGCAATCTCAATGGGCAGGTTACCCTGGATTATCTAGATGGGTCCAGTGTCATAACAAGGCCATTTAAATAGAGAATGAGAGATGAAGAGAAAAAGCTGATGGAGCCTTGAAGGTGCTACGATTTAGTCAACTAAATAGTAGTTTCCAGAAGCTGGGAAACGTTAGGCACTGATTCATTCCTAATAACTGCACTAGGAACCAGCTCTGCTGACAGCACCTTGACCTCGTCTTCCAGGGACGCGTTTCAGTGTCCCAGTGTCAAGATCTGAAGGATAATATATTTGTGTGGTTCTAAAGCTGTTGGGGTGGGACATCATAATGCTACTGAGAGGACAGAAAAACAGCTTGAGTGGATAGAGAATATCAGACCCTTGCTGGAGTCTCCTTTGTGATCACAGTTAGGATTATAAAAGTGGAAGTACTTTGTTCAACAGACAACCACCCCTCTCCTCACCTCCTATCCTTAATTTACACATGACTCTCCCAACTTAACTCATGAGATATTCAATCTACTGCAGATTATAAAAAAATTACACATGAAGAAATGATTTGCCCATAAGAGAAATGAAAATCAAAACAACATTGAGATTCTACCTCACCCCAGTTAGAATGGCTATAATCAAGAAATCCAATAACAACAGATGCTACAGGGGATGTGGCCAAAAGGGAACCCTACTGCACTGTTGGTAGGAGTGTAAACTTGCTCAACCACTCAGGAAAGAAGTATGGAGGTTCCTCAAAAGACTATACATAGAGTTCCCCTATTACCCAGCAATCCCCTTCTGGGCAATTAAATTACCCAAATGACCACAAACAAAGCCACAGTAAAGCTACCAGCACAGCTATGTTTACTGCAGCATTAGTCACCGTAGCTAAGATATGGAACCAACCCAGATGCCCCTCAGTAGATGTGGTATATATATACCATGGAATTCTATTCTTCCATCAGAAAGAATGACACTGTCCCATTTGTTAGGAAATGGCAAAACTTGGAAAAAATCATATTAAGCCAGACCCAAAGAAATATAGGTCCCCTGGTTTCCCTCATTTGCAATAATTAGTATACATCTAATATAATTTTATAATAAGCAGAAAATCTCAAAAGCTATGTACGTATGACCATATAAGATGACACTAAGTGAAATGAACCCCAAGATGGGGGACACAAGAGATCTTTCTTTGTTGTAGTTATTTGTAATGTACTGTGTGACTTTGGTTCCTTTGTATGTTCATCCCCCTATGACATATCCCCTGTTGTCACTGTACTTGATTTTGGTACCTTGCATCTTGTATATACATTTATCTAATCTGGTGAGGGTAAGGAGAATAACAAAACACTGAAACAAGGACACAGGATGACCCATTGCAACAATGATACCCACAAGACAGTATATTGGAAACGAACTTTACAACTTCGGGAGGTGGGAAGGTGTAGGAGAGGTGGGAGAGGCCCGGGATAGTAGGAGAAAACAGAGGGGGGTAACAATGCTTGACAAGAAATGTACGTATTACCTTACTCATGTAACTGTAACCCCTCTGTACAGCATATTTACAATAAAATAAGATTTTTAAAAAATGGGGAATTATTGGATCACTAGGAATGCAAGTCCTGATATGTGACCAAAGAATGGTTTGTCGGGGCTGGGAAGGTGGCTCAGTGGTAGAGCGCTTGCCTTGCATACCTGAGGCCTTGGGTTCGATTCCTCAGCCCCACATAAGCAAAAAAAGAAAAAAGCCGGAAGTGGCGCTGTGGCTCAAGTGGTAGAGCGCTAGCCTTGAGCTGAAGAGCTGAGGGACAGCACCCAGGCCCAGAGTTCAGGCCCCACGACCGACCAAAAAAAAAAGAAGAAGAAGAATGGTTTGTCTTTGATAGAAAAGACAGAAAGCCCAAAAATTCCACAAGAGATGGGCCACAATGAAGAAAATGCAGGATTGTGATGATGGCTCATTCACTCAGCCCTTTGTTCATTGTTTGACTTATGACCCAGTAATGACAAAATGGTTAATTCAGCTGGGTACTGGTGTCTCATGCCTGTAATTCTAGCTACTCAGGAGGCTGAGATCTGAGGATAAGAATTCAAAACCAACCTGGGCAGAGAAGTCCATGAGATTCTTATTCCCAGTAAACTACCAAAACATTTGGATGTGGAAGTGCGGCGTAAGGGCTAAAGCAGTATCCGTACTTGAGCAAAAGAAGCTCCAGAACAGCATCCAGGGTCTGAATTCAAGCCCCAGAACAGGCACACACATACACACAAAAATTTAAGTCACATTTCATAAATGAATCCTTCCAAGATAGATGAAAATGCACCTTAAATTTGAGAGAGATTTCTCTCAAAATAGTTTTAAAATTCTTTTATTCTTAAAGGTAGACAGTAAAGGTTGATTCCATAATGATGCCAGCTAATGTGGCATTTCTATGGGTGATTTCTCTGGATATTTCTCATGGGGATGTCCATCTGATATAGGTTTTTTTCTAGATAATATTAAAAATCCTCTCCAGGGAACCTGAATACTATATTCTGCCTGGAATGATGGACTGTTCACTGCAGTTAGGAAATAGCTCTTGCCTTCGGCATACCCAGGAGAATAGCTGCTGGTTGAAAGAAGAATTCTCCACAAGTGTCAAGCTAAGTACTTACAATACAATTAGACAGAGGCATAGTTGACATTTAAACATTTTTCATTTTTCATTTTTAACCATGCCATACGCATTAAGTAATTAAGCCTCATCAGGCATTGATGGAAAAAATTACCTTCAGTGTTCTGCAAATGAAAATAGTGCATGTGATACTTCTGAAAGTCCCTTCATGGTGGAAAGGAGGAAAGGTGTGTCCTGTCATGCTGACTGCTGTGTTTTTACTTTATTTTACTTATTTATTTCCGGAGGTGTTGTAGATGGAACCCAGGGCTTCCATGTGCCAGGTAAGAACTCTACCATAGAGCTTCATCCCAGGCCCACTGCCACATTTTAAAGCAATGATTCTCAGGGAGGAACTGGGGTTATTGAAAGGGGCGCTTCTGCTTGGATAGATAAGCAAATACAGATTCAGTGATCCTTTCCCAGATAGAGCTGGTGTGGCTCATCTAGGGCCCATAGTTTGAGAACCATTCCTGTATGCATAGGGACAAAAGGAAACAAGTTGTTTACTCCTTTCTCTGGCTCCAGCCCTAACTACCTTTGCTCACCATAATAATTAAGATAGATATATTTTAATTTTGGAATTGTCTTTTAGAATAGCCCTTGATTGAGGGAAATAATATTTCAGAGGGTATCAGAAAAATATCTTGCTATGATTAAAATTTTTCTCAAATGAAGCTTCTAAGGGGGCTAGCTATAGCTATTAAGAAGACATTCTAAATAACTTGCATCTAGCAGGAACTTCTTTTTGTGTCTAATAAGCAACAAGCTTATCTTTCCCCTCAGTGTACTCTGGCATTGGGTCCCAGGGCCACCACACCCTTCCCAAATGCCAAATCCCAGGAAGCTCAAGAGTCTTACCTAGATAGCACAATGTTTCATAAAACATAAACATTCTCCTGTCTACATTGCTCATCATACCTAATACCACATAAATGCTATGAAAATAGATGTTAGACTGTATTGGTTAGAGAAGAATGACAAGAAAAAAAATCTGTACATGCTCAAGAAAAAAGGCAATTTTTGAGATTTTTTTTTCATATTCAGTTGATGGAATGTGTGGCTTCACAGGGACAACTGTACAGAGAGTGTGTTTTAGTTCTCACTAGCTATGTGGTAGCAACACAGCATATACTTGTTACCCATGTTGTAAGAAACCCACGTATGTGTAGCATCTATTAGATTAAGGACACTTCTTTAGTCTTTCCATTACTTTGTATTACACTTACAATAAAGTCCACTCTTCTTATTTTGGTTTCTATTGTGGATTGAATGCTATGCTTGCTTCCAAATTTGTACATTAAAATCTAAAATTTCAGACTATTTAAAAGTGAGGCATTTGGTATTAGGTCATGAGGGTGGAACCTATAAGAATGGGATCCAGGGCCCTTTCAAACAAAGCCAGAAAGCGCCTCTCTCCTCTCCTCTCCTCTCCTCTCTCTCCTCTCCTCTCCTCTCCTCTCCTGCCCTTCCCTCCCTTTCCTTTCCTTCCTTTTCCTTCCCTTCTTCCGTCTTTCCTTATCTCCCTTCATTTGTTCTCCTTTCTTTTTTAAACTCAGGCCCCATGCTTCCTAAGCAAGCATTCTACCACTTGAGCCACCTCTCCTAGTCCTTTTGCTTTAAGCCCCTCTCCCCCCCCCCCCCCTCCATTAGGATCTGGGACTATTCCTAGGCTGACCCTGCACATACTCCAACTACTTTTCATTCTGGGTATCTGGGATTACAGTTGTATATCACCAAGCATTAACCAACCTCTGTCTGTTATGCATGATCTACAGAAGGGTCACGTGTGCTGGCACTCTAATCTCAGACTTCTAGCCTCCAGAACTGTGAGAACTGTATCTGTTATTTACAAACTATCTAATCATATGGTGCTTCACTATAGCAGCAGTGGGTGATCTTTGGCAGACGCACACTGATTCTTTCTCTAGAACACCTGGCTACACTAATCTCTCCTCCATCAAGTACTCCAGACCCATTCTCACCTTCAGACTTTCAGCTTCCTCATCATTAGCACACCAGCTTCTCCGCCTCCTCCTTGAAAGCCCCTTCTGAGAGGCTAACAACTGAATTCCACATACAAGGCAGTTAGCATAAATACTATGATGATTTCAAAGGGTTGCTAAAGTTATAATAAGTTTTGACCATTTGGAATTTTTCTCCAATTAACGTGGTTTGTTCTGTCATGAAAGAAAAGAACCATTCAGTTGAGCTGCTTTATTTATTTATTTTTTTAAAAAACACTGTTTGATTAAAAAAAAAAAAAAAGGGACACAAGTGGTTTTTCTTTCTTGCTATTGTTTCTAATGTATTTATAATGTACCATGTGACTTTTTTTTGTTGTTTCTTTGTAGGGTCTTCCCCCATGGTATAACCCCTGTTTTCACTGTATTTGATGTCAGTGCCCTGCACTTTTTTTTTTTTTTTGCCAGTCCTGGAGCTTGAACTCAGGGCTTGGACACTGTCCTTGAGCCTCTCTGTGCTCAAGGCTAGTGCTCTACCACTTGAGCCACAGCACCACTTCCAGCTTTTTCTGTTTATGGGGTACTGAGGAATTGAACCCAGGGCTTAATGCATGCTAGGCAAGCACTCTACCACTAGGCCACATTCCCAGCCTGCCCTTCATCTTGTATGTACACTTCCCTAATTTGGGAAGGGGAAGGGAAAAAACAAAATGCTTAAATAAGGATACACTTGATCCATTGTAACAATGGGTACAAGATACTATGTTGAAAAATGAATTTTATGAAGTGGGGGGGCGCAAAGTGGGGGAGGGGAGAGAGAGGAGTATAGTTGTGGAGGTTGGAGGGAAGGGATAGTAGGGAAAAAAGAAAGAAAGTAACAATGTTTGATAGAAATGTACTCATTACCTTGCTCATGTAACTGTAAACCCTCTGTATGGTACTTTTACAATAAAAAAAATGTATAAAAGAGAGAGATTATAAGAAAAAAGAGGGAAGATATAAATGGTGTATTGTGAGGCATCATTCAAAGGATATTTGTTATTTTTCAAAACTACATTCTGATATCATGCTGTAAATACACAACACAGTGCAAGACATTGATGAACAGTATTTCTTTACCCTTGAAATGCAGGAGAACCTATTTTTCTAAGCTTCCCACAGCTACATTTATTCATTGAGACTTAAGGAAACTTCATGGCAACATAAACGGGACCTGTAAAGAAGAGAAAATTACTATTAGTTCCATGGCAGGCAATTTAACTATCAGTCAAATTGTAAGAGAGAAAGCATCGTTCTTTAAAATTTCCATCTGAAGAACAAATACGTTTATTTATATGCCAATAACATGTAAGACAGAGCCTTATAAACTGAAAAGTTTTGATAGTCTACAAGGAAAAGTGAAAAACATGTAGAATGTTAAAAATAAAATAATGAAAGGCAAGAAAAAACACCTGGGAGAAATTCAAGCTGAATAATGGGGAAAATGTGTAGAACCACATTTTGTTTTTAAAATTTTTATTGTAAAGGTAATGTACAGAGGGGTTACAATTACACAAGTAAGATCATGAGTACATTTCTTTTTGAACAGCATTAACCCCTCCCTCATTTTGCCCATTTTCCCCCCTTAGATACCCTCCCCACAAGTTGTAAACCACATAGTATTTTTTTAACCGAGAGATTCCATGAGGCTCAGTGGTGCACTATAGTTCACCTCAGTGTATTGGTGAGCAGAACCTGGAAAGAGTGGAACCTTTCTATAGAACCTACAGGAAGAATTAGGGGAAAGAATTCACAGGGTGGTCCAGGAAGTACAGAGGGTGAGAATAAGGAAAGGAAGCTGGGTAATGCACAAGAGACCCTCTTAGGAAGAGAGGGTAGCCAAAAGGGCATTTAGTATTATGGGACATTACATCAATCCAAATTCACCTAATATATGATCTCTTCTTATGATCTTTTAACTTTTAATATAGTTTGCTTTGTGTAATTGCATGTCAGTGTGTGTATGCTGAGCAAGGAGCTACATTTCTATTGTTTCACAAGAAAACAAAGGAAGGCATGAGAATATAAGCCTTTTAAATTAATTTTCACTTTTTGTGTATCTGACTTTTAGTGCATATGTATATTAATATATCTGACTTGTACAAAGGACTTTCATTGTTCTATTTCCATACATGCATAGAATGTATTTTGATCATATTCACCCCCTCTATTGCTCTTTCCTATCATCCCCATATGAGCCACGGGGAATTTAGACTTCCATAAGAAATTTAATTTCATCCAATACATTTCTTATAGAGTAGGAAAACCACAGTAACATCTGAGTTATGGCTCTTTAGAAGCTTCTGGGGCGGGGTGGGGGGGTTGTGGGTGGGAAAGAGTAGTGAAGGACTTATTTTAGTGCATTCTAAGAAGGAAAGTTGTTGGTGTTGAGCTGAGGGTAATATTTAAGTGGGAAGCTGTAGCTTTTGTCTTTTGTTACACACATCTTTATTTGGAGGACAGAATGTTTCCAATGTTGCACATCAATATCAGAATACTTCTCACTATAGATTAATGAAACTCTTACCTGTGTACATGTTCAGAGATAATAGAAACTTAAATTTAGTTTCACTAAAGAGAATTCCCCATGGTGTGATAAGATAATGGTTTTATAAACATTTGATAAATAATAGTACGTGGTTGGCAGAGGTTGCCAGTCCTTTAAGAAGTTAACAGAGTTTTCAATATGATACTGAGCTCAGAGGCATATAAATGGATATTATGTGCTCAGGTTTAAAATTTGATGTTATTTATTCCACAGAGCCCATTTATATTTAAGAGAGGGTGGCAGAGGTAGGTTAGAAGTAATCTGATTAAAACTGTCCCCAGGGTGTCCCCTTAAAGGTTGAAGTTCACTTTATAAGACAGCTTCACCCTGTTTGTTGACTCTGCAAACTATTGTGTTCCTTTCTTAAGCCAGCTTGTTAGCTTAAGGCTTATAACATATCTAGTTCTTGACAACTTTATTTCATATCCATTTCATATATTTTCAATGTGCCCTTTGAACAGATTATTATGAAAAGTTATATGAGAATGTCAGTCACTTGATAAAAAGTAAAAGCGATTTATGTTTGGTGTTATGGGAAGGTATGACTCAGAAACTTGGAGAAAAATCTACTAAGCAAACAAATACAGATAGTTATGAAAAACTAAGCCACTAGGATAACTGCTTTCCTCCAGGAAGGAATAATTCACCTTCCTACTATACAATGGCAATAAGAATAATCTATGCATCTTTCTGGATATCAATATTTTGCAAATGAACATTGAAAGGGACACCCATTTTCTGGAAAATCAAACCTGCATGTTGGTTGGAGCTGAAATGAGTCTTTGTATCTACTGACATTGAAAATTAGGAAGTGATGCTGCTCTATTGAACTTGACAATGTAGCTTTCTGGAAATACTTAGTCAGCAAGGTAGTCATTTATGATGGAAGGGTTATTTTTTTTGTTCCTTTTACTTTCTTTCCTTTCACTCTCTTCTTTCTTTATTTTTCTCTCTTTTTTTTTTTTTTTTTTTTTGGTACTGTTCCTGGGGCTTTCACTCAGCCTGAGTGCTGTCCTTCCCTGACTTTTTGTGATCAAGGTAGCACTCTACCACTTTGAGACACAGCTTCATTTTCACCATTTTTTTGGTAGCTAATTGTAGATAAGAGTCTCATGGACTTTCTTGGGCAGGCTGGCTTTGAACTACGATTCTCAGATCTCAGTCTCTTGAGTAACTAGGATTGCAGGTGTGAGCCATTGGTGCCCAGCAGAAGGGATATTTCTTTAAGTGGAAGGTAGAGGAGAAAGACAGTGAGAACTCACTGCTCCTATTCTTACCCTCCTCGCATGCCTTCCTCTTCACAAACACACACACACACACACATACACACACACACACGTAATGCATATGCATCCATACACACACTTGCATTTTTTTTTTAGCCTAAGAAAACTCTGGTTCTAGTGAAGATCTTCTCCCATTCCATGGGCTTTCTATTGATCTTGCTGGCTATGTCCTTTGCCTTGCAGAAGCTCTGCAATTTCATGCAATCCCATTTGTCCAACCTTTCTTTGACTTGTTGTGAAAAAAATTAAATCCCTCAACAACAAATCCTCAAGAAACAACTACCCAATAAATAAGTGGGCTAAAGACTTAAAGAGAAACTTCTCTGAAGAAGAAAGAAGGATGGCCAATAGACAAATGAAGAAATGCTCAACCTCTAGCCATAAAAGAAATGCAAATCAACACAACATTGAGATACCACCTCACCCCAGTTAGAATGGCTATAATCAAGAACTCTAATAACAACAGATGCTGGAGGGGATGTAGACAGAAGGGAACCCTACTGCATTGTTGATGGGAGTGTAAACTTGTTCAACCACTTTGGAAAGTAGTATGGAGGTTCCTCAAAAGACTCCATATTGAGCTCCCCTATGACCCAGCAATCCCACTTTTGGGCATTTACCCAAGTGATCACAAAGATCATACTAAAGCTACCAGCACAACTATGTTTATTGCAGCATTATTTACCATAGCTAAGATATGGAACCAACCCAGATGCCCCTCAGTAGATGAATAGATCAAGAAAATGTGGTATATATACACAATGGAATTCTATGCCTCCATCAGAAAGAATGACATTGCCCCATTTGTTAGGAAATGACTTGGAAAAAATTATATTAAGTGAAGTAAGCCAGGCCCAAAGAAACAAAGAAACAGGTCCCATGGTTTCCCTTATTTGCAAGAACTAGTATATGTCTGAGACAAGCAGAAAAGGTCAGATAAGTTGATGTTAGGTGAAATGAACTCCAAGATAAGGATTCAAATTTTTTTTCTTTCTTGAGACTGTTCTAACATATTTATAAGATGATTTCTTTGTTGCTTTGTATGTTCCCCCCCCCTACAGTATAACCCCTGCTTTCACTGTATTTGATGTTGGTATAATTTGTGGAGGGGAAGGGAAAAAACAAATTGTTTAACTAGGGATACAGGTGGACCCATTGCAACAATGAGCTGTATAAGTTATGTTGAAAAACGAACTTTACAACTTTGGCCGGGGGGTGGGAGGTGGGAGATGGG
Organism: Dipodomys spectabilis; assembly: GCF_019054845.1. Taxonomy (NCBI): domain Eukaryota; kingdom Metazoa; phylum Chordata; class Mammalia; order Rodentia; family Heteromyidae; genus Dipodomys; species Dipodomys spectabilis. Next base: position 1,911,499 of record NW_024870912.1, read on the forward strand.
AAGGGATGGGAAGGGGAAACAAAGGAGGAGGCAACAATGCTTGATAAGAAATGTACTCATTACCTTGCCCATGTAATTGTTACTGCTCTGTACGGTATTTTCACAATTAAAAAAGAGAGAGAGAAAACTCTGATTCTAGCCATTCTAGCCATGTTGAAGCTCCTTCTTGTCTACATCCCTGGAGTCTTATGAGAAATGATTGCAAACCAATGTGAAACTCATTCCTAATGAGTTGCCACTCTCAAATGGAGTGAGCTAGTGATTTCTCATGAAGGGATTTGCATTTGGCTGGACAGCACGTTCCAGTCACTTGTGAGTCACACAAACAGCTTGTCAGTGGTTTGTAAAGGACAGCTCTGATGGTCATCAGGCTTAGAATGGACATTTCAGCAGGATTAGTCACACTCGCCATCATTCCTCTGGATTCTACACTTCCTTCCTTGCAAAGACATCAGGGAAACTTTAGAAAGGACCACTGCTTAGGTATTAAGGGAAGCCTACATCTTTGTTGGAATTAGCAATGAGTCATCACAGTCCATCAGTGCTAGAAGTTCTGGTATGTTGCTGCTTTATTGAACCTGACAGTGAAATAAGAATACGCAAGAAAGCACAATGTGTGCATCATGGGGGATGGTGACTGAACTCACAATTGCTTTGTCAAGGATGTGCTGAAAATTAATGCCTTTAGGATTTAGGTCTCAATATGGGTATTTTTTATTTGCCAGATATTTACTATAGATCTGCCAGGTGTGGAACTCATCTGTGATCTCAAGTATTAGAGGCTGGAAGATTGAAGCCCAAGGTGGGAGACATCATCTACAAAACAAAAAGCAAAAGTAATGGGTGTAAGACTCACATAGTAGAGCACTTACCTGTCAAACCTAGGACCCTTCGTTCAATTCCTAGTAAGGCTAAAATAACAGTAGCAGCAACTGACAACAAACTACAGTGTACTTGGTGATACTCCATCTTTAAAGGAACACTGTACCCTTCCCTTCTGACTGATACATTATTTTCACTATATGGATGAGATACTGAGCCTGATAATGAGGATAAATACTTGAGCTTTATAAGGCCACTGCGGATATCAGGTGAAGACATCAGATCCTTAATCTCATCTTTCCTCATGATGTTTTTACTTGCCAAAGAAAGAAATGTTGATGGAAAACTGCGGTATAACCTAGAATCTTTACACAACTGAGACAGTGATGTGAGGGTAGTATTTGTTTTGCTTTTAGTAAGGATTTGGCTTAATAAGAAACCCAGAATAGAGAAAAGGATGGCTTCTCCAGATGGAAAAATGTAAAGAGATTATTTAATAGTCTTAAGAGTGATTTGGATCAGGACACACACAGTGAGAGCTCCAGAATTAAAGATGGGAGTGAAATGTCAAACTGACAGCATAAACCTTAGTAAGATCTCATGAGGTTTCATGAGTGGGCAGAAAAATAGCCAAGGAGCTCAGCGTGGGCAAGTGTTAGGCAACAGAGTCTGTGAAAATAATATAAACCTTGATTATGACACCTTTTGGTTTCAATAACAGAAAAGAGCATGAGATGAATATCAAATGACATATATATATAGTAATTCATATTTTAAAAAGGTATCTTGTAGCCACTATTTTTGACTTTCATTAAAAAAAGAAAGAAAAGATGATAACTAATGCCATTTTATAGAGGAATGAAAGACCAGCATATTTCATTGACTTTTCAAGGTTGTTCTGGTAGTTAGTAAATAACTAACCAGAAACCAGTAGCACAGACTCCCATGCCCTTTCTCCTTTCTATTGAACAAAGGCAAGTAATTTTAGTTTTTTTTATCAGGAGACATTATCTTATCTTTACCATATCAAGGTCAAGATCTTGGTCTTTGTAGTCAGACAAACCTACATTCCAATCTTCTTTTCCAAAACACTAGTTGTAGCACAGGCTGTTTAAGTTCTAGAGCATGCTGAGTTTCTCTCATAGAAAAGAAAGTGGCAATACAGAATAGCACCTGCTTCAAGGTTTAAATGGGGTAAGACTTGAAAGACTTAATGCTTAGCATATAACGTTTAATGAATATTTATTTGTTATTGTAAATGGTAAAGACAGGGCAGTAACTCACTTTGAAGCCCCCTTTTTGCTCTAAGCACATAGAAATGATAGATAATACAAGGGAAGAAAGCAAATAACCAACAGCTAGCGTAAAGCATGAGCCTCTTCCTAGCTCAGAAATGGGAAGAGTGATGAATAATAGCAATTAGATTGAAGGTCTAATTCATGCTGCCCATGAATCTGTAGGCAGGTAGAGACATAACAGCTGACTCACAAGACCAGAGTCTTCCACCTGAGGGGAAGGGGCCACAGCCAGGTTCAGTGCTTATAGCCTGGCTGGGCAGCACTAACCAGCCCCTTAGAAGAGGGGGTTATGAACAATTGCTATCTGTAAGTTGCAATTTAAAGAACAGAGAATGCAGGCAGGCACAATATGACATCCAGGAGCCTTATGAAATCTCCTGTTGACTGGGTGAATGACAACACACTGACCAATTACTTGAATAATAATACAAGACTTACCTGGGTTGTGAGTCAGTCAAAGTTCATCCTACAACCATGGGGATTGGGGAGCTCATGCAGAAAAGGAAAAGTCAGGCTGAAACACCCAAACCAAGTGCTTTGAACTCACCGACATTGAATACTAAACAATGAATAATCTGAATTAAGTCCAAATGTTTAAATATTTTATAGTCTGAGAAACACATTCATATAGGCATGTTTAGAATGAGCATAGGTAAATTCTAGAATCAAATGTATAAAAGAAACAAATTATGAAGCAAAAATGGGCAGAAATAAAACAATGACATGCATATATGACTACAGATCAATTTGAAACATTGAAACTAAAATAGTGCCACTAAATCCTTTGAAAACTTACATGTACATAATAAGCTGGATACAAGAGAGAACCAAGAAAACTGGAAGATATTGCTGAAGAATTACCCAGCATAGACAGCCCAGAAAAACATTAAAGAGAGATTCAGGCATGTGGTAGATAGATTGACAGTCTCCAATAAATATGAGTCAGAATTTCACAAAGAGCTAGAAGAAATAGTAGAAAATTAATATTAGACAAGTAAATGGCAAAACATTTCTATACGTGAGTGAAGACACACATTCTCAGGTTAAAAGTACTTACCTAGTCAGCATGAAAATGTAAATATCAGAAGGGAGAAAAGCAATTATTGACAAAGTTATAATTGTCAGGAAGATTTCTCACTAACAATGAATTCAAGAAAGCAATAGAGTAACAATGTCAAAATCACAATGGAAATAATCATCAACCATGAATTTTACACCCTTCTAAACTGTCATGATGAAGGCAAAATTAAAAATTTTTCAGACACAGAGTAAAAAGAAAAAATTTCCACCCCAGGCTTTCACTGTGAAGTTATATCTCATCAAACAGAATAGAAATACATAAGATAGAAAAAGCAACAATAAATGCAGGAATAAATACACTAATAAGTATAATTAGCAATAATTATAAAACACAATGAATGCACTAAGGATATGATTTTAGTAAAGAACAATACCCAGCTCTGATTAAATATGCTGAATCTGTAGGCTTTGTGGATATTACTATATATTTAAGAGTGATTAAGCTGGGTGCCTGTGGCTCACGCCTGTAATACTAGCTACTCAGGAGGCTGAGATCTGAGAATCATGGTTCAAAGCCGGTCCAGGCAGGAAAGTCTGTGAGACTCATCTCCAAGAAACCACTAGAAAATCAGAAGTGGCACTGTGGTCAAGCAGTAGAGTGCTCGCCTTGAGCTGAAGAGTGCAAGGACAGTACCCAAGACCAGAGTTCAAGCCTGAAGACCAATAAAAGAGAAGAAAAGAAAAGAGTGATTAAAAGCCAGGTACCTGTAAACCTAGCTACTCAGGAAGTTGAGATTTGAGGATTGTGGCTTAAAGCTAGGCAGCCTGGGCAGGAAAGTCCATGAAGTAACACAGAACTAAGCATATACATTTTCACATTTGAATGTATACAAAGCTAAAAAAGCATGAATTAAGTCACTAAATTTTGTCAACATTGATATTATACAATAATTATGAAAGATGTCACCACTAGGAAAAATTAGCTGAGCCTTGATAGGACTTCTCTGGATTATTTATAACTGTATTCAAGTAAAAAGTTAAAATTAATATAATTACAATTTTTAGTTTCAAATGTTTGCAAAAAGACAAAAGTTAGGGACACACAAATTCCCATCAATTCAACAGAGCATAGGAAATAAGAAAGAACTAAAGCAGCAGATTAAAATGGCAATGAAAGAAATAATATACAAAATGTAGATATAGGTTTAGATGCAAGACTGACTATAATTATAGATCACTTCTATCCATTAGCTTAAAACAAAAGCTATTTAAATGAATAAAGAAAATAATTCATCTATTTGATTATTTAAAAACACACAGAACAAAGTGGCATACAGACACCAGAAAATGATACCTCATGTAAATAGCTACAAAGTAAAAGTTAATGACAGATGCTAGTATTAATATGAAGCAAAATGGAATTTGAGGTAGAATTGTGGACAGGTAAAATGGCAGTAAATTATACAATTAAATAAGAAGCTGCAGCAATTAGGAATGCTTTAATATAAAAATTAGAGTGGAAAACACAACTAACATTTATAAAATTGTGTCTATGGACTTTATTTGTATTCATTTCAATAACTTTTATTAAAATTTAGCTAAGCAATCCCTTGAAGTTTGAAAGTCTAGAATTAAGAAAATTTTGTTTTGTATGTAGAATTGAAATTTGGCTTGTACAATCCATCTTGGATGAGACAAATTAAATGTGGCCAAGAGTTTGGTTTGATAAATGGAACACAGAGTGAAATGTCTTATTAAGGTATTTTTGTTTATTCATACTCTGAATCTTTTGAGGCTAGAATTAAAGAGTGCAACCAAATTCTTCCATGAACTATTTGTTCTCACGTTAGAGGCAACAAGATTTTCTGGATCATTTTTTTTCCCTCTAAGGTCCCTTGGGTATGACTTTGTTGTGTGTACCTTCACACTCATACATTGAGATTCCTGCCCCAAGGTGGTGGTCTTAGGAGGTAGAGCCTTTGGTGGTGGGTAGACAAAAGGATGTAGCTCTTAGGATTGGGGTTAGTGCCCGTGGGAGAAAAAAAGGACTCCAGGAAACTAGCTTGTCCCCTTTCCCTTGTGTATGGACAGAGCAAAAATATTGCCTCAAAGGACAAACTCTGACCAGATACCTCAATTTTCCCATGTCATGATCTTGGATTTCCTGATCTCTAGAGCTATAAGAAATAGACTTCCATTGTTCATAAATTACCCAACCTAAGGCACTTCATTGTACCAGTCTGAATGAACTAAGGCAAACCTGACTTTCATTACTAATGCTCATAGTTCCTGCAGCACTCCATAAACTTGGCCCTCTCTTCTGAGAGGCTGATTCTGATAGTGCAACGAGTGTGGGTCAAGGGAAGATCCTCTAGGGCTAGGATAACAGAGATCATCAGAGATAGGTACAGTCAGGCTCTTAAAACACAAGGCTAGCCTCTTAGCCAGTTCAGTCAGTCCATGACCAATTTGGCCTTTTCTGCCGGTGGCAAAGAGCGTTTATTCGTATCTCTCATCACCCAGCTCACACATGCAAATTCTGAGTCTTGTTTGTAACATTTGTAAGAGTTACTATTGGGCCTGGATCCTTGCAAGGAGGTTCTTATAACCTTTTAGAGTAGATGTTTCCATTAATTAATTAAAGGCCAGCTTTATTAGGATGAATAAGAACCATTCGTCTTCCACTCTGCCTGCCTTTTATAAGGACAAGGATTTGGCTAGGGAAAGAAAGAGTGGTAGGGATACAGATGTGCATTTTACACACACACACACACACACACACACACACACACACACACACACGCACACACGCACACACACCACAACACTTGCAATGCATGTAGCAGAAAGGGATGATGGTAAAACACAAAGTGATTTACAACAAGCTCTCAGTTTATGCTGCCTCCACGGATCATGCATGTTAGTACAGCTTAGGCACTGGAGAACACAAGGTACAGGAAAGCCTCCTAATGGAGCTGAGGATGGAAAAGAATTTGGGCCAAGCAGAGAATTCTTCAGATGACTTATTATCGCATAGTCCGAGTGACTTCTAAGGTATTAATGGGATATCATTCTGGTGTTCTGGCTCTCCAGGTACATTCCATTAGCCTGTAGACTAATAGAATTTAACCAGTTTGCAAATACAAGTTGTTGTAAATGGGATACTGTATGAAGACTGTGATGTATTTTGCTCACTGGTTGACTAAACTTACATTTATTTTCCATCTTTTATTCCCTTTCTGTATTACTGTGAAATAATTCTTAGTACTTCATGTCAACTTTTCTGAGTCTCAGATTTGTATTTTTGAGCACACACACACACATTTTTAATTGCAATTTCCAGACTTGCTCCTTGGATATACATGAAGGTACATGCTTAGAGTTAATGGGGCATTGGAGCTGACTTGGACTGACTCAGTATAATGCTGATTTGGGGCATTTGTTCAATTCCACATTCAGTCACTGTTGAAATCAGCTATGACGAGAGCACTGATACTATAGAAATTGACAAATGCTGTAGAGCAGGCCCTCTTGCCCCTCATTGCATGTCATTGCTCAGAATCCTCTTGGTCCACAGTTAATTTCCCCAAGACAACTTTCTAAGGCCTGAAGCAGAGTCACCTTAGAGACTGCTCAGCTCCCTTAGAGACTGCATGCTTTGACTAAGAAGTAATGACAAATATTTGAATACAGTAGCTTTGGGGCATTTACTGTTTACTTAGCAGAAGTGTAAGAATTAAGCTTCTCCTTCCTAGATTAAATCAAACACAGAGACGTTGTACCAATGGAATATCTTTTTTGTGAGCTAGTTCCAAGATATGATTTTAGTCATTCAAAATGTAAAAGTCTGCTAGACTTTACCTCCAAAATAATAGCAAAAAGCTGAGCTAGAGGTATTGCTCAAGTAGTAGAGCTCTAACTGAGAAAGCAAGCAAGCCAAGTAAGCATTAGGCCCTGAGTTCATACCCTAATATTAGAAAAAAAATCTTCAAATAAAAATCCCAACGAAAGAAAGTCATTTTGATTCACTTATATTGTAAAATACTAACGCCTATTATACCAAGTTATAATAATTCTGGCAAACATGTTTTGCTTGTCAATCAAGGAATAAAATAGAACTGCACATTGTGGTTTACACTTATAACCCCAGATATCTGAGATATAGAAATAGTGTTGTAGGCTGAAAGAATGAGATTCCACATGGAAAAGAAAAGCAAAAATGGGCTGGGAAGGTAGCTCAGTGGTAGAGTGCTTGCCTTGCATGCATGAGGCCCTGGGTTCAATTCCTCAGCACCATATAAGCAAAAAGAAAAAGGCCGGAATGGCACTGTGGCTCAAGTGGTAGAGTGCTAGCCTTGAGCTGAAGAGCTGAGGGACAGCGCCCAGGCCCAGCGTTCAGGCCCCACGACTGGACCCCCCCCCAAAAAAAAGCAAAAGTATGGGGCAGGACTCCAGTGGTAGAGTACTTACTTATCTAACAAGCGTGTGTCTCTGAATGCAATCCTAGCATGGCCAGAAAAAAGAGAACAAAATATTTATTTATTTTTTCACATTTTTTATTGTGATTAAGTGGTTACATAATTTCCCAAATTTCACAGTATCATGGGATAGTGAAGCTTAATTAAAGTCACAAACACATTCTAACTTTCATAGGACAGATTGTCTATCATGGTCTATAACATTTATGAGTTCTATGAGCTTTGTGATAGTTATTTCTTCTACATTGGGTGATATGTACATTTCTTTTGTTTTGCATAGCATCAGCTGTTCCCTCTTTCCCACTTGTTCCCTCCCTCCCATCACTGCCATTGAGTTGCTTAGTTCATTTTGGTCAATGTCCAGTACAGTTGATGGGTCCCGCTGCTGTATGTTTTTCCCTAATTCCCTCTAGGAGAACAAAATATTTAAAGAGAATTTATGACACATCAGACATGGTGATAGGGAATATGGTACATGTTTTACAACTGTTGCATAGCCTTAAATTATTATCTTAAAGAAAAATGTAATTTGAAAGACATGTGTTTATCAAAAGTAAGGTAAAATTTACTATAATTTATGTAACTGTCTATCCAGTAAGCCTGACTTAGTTGTAGATTTATTACACATAATTTTGACCAAGCACTAGTTAAAATAATAGCAAATACAAAATCAAGAACATTTAAAAACAAAAAATTGATATTACTGCACCTATATTAAACAGCTCAGTTGATGTGGAGACTCTCCATCAGTCTCACATTATCATTGTGTAATCTGCTATTTCCCTGCTCAATTTGCTTTCTCAATAAGTAAATACTGCCCCCAAAGACAAGGTAAAAGTTATGGTAATCCTCAGGCCAAAAGTGACACATAATATGTTTACAGTGATAGCAACGCAAATGTTCAGGGTTGATGGAAGATGTTAGGTCTTTAGTGGAAGTAGCCTGGTGTTCTGGCAAAATGAATCAAGTACCTACCATATTTAAGACAAATAACATGAAATAAGAGCTAGGTTTTGGTAAACAGTATTGGTGTATACAATAGTAACTTTGTGGTGATACTTTATATAGTTTCCCATTATGGATTTAGACTTACTCAGTGCAAATTTGAGAATTTTTTTAAGTACTGAACTCTATACATACTGAGCATTGGCTGGTTTTTCTTTAGTATGCTTTCTCCTTGGAACCATATACGTAGAGATATGAAGGGTCTACTGTAATTTAAACATGTTGCAGATTATTTGATTTTTTATAGCACATTGTGGCATCATAACACACATAATCATATACTCATACATACACATTGAAGACTGTTCTTAAATTTTTCAGAAAGGTGAAAAACAAAGAAAGACATCTAACATGATATAGCAAAATTGTCTAAAAACCTTCAATGAATATTGTAAGGTTGCGATGTTTGCTCCTATCCAAATTTGTGCTGTGATTTTTTTTGGGGGGGGGTCCGGTCGTGGGGCCTGAACTCTGGGCCTGGGCACTGTTCCTCAGCTCTTCAGCTCAAGGCTAGCGCTTTACCACTTGAGCCACAGCGCTACTTCGGCTTTTTTTTCTGCTTATGTGGTACTGAGGAATTGAACCCAGGGCCTCAGGCATGCAAGGCAAGCGCTCTACCACTGAGCTACCTTCCCAGCCCCAAATTTGTGCTGTGATTTTTAATCCCCCAAATTGTGTGTTAATGGTACTTGTAGGTGCGTTCATTGGGATGTATCAAGAGTAGATGGAATGTGGAAGGTAGGGAACCCTGTGATAGCATCTGTGGAAGGAGGAAGAGGTTGAGAAGGAGCAGAAGGGGGAGGAGGAGGAAGAAGAGGAAGAAGAAAAAAGAAATCTGGCCATGGCTATACATATGTTTATTTAGGATGGTAGCATTCTCTCAGAGCCTCTAGAGGCTTGTGAGCCTCACAGCTCAGACACATGTCACATTATCAGTGTGTACATGGGTCCTATCTTTGGGGTGGCTTGAAATCATGCTGTTTTTGTACCAAATCTTGGAGAGGGGAGTGGGTGAAGGGCCAGGGAAGGGCCTCACTTAGAATCAGAATACCATAACATTTTTGTGCAGCAAAATAATAATTAGGTAGTTTTATCTTGATTGAACAAAATATGAACTTTTCTAGGGAGTTCCTGGGCTCATTTGCTTCATGTAATTTTAGACATGAAAGAAGATGGTACACTATTCAAATGACAAAGCATCAGCCACTGTCCTCACCAGTGTTTTTTTAATCTTTGTTCAATCAGCTAAAGAAAAATTTTAGGACAGGTTCTTCCTCTTTGTCTCAATGCAGACTTGGAGGACATTGGTGTCAAGAGACATCACAGCAGCAAAGTCTACTGTCAGCAGCTTTGCAAAGTTCTTGGCTTGAGAACATTCAGCCTCATCTTCCACTCTGGTTGATATGTTCACTCCACTCCATTGTTATGAAAGACCATCCAGTCAAAGTAAGCTTATGGATTCTGCACATCCATTCTGATGATGGAGCTTTCAGCATGGAATACTGAGAACCCAGAGAGGAGTCGTAGGAAGTTGATAAACTGCTAGCAGCAATCCAAGATCCTCCCTGGGAAGGCCTAGAGCTCTCCGTTAATGCAAACTCTTTTCCCAATCAGCTAGTAAGTACTCTCACCCTTCTGACAATATCAAAGACAAATGAATCACTGAAGCAAATCTCATGGCTTCAGGAATATTTGGCACATTTGGATTCACAACAAGTTTTTTTTTCCAAAGACAGTTGCTACTTCTGGCTATCTCATGCTGAATAAATTATGTTCCTTCTGGCTATCTGATGCTGAATAAATTATGTGCCACCTTTCTGCTCCTCAGAATTGTCATGTCCAAGCTGACAATATAATCCATATCTCCTCAGGTTGGTGGTTAAGAAATATGTAAGAAATTACATAGAACCTAAAAAGTTCTAAATAATATTTTAATGAGAAGATTAACATTTTAGTTGATGAGAAAAGGACAATTGCAGTCAGAATTGAATCCTTCACACTGGCTCCCAGAGATACTGTTGAGTTCAATTCTCAGACCTATTCTGTGGCATTTGGGGAAAGGTTATCACACACACAGACACAGACACACACACACACTCACACACGAACACACAGTGTCAGAGGTTCTCTTAAGATCATTTATTTCACTCTAGTTCCTAAAAGGTTGCCCTTCAGATCCCAAGAACACTGTAAACATATGTTATGATATTTGCTGTGACATAGAAATTATGAGAAAAACAGGGATCGTAACGAACACTTTTCTATTAACAATGTGTAACTTTATTGAAGTCATGACCAGCACCATGTACCGTTGACCCAATGTCAGAGCAATTACCCAAGAAATAACAGCACAGAATGAGAAGAAACACAAAAAGCACCACAAATAATCTACAGCAACGTTTGCTAGGTTTTTTCTTTCTTCTCAACCATTCCAGCCCAGAGAAGGGGTGGTGCCTCTTTTTTCCACCCTCTTGCTCATAATCTTGGGTTATACAATCTAAGTTAGGACCAAGCCAGCAAAACAGGGAGAGCTCTCCTCAGTGGGTATGAGGAAGAAGTGGCCTGATTGAACAAAGCCAGACCCCACCAGAGGTAAGAGGGTTTCTGGTCATACAGGCCTTCTGAATTTTTGACCCATCCTAGGTATACAGATGCAGCAAGGCTTCTTATTTGAATCATGTCAGGTCTTAGCTATACCTGTGTATGGCTGGAGTTCTGGAACAGAGTAGGACTGCTAAGGGACTAGGAACCAAAAAGAATTCTGAAAAAACAGACAGGCAAAGAAAGGAAAAGTTGGGAGGGTACTTTTGGTTGAAGTTACTAGGGAAGATCTTGCACAGGGTAGGATGTGTCTTGGCCAAGGCCCCATAGTCTGCATCGTGTTGACTCACATTAGAGATCTGGAGAGAGCAGGCTACTGCCAAAAAACAAAGGAAGACAAAATAGTTAAGACCTTGGAAGAGGAAGGAAGAGTCAGAGCCACAGCTTTGCCTGCAGCAGTAAGAGATGTCAGTATGCTTGAGGCAGACCTGGAAGGTCCATCTGTGCTTCGAAGCCTGCTTGTTTGGCAAACTCTGGCAAACAATGAACGATTTTAGGTGAGAAGTGATGGTATCTCAGGGTGACCAGCGCTATATCCTGGGAATATAGGTGGGCATACTTCAGATCCGAGTGAGCAAGCTCTATATGCCGTTCAGCCTTGTTATTCACATCTTTTCTCAATGGAGTGTCACATCAGTTTGAGATCTGAAATGCAGTCAGCCAAAATGCTAAACTTTTAGATATTAAGAGAATTCGGTGATTTTTCCAAGGAAACACAAGTCAGAGATCGGGTTAAGTCATTGTATAGCAGAGATCGGTCCCAGACTCAGAATCTAGTTTAAGCTGTATTGTTTCCTGCTATGTGTGATCTGAGCTTCCTTATTTACAAAATAAGAGACTGACCCAGAAGCTACTTTTCAGTTCTAAGAGTTGACTTTTCACAAGTCACCATGGCAAGCTGCCTAGTAAGTTAAAGGCCCACATAGTGGATAATGGCAAGTTTTATTAAATGAAAACTAAAGGTTTCTTTTAGTCCATTTTGGGCTGTTATAATAAAATACTAGGATGGGTACTCCATAAGTGACTAAATTTGGCTCATGGTTCAAGTGGCTGGGGTTTCTAAACACCTTGCTGCCCGTGTCCTGGTGTAGGCACCCTGGCTGCATCTCAGCATCATAAAGAAACAGAAATGGAGTTGCAAAATGCAACATACTCTATTCGTAAGGGACAGGTCCCCATGACCCAGTTTCATTCCACTAGGCACTGCCTCTTAAAGATTTTCACACAGGGAGGCCAAACTCCCAGTACATCAACCTGTGGGGACCAAACCAATTCTAAATCCAAGCTAGATTAAGAAGATGTGTTTGGGTTCCAAATCCCCAAATTTGGGGACATCAGCTGAACGTTGGATAAGGCTGACTGAAGGGATAAGGAAAGTTCTGTGAGGAGGGCAGAGGCCCCTGGGTTTTCAGTGTGGGGGTTAAGGTATTCTGAGGGGTGTGTAGGCATAGAGGAGGCTGGAGGAAGCAATGAATGTGGACATGTGGGCATACTCCCCTCTACCCCTGGTGCATTGCAGCGGTCCCAGCAGCATCATTGTCAGAATGGGACCACCTCAAGATGCCAAGGAACACATAGATGTGTACATTTTTAATCAGAAAAGTCCTCTCCTTAAGGTTCAATTAAGGAATTTTGGAAAAGTAAAGTGTGCAGATAAATGTCAATGACCCAGGATACCATTACTTGAAGGTAATTGTACTCACATGTTGCTTAATTCCCTTCTTGTCTTTACACAGATTTAAAGTACTGCCAAGTCACAATATACAAGTATCCATCCTACCTGCTTCATCTCTTAATTTTACATGAGAGGAATATTGTGCTATTGCTTAGCATGTTTTCAGACACAAGTTCATTGCCTTGATGTTTTCCCTCTCTTGTGTGCTTATGAATTACACGTATATTCTCCTATGAATATTTTAAAAAACACACTTGTACAGAAAATCTTTGTCCCTATCTCTGAGTATATTCTTAGAACAGATTCTTAGGGGACTATTGCTATAAACACATGCTAGAATTTGATTCCCATTGGGGAGAGGCTGGAGATAGACAAGTCTGGTGGTATGTGGGCTGTTACACTGGGTCAGTTCTTGTGAGGGATGGAATCAGTTCTTACAGAAAAGAGAGTTCTCAGCATCTGGATGAGTTATTCCAAATAGCAACCAACACATCCTATTGTCCCCTTTTGAAAGGCTCACTATCATTCCACTTGCTGCCCAGAGTTGAAGCTAGCATGAGACCCTCACCGGATGTAGCTATGGGATCCTGAACTTCCTACACTGTAGAACCTTGAGCCACATTAATCTCTGTTTCTTCTAAATGACTCAGTCTCGGGTATTTAGTTATAGTAAAGGAAGAAGGTAGGCAGACATTTTTTTAAATTTTACTTTTAACATTTATTTTAAGGTAAAAAGAATTAGATATACTGATTTAAAACACCTTTCCTACCATTTACAAAGCCATCTGCATATACACACAAACAAACTGGAGGATTCCAATGGGGGAATTTCTTTGAACAACTAACAAGGCATACATGTTTTTAAAATACCTTTTTAGTGTAAAAATAGTGTACAGAGGAGTTACAGTTACATGAGTAAGGTAATGAGTACATTTCCTATCAAGCATTGTTACCTCCTCTTTTGTTTTTCCCCTACCATCCCTTCCATACTACCTCCCCAACTCCTCCCTCCCTCCCTCTAACAAGTTGTAAAGTTCGTTTTCATCATAGTGTCTTGTACATCTCATTGTTACAATGGGTCAACCTGTATCACTATTTATGCATTCTGTTTTTTCCCTTCCATAATAAGTTCCTTTTATTCTCTCAATGAGCATTGGCCTGCAGCAATGCCAGTCTGTGTCTTGGCCCCTAGGCTACTAACCATGGAAAAGATGCCTAGATCCCCTGGAGCTCATATGTCTGCATGGGACAGAGAACAATTAGAATTTACAATTGAGCTCTTCAATGTGCTGCCTGATACCATATCAAGGACACTTAACTTTACTGTTGGGTCCCTGCTGGCAGATGGAGGAGTAACATTCATTCAGGCTGAGGCTGTGACCAGTGGCGTCTTGGGCAGAGTAGACAATGGTGATAGAATGTGCAAGGATCGAGAGAGGACATCCAGATATCTTCAAGTCACTGAAAGTTACAATGACAGGGTAAATTCCTCAATGAATAGAAATCACTCTGGCTACATACCTAAGGGAAGAGGCTGGAGGCAGAGAGGTCAGTCTGGAAGCTGTTGAAGCATCTTGTTGAGGAAAACTGTCCTGTAAATAGGGAAATAGTAGTGAGGGAACGATAGTTCCCAGGATCTTCAAGAATTCCAACAAGTGTCTGTCATAAGAAAAGAGGATGGGCAGGGGATGGGAAATTGGAGGGCTGTTTTCTGTTTGTCCAACATGGGGTAGTTGAGGTGATGCCAGGTAGGCAGGAAGGACCTGGTGGCAAGGGCTGTCTCTGGTAGACAGAGAGCTGAAGACTTGATCATTCATTTTACATGTACTAGATTTGAAGAGGAGCCACAAGTAAAGCAAGAGTCAGAAGGATTTATAAGCAAGGACACCACATACAAGGCATGCAGAGAACCTGGTTCTGTACCACACAGAACCCCTTGTCCAGAGAGCCCTGGAGGGTAAATTTATCTAGCTATTCACCCTCTCTGTAGACTCACAAGGTCCAGGGCTCCTGCAGCCCTACATTCTTCATTACAGCCATCTTTGCTGCCAACCAGCATTTGCTGAAAGAATAACAGAAAGAGGCTACAAACTTCTGAACTGTGCTTCCCTAACTATTCCAAAGCAAATTTGGTAGCCCTTCCACCCCTTCTTTTGTTGTGAGTCCCAGGGTCAGGGTGAGCTCTTCTATCTGCAGGACTGTAGCTGGGACATAGGTTCAGAATGCATTGATCTCTTCTGAGATGGATTGAGAAGTAGGCCAGGGCGTCAGTGGCCTGAGATTCCCAACATAGACAGGAGGCCACAGAGTGCCAATGCCAGAGATAAGGATTATATCTTTCAGAGCTCTTAACAGGGAGGAGGGGTTGACATCTGTAATAAAAAGTAAAGAGATCCTCAAGAAATAACAGATGACTCAATAGTTTAATTCTAGCCAGGTGTGGCAGCTCACACCTGTAATCCCAGCTGAGACAGGAGGATTGGCCAGCCAGTTTGAACTACATAGTAATACCTCAGCTCAAAAACAAAAATGGAAACCAAATAAATGCAAATAAAAGTAGCTTGCTTCTTAGAAGTAGAGATATGGCTCAAAGTAGAGATATGGCTCAAGTGGTAGAGTAGCAACCTTAAGCAAAAAAAAAAAAAAAAAAAAAAAAGCCAAGCTAGAGAGTGATGCTTGAGTTCAAGCATGGGTACTGACACACATACACAAAAAGAAATAGTTTGTTTCCAGGTGCCGGTGGCTCATGCCTGTACTCAGGAGGCTGAGGTCTGAGATCTGAGGATCATGGTTCAAAGCCAGGAAAGGCAGGAAAGTCCAGAAACTCTCATCTCCAATAAACTACTCAGAAAAGGCTAGAAGTGGCACTATGGCTCAAAGGATAGTGCTCTAACCTTGAGCAAAACAGAAGCTCAGGGATAGCACACAGGCCCTAAGTTCAAGCCCCAAGACCAACCCCCAAGTGTGCGTGTGCGCGCGTGCGTGCACACACACATTTTTTTTTTTTTAAATAGTTTGCTTCTAACCAGGATGTTTGAGCAACTATAGGAGTTTGGGCTTTCCTGTGTAGGTTCTACAAATGATGGCCTTGAATAAATAAATGGGCAATTATGCAGGAACTGTTTTGTTAGAAGGGGTGCTGGATCATTGGCTGTCCAGAGGCACACAGCAGGTGGGCTGGTGGACCCGCACAGGACCAGGCAGGCCAGCAGACCCAGGCTGGGGAGAGAAACTGGGAAAGCCTCGGCTGGGAAGGAGGAGGGCTGAGTGTGGTCGCAGAAGGCCAGGATATGATGGCTGTGAAGTAAGAAGTTCACTGTCAGAGCAGGTCAGCCAATCATATAGAATGGCGACAGGACTGTTGACACTAGACAACAAGAAGTGACTCATTGGTCACCTTTGGTAGCATAAGTTCTGTGAAGTGGGAGTGACAATGCCACAATGCTGGGCACTAGCTTGTGCTATTGGAGGTCAGGAAAGACAAAGGAGTTAGACTAATAGTTTTTAAGAAATTAGGCCTTCTGGCAGAGAGGATGGAGTATGTTGTGTTATTCTTACTGTCTACAGCATCACAGCCTAGTAGTCGTAATTGAACAAATGCTCTAGAGACAAAATGTGGTATTTCATCATTTAACCTTTCTAGTAGTGGGGTTTGAACTCAAGGCCTTGTGACTGAGGGTCTACCACTTGAATCATACCTCTAGCCCTACTTTTTGCTATTTAATTGGAGGTGGGGTCTTGTGGACTTTTCTGTTCAGGCTGGCTTCAAACACTAATCCTCAGATCTCAGCTTCCTGAGTAGCTAGAATTAAACATATGAGCCCCTAGCACCTGCCTTTGATCTGATTTCTTTAAAGTTTTAATGTTAGAGATTGAACCCCAGCCCTGATTGTTTAAACTATGGCTCTTTATTTGGTTACTCACAATAGCGAAATTTTTCTCTCATAATTATGTAGGTTTTTTTTAAAATGTATATCATGTGGCCAATATTCTTTTCTTAATTTTTATTGTATAGGTGATGTACAGAGGGGTTACAGTTACATAAGCAGGTAATGAGTACATTTTGTTTTGAACAGTGTGTCCAATAGCCTATGTTAGTCATCTTCCTACTTATTTTGAAGATGTATTTATATACCACAACCTCTGCAGTTTCTATTTGAAGCAAATATATATTCTTAGTTGCCAAAGTACCAAATTGCCAACATTTAAAGATCTTAATTTGATTTATTTGCAATTCTAGAAGCTGGAGATGCCTCATTCCACAAAATAGAATCAAGTATTCCTGTGAGCTAGGTACAAGAAGTTGGTTATCTAGAAAGAAAAGACTTAAAGAAGACAGAATCAAAAATCAAACAGTGGATCAATCATTTCAGTTACTTTCCCTATAAGATGGGACCAAGAAGATAAGATAGTAACAAAAGAAGTAACTGGTTACCATCAAACACTTCAGCTAACCTTTTGTGTAAGGACCAAAGCAGAGAACATTTCCTTACCATGACACATTTCCCCTTTTGGGGAATTCGGCATCCTTTCCAATCTTGACTTCTCAGAAGGGGAAATAGCTTAGTTTCAGATTAATGACTGGAATTTTCTGTCTTAAATCTTATTTTTTATTTATTCATATACACTTTTTGAGGCAGGATCTCTTTGTATAGCTCAAACTGGCTCACACTATTCGTGCTCTGCCTCAGCCTCTCAAGTACAGAAATTACAGGTATACATCACCATGCTCAGCTTAGTGACAGGAACATTAGTGCAATGGGTGACTCCTTTTTTATTTTTCATCCTGGTCTGTTGGGGCTCATGTAGAAGCCAAGTTCAAAACAATACCTCTTCCCCCCCAGACCCCCACATATTGTTTATCTAATGCAGCATTAATTCCATTACTGCTTTTAACATATTGAATTGTCTTCTGTAATGAGTTGTGATCGATTTGATGTAAACGCTACTGCCTTCCGATCAACCACAGCCCAAGGAGACAAGGACTGACTAGGTATAGAGACAACCTTGATATTCAAGAAGAGCTGGAACTCTCCACAACACTTATTGTAAGAATATACTGTTGGGAAGGTTTCTGTTCCTATTAGTTCTCCATATCTGATGTTTTGATTTGGCATACAGCATGCTCACTGATGGTTACTTACCTTGCAAAAGACATGGAGAAGAATCCTTTGGATACAGAGCAGATGACATGTCATTCTGTTTTGTAGTGTATCCTGGAGTCATTTTCTGTGAATGTGGTCAGGTAGAGTTGTTCATTGTCTTTGTATGTAGGTGTGCTTGTGCATGTGTAAGTATGTGTTTCTTTTGGGATCTTTTGGTAGGGTGGGGATGGGCTAAATCCATGAGAAGAAAAATGTGATGTATATGTCCAGCACATACTACTTTGCGTTTGTTTTGTGAGAAGAGTTGAACTATTTTTGATAACAAGAGTAAATGGTGGAAAATGAAAAACAAAAGAAACTATCTTCAGTCTTCATTTGATAAAGTTTCTCATTGGAGATTGACTTTTAACAGAAAAGGTGTCTGGGTAGATCATAAGGCAGGACTACTTGAGAGAACTGAGTGAGTGTGGCTGTTTTTTGGGGTTATAGAGAACACTGATTCTCCAGAAACCAGTAGCTTCCTGGCAAGAAAACAATTTTGCTAAGTTCCAGAACCTGAAAACCATTGGAAGCTTTGGTTTACAGGGACTGCCGAGTGTTAACTATGGTGGCCTGGAGGAATTGTGGGCAATCCCAGCTGGAGAGTGCCTGGTAGAGGGAACACAGATGCTTGGCCACTTGGGTCATTCAGATGCTGTGTTATCTTTGCAGATAAGGACCTGTATCTGCTGCTCAGGCCTCTGACTGACCACAGGTTCAGACCTGCAAGATGAACTTGGGTATCCTTGACTGGCACTGGGAAATGGGGTGCCTGATGATGAGAAATTCTGTGGGGCAGTTCTCAAGGTCAGGGGCAGAGGTACCACTGCACAAGATACTTGTTGTGGGAGAGCCTGAATACCACTGCTGTGTTATCAGAATGTCTTGCCTTGTTCTTGCTCATTCAGATATGTCAGGCCCACATCCTTTCCACCTGTTGGACATCAGAGGAGCAGGTTCCCAGCCTTTAACCTCCAAGACTTAGACCAGAAGTTTCATAGGCTCTCAGTTCTTTGGCCTGACTAAAAGCACCACCATTGGCTTTCCTGGTTTCAAATGCCTTTGCACTTGAATCGAACCATACTACAGGCACCTTGGTGGCTCCAGCCTGTAAAAGGAACTGTCATGAGACTGAGTCTTTGTGCTTGGTGAGCCAGTCCCCTAATAAATCTGCCCCCTGATATATGGCTCCCATGTCTCCTAGTGCTTCTATCTCTGGAGCATACAAAGGGTAGTCACAGAATCCTTGGCACTGATGACCAAGAACTGCATCAGATAGATGCAGGAAGAGCAAGGACAGCAAACAGGCAGAGAACTGCATGTGGGCACAGTCCTCACCCCACCATGGAGGACCAGGTTGTTAATAATGACAATTCTGCAGTACCTGCTGTGTGGGGGAGGGGTGCATGCATTGTCATGACTATAAAGCAAATACTATTCCCATTTGATGAACCAATGAGCTGTGACCTAGAGCCATGGGTTTAATATTTTCCTGGCTCTGTCTGACTTGGCTGTCTGTCTCAGGCTCCCCTTTGAGTTCATCCTCTCTCCAAAGTCCTCAGTTGCTGACATTCCCCTACTATTGCTCTCAAGTCCCTTGTCACCCTCAGTGGACTTGGACCGGCAGGTACTCCAAATACCGACTTTCAGCCTGAACCACCCCCACTCCAAAAGTTAACCTAAGCAATACACTAGGACATTTTCTTAATTCCTTCCTTCCTCTTTTGGTGCCAGTATTGGGTCTGGAACTCAAGGCTTCACTCTCTGGCTTGGCTTTATTTTCTTAAGACAGATTACCACTTAAGCCACCCCTTCACTTTTAGTTATTTGCTGGCTAATTGGAAATAAATGTCTCACAGACTTTGCTGCCCAACCATGATCCTCAGCTCTCAGCTTCCTGAGTAGCTAGGATTACAGCCATTAGCTCTTAGTGCCCAACTAGTTTTCTCATTTCTTAATGGAAAAGCAGAAAGAACAGACCAAATAATTCTCAGAGCTGCTTAAAATTTAATCAGTAAAATAGATAAACTACTAAATGACCCAATTTTTTAAAAAAATTAGGAGAAAGCATAAAACTAGAGATTAGGAAATTATTATAAGGCTATTCTGCTTTATGTTATGATGACTTTGGAAACTTAAATGAAAATTAGAAATATCTAGGAAAATATTTATTACCAAAGTTCATATTCCAAGAGTTAATATTATTAGGATTGGTAAACTTAGGAAACAGAAATTTGAATTTCAGATGAAGATTTTTCTTAGTCTAATTTATGGCTCATGGTGCATTGTACTGAAAAAAAAAAGTATCTGTTTTCTTTGAAATTACATTTTGTCTGGCAGATCTACTAAAGCATATAAACTATTACAGAGAAACATTAGGAATTTTCCAAACACTTTAAAAGTACCAAGGTGAAATATTTAAGGTGAATTATATAAATTCCAAGAGTACTTTCAATTCTATTTAATCTTTTAAATTTATTGTCTTTTAGTAGTTGTACAAAGGAATTGTCATTTAAACAAAGCAGTTTATGGATGCAATGTATCTTGATAAATGTCACCCCTTTCAACATTGTCTCCCATCCTTCCCCTCTCGACCCCTTTACTCACTCTTCTTAACTTTGGATTCTTGAATGCATTCTCCCCCTCTTATCCTCTTCATTTATCTACCCCTTTCCCCTTGACCCCATTTCCCCCCCCCTTTTTTTTTTGCCAGTCCTGGGGCTTGAACTCAGGTCCTGGGCACTGTCCTTGAGCTTCTTTGGCTCAAGGCTAACACTCTACCACATGAGCTATGGCACCACTTCTGGCTTTTTCTGTTTATGTTGTACTGAGGAATTGAACTCAGGGCTTCATGCATGCTAAGCAAGCACTCTACCACTAAGCCACATTCCCATCCCGACCCTACCCCTTTTGAGTACCTGCTTCCTGTTGTTTTATTTTTGCTGAACTTTGATTTCAGGTTTCTAAAGAATTCCACTTGAATCTACCATATTTCAATTAATGTGTTGGTATATACTTGCATCCCACCCAACATACTTACTTACTTGCGATTTGGTAAACTGAATCTAGCTTTCACCACATATAAATGTAAAAAAAAAAAATAACATTTTTATAAAGCTACAAACTACTGAGATCAAACTTGACCATGATGACAAAAAAGCCTAGATGAATCTGCTTAGAAAGTATATGATAAAATCTGAACTGTGATATTAACTGACCTGGGGAAATATTTGCTTTACTAAAAATCAATTGAAGAAAACTGTCAAAAGTGGTCCTTTAAAGTTGTCTGTTTTTTCTTATTTTCCACATGCCAGAATATTTTATGCAGCTAATTCATAGCTATAAGTACTTGATTTAATTGATGTTATTTTCTGTAAGCATCCTATTGAAGCTCATTTTTCTTTTCTTTTCTTTTTCTTCCCTCCTTCCCTCCCTCCCTCCCTCCCTCCCTTTTTTCCTTCCTTCCTTCCTGATTCATTCTTTCCTCTTTTTTTCTTTTTTATGCTTTTGTCAGTCCTGGGGCTTGAACTTAGGGCCTGGGTATTGTCCCTGAGCTTCTTTTGCTCAAGGCTAGCACTCTACCACTTGAGCTCGGTGCCACTTCTAGTTTTTCTGTTTATATGGTTCTGAGGATTTGAACCCAGGGCTTCATGCATACTAGGAAAGCCACTAAGCCATTTTTCTAAGAGTACTCTTCACTGCCATTTGATAAGAGGAAATCCAGCTATGGTAATTCAGTTGGAATTCAGCATTTTTCCTCTTTCCAGGCAATAGTTGTTTACCTAGAAAATCTTGGAGAGACCCAATTGGAGGAAATTCTTTTAGCAACAAAAGATAATTCAATTAAGCAGAACAGTTTCAAAATTTACATCCACATTCAGGGACTTTTCATTAAACAGGTATCATTTAGTTATAAAATATAATGGAGGGGCTGGGAAGGTGGCTCAGTGGTAGAGTGCTTGCCTTGCAATGCATGAGGCCCTGGGTTCGATTCCCCAGCACCACATAAGCAAAAAGAAAAAAGCCGGAAGTGGCGCTGTGGCTCAAGTGGTAGAGCGCTAGCCTTGAGCTGAAAAGCTGAGGGACAGCACCCAGGCCCAGAGTTCAGGCCCCACAACCGGACCCAAAAAAAAAAAAAATATAATGGAGCCCATTACCTCATTTACTGTAGCATAAAAACATAGAACACCTAAGTAAAAATCTGATAAGCAATGTACAGGACCTGTTTGAAAACCCATTACACTTCTTCAAAGATATAAAAATAGGAACAAATAAAAGAGAAACCTACCATATTCTTGTGTGGAGAGTTCTGTAAATACATCAGTTTATCTCAACAGAGTGCATCAATCTAAGCTCTCACTACCCCCAGTGAAGGCTTTGTCTACCTCAAATACTAATAAGCATTTGTATAACTGAACAACATATGAAAAGCAACTGGAGCTATAAACTTGGGAAAATGATATAAATTTATGTCCATCTTCAACACTTCTAAGAACAATAGTTAAGAACTTGCTTATAAGTATGGAGGTTCCTCAAAAGACTACACATAGAACTCCCCTATGACCCAGCAATCCCACTTTTGGGCATTTACCCAAATGTTTACAAACAAGACCACACTAAAGCTACCAGCACAACTATGTTTATTGCAGCATTATTTACCATAGCTAAGATATGGAACCAACCCAGATGCCCCTCAGTAGATGAATGGATCAAGAAAATGTGGTATATATACACAATGGAATTCTATGCCTCCATCAGAAAGAATGACATTTCCCCATTTGTTAGGAAATGGAAAGGCTTGGAAAAAATTATATTAAGTGAAGTAAGCCAGGCCCAAAGAAACATAGGTCCCATGGTTTCCCTTATTTGCAATATCTAGTATATATATGAGTCAAGCAGAAAAGGTCAGATAATGTGATGTTAGGAAAACGAAACCTCAAATATGTATTTTAATGTTTTTGTTTCTTTCATGCATGTGTTTCT
Organism: Dipodomys spectabilis; assembly: GCF_019054845.1. Classification (NCBI taxonomy): domain Eukaryota; kingdom Metazoa; phylum Chordata; class Mammalia; order Rodentia; family Heteromyidae; genus Dipodomys; species Dipodomys spectabilis. Next base: position 1,934,525 of record NW_024870912.1, read on the forward strand.
AACGCATTTATAAGATTATTTCTTTGTTGCTTTGTATGTCCCTCCCCCACAGTGTAACCCCCGCTTTCACTATATTTGATGTCAGTATAACTTGTGGAGGAGATGGGGACAAACAAGTCGTTTAAGGATTCAGGTGGACCTGTTGCAACAATGAGAAGTACAAAATGTCATGTCAAAAACGAGCTTTACAATGTTGGTGTGGGGGGGTGGGGGGGGGAAGGATTGGGTGGGGGGGAGGGGGGAGGCTGGGAAGGGAGGTGAAGGGTAAACAAAGGAGGAGGCTGAATGCTTGGTAAGAAATGTATGCATTATCCTGCCCATGTAATTGTAACCCCTCTGTACAGTATGTTCTCAAATAAAATAAAATAAAATAAATTAAAAAAAAAAAGAACTTGCTTATAGTGTTACCTTAAGACAGGCAAAGTGAAGGATAGAATATTAATCCAAATACCACTCCATTTATTTCAGTAGATTTGCATTTTGCATGATTTAAAATAGCAGTGAAGCCGGGCATCAGTGGCTCATGCCTGTCATCCTGGCTACTTGGAAGACTGAGTTTGGGAGGATCACGGTTTGAGGCCAGCCAGGGTAGAAAGTTCTTGAGACCCCTTCTTAATAAAAGCTGGACATAGTGGCACATCTGTACTCTTCACTACAGTGAAGTCTAACAATGGCAAATTGCACCTAAGCATGTACCCAGGCAGGAAGTGAGACTCTCAAAAAATAATCAGCAAAATCAGGGCTGGAAGTATGGTTAAGCCATAAAGTGTCTGCCTATCAAGCATGAGATCCTGAGTCAGACCCTAGTACCACCCACACTAAAAAAGTATCAGTGACTTTGATAGAACCTTTCCACATTTAGTGATTTCTTTTTTGGTGATACTAGGATTTAAACTCAGGACCTTTTACTTGCTAGGAAAGCACGGCCCTACTACTTTGGCCACATCCCTAGCCCTCTTTTACTTTAGGTGGTTTTCAAATTAGGTCTATTTTCGCCTGGGACAAAAAAATAAAGAATGCAGTCTTCCTGCCTCCACCTGTTGTATCACTGGGTTGTGGACAAGAGCCACCACATGTGGCTTGTCAGTTGAGACAGGCCTTCCTAATACTGTTACCTAGGCTAGGCTCCAACCTCCTAATCTATTGAGTAGCTGGACACCAGCCCATCAAACAGTGATTCTTAACCGTTAGTGTTCATTGCAATCATATAAGAGGTTTACCCTTTCTCTTCTTCTCACTAGTATTCAGCAGCCCTCATATCTAGATTGTGATTCAAATTGTCTAGGTTAGGATGCCATTAGTGTTTTATAAAAAGGGTCCCAATGGTTCTAATATACAACCAGGGCACAGAGACTCTGTGGCTGAGATACCCATGGCCCAGCTTTACACACTTGGTCACATCTATTAGTTATGTATCAATTGAAAGGATGAAGGACAGCAGGCAAGAAAATGTTTATTAAATTAGACACAATGCAAGTGAATACCACAAATGAATATGCCTGTATATGTGTGTGTGCCTCTCTGTGTGCCTTTTTGTGTATGTCGTGTGTGTGTGTGTGTGTGTGTGTGTGTGTGTGTGTGTGTGTGTGTGTATACTTGTAACCTGAAGCATGTCTCTTTTTATGAGGCAAAGTAAAAATAAAAACTTGGGAAGACACTGCCTCCTGTGACTCAAAGGTATCAAACCTTCTGAAACCCTTCACCAAAATTTCTCAACGATTATAGTCTTTTCACAGTTTGGAAATAGTTGTATGAATGATCATTCATTACATATGCAGAGACCAAACACTGTGTGTAGAATTACTTGTGATCATGAATAATACACGGAGACTCTCAATAAATATTTGGAGATTGATTAATTACACTAGTTTTTAAGTGGTATTTTGCCCACTTCTCCCTAGAGGTATTTTTATGAAGTAGTTTTTTTTCTTGTCATGGATCCCCACATCCCTCTTTACATAATTACTCTGGGAGCTAGTTACTCAGGAGGCTAGGAAGTAAAGGATCATGGTTTGAAACCAACTAGGAAAGAAAAGTCTTTAAAACACTAACCAGCAAAAAGATAGTCAGGAGGCATGGCTCAAGAGGGAACGCACCAGCCATGAGCAAGAAAGCTGGGTGAAATAGCAAGACTCTTAGTTCAAGCCCTGGTACTTGTAAGGAATTCTCAGGCTGGATATAATAATCAAGGCACATTCTCTTTGGTCATTTCTTATCCAAATGTAGCCTCTACTTGGTTTGGGTTGGATCATGAAGACTCTGATCAGCCCAATGCCATTTAAGATGATAGTGACCTAGATCCCCTACTGTAATATAAGTTATCCAAGAAAGATAGGATCAGAAAAATGGCAGATATGGGTAAAATTTATTTATAGCAAGTTATTTCATTGATAGGTCCCTTACTGGGAGTCAGATCTTCTAAAAACAAAGAAACAAAAATCTCAATTAATCTTCTCAAAATATTTTAATTTCCTACATAAATCATGTTATAACATACTGAATTACCATGTTTTTAGCCTTGGGCAAGGTGCTACAAATATTTAAGAAAATGTCTTAGAGTTGTTTACACCAAGAAATAGGACTCGTAAGTGAGAAATAAGTTCAGATTGGACAGAAAAAAATGTTGAAAGGGGTCAAATAGAGAAGTCTTCCAAACAAATAGCTAGACATATGTGCATGAGACACAGGAAATACAATTGAAGTGCTCTGGTAACATCCTCACACCAGAACATTGGGTGCTAATTTGCCTAAAACCTCTTCGTCAGAAGTTTGTTCGGTGAAATGTTTTGCAAACCATTAACAAAAGGGCCATCTCTGGAGCTCTGAGCTAGCAGAACTCCTGTGCTCGTTCTGCATTGCATGACTCAGTGGCTTTCTGGGCTGTTCCCTCCTTGTGTCCTGGGGATATGCTTTCCCAAGAGTTGACATGTACAGAGAATGCATGGCTTTCAGAAGGCACAGGCCAGAGAGATGTGTGCCAGCAGCAGGCTTCTAAAGGATGTGGGGATGAGGAGAGAGACTTCCTATCCACCAAAGTCTATGCAGATGCAAGCAAGGAAGGCTAGAAACAAAGCAAAAGTAATGTCCAAACGTGACAATTTCAGAGTTACCAATTTAGAACAACAGTTACAAGAAAAACAGACTAAAAGAAGGAAATTTAGTTCAGAACAAACTGAAAAGTGTCACTCTTAAGGGATACAAAAAATATTAGAAATGAAACCAAGAATGGTGGTGCGTACCTGCAATCCTACTGTTTGTGAGGATAAGATATAAAGATTGTGATCCTGTCTCCAAAAACTAATAGGTAAAACTTGAAATTTTCAGAGTTCATCATTGGAAATGACAATGGCAGCAGCATAAACAAGAATGGCAAACTAAGGATTTTAGTTCAGAAAACAGTAAAAATGAAGGGATATTTTATATACACACACATACACACACACACATATCACACAATGATTTTATGGAAATAGAATGGACCTGGTATTTTACATGGTAAACCGAATTGGGAAGAAGAATTAAAGGTAGAACTGAAAAGGAGCATTTTAAAGTGTCTTCTTTATTGAATAAATAAGTATCAAGTGCCTCTTCCACATCATTACTGTTCAATATTAAATCCCATTTGCCCTGTGCCTGCACAGAGAGGGGTAGAGAACCTGACAGATGTGATCTGTGTCTCCAATGAGTCTCTCTGTATAATGGTTTCACTGGGGAGGTTTTGGAAGTGGGGTAATGAAGATGAGTGTAATCACATGACTCAAGCATTCAAGTCATGTACTCTTTACTGCCTCATGTTCAGAATCTCGCACTTAGGTTGAGAAAGCTACAAAGTTGCTTTTAAGGAGGATGTGCTTAATGACTTATTGTCTACAAAGCAGTGGAAAATGAGCCCCCCAGTGGATTTGTGGGAACAAATATTGTTTTGTAGCTTAAAGCCAATAAAAAATTGGAGTACATACCATAGAGTTTAAGATTTTTAAATTAGTGAGTTCTTTCTTTGCTTATTGCTTCCTCTTGAAAGCAGACATTCCAATTATCTGGCACATAACATAGATAGAATTGTGAAATAACTTCTTAGTGGTTACGAGTTCCAAATGATTTTTCACGTTTCTAGCAACTACCCAGACATGAAAAATCTTGGTCTTTCTCTAAGGAATTTGTGGATAATATAACCTACCCCAAACTCTGATCTTGACAAGCTGTTCTAACTAATACACAGACACCAGTTCAAGACAACTCACCCAGATCAAAATAAATAACTAGATACAAATAAATTGCTCTTTGCTAAAACTGTGTCTCCCCTACGGCTAATCAATTTTCAAATGAACGTGCACTACGATGACTGCTTTGAAAAGTATGCCCAGTGGGGGTTTTGAAAACAACTGTAATTGGAGACCTATTCTAGATACTTAGGGTTGACTCCCACAAAAGGTTAGAACTTCCCACCTCTGCATCAGACACTTTTCATTAAGATGTTTTCCTTTTGCATCAAGTATCATATCCACTCTCAACCATTATTAACCTTTCGTTACCCTCCATAGAAGGCTGTGGAATCAAGTAGAAATTGGATAATTTTTGCAGGGTTACCAATCAAAGCTATGTGAATACATATTCACATCTGAAATTCTTATGTCTGCATAATTAATATTAGAACACAACTGAGCTAAAACTACTGAACTTTATTTAAAGCTAACTGACCAATGATAATTTGTTTGTTATATTAGAAGTATCTCTGATTATTCCTTGTTAATTTCCATGTATATTGAGGAGGGGAAATTGGTCTACAAATATTAAGACAACAGGCTATTAACAGGCTGAAATCAATATTTAATAAAATTCTGATCCTTGAGCCAATCAGCAATCTGAACTGAAACACTTCTTTGTGGAGGATTGTTCTGGTTCCTGGGGGTGAATATGATTATTGACATGATTGGCAAAACACAAAGACTCAGCAAAGATGTCAGTTTGCTGTTGGTTTGTGTCATATGATGTTCATATCTTCATTATTATCATTATTACTTATGTGCTAGTCTTGGGGGCTTGAACTCAGGGCCTGGCATTAACCCCTAGTTTTTTTCCCCAAGATTGATACTTTCCTGTTTGAGACTTCAAGTTTTTTGGTGATTAATTAGAGATAACTCTCACAGAATTTTCTGCCTAGGCTGGATTAGAACCATGATATTCAGATCTCAGCCACCCAAGTAGCTAGGATTGCAGGCATAGGCCACTAGTGCCCATCTTCATCTTCATATTTTTATGCTTAACATTTATTTTTTAATTCCCCTACTTGAATTAAAATTCCATGGAAAGAGTAGTTTTTGTTTGACTTGTCTACAGCTATATTTCATATGCATAAACTGCCTGATACACATTTAGCTCTCAATAAATATTTGCTGAATTAACACTTCAAAAACTGTCCATGAAGACAGAGACATCTATTCATATGAATCAGCTGGATCATCTGAATGAAAATTCAGAATCAATATATCTACGTGATGAGTGGCGTGACATTTTCTTTCCACTCTTCCATTCAAATCACTCTGTCTAAAAGTAAAGCTCCTTGGAGGAAAACCTCAGGTCTCAAACTGATTGGAACAAAGGCTTATGAGAGAAAAGGTAAAGAGAATGACAGGGGAAAAAGAAAAAAAAAAAAAAAAAAGGAGTTGGCCCAGCTGAAGGATAACTGCCAAAGGGCTGAAAATGGAAAAAAACAAAAAAACTTCAATCACCAACACCAAGTCACCTGTCTCAGGAACTTTTCCTTTAATATACTAAGTTTTGATTGTTTTGTTGACTCTTTGTTGGAGACGCCAGACAAAATAAAACCCAAATTGCTTCTCCTTGGGAAAAAAGTGAACCGAACTGAAAGTCCTATCTTTTGAAATGAACTGTCATCCCAGATCCAGACCTGGGATGATGGAATAATTTACACAGAAGCCATGGCTTTCCTAGCAGTCATCTGCCATGTTCATCCCACTGAAGGGACTGTGCAGTAATCTATGGCTTTTCTGTTGGCCACTTACTGCACAGTATAACAGAGCTACAGGTGAGGTTTAGTAAGAGGAGGGGGAAGACCCCAAGGCTGTGCCCTCACAGGTGACAGAACACCATCATCACAGCCCATCCTCTCTTGCCTTTCTGTCTCCCACCATGGGATGGCCTAGAAAGAAGACATGCTTCAGTGCTATCATCATGTTCTTACACTTCTCCGCCACTGCAATTGTGATAAATACTTACTGTCTTGATTATCCAGACTGAGCTGGCCTATTACAACAATAGAAAAGAAATCAAGCTGGCAGGGATACCACAAACACAACTAACTTTTCTTTACTTTAAAAAAAATATTAGTCAATGGCTCTTGATTTTTTTTCCCTACTGAACATCCTCTGAGATGGACAATATAATGAAGTCTGGTCTACTTCCAAACAGTCTCTGTGTATTTAGTACAACTGCTAGCTTCAGTTCAGTGACTGTAGCTCAAGCTGGTATGTAACATCTGGGTTAAGCCAGGGGTTTCTCAGAACTTTGTGTTCTTCATGCATCAATATGCCTTGATGCCTAGATCCCTAAATCAAAGGGAACACAATCTAATTTCAAACAAAAAAAAATGGGAAATTGATGGGAGCTGCCTGGTCAGAAGAATATAGCATAAAACCACTGGTATTATGCCATGAAACAGAGCCACCTGGAGAAAAACAAGTTAACATTCAATATCCATTTCTCCAACTTCGTGTTGTTGTCCATTTGCTCTTTAGTGGCTCCTCTCAGACTATTTTTCCCCACAAGCCATCACCGTGTCTCTTCTTTCTTTCTGTGTCATTCTGTGTGCTGCTGTTCTATGATGGGCTGCTGCAGCTCCCACCTTCTGCTCTGTGACCCCCAGCATTTAATGTCACATGCTGCTGATGTGCGACCCTTCAGGAGCTCAGGGCTGCCTAAAAGGCTCCGTGGGCCCCTGTGCACCCAGCAGGGATGTTTAGCACTGGCACAACAGTGTGTTCTATGCATTACTGGGTTCAATATCCATCCTCCTTTTGAAAGGAATGTGTAATAAGGAGATCTGGAAGCAGACAGTTTCACTGAGGAATCAGATTGTTCACCATTGACTCACCTGATGGCCCAGTCAGCAAACTTACTTTTTTAGTCCTTAAGACTGAGCTGAGTAAGTTTTACTTATCTTTATAGTTTTTTTTCTCTTTGCAGTACTGGGAGTTACAGTGAAGACCTTGTGCTTATTAGTCAGGTGTTTTACCATTTGAGTCATGCCCCCAGCTGCTTTTGCATTAGTTGGGTCTGGACTGAGATCCTCCTGTTTAGACACCATATACCTGGAATATTGGTGCGTAACCCTGCACCCAGCTTTTTTTGCAAATATTTTCCCCCAAATATCCTAAATCTTTGAGACTCCTAATCTCTGCCTCCTGACCTCTAATTCTCAATTAGCTAGGATTACAAGCATAATAAGCCACTGTATTTAGTTTTGGCAGTAGTATCTTTTTAAGAAACCTAAGTGTCCCAGCTTTCCACTGTAGTTGAAACTGGAGGAGAGATGAAGACTGACAGAAGACTATAACAAAAATGTATTTCTGAAGAAAGATTTCTTTCAAATATATTATTCAATGGTAACTTCATTTGTAAATTTATTCTTTAAAGCTTCTGAATATTCAAGAATATATTAGTAAATATGTTCTTCATACATATATTTATAAGGATAAGTTTTTAAAGGAATACATTTATAAGAGAATATATGTATGAAGAACATATTTTCAACTATTGAGAATATATTCATAGAAACACTTCATATTCAAAATAGTATTGTTCAGTGTCAGGAGCTGCAGCTACAATCTGAATATCCCTTCAAAGGACAGAAAGACCTGAAATGTATAAACATGGAAAGTCAATCTTTGGCTTCTGGGTCATCCAGTTGGCTAGGCCTAAGGTTTGGGATTCAAACCCAGGCCTCACTCTAAAGCCTAGTACTCTTTTCTACTTCCCTAGTTGGCTCTCACTCAGAACATGGAGGCCTTGAAGACAAAAATGAATGGTTCCCAGAAATCTCAGTGTATTTGAAAGCCAACATGCAATCAGGGAAGGTTGTCATAACTGCGAGTAAGAAGCCAGTCTCATGTTCTCTTAAATCTTGAAAACTCCTTGAAAGTGTGAATTTTAAAAGGCCAGGTATTCAGTCACAGAGGGAGCAAAGAAGAGATTAAGAAGAGATTGTTTTAAATGACTTAGAGCTGTTGGTACTGACAGGGAATGTGTTTATTTTTTTAAAAAAATCTATCTGCAATTACAGGCTATACTCAAAGACTAGTCTCAGAAGTCCTAGGTTCCCTTTAGGATTCTTGCTAATGATCTCATTTCTAACATCACAATGTGTATTTAGGCTGCGTTGTACAAATGGTCCTTTAGGGGAGCTCTTTCTAATAACCTAGAAGTTTGAATCTCTTGAAGCCTTGTGTGCAATTTTTTTAAATTTCTCCCTGATTCAACTTATATTCCAGGCAAGAATTTAGACAAGAAGCTGTTAGCAGCCCCTACTGCCATCATCTCTGGTGCTGGCCTGACCATGAGGGCACAGGGAGGTTGTTCTGGAATAGTCAAAGATTTCAGTTCTTCGTGTTTCAAACCTTTCTCTAGCTTGCTAGAGGGAGAAGAAAAAGAGGTTAGAGTGGATGCTAGGCTATAGTAGAGCTGAACCTAGGATAATCAGGGATCCCTAAACAGCAGTCTGGGGGTACTCCCAGGAAACCCGAGACCTCTGGCATATCCAATCTAAGAAGAGTGGGCTACTCAGGCTTAATACAAGAAAGGGGCTCAACCATGGAAGAGTCCTGGCAGTCTGGCCCACTGCCAACCTAAAGAAGATTTATGTAGCTGTCATTCTCCTGACACCTACTCAGTGGCTGTTGCTAGGTGTCAGCACCTCATATGTGTTATGTCACTTACTTTGACACTCCCCAAATCAAATTAAAACCCCCAGTGTAGGTGTTATTTTCCTAATTTACAGAGGTTACTCTTGTTCAGGAAGTGCAGAGGTAGGACTTGCATTTGAGTTTGTTTGGCCTGCTTTATTCACTGATGTAACAACTAACTTACTATGAGCTAATTGCATGCCAGATACTCTGCTAAGTGCAAGAACCCAGTGATGAACATGACAGGCATAGTTAGGTCCTCACTGACCTTCTAGACCAGCGGGGAGAGAAGCAGTAATAATACAGAGGGAAGGGAGGGGCAAGAGAATGCCTCTGGAAGAGGAGTTGCATAGGCAATGGTGGGAGGCGTAAGAACAAAATGAACATGGAGGAAACTACGCTTAGTTTCAATCATATCAGGGTAAGAGTAGTCTAAATCTTAGAAAAAGCTTGAGGGTAGGAGGGGTGGTGGGGATGGGCAATGGAGTGACTGAAGAGGGCCCAGCTTTCAGGGAGCAGGTCTCTTAAAAACTAACAGTTCTTCCTAACCCCAGTGACTTCACAGTGGTAGATTATGCCACAGGAATGCAAAGAACTAGGTAACTCTTGTTTCCTGGCCTGGGCAGTTTCTTTTCTTTTTCTTTTTTTTTGGGTCCGGTTGTGGGTCCTGAACTCTGGGCCTGGGCGCTGTCCCTCAGCTCTTCAGCTCAATGCTAGTGCTCTACCACTTGAGTCACAGCACCACTTCTGCTTTTTTTTTTTTGCTTATGTGGTGGTGAGGAATCGAACCCAGGGCCTCAGGCATGCAAGGCAAGCGCTCTACCACTGAGCCACCTTCCCAGTCCCCTGGGCAGTTTCTTGAATGATGGGTCTGGGTACTTATGTGAGTTGTTCTGAATTCCCTTTTGGATGCACTGCAGTAGTCCAGACTTGAGTGCCACAATGGGATTTCTGTGGCTCTGTTTCTATCTGATCATCTTCTAGTTTAATTCCGATTTTACTTGGTATCATTTCTCCTGCTCTAGGTTCTGCTGTTGAAATGCCATATATTTGAAATGCCATACACAAATTTCAGGTCTTCCATTGTGCCTTGACAATGAGCAAATTTAAAGTTATTAATTTAACAAAGCCCTCTAATTTATTCTCTCATGTTAGTAACACATAGCTCCCTAAGGGAATGTGGCCCAAGGAACATGATAGTAAAAACTGCCTCAGTTGTTTGTTTTAGAATTCATGTAGTTCCCTTTGTTTTTCCACAACTGAGAAAAAAAAAGAAAAAAAATGAAAAAAAACCCCAACAGGCTTCAGGTTGTAAGATGGGCTTGATTTACAACAGTACATTCGTCAAGTCAGAAAAGTATGGATTTTATTTTATCTCTTTATTATAACTTAAAATATATTAAAAATTTCAGCGCAGAAGCAGGAATTTAATTGCATATGGCGAACTACAAAAAGCAAACCAAATAAATTGCCACCACAATTTATACCAACCAATAATATATTAAAATATCATTTAGGTAAAAATCTAAAGAAACAAAATGTATGCACTCTTCTTGGAGAAGTTTATTTCTTCTTAAAAAGCCTTAAGTTTCTGAAATTGTCTCAACAGATTCAATTTTCTCAAACCACTAACATTCTGAGTGAAGCAAATTGATATGAGTCTCTTTATTTTGAACTCTCTTTTTCTTCTCATCCTAAAATGATGAATGCCCACTTTCTCTAGGGCATGGTAGCTGTTACTGCGTGTAAAAGTAGTACTACGTGTAAAAAAGGTGGGGGGGGGGGATAAGAAGCCAAGTAGTTGTTTTTAGTAACTATGAGACTGACTCCGTACAAGTTGGATTCCTGATACAATCAGTCATAAAATATGATGACCATCCAAGAATAAATCAGAATTTTTCACACTAAGAATCAATATCTCGCTTCCTACATCAGTGATCCTTCCTTCTAGTGGTGCTTCTGTTTGTAGAGATGAACTCAGGCCCCAAATGCACTTCTGACACACATTTAGTTCTCCAAAGGTCCCATCAGAGTTCAAGCTGATAGGATTTCAATGCAGGTGAATGTCTGGCCTACAGGTGAGGGCTGGTGTTAGAAGGGCGGTGTTAGGATGGGCACCCAAAGTCTCACTGCAGATGGGAAGTCTCACCAGCTTCTGGAAGTGCCCACCTGACTGTTTTTCTGTTAGTCCTAGGCATAATGCTTCGTGTAGGTTCCAGGATGCCTTGGGACCATAACTAAGGACTAGTTATGAAATAAATTAAAATAAATAAATAGTAATGGAACAAAAAAGGCAAGTTTATGAAACCTGAATGAGTGTGCTTATTATTATTATTATTTTTTAAAAAGGTCACTTTCCTGAGTAAAGCAGGTAGAAATTTCACAAGAGTCTTTTAAAAGGCACCAGGCTTCCATCTCCTGGACACAGTGTCCTCAGATGACAAATGTAGTCCCTGCTTAGCAGCAGCTCTGATAAACACAGCAGCCGTGAGTTGATGTGCGCACCTTTTTGGGTATCTTATTACCAGGGAGACAAAGGGCTGTGGAATGGAAAATGGCTTCTTTTATGGTGTGAGAAGAACATAGAGCTACATGTGGGCTTCTTTGTTCTGCGTTGCAACACATCACAGCAGAAAGGAGCCCTCCAAAGACAACCACATTGCAAGTCCACACTCTGCACACAAAATCCTCCATACACACAAGCCACAAGGACTTTCTAAAGGGTCCAGATAAATTGTGGATGTGACCATGGGGCCATGAAATTCAAATGAATGGGTGCCCCTGTTTTTGCTGAAGGAGTCCAGGATCTGGTGCCAGAGAAAGTTCAAGTTCGGGAGCACGTTCACCCCCTTGCTTCTTGGCTTGAGGCAGCATCTTCAGTAAGGTCCTGGGAGGCTTTGAACATCAGGATGGAATTGTAGATCTTCAGCGCAGGGCCCAGCTTGATCTTCATCACTTTGACAATGTCTGTCTGTGTCAGAAGCAAGAAGGCTTTGCCATCGATCTGCTGCAATAAATACACAACAAATAAAGACCCATTGCAACAATGAGATGTACAAGACGCTACGTCGAAAAACGGACGTTACAATTTAGGCTGGTGAGGGGAAGAGTGTAGTTGTGGAGGTGGGTAGGGAAGGGATGGCAGGGGAAAAACAAAGGAGGAGGCTACAATGCTTGATAAGAAATGTACTCATTACCTTGCTCATGTAACTGTAACCCCTCTGTACAGTATTTTCACAATAAAAAACTTATTTAAAAAAAGATAGCTTATTGGTGCTGAGTGTTGCTGAAACCTTGCAATAGTATCAAGAGCCTTAAAAGGGGAACCAAGTTAATCTCTGGGAAATTTTCCCCAAGAGCATTGTGTGCAAAATGTATATCCTAGATTATTCAGGCAATGAATACTGGAAATATCCCAGGGCTCAACCAATAACAGAAGTGAGCACTTTACGGTACATTAATAGAAGGGTCACCAAATTTATGTCTCAAGGATATAATGATTTAGGAAGCAATTGGTAAGCAATGTGATATGATGATAGAATTCTCAATATATATGTATACAATTAAATCCTCCTAGCCACACATTTAAAACATTAGAAATCTTCACACCAAATGTTAATGGGAGCTAGACTGCCTGCAAGAATAGTAATTGTGTTTCACTTTTTCCTTTTCGCTTTCCTATGGTTTAAAATTTCTTTCCATAATAAAAAAAACATTGCAAAAAGTACATACATAATAAATGTTTTATTTATTAGCTTTTAAACAGATTTTTAAAAAACTGGCTTAGAATGATTTCTGGTTCTAGGTGAACAAGCTCCTGAAGACCTAAGTCTGAAATTCAGGGTGATGATGGCTGTAGTAGAGATTATCACTGTGGTAATTAGCATATCATGAATATTCATATCAAATCACCATGTGGTGCCCCTTAAATATACTCAATCTTTACTTGACAGTTCAATATTTTTAGATTAGAAATGAAGTGTGCTTGCTTTTCTCGAGTTCCCATGATGGCAAGTGGCTATTGTGCAAGCGGTTGGTCCACCACTTCCAGAGGCCCTCAGGACTTCAGGGCTTGACTCTTGACTGCTTGAGTGTCCTGATCCTGTATAATGAATGTCCTCTCTCTCTTCCTCTCTCTTTTTCTCTTTCTTTTTACCTATCTATTATTGCCAGTACTGGGACTTGACCTCAGGACCTTATAGTTTTGCTTAGTTTTTTTTTTTTTTTTTGCACGAGCCTGGCTCTCTATCCCTTGAGCTATGCTACTTACAGCCTTTTGGCAGTTAATTAGAGATAAGAGACCCAAAGATTTTTCTGTTCAGGTTGGTTTTGAACCATTATCCACAGATCTCAAACTCCTGAATAGGTAGGATTATAGGCATGGGCTACCCGTGTCTAGCTTATGATGTGACTTATGTACATAACTCCTGGCTTCACAACTAGACAGTAATGGAAGGTTTTCTGCATAATCCTTTGGTGGGCCTAGCACCATGGTCAAAACCTTTTCACATTTGTAACACATCCCTCCACTCAGCACCACAATGATGCTGTGATCTGTGATCCTTTTGGCAAGAGAGGAAGTGCTCTGGGACCCTTCCAGAGGCTTTTGCATGTTTAAACATTTAAAAAGATTTAGAAAGCTTCTTGTGCACTCATGGTAAATGAAGACGCATCCACAGAGAATGAAATACTTCTCCTAGGAAATAAAGAACACATTCCTTAGGGTTTAAGAGGGAGAATATGTCTCTTTCCATACTCTAATGAAGTCAGCAACAGTATTTTCAGGCAGAAAGAGAGAGAGAGACAGACAGACAGTCAGAGAGACAGAGAGAGAGAGAGAGAGAGAGAGAAACCTACTAGCCTCAAGTGTCTTAAGAGTAAGGCAATGATGGTAGTAACAGCCAATGTTTATGGTGCTATCACAATCCATTATTATAATTTATATGTTTTTAATCTCTCCATTACCTCAAAGGTAGATGAGGAAACCTGGAATTATAAACTTAAAGACTCTCGAATGTCACACAATTTTTTAATTTTTGGTCGGTTGTGGTGCCTGAACTCTGGGCCTGGGCGCTGTCCCTCAGCTCTTCAGCTCAAGGCTAGTGCTCTACCACTAGAGCCACAGCACCAGTTCCAGCTTTTTCTGCTTATGTGGTGTTGAGGAATCAAACCCAGGGCCTCATGCATGTGAGGCAAGCACTCTACCACTGAACCACCTTCCCAGCTTCCATCACACAATTTTTAAAAGTGGAAGTTGGGATCTCGGGCAGGGCTTGTTGGACCCTTTGCTCTATACTACTGTCTTCATTAACCATGTACTTGGGCCAAGAATTGAGTTAGGTACTTAAACACATAACCTAGTCTAGATAGTTCCCCCGTATCAGCCTGTGTTTATAGAGAGGGGTAAGAGGTTAAGTGATATGCTCACAGGAGGGCTGGGAGTGAGTATGGAGCGTGAGCAGCTCACATGAAGGGCCACACTTTTGCCCTCACCATGCTAACACTTGGGACACGGTGGGCCTTGGGCACTGCCAAACACAGAGCCTGCACTTGTTTCATTGGGAGCTGCCAGACCAGCACAGTCTGCTTCTGATGCTGGGTTTTCCTGCGGAACTCAGAGACTCAGCCAGGACCCAAGATACAGAGTATGCCCCTTGAACTATGCAAGTCAAGAGGGAGAGTTTCTAGGAGAGTAGTCTTCTAGCGAGTTCTAGAGTAAGGACTAAGGTCTAAGGCTCTGAAACCAAGAGATAGCGGCAGAGTCCAACTTTGCCTTTTATTTGTTTAAGCCATGCCTAGTCTTCCTGAGCCTAACCCTCTTCATGGCAAATTCCCACTGCAGAGCATTTAGAGAACCAAAAGACAACCACTGACTAAAGCTCAGCATGGTGCCTGGCACATTTCAGGTCTACAATCCACAGTCATTGTCACCATTTGCATTCTGTAGCTGGTCTAGTTTTTTCCATAGTCCTGGGAGTAGTAGCCCCTAGTTCCTGCAAATGTGCTCAGCAGTTTAGAATATCCAACCAAGGGTAACGAGGCAGGAAATGTCAACCACAAAATGCTATAGCATTTTGCATCCTCTGAAGCAGGCGTGGTGAGGGAGTCTGCTTCTGATTTCACTCTGGAGCAGAGGACTTCATCAGCTTCCCTAGTACCAGCCCCACCCCTACCCCAGTGTAGCCTCAAGACATCTGGAAGGAGGCTTGTGACAACCAGACGTGTAAGTTATCTTGTTCATAAATTCTTCCATCAAAGAGAGTACTTGGGAGTATGCTCCCTAGGTGAGGACTACAGCAGTGTTGGGTGCTTCTGCTGGTCCACTTTCTGCCATCTCTAAAAACCATTCACATTTACTCTTAACTAAATGGAAATAACAAACTCCTGGGCTTAGAAGGCCAAAAGTCCCAAGTCACCTTTACGTTTCTTACCTCTTTCTCGAAGCACTTGGCCTGTTCTTCGCAGCCCAGGAGGGACTGTACAAACTCAGCCACCTACAGCAGAAAATGAAAAGCCTAATTTAAAACACACACCTGAAATAATTGAGGGTTGTAGTAACTCAACATGTGAATAAAATAGACTTCGGTTTCCACAAACGCTCGGATTTAAATAGTAACTATCAAGTCACATTAGCATTCATCCGCTCATAAATTAGACCTGCCCCAATGTCTTTTCCATCCTGTCACTAGGCTGACCTACATTGGGTTACGGGGATGGCCTCCATCTGTGTGGTGCTCTGGCCTTCCAGAAGCTTTCCACAGCTGATCATCTTGACCACCTTGTGGGGCTGGGAAAGGCAAGGATAATAGTTTTAGGCGGCAGTTTTAATGAAGGCCTCAAGAGATGAGAACTGCCCACCTTGTTTACAGGCAGCCGATGAGACCCCGTGTACTCATCCTGAGGGTCCACTCCTTCCCTGTGTCTGCCAGATTCAGCTGGATTCGCACAGGAACGACCATAAAACTAAAGCCCTGTGGCTGTATCAACTTACCCGCACTCACACTTGACTAGTAAGCAGCAGAGATTGTTTTGGAACCCAAACCTGGAATCCTGGAAAGTGGCTTCAAATCTTTAACTTGATTTTGGCTCTCACCTGTTCCCTCACTCTCCATCCCAGCCCTCCTCAATTTTCTTCTACGTAAGAGAGTTCCAAGACCTGGCTACCCACACAGGAAGCCCCCAAGTATTCTCAGCAGTGAAGCTGCATCATGGACATACACAATGAGTGCAGATTCTGGATGAACTGAATGACCAGTAGGCTCTAGTGGCTCTAGGCAGATGTGGCATGTGATCAGTGGGGCTGAGCAATGGGTGAATGGATCCTTGGGGGTGAGATCTAGTAAAGGAACTGTCTTCCTGCTGATCTTTCTCTCTCTCTCTCTGCCACCAGGTCTCCTCTCCTGGTCTCATGGAGGACTTCAGAGGCCATGGAGCCCAGCATCGGAGACCAACATCTTCTACTACAACAGGACTTAATATCACTTACTCCCACAAGCCTTTCCAGAAGTCAGCAGACAGAAAACATCAGGTGTTGGTTCCTGGTTCTGGAGCAGTGTGGGCCAACATCCACAGGATGCATGGGAGTTGTGACTCCTGTGTGTACATCTAAACTCTGCCCTGTGGTCTCACAGCCACCTTGTGTTTGTGGGAATGCAAAGGGTTAAGAATATCTTCCGGGCAGAGGGGGGGGGGTGTGCGTGGAGGAATTGGTGTGTTGGTATCTGCTTTACTCACCCCTGGTGCTACAAATATGCTTCATTTTGAATCACTTTGCAATCATCCTTCTAAATCGCGTGGTGATAAGGATTTGAGGACACTCTTCCTAAACCAGCCATGCCCTGACACCCCCAAGACCACACTGCAGCATGTGAGCTGCTAAGGCTGGCTCTGCTCAGCACAGTGGCCGGGTCTCACAGAACCAGGGTTTCCATGGTGCATAGGTAGAGGGAGCCCAGTTGTCCTAGTGAGTTAATACATTGTTCTTTTCTGGGTGATGAGGAAGCAAAGAGCTTCATGTATTTGCAGAGTGTCAATGGAAGTCAAGAAGGCTGCTGGCCAGGCCCCATAGATGGGTTCCTAGGGCAGGGAACAGCACTTTGGATAGATGCTCAAGTAGCACCTCCGGAGAGTCTTGGACCCAGGACACTGAGAGACAGAAAGGGTGGCTGTGTCCTGTAGGTTGTAGGCTGCTCTTCTGATTGATCATGTCTGCCTTGATTGTGTGCAAGGCTTTGCTTTGGTACCTATGAGCAGCTCAGGCCTGAACTATTGATGGGAGAGATAGGAATGATGAATAAGGGAGCAATCATTCATCAGTATCATACAAGATCACAAGATCCTTCTTTCAGAAGGAAAGATTTGGCCAGGTACTGGTGGCTCACACCTGTAATCCTAGTTACTCAAGAGGCTGAGATAGGAGGATTTAGATTCAAAACCAACCCAGGAAGACAAAAACCAAGAGACTCTTATCTCCAAGTAAGACTGGAAGTGGTGCTGTGGATCAAGTTGAGAGCACCAGCCTTGAACAAAAATGGCAAGCAAGAGTGGAAGTCTCTGAGTTCAGGCCAAAGTAGCAGTATACACACACATAAAGGTTTACCTTAGGTGAGAACTCAGGAAATCTTCATAAAGGAGGGCTCCTTGATGTAGGTAGGTATGTCACAGGTGGACAGGCAGAGAATTACAGAAATGAGCCCCCAGGGCAGGTAGGAGCAGCAGCAGAAAGGAATCCAAGTTGGTCAGTGGGAGGGAAATGAGAAGACTTTTGGGAAGCAGGGCTCACCTGGCCACATGTTGTAATCACCTGCAGAGCCTGCAGACCAATGAGGTCCAGGCTCAGGTCACAGAGACTGCAAATAAATAGAGCTGGACTGGGTCCACGTGCTGGCCTTTCTTTTCAAAGCTCGCTTGGAATGCTAATGTGCATGTACTAAAGGCTTGGGACCACAGCGCCAGGGAAAGTAGGAGAGGTGATCCAGGGCATCTCAATACACTTATGCTGTGACCTTTTGTGAGGGTTGGGGAATGTCTGCTGGACCATATTAGCTGCAGCCCAGTGGGGAACACAAGGACCTAGACACCTGGCATGGGGCAGAGCCCAGAGTCGAGGCAGAAGGGGCTGCAGAGGTAAAATCCTCAGGGCTGGAGACAGGTTGGATATAAGGTGAAAGCAATCTGCCTTAATTCCAGGAAAGCGCTGGAAGGCAGGGTCTCTCAAACTCAGTACTATTAGCACAATGGGCCAGCAACCTGTGGATGGCCCTGTGGATTGTGGGACATTTAACTACACTGTTGGTCTCTCCTCATTGGCTGCCAGCAGCAGCTGCAATCTTCAGATAGGTCCAGATGCTGCCTAATATTCTTGGAGAACAAATCACCTCAAATCTTCTATTCCGGTGACTTTAAAAGGGAGAGGTGTTAAGTGTCAGAAAATAGGAAAAGGGGGACCTGGAGGCTTTGTTTTGTCTCAGTCAAGAGCTGAGATAAGGTGTCATGTTGCCACAGAGCCAGTGATGTCCCACGGTGCTGTGAGGTACTCTGATGCTTTGTATCCATCACCCTGTCCTTTCCTGGATAAACAATATACTGAAGACTATTGCCTTCTCAGCAATGTCAGCAGAGAACTCATTGTCCACAGCACACATACACCAAGGTTGTGTTTTGGGGGGGAGGGGTGTGGTCAGTAATAGGGCTTGCACACCCAGTTCCATACTCTTGCTTGGCTTGTTTGTTTATGGCTGGTGTTCTACTGCTTGAGCCATGCCTTCAGTCTAGCTTTGTGCTGGCTAGTTAGAGATGGGGTCTGGTGGACTTCTCTACACAAGCAGTCTCTAAACTGTGATCTTCTAGGTCTGAGACTTCTGAGTAACTAGGAATACAAGCATGAGCCACCGGCACTGACCCCCAGTTTTAAGCCAGTGTTTGTAATGGGCTTAACTAATAGGTTAAATAAAGCATGCACAATAAATAGATAGTGAGTGTCTCTTGAGCAGTTCTAGCTTCTTCTGGGGTCCTCAGTTAGGCTCTCTGCAGACAACAGGGAAGCTGTGGGTCCGTGGACTTCCCTTCCCCCACTGCTCTAATTTTCTGCCTTTGAGGAAGAATTCACTTTGTCTCTAGTCTTTTTATCCAAAGAACAAGGTCTATGAACTCAAGCTTCTTTGCCCAGATCGTCTGTTAAAAAAAAGGTCCTGGTTAAGAATTATTTATTTATTCAGTTGGCATTTATTTTCCCTAAGCATAAATGCTATTGAGAGTTTTCATGGAAGGCATGTTTTGCGACAGTTTTTCCAAATGGAAAGTGGTGAGCTCTCAGATACTACCGAATAAAGTCTGAAAAGTTTCCCTCTCCTTCTCACCTTGAGAAAGACCTTTCCCTTCAAATTGTGGTAAAATGTAGACAGACAGCAGTTCAATGGGAATGAACCTATGAAAAGGGCTGAGCCAATCTGTCTGTGCTATATCCTCAGGGAGACAGCTGTGGATGGATCTGTTGTTTTTTTTTCCAAGATACTAAGACCCTGTTACCAGCAGAGGAACCAGGTTTGGGCTTGGCTCTGGGGAGCATCTGAATGCACGGGTTGCTTTCTTGCCTGTCTTTCATGCTCTAGGAGCACAGTGTCCCGTGGCTCAAATCCCTGCTTTGTTTTGGAAGGACACTGAGTAAGTTAATTCTAAGTATGAGACAGCAGTTTGGGAAGACGAAGGATGGCACTGCCATGAGCCTTGGCTTTACTCAACTCACATCCTCCCCACGACCTACTTTCCTTGGCTTCCTCTCTGGAGCTCAGCAGGCCTGTGTTCTGCAGTGGCCGCCATTCCTTCCATTTTCCCCAGTTCTGGTGTTTCTCTCTTGCTGTGCCTGGAGGTGTGTGCTCGATTATACGGTCTCAATGTCCACTGGGGACCAAGTTTGCAGGCCGAGTCTCTCTTTGCTTTTTTCTTTTTCTTTTTTAATAGCAGAGGGTTTTGTTTTGTTTTGTTTGTTTGAAGGGCCCAATTGTAGAAGGCTGCAGTGCTTAGCTAGCAGTACCCTGAATTTTTCCAAACTCTCTCTCCTGTGTAAAGACTGCTTTTAAAGTAGCTGCCATCTTTTATACTTAATGATCATTTAGGGAACACTTTGTAGAGCCTAGGGCAATTTATATGTGGTGTTTGAGGATGCATTTTAGAATCAAAGAGATAAAAGTAGCCACATGTGTGTCAAGCATAACTGAGTCATTACCTGGACAGTAATGTGCACAGAACACATCATAACTTGCTCATGTGCGCTGACTATAAAATTCATCTCTGTTCAATCATTCATTCCTTCAGATACTGGCCTAACACCTGTCTCATCAGGATGCTTTGCTTTTCAGATCTATACAGCTATAAGAAGGTAAAAATATTTTAGTCCCTACACTTGAAAGCTTGTAGTATTAAATAGAATACTTCTTTGTTATAGAGTAAGAAGTACTTACACTGATGAACACTGAAATGTGTGCTCATACACTAACTATCATGACACCTACTATGCTGTCATCTGTTTCTTCCTTTCATTTCATAACCATTAGATTGAGTTCACAGTCTACCCATGCTTTGAAAACCACTGCTGTGGAAGAGACAGCCACAGTGACAAAGGAGTTAAAGCCAACTCTCAGCTCTAGGGAGTGAGAAAAAGGCCATGCTTGGCTTCTCTTCACAGGTAGCATAATGTAGAGCAGAGGTCTTTCTCCTGGGCCAGGATGGCAGACAAAGGGATTGTTTTCTCTCTTCAGCCTCTGCTATAGACATTCCGTGTTAGGTCTTGCCGAACGGCACTTAACAGGATGCCCAAAGTTCATTTCAGCATGCCTGGTCCTTGGCTTCTGCGTGCCCTCCCTCCCCGCCTCCCCCACAGTGAGTCCAGGGAGAATAAAACACAAAAGCAGCTCCCACAGCCAGCATCCTGTTTGGTCTTGAATTGCCTTTGTAAATCATCCCTCCTCACCTGTCACTTCTATTGTGACATTCGGAGCAACCCACCCCCCATTGGTAAGTACCCTCCCCATGCCCACTATGTGGCCTCTCTCCAGAAAGCTGCATCGATTTTAAAGGCAAGGAACACACAACCACAAAGCCCATGGTTTTCAAACCATCCGGGATGACCCTCAAGGACCTTCTTTGGCATTGGAAAATGTACTATCAAGATGAAGGCTATGGAAAGAGATCTAGGATGTGGTTCTTATACCCAAGGGCAGCTTGTTAGGGAGATATGAAGACTGAGCTGGGTCAGCTCTGTGTCAGCAGCAAGAAGATGTCTGTCTGTCTCTGGTCCATCCCTGATGGACACCATGGTAATGGAAACACAGGGAAGCATTGTTGCGAGCACTTGATGCAAGGCACCTGACCTTTTGAATATCTCTTGGGCTTCTGCCTAAATTCCAAGGGCTCTTCCAGCACTGCAGGGCTGAGACAGCGCACTGCTACTGAGAACTCAGGAGCTAGGATTCACCTTCTTACAGCACTCAGCAGCATCTGCAGACTCTCTGGGCTCTTCCTTTTGAAATCTTTCCAATCTTGAGACTTTAACCTGTGAGGACTAGCTACTCCCTTTGGTCATCTTCCGATGTCCGCCTTTCAAGTTCATTATGTGTCAAACTTGCAACTTGTGAGATCAAGACCCTACCTGACTCCATTTCCTCCTTACTGCTTGCTGGTCCTCATACTCAGGGTTCACGTTCTTTTTGTAAGAACAGCTTCCCTGAGAAAGAAAAAGAAAACAAGCTTTCTTCTTCACTAAAATCATAATCATGCACTGTGCACTAGGGGCTTACACCTGAAATCCTAGCTACTGAAGAGGCTGAGAACAGAGGATTATGGTTCAAAGTCAGCCTGGATAGGAAAATCCATGCAATTCTTATCTCCAGTTTGTTAGGTAAATTAAATTGGCAGCCGAAGAAAGAGAGCAACACGTGGTATTCAGGCAAGGGAAAGGTTTATTTGCAGGCCACCTCTGGTCAAGTTGGAAGCCCACGCAGCAGGAATAAAAAGGATCAAACCACAGCCAGGCCAGACTTATCAAGGCCAGGGGCTGGAAGAAGGTGTGGTCCACCGGATGGGGATGACACCTCAGGGAGGGGGGGAGGTGACTGCCTCCAAGTGTGTTGGTTACCTAGGTGACACAGGTTCAGAAGACTTAACCAAGAACAGGAATGAGTCCGCTCCACCTTCCCAGGGTGGGCCTTACACAATTAACCAGAAAAAAAAAAAGCTGGAAGTGGAGCTGTGGCTCAAGGGGTGGAGCACTAACCTTGAGCAAAAAATGCTTAGGGACAGTGCCCAGGCCCTGAGTTCAAGCATACACACACACACACACACACACACACACACACACACACACACACACACACACACACACACACACACACACACACACACACAGAGGTAATCATGTACAAGTTTTGCAAACCTCCTAGACTTGGACTCTGTAGCCTCAGCTGGTCCCTGCCTGAGCTCTGACCTGGCCTGCCATGAGCTATGTTGCGTGATCCACAACTTGCCTCCCCTTGACTTTCTTCCATGGACTTTGCTTGCTTTTCCTTAAGTGCGCATTTGCAGCCCTAATTCCCTTACCTTTCAGTCTGAGTGCCTGAACCAGTGCTCGGACCGCACAGGCTCTCTCTGAACATACAAGAATAGAGAGCCCTTGGTAGCCCGAGTTTGCACCCATTAATGACAACATCTCACATTTCTGTCCCCTAAAACATCTATGTACTCGTGACTCACAGATCCCACTAACTACATGGCCTATCATAAATGCCTCTGATTGTCCCTCTACCCCCACACTGGGCTCTTCCCCAAAGCTACTCTTCTTCTGACAGCAGCACCATTCTTTCCCATTCTTTCAAAGGATCTTCTTGGGCCTTACAGCTCTCACATGTTATTATCCTAATTAAGTACTAAACTGTGCAGTGCCGAGACTATAAATGGAATCACATTTGGCTCATTTCACTTTTTCATCTTCTGTGTCTCGTTGCCTTCCCTGAGCTGTTGCTTTCAACTTAAAACAACTGCAGTCAATTCTTCTTCCTGTAGCACCAGTCAGGCTCCGGTTATCCCACACCATGGCCTTGCTGGCAACTCCGTGGTTGTCTACTTCTCCCTGCACTCTCCTTCTTTTGGAAGATCTTTGTTGTTCTTATCTTCCTGAAATACTGGCTTCAAAAACTAGTACTTCATAGGCTCCAGTAGTCTGCTGGGCCATGCCCATACCTGCCTGGCTTCCAAGGCCTTTCATACCCAGCTGTTCTTGCCTGTCTCAGGCTGCTATCCTCCAGACCTAGGTCTTCTGTGTGTGAGCTGGGAAAAGCTAGCTTAGACCTGGCTCTGACTGTGTGGTCTTAAGCAAATCACTTAGTCTCTGAGTAACTCAGAATCCAACTTTTCATTATTGTAATTTCATTTGTTGATGGTGTGAAGGACCAGCAAGAGAAGAGGAGCCATTCTGGATCTTACTTGTAAAATGGTACAACTTCAGATGATTGGCTTGAAAGGCAATAATGGATGAATTGGCCTTTGTTCTTAGCTAAACTTCTCTTTTAGGGCAGTGTTGTTTCAAGGGCAAAACTATGCATGACTTGATTATAGACATAACTGGCTATAATTCACTAGCTTGGTCATGAGCACATTCTGTAAACTTGTACAAATTCATAAACAAGAGGCAGACTCAAAATACTATTTAAGGAACAGGATCATGGTTTACTCATTCTTCAACATCTAGATGGTGCCTGTCATGTTGAGTCATGTTACCACAACCAAGACACTATGGGCCTTCCACAAAGGGTAGGGGAGGTGGCCAACCAGAAGGACATGCTGGAGAAAAGGCCACCTCTGCTTGTCAGAGGAAGCAGGGCACAGGTGAGCTCAGGCTCCTCAGGAGAAGTGCCTGGTATGGGACAGACAAGGAAGTTTCGTCCTCCAAACTCTGAGTGAAGCTGATTACAGCCAGTGCTCAGTGAACATCTTACAACTAACTTAACCATCTCTGCTTTGAATCTTGTCCTTAGAGTGACCTGGTATCTCCTTCATGGAAATAAAAATGCTATCTTGAGTGCTAACTGCTGAAATGATACCTTTATCAGAAGAAACATCTGTCAAACAGCACATTCCTTCAATTAAAACTGTTTTAGCCAGGTGCCAGTGGCTCATACCTGTGATCGCAGCTACTCAGGCAGCTGAGATATGAAGATGGAGGTTATAAGCCAGCCCAGGAAGAAAAGTCTGTGAGACTCTTATCTCCATTAACCAGCAAAGCCAGAAATGGAAGTATGGCTCAAGTGGCTGCCTTTAGAAAAATAAAGCTAAGGGAGATTGTCCTGGCCCTGAATTCAAGCTCTACTACCAGTACAAAAAGCAAATGCCTTAAAAATGTGACATTGCTACCTCACTAGGGTAAGCAATAACTTAACCAACTGTGTTTATACTAAAACCTGATCTGACTTCTTCCCTCTGTAGAGCATCTGACCCAATGTTGTGATCTGATCATCTCACACTGGCAAGAGGGACCTGCTCAGGACACAGACCATCCCAGTAGCATGTGCATGTCCCAGAGAAGATACTGCTGAGCTGCTTTCTTGTGTGCTTCCCCCGTCAAAGCTGTGAGGTAAATGTGAAAGCCTAGGTCCTTCTGCTTCAATCAGCCTTGGCAGTTAGTGATGGAGGGCAGGACTGTGCTGGGCTAAAATTGGGCATGGACACACAAAATGAACCAGACAAGCTATAGGCTTTCCTGATTTTCTCCCTCCAACATGAATTTTAGACTTTATATGGAGATGCAATACCTAAAAGAAAAAAAAGGCATTTTCCCAGGCATTAGAGGACCTCTGTAGCATGACTCTGCTCACCTCATCCACTGTCCATCGGGCCACTTGGCTGGCCTGAATGCCAGCCACACCTGGAAGAAGCTTGCAGTGCTGCTCTCTGCCAAGGGAAATATCACGGAACGGATGGGTAGACATGAAGATGGACTGGTGAAGAGGCTGCTGTGTCTGCTCAACTGAATATTCTGAAAGAGAGCCACATGGAGTGAGCATAGCACTTAGCACGAGGCAGCTGGGGTGGGTGAGAGGCAGATGCAATGAGCACCCTTGTCTTGTGCTTGAACAGGGCCACTGCCAAGCCTAGTGCATGCCACCAGTCTGCTTTAGAACAGAGGACACACAAAACATGTCATGTAAGGCCCAGAAGACTGTAGCTGTTTGCTAGCCTACTTCAGATCATCTCTGTAAGATATTCTTTAGTGGCCAAAGAAGGGTTAGCTTGTCCCTGCTCCTGGCTCCTCTCTCCTTACATTAGAACTCAGAGGAAGCAAGGATTTGCGTGTACTGTGAGGACATAGCAGATTAGTACTCTGAGCCCTTTGGGATGTGTACATACACAAAGAGCCAGCTCTTCCTGGAAGCCACATTCTACATCTCTAAACACAGAAGAGCTCAGGACCACATCTGGCCTCCTAAGTCCCCTGGTGAGACTGAACAAAATGCAGTACAGGGTCCCCATGAGAACCTGGATGACATCAGCTGCTGCTCTAGCTTTCCAGTGGGACACAATGACCTCACCTGGGGAGAAGCAGTGCAGCAAATGGCCAGGGACTTCTGGAGAGCAACCTGGGATGCCAAGACTTCCCTGGCACAGGTGTTGATAAGTGCTCTCTCTACTCCCTCTCTCGGTCTCTGTCTCTCTCTCCCTCCCTCCCTTCCTCCCTTTCTTCTCCTTTTCTTTCCTTTCCTCTCCCTCCATTTTCTCTTTGCCAATACCAAGGCCTGAACTCAGGGCCTCATGCTCTTCTCAGTGTTTTCACTCATGGCTGGATCCATACCTCCATTCCAGCTTTTTCTGCTGGTTAATTGGAGATCAGTGTCTCCCAGCAGCATTCTCTTTTCAGGGAGTGACCTCTGAATGCACCACAGTTCTAAGATACAAGGGAGAGCAGCCATGGTTTGCCAACAGTAGCTGCTTTTATCAAGGAGATTCAGTAGGTTCTCCAGGTTCTTCAGCCTCGTCTGTTTTAATACCAGTGTACTAGTATTCTCTCTTTAGGAGGGATTTTACTCATGCTACATCCCAATGTTTAGGATGGAACCATCCATCTCATTTCCCTACTGATTTTGCTTTGAGTCTCTGCATGGAGGAGGAGTGGAACCATTCATTACTCAGGTTTCAGCAGTCCGCTGCCTCTGTAATGTTATTATTTTGTCCTCCTTTTTTTTTTTTTTGGTACTGGGGACTGAACTCAGGATGTTGTACTTGCTAGGCAAGCATTTTCCACTGAGCTACATCCCAGCCCTATAGTGGTATTTTTTTTTGTTGTTGTTGGTCATGGGGCTTGAACTCTGGGCCTGAGCGCTGTCCCTCAACTCTTCAGCTCAAGGCAAACATGCTACCACTTGAGCTACAGCGCCATTTCTGGTTTTCTGGTGGTTTATTGGAGATAAGAGTTTCATGGACTTTCCTGCTCAGGCTGGCTTTGAACTGCTATCCTCAGATCTCAGCCTCCTGAATAGCCAGGATTATAGGTATTGAGCCACCGGCGCCCAGCTATAGTGGTATTTTTTAAGATAGTTCCAATACACACATGCAAAGAAAGTAAAGCTACTAATATTTAAAGACTTTGAAAAGACAGATTACAAAATGAAATACCATCAGAATCTTCTCGAGGTCCGCCTTTCCTAAGAATGCAGATGGTGATTAAATGAGCAGTAGCCCTATAACTTAAAAGTCATTTTTGATGATTCGTGTTTGACTAACTTAAACATTTGCTTTGTAAACACTTCTGCCTCTAATTAGGTTAGATTGACCTCATGTCTTCCAGGGTCAATCACCTATCTGTTTTAGATCAGTAAAGTGCTCACTGTAAGCTAGGTTTTATCACTGGGCTTCTCTGTATAAAGATGCTGTATTGGATCAGAGCAGACATCTCCCATTTACCAGTGCTTCCTATCCACCTAGATAAAGAGACAGCAAAATTGCTGGCTTCTTCCCAATTCTTCTGCTCCAGTTGCAACCAGCAGCAAATTCCTCTCTAACAGCCCATTGTCCAACACTGACCTTTTTAGTATGTAAATAGGTTATCTTTGTGTAGTTCAGCCAACACTATGCAAGTGAGGCTGTAGGTTCTGAAAGGAAACTTCACATCTTCCTGGAGCACTGAGAAATGTGAATGCTCTTTAATGAAGTTGTAGGGATGGACAAGGAGCACATACAAAGGAAGCCAACCCAGAAACACCTTGGTCTGCAGGGAGGGCAGGGTAGACACCTCCTAGGACTTTCCTGGGAAACTAGAGGTGAAGCCATCTATTCTTAGGGATTAGACCTGAATCAAAGATGAGCGTTAGTCTGGAAAGGAATTACTGCACCATTCAACTGGGTATGTTTGCTGAAATAGCCTGGACTTATAAAACAAACAAACAAACCTGTAGGTGTATCTCAAATTCTTAATCATATATAACTTCCAAAATATATATGACTCTGAAAAGACACATTAATAGACCTTATATTTTAATCTTATTTATTTTTTATTATATTTTATTTTTCTGCCAACACTGTGGTTTGAATTCAAGATCTGGGCACTGTCTCTTAGCTCTTTCACTCATGGCTAGTGCTCTACCACAGCTCTACTTCTGGCTCTTTGGTGGTTAATTGGAGAAAAGTCTCTTGCATTTTTCTATCCTACCTGGCTTTGAAACACTATTCTCAGATTGCAGCCTCTTGAATACCTAGGTTTATAGGTTTGAGCCAGTGATGCCTAGCTTGAACTTTATATTTTAGAAGTACAAAGACATCACATGCTAGTGACTAGATTCACAAATAAAATCTTAAGACATTTAAGATGTAAAATGACATCTGTATTTCAACACCATAATTTTGTAGGTGGATTGTCTACTTTGGGGTGCTGAGGCATACTCTTGGAAACATACCTAGCAGGCCTTAGAGTACATTCCTGTAGGAAAGAAAGACTACTTTATCCCATAAGGCCTGAGTTAGGCCCAACAGGGAGCCTCTGAATTAGTTCAGAAGGAGCAATGGGCCTTCTCTAAGTCAATTATGGGAGTACCAATAGCCACCCTGCAGGGCTAGAGTACAGAAGCCAGAGAAAGTAAGTACTGCAGTGAATGGAGGGTAGGTAACACTCCAAACTCAATCTGCAAACTCTCTGAAGCTAGGTTTCAGGTCTCACCAAGAGACATTGACTAATTCTCCATTAACAAAAGACCAGATTCACTTTCCAAGAGTAACAAAGGAGGAAATGCATCTTGAGGAGTGTTTTCTGGTGACTATTCTGCCTTCTTTTTCCTCTTTACCAGTCTATTTTCTTCCACAGGTGATGTGCTTTGGGAGTGGGACCCCTACTTGGGTGTGGATGAAAGAAATCATTCAGGAGCTGTGTGTCTGAGGTGCTATGGCATGGAGGGAAGGTCTGAGTCAGTACCAGAGTGCTTACTTCTGAAGCCTGGTACTCATACACCATAGTTGAGTGATCCTGAGTGAGATATCTAATTCCGATGCTTTAAGGTCTTTCCACCTATAACTTGGGCAATAGTAGTACATAGACCTCAATGAATGAATGTGATGAGACGCTAAATAAATTAGTGTTATGTTATTGTAACATAGAAGGGTTTTAAATGTTCTAGCAGTAGTCATTGATGAGAATCTGCAATCCCCAAAATGTGAAAGTCCATCCCCTACCACTGTAACAGGTGCCTAATTCCTTAGCAGGCCACACCTGGCTGAACCAGGACCTGCTCAGTAGGTTTGCATGGCAAACTCCTGGAACCAGGCCTGTGTCCATTACTTCAGGCCCAAGCCTCAAACTTGCAAAGTCTGGCCTCATCTTTTCCTACTCTCTAGACACCTTCACACAGGACACTATGCTATTCAAGTCCCTTCAGCCCTGCTCCCCAGCATGCCAAGCCTGTGTCTCCTGAATCTCCTCATGTCACCATGGTATCCCTCTTCAACTTTCCATTAAAGCTGATCTGGTCTGTTGAGGTTGATTTCTGCTCTTTCTTTATTCAAATACCCTCATGACTCGGTTTCCTAAAAGTCAATGTGGGGACCTATAGTATTCCCAAAGCTCATGTAGCTAGCTAATGCTAAAACCTATGAAAGCTGGCATCCAGATTCAGGATCTTGAGG
Source organism: Dipodomys spectabilis (assembly GCF_019054845.1). Lineage (NCBI taxonomy): Eukaryota > Metazoa > Chordata > Mammalia > Rodentia > Heteromyidae > Dipodomys > Dipodomys spectabilis. The sequence goes on from NW_024870912.1 coordinate 1,963,597, forward strand.
ATTGAGTTTAAATTTCATAACTAACTGGTCCTGGAAGGACAGGGCAGGGATGATCAGAATGGTACCCTCAGATAGCGTAAGACTTCTGCTACCCAGGGACAGTGGGGATCAGTGTAGCTGCCACATGGCACTGCTCAAATGCACTGCCTGGCAGCTTGGAGATTATGAGACTCTTGACAGACTTTTTAAATTGAGGGTGATTTGCATTATTTTAAATTCAGTGCATAACATAAGACTTTTGCAACTATCTATCTAAAATTTTGCATACATTCCTACATGACATGAATGTACTGATTTTTAATTTTACCCCCAAGCCAATCACAATTTAAGTCATATGAGATACTCATTAGAGAGCTGCTAATGAATTAAACATCATAAGCCGTTGATGGAAATCCATGTGCTGTACGTCTAATGGATGTCCCACAAGATGATTGTGGAGTTAAAACTTTCCTCTCACCTAGTGTTTTTATTGCTAAAATATTTAAATATGTTGAAACACACAAACATTACATTAGGAGTGCTTATAGTAACTGTCAGCATAGCACCTCCCATCTAGGTGTGTCTAAGTATACTTTGTGATGCTCTCACAGTAACAAAACCACCCGCCGACTAAGTTCCCAGATTGTGTCAATTAAGTGACAGGCAACCAACTGTCCTGTCCTGTCCTTTAAAATCATTCTGCTCAAATCAGGGAGATAAGATAAAATAAAGACTGTGACCCAGCCCAGCAGCTTATACCTGTAAACATAGCTAGCTACTCAGGAGGCTGAGATCTGAGGATCATGAGTTGGAGCCAGCACAGGGAGACAAATCTGAGAAACTCCTGTCCTCAGTGAATAAACAAGAAGCCAGAAGTGGAGGTGCGGCTCAAGTGATAGAGCATTGTGTATGGTGAGTGAGAGCTCAAGGTGCTGAGGTTGAGTCCCCAAACTGACACACACACACACACACACACATCCCACTACCACCACCACCACTACCACCACCACTACCACTACCACCAACAGCAAAAGAAATAGGCCAGATCATTCTATCTGAGGCACTATGGATAAGCAGGAGCTTTCTGATAAGAAAGGTTTCCCATTTTGAGGGTAGGAATGGTTACCCATGCCCTTGACCTATGGGGTCTAGCATTCCGGGGTTCCACCACTCATGACTGAGGGAAGATGGGCTGCTTTCCTCTTCCACTGCCTCATTTGCAGCAGTGACTCCTGCCACTTTCCAAAAAGCCAAAGAAATTCAGCCTGCCAAAGCAGCCTCCTACTGGAGGTTTTAGCATTCTAATTAATCAAAATGTCCTCTGTTCCAGAAAATGAAATGCTTGTGCAATCCTGGCTTTGATTTGAACACCGGAGTGTGAGTGACAGTAACAAAGGGCTAAGGCTATCCCTATAATTAGGATATTTCCCCTTCCAGAAAACAGTACCCTGCTTGTCACTTCAGTGGCTCACCAATTTGTGAAATTGTTTGCCTGGAAAAATTATTTGCAACCATTTTTATGGTATTGAGTATTTCTTTGGAATTTTTTGGCCTTAAAAATATAATGAAACTGGGCACTGGTGGCTCATACCCATAATCCTGGCTACTCACGAAGCTGAGATCTGAGGATCTTGCTTCATATCCAGCCTGGACAGGAAAGTCAGTGAGACTCTAATCTCCAATTAACCACCAGAAAACTGGAAATGGCACTGTGGCTCAAAGTGGTAGAGTGCTAGACTTGAGCAAAAAGAGCTCAGGGACAATGCCCAGGCCCTGATTTCAACTGACAAAAAAATGAAATAAAAATAAAAATATAATAAAGCACCAGTGACTTATACCTTCTCTTGAGAGGTTGAGATCCAAGGATTACAGTTTGAAGCTAGACTGGGTAGAAAACTGTGAGACATTTAATTTCAAATAACCACCAAAAAGCTGGAAGTGGAGCTATGTCTCAAGTGGTAGAATGCTTTAGGCAGAAAAATCTCAGGAACAGTGCCAGGGCCTTGAGTTCAAGCCCCAGAACAGATACTAGCATAACACACACACACACACACACACACACACACACACACACACACACACACAGAGTGTTTAATGATATCATGAAGTATGATGTGATCTGGAGGCCACTGAACTTTCCCAGGCCAACATGGTCAGTGCTATATCCTACTGAATGATCCAAAGAGGCTTTTGACCAGGTCACTGGAAGGCCTCTTCAGTTCCACTCAACACCAAGTGTTCTAGTTCCAAAGATGTTTAGGCATCATCTGTCTCCCAGAAGCAGTAAATGACATCCTAGAAGCCATAGGTTTCATTAACAGTCAGAAAATTCCAGCCAGGCTGTTGAGGGTCCCTGGAGACAGCCAGACTGACCCGTTGTCGGTGGTGTGTGATCCTCAAAATACTATGAACTAGGAATGTGGGCCCTAATGGTTCATGCCTATAATCCTAGCTACTCAGGGGGGCTCTAAGATCCTAAGGATCAAAGCTAAAAGCCATCCCAGGCAGAAAAGTTCATAAAGTTGGAAGTGAAGGTGTGGCTTAAGTGATAGAGCACTCCCTTGAGCAAAAAAGCCAAGAAAGAGCACAAAGCCTTGAGTTCTGGCACATAAAAAAAGAGAGATAAAGAGAAAGAAAGAGAGATAGAGAAAAGAAAAGAAAGTAGGCAGGCAAGCAGGCAGACTTTTACTTGTTTCTTTTTCATTAAGTGTGGACACTAGACAATTTTTGTTCTGTTTCTCTTAGACAGTACTGATCTGGAAGGGTGTTGAGCTGGCTAGGAGCCTGGATACAATGAGCACTTACTCTTGTTGGATTATCCCCTCCCTCCACAAGAGTGGCAGAAGCCATGAAGTGATGAGTCTGTGGCCTAAGTTCTTGTTGCAGCTCCACCATTCATTAGCGATGAAACACTGAGCCATGAAGTTCTCTGACATACAGTTGATAACGAATACCTGCTGAATGCCTGAACAGCTAACCAAATGAATGGATGCATGCCTTAGGAACTTTTCATTCACTCCATAAACAAAAAGAGACTTTCAAGAGTAGCTTAGGAACCATTCAAACTTAGAACCACTTCTTCTTCGTGTTACAGCCCAAACCCACATTACTAAACCTGAAGAAGTTTATGGTAGACAGCGGCCCTCTATTCTTCCTGGGGCTTGAATAGGGTTGGGTAGGTGGGGGGAATGAGAGAACTGAGGGTTCTGGGGGACTTTAGTATCTATTAACCCCTGTTCCCATCATTCTAGCGCCCTTTTAGATCAGGTACCAGCCCTGTGACAGTTCCTGTGAATCCTGGTGTGAACTTTCCAGCTCTGCTCACAGCCAGGCCACCTTCCTGCTCTCACCCACCTGAGGCATGCACCTGCAATCAGGGAGATGCTTTGTTCTCTTGGCTCCCCTCCTGAAGGCATCTGGAGACCCTGGGACGTAGTGATGCTCTGAGAGCATCCGGCCACTGGTCCTTCCACGTGGGTGACATCCTGCCACTCCGTTTACTCCGTGGTTAGGAGCTGCATCCAGCCCTTGCCAGACTCTGCTCTTCTATATTCCCATGTGTCCTCATCCTTCTTGCTCAGTTCCCACAGAAACCTAGGCCTGTTTCTTTTCCCCAGCAGAGGCTGCCACAAGCTGATGGACACACGAGACAGCAGTCTTTGTGACTTCCCTTAGCTGGATGCCTCCACACAGGCTCTTTCTAAGAGCTCTCTAAACAGAAGAAGTAGAAAGTAATATGATTCTCAGGGCAGGACGCAGCAGCTGGGGCCAACAGGAGCATGGTCGGTTTCAACTCCCTAGGTTAGGGCTTTATTCTTTCTACTGATACCATTTTAACAAATGTCCTTTAAGGCATCTTGAGTCTCCCCTGTTTATCACTTGCTGGCTGATCCAGGCTTCCCCATGGCTGCCTACAGGACCCCCCCACTCACCACCCTATCTGGGAACTGATTACTCTTCAGTCTCTTGTCAGTGGAGTATAAGTTCAAGGACAGGCCCTTCCAATCATTTTCAGAGGCCTGAGGTGGGCCCCAGACCTGACAAACAATAAGCACGATACAGGTGCTTACTTAATGCAAGATGCTAGCGTGGAACCATCTCAGAACTCCAATGAAACACAGTGGCAAATGCTAACACAGCCTGTGCCGGCGAAAACAGAGTTTCCATCCCGTGTTTTCTCATCGGCCAAGTACACCCATGACTCAATAGCTGGGGATTGTGATCGTTCCTCCTGTCGATAGGTGAGAAAGCCAGATATCTTTTGGTTTCATTTGCACTAAAATGAACATATTAACTTTTGATGTGTTAGTCATCCAATAAAAGACTTTATTCAGTGCAGCATAGTGTCTGTGGCGAAAGGGTGACCTTTCAGTTTAATATCTATCTGTTCCTCACAGCTGGTGACATTATTAATTAACTCCTTTGATTGAGTACTACAATCCAATTGCCCAGCATGTATTTCTAGCTATTTTCTGCAAGACTGGCCTCCGTCTCACTCGCAGAGGTGAGAACGCAACTGAACAATCATGAGCATCAACTTGACCAGAGAGCCAGGACGGCTCTTCTTCCTGTAGATATTCATTCCTACTTGGCCCAGGCAGGGAGAGGAGAGGAATGACAATAGTGGGTCAGTGCTGACAAACCTGAAAGGCTCTACCACTGGATGCTTCTGTGAATGTGAGGACAAGAAATGATCCAATTGTACCATATGCTATTTCCCATGGTGGACATTGATACTGGGTTAGAAGGTACAGGTGGACTTGAAGTAGAGGTTTTTGAGGATACTTGGGACCAGAAGGGTTTAAAATTTCAGATTTTTTTTTTTGCTGTGGGTGTAGCATACTTACATGTACACAATTAGGTATCTTGGGGATAGAACTTGAGTCTAACTACAATATTATGTCCCATATATAACTTACACACATAGCCTGAAGGTGATTTTTATCAAATATTACTAATAATTTTGTGTATGCCCAAATCTCTACTTATAGCATAGACAACATTAAATACATTTGAAACTTTGGGTTTTGAGGTTGGGAGTTCTTAACGTGTAGACTGTCCAAGTTCAGGGTAGGAGATGGGTAGTCATGAGTAGCGTGGAGTTAGGATACAGTGCAAAAGCCCAAACAGATGATCCTCCAACCTGCCCATCTCCGGACTCCCAAGAGGCTGATGTTGAGAGGGGCAAGGGAATAACACAAGTTAGAAGTAGACATCCTTACACCACCTGCCTTAGTATTGTGTCTATGCAAACTCCAAACCCCAGCTGAGCACCTCCATGGAAGCTGTACAAGAGCTGTTTGCTGACAACTCACAGGGCTTGTATGAAACTACGAATCCTGGGGGTTAGGCAGAAGGACACCTCTCTGCAATGATGGAAAGCCAAGCCTAAAATTCCCAATAAGTGTGTGCCATGCATGAATGCCCCTGTCGGCTCTGCTTTCTCTTTCTGGAGTACCTTATTCTCCAGTACTTGGTGAGCCATTTAAGCCAAAGACTTAACATGGGGGCTCAACATGACCAGCAATTCCCAGGTGAAAAGATTTGTGAGGCTCAGGTCAAAATCCAGCCAGTTGAAGGCACAGCCTCATGTGGCTAGCCAAGGGCATGTGGCCACAACATGGACTGAACCAAATGCAATGATCCTCAGAGCCAGTACCTCAGGGGCAGAGCACCATTGTAGGCACACTGGCTCTGTCAGCAACCACCAGACTTAGTTTCATGGGGCCAGCTGGTGGTCCAGGGAAGAAGACCCCTCAAGATACTTCCTATTGATTTGTCTGCTCCACATGAGTTCAGCAGGGGCAGAATTCTCGCCTTTCTGTTTTACAGATGGTCCAGTCATATAAGGGATGCAAGATGGGGTAGAGTTCCACACTGATCCCACAGCCCACACACAGGGAGGTTCTTTTCCTCTGACCTTCAACTGTGGCTCCCACGCACCTTGGTCTAAATGGCGGAAGGCAGATGTGAGGGTCTGTGAAGGGGGTGTGGTTCCATGATTCCTAGGAACCCTTCCCTCTTCTTTCATAAGGAAATCTTTTGTTATGTGGAGATATGTACTATCTGAATTTCCAGGCTGGTTGCTTGCACATAGCAACAGATTTATCTCAGAATATACTTGCTACAGTGACATTACTTGAAACCTATGAGGGTATCGTCATAGCCAGGGCTGTGGGAATGGCAGTGCATGGGTTCTGCCTGGAAAGAGGTGAGAGGAGGCACCTCTTCCACAGGTGCTGGGGGCAGGGCTGCAGCTCACCCTTGTGGCTCCCCGGCCTGGAGAGCTGTCTCCTTCCCTGCAGCCCAGTGAGATTCTCACCCTGCATATTGCCAAGGGCTCTCCTCATGGAGATGTGACATGTGCACAGACAGAATCAGAGAAGTCAGCCTGTATGGAGGGCACTTAGAAATCCAAGCAGCTTCTCCATCTGTTCTCACAGAATCAGAGATCAGTCTGTCCCACAGACAGTGCTGAGCATGTGAAGGTGCTTCTCTTCCAGCATAGGCCAGGACTCAAAGCCTGGAGACTCAGGGAGGCAGAGCTTACCAGAAGCTCGCCTGCTCCTTGGTGAATTAAATTGAAATCTCTACTCACTCTTGGGTTCATGATGGAGAACATATCAATGAATTGGTCTGTAGACTTCTTGTCACATTTCACTTCGAGGCAACTGCAACGAGGAGGCAGCTCTGGGCCACGTCTTTTGGTAGGCATCCTAGATCCCACCCAGGTTTCTCTTGCTTCACAGACCAGCCACACAGCGGCGCACATTGGACACACGGCGTCCCCAGCTGCTCCAGCCTTGGCCTGGTTTGTGGTCTCTACTGGACCCACCAGGACCAGCAAGGGGGAAAGCAGTCCCTGGCAGCTCTCTCTGGTGTCTCAGACGTCCTGATTCTACTCCACTCAGCATCTGCTGAGCCCTCCTCCCTGGTTTCCAGCTTCTCTTTTATGCACAGAGAACAGACACATGCCCTTCACATGGCCATTTTGGCATGAGCCCTCCTGTCCCCTCACCCTTTGTGCTAGCTGTCCTCTGGACCCTCCAGCCTGGTCTCACCTTAAGCTCACTTACCTGCATAACCATGGCCTGAAGATTGAGAAAAGATGGGCACATTAAAAAATGCAATCTTTTTAAATGAAGAAATTTGCCAAGCGTGTATGGCTCATGCCTATTATTCTAGCTACTCAGAAGGCTGAGATCTGAGAATTTGGGTTGGAAGCCAGCTCCATCAAGAAAGTCTATGATGGGCTGGGAAGGAGCTCAGTGGTAGAGCGCTTGCCTTGCATGTCTGAGGCCCTGGGTTTGATTCCTCAGCACCACATAAGAAAAAAGCCGGAAGTGGCGCTGTGGCTCAAATGGTAGAGCGCTAGCCTTGAGCTGAAGAGCTGAGGGACAGCGCCCAGGCCCAGAGTTCAGGCCTCACGACTGGACCCCCCCCCCCAAAAAAAAAAAATAGAAAGAATGTCTAATGAGATTCCAATAAACTACCAAAAAAAAAAATAGAAGTGGTGTTATGATTCACTAGGCCTTGAGCAAAAAAGATTGGGACAGCTTCCAGGCCCCAAGTTCAAGCCCTGGGACTGCTCAAAAACAAAAACAGAAATAAAAGAAGCAATTAGCATTTTACATAAAATATAAAATATTGTATACTTTCGTCTATCTCTAAAAATGGTTAGAATTATGAAAAAACTAACAGTGAGTTACAGCAATTTTTAAGAAAATTTACTTCTTTGGACCTGGATAAATAGAGTTCATGACTTTTTGGTTACCTGGGTTGGGTCTTGTCACGTTTCCAACAATGCAGAAAGGTATTCTGTTCAGGTTTGTTCTTCTAAATAAATATCACCTGATGCCAACATGCCCAGATTTGCTGACCATTTCCAATTTATCAATGTTTGAATAGGATGTGTTTAGTATCTGTCCCCCCCCACCCAAAAACAGAAGAAACCCCCGAAACATGAAGTAAATGATAACACTGGTCAGCCACTACATGCCACTTTTCAAGTTCCTATTGTAAAAGCTAGAGTGTAGTGGAGGAATGAGGCAGTGGACCACTGACTGAGTGGGACCCTCAGGGGGGCCTCATCTCCACACTGTAGCCCTTTGCTCCTGCTGCAGGGCCTTGGCTAGAGCAAGCTCTTTTGTTCTTGCAGCTGCTGGGATCCTTTACTCTGAACAAACGACTTCCAGGCCTGCTGATCACAGCCAGAAGTGGGTTTTTGTTTCCTGGTGGCATGTTAGCCTGGGAGTGACTAGCCAAGAACTTATTTTGTTGTTGGTACTAGGATTTTTAATATGGCATATTATGTAGAACTGGACCACTTGAGCCACACTTCCACACTTTATTTCAGATAAGATGCCATATTTTTGCCTGGGGCCAGTCAGGACCATAATTTTCCTATCTCTACTTCTGTGTAGCTGGGATCACAGACATTAACCATCATGCCTGTCTTATTGGTTAAGATAGGGTCTTTACATTTGGCCCCCAGTTAACTTTGAGAAGTAGTCCACTGTGCTTCGCCTACTTATTAGTCTGAAGCAAGACCTTTGTTACATGATATTCTCCATTCTTTATGATTAGAATCCCATGTGGAAACATGGGGCAATGCTTGCATTCAGAACTTTTCAGTGACCTTGGCTTCCTGACCTCCAGGAAAACACCTTGTGCCCAGTTCACAGTGGGCTTTTAAGAGGTACAATCTGGAAACAGGCTTTTAGTTTTTCAAAACAAACGAGGAGAAGTGAGAGCACAGAGGAATTAAGTTTATAACTATTGTGTTTATAGTACCTGTCTGCTTTAAGTGCAAATTGCATGCTACAGGATCTTGCAAAACAGCAGCTCATTTCCATTTAAAACAGTACAAGAAATGCATGTGTATTATGAACTAACATTAATTAATGAATCAACTTTTGTTGACCATTTAAGGGACTATAGCGAATGATGTGGAACTCAAAAACTACACTTTGGGGGACTGGGAAGGTGGCTCAGTGGAAGAGCGCTTGCCTTGCATGCATAAGGCCCTGGGTTTGATTGCTCAGCACCACATAAGCAGAAAAAGCTGCAAGTGGCACTGTGGATCAAGTAGAAGAGTTGAGCTGAAGGCTGAGGGACAGGGCCCAGGCCCAGAGTTCAGGCCCCACAACTGACAAAAAATAAATACAGTTTGGGCCTGGCACCAGTAGCCCATGATTATAATCCTAGCTACTCAGTTCAAATCCAGCCAGGGAAACAGTCCATGAGACTCCTTCCTCCAATTAACGAGCAAAAAGTCAGAAGTGGAGGTGTAGTTGAAGTGGTACAGTGCCAGCCTTGAGAGAAAAAGCCAAGTGAAAGTAGGAGGCCCTGAGTTCAAGCCCCCCAGTATAGGGAAAAGAATAAATTAATTAAAAAATCAAGTTTTAAAGTTGTATGATTACAGTATTACAAACTTTAAGTACCAAGCAACTACTTTATCCTAGTATATCAGAACATCACGTGACAGACACATGAAGCCAGGGCCATAGGCTAAAGACTTCCCTTCCTTGGCCAGGACCACCACTGCTCTGTAGGATGGAAGGCTGGGAGCCTGAATGCAGCAATTCTCATTAGAAGGGAACTTAGTGTTATTATTCAGGCCTCCATTTCCCAGGAGAGGACTCTTCTCTCCTAATGATATGCTAAGACTCTTTCTCACACAAATATTACCTGTATGTAAACCCTGCTTTCCAATGCTGTCGAGAATCAGTCATTTTCTCTGCACAGTGACTGGTGACTATGCACTGGGGGACATTGTGGAAGTGGTGTCAGTCTTGAGGATGGAGTTAACATTCCAGAGGGGGGATGCTCCAGGATTTATACCACCACAGGCTATTTAAGTTGCCTTAATGAGTTAGAGAATGAGAAGGTAGCAAGGACTCCTCAAAGAACATCAGAACCTTTCATTGTCGAGTAGAAGGCAAGCTGCTACTGTTTGTGCATCTGTGTGTATGGGTGGGGGAATTTAATAAAAAGTGTTTGGAACTAAAGGTGTTTTAATAAAGCTCTTATTTGTAGGTGTGCTGGCACCTAGGTCTCACAGCCTGTTGATTGTGCTGGGGGGAATATTTAGAACTATTCTCCAGAGCTGCTAATGAACCACATGGAAGAGGCAGCATGGAGCAGCAGACAGTGAGCAGTGACAGAACTCAAGCCCGGGGTATAGATGGAAGAATGTGTCTGGAATAAAGGGAAGAGAGCAAGCTTTTGAGGCTAGATATTCCTCTGGCTTCCCAGTGACTTGGGCATCTGCAGGGAATAAACTGATTTTCATTTCATTCTTCTTCCAGGCTGGTAGTCTCATACTAAATACTTGTCAATTACTAGTGCACTGTGCCCAACTTTATTCTAACTCATAACTCAGCAAGATCACCTGGAATGTTTTAAAGGCTAGGGAAATTTATTAGGATACCCTGTTGCAATTCTTTAGAGAAATGTGAAGACAAATAATTGTGAATTGTGGCCACATTTCCGATGGCAGTACTTACTGCGAAAAGTCACAGTGTAACTCCTTATTTTAGAATACTCTTTCTGACTGAAAACTCTTACAATTTGTGTGTGTGTGTGTGTGTGTGTGTGTGTGTGTGTGTGTGTGCGAGTGCATGCCCATGTGCAGCATGGGAAGTGTTTTTCTGACATGGCTTCTTCTTTGCGCATAGTTTCCTTGGTGTTATTAAAAATGGAATGAGGTGAAAGGATATAAATTCAAAGATGTTAAACACAGCTCTTGCATTGTTTCAATCTGGGGTTCCTTTCTGTATTTGGGAGGAACCCCCTTTTTAAGACACATCAAAAGCAATACCTTTGGCGATTATAGGCAGAACAGGAGTCTGCATCTCACACTATTCTAGGAAATTGGTCTGTGGCTGTCCTTTATGTCCCCATTTCTTTCTTGGTGAGAAGATTAAGTGATAGGCTAGAACAATTTGCATTCAGAGTGAATCTGAGCCTGGATTCTGAATATTTTTGCACTTCCGTTTTCTTGAGTCATGAGTAATGAACTCATTCTCAAAGAGAAATTTCCCTCATGGGAACACTTTATAGATGTAGATTATTGGTCAAAATTATATTAGGTCAATTTCCAGTAGGGAAATACAAAAACAAAGCAAAATTGCTCTTGGACCTCAAACGGTCTTTTCCTAAATACCAGGAAAGATATTATTCAACAATTTCTGGAAGGGCCACATAGCTGCTCCACAGGAAGGAAGGACAACTTAATGAACACTGTCCCTGATGGCTAAAACTAAGCAAGCTATTTATAAACTGCTCTGAAATTTAAGTTAAAAAAGAAAGCCCTCACCTACTCAGGGTTTAAACGAGAGAGTGAGGCTCATGATGGAGATACAAAATAGGAATACAAGCTAGGAAAGACACATATGATGGCTTGAATCCAGGAAATTATGGGAAAGAACATGGGGGAGAACTAATGGGAAAACAGAGGACGGATCTTCTTTGAGACTATCCTCAGGATCCACAGAGCTTAAGGACATGGGGGAAGAATGTGGTAGAGCCCTGGGCTAACCACTCTGCTCACTCTGTTCCTCATCTCTTTGCTTGTGTCCACACAGGCTGGGGACACCCACATGGCCCAGTCTCATGAGGCACTCACTAAGTCAGGTGCTATTTTAAGCATTTTCAGGGAGGAAAAGGAAGGCACAGAAAAGGATGGAATTTGTCCAAAACTCTGCGGGGCTGGTCTTCAGAGTAAGTCTGTGTGATATCAGCTCTGTGTTCCTAGTGCATTGCACCATCTTCATCAAAGACTGAAGGCAATTTCTGTTGTCAACAGAAAGGGGGAAATACTGGTGTGGGGCTGAGGGAATTCTTCACCTGCCTGGGAGGTGGCCACAAAATCTTAGAGGGTGATATGCCTGGGGTGGGATTTCAGAGCACTCGAGGACAGGGAAAGAGGTCAAAGGACAGAGACCATGGTATGAGTCAGGATACCCTGGTAAAGGCATGGATTCAGAAGACCTGGTTTCTGGTTGAGGTCTGTGGAAGGGCCACTGCTGGGGATCAGCGCTGGTGTGACTGAATGTGTGTCTAGGACCAGTAACCCAGGATAGGAAGCAATAATCGTTTTCTTGTTGTGCTGTTTTATTCTCTAACCTTCCTTTCCAAGCCAGAGAGCAGGCTAAAAAGCAAGTCTCTTGCACTCCCCTCTTTTCTCTCTTCCCTTTCTATTTACGCTCTTTCCCAGTTTTCTCCCTTTTCTCTCACTTTCCTTTTTTTCTCCTTCCCCTCTCTCCTCTCCTCTTTTTTCTTTTCTTGTCTCTTCTGTTTCCTTTTCTCCTCTTTCTTCTCTCCCTTCTTTTCTCTGTCTTCTGTCTGTTGTCTTTCTCCTCTTTCTTCTCTCCCCTCCCCTCTTTCTTCTTTCTGTCCCTCTCTCTTCTCCCCCACCCCCATCCGACTGTCAGTCTGCAAGTGATCAGGCCTCAGGGTCCTTGCACAACTGCTGCCTTAGTGTTCGCAGGAGACTCAAGATGGAGCTGGGTCTGACACCCCATGGGCTCCCTTCTTCCCACCTCTCTTGGCTTCCTCGGGGCAGGGACGCTGTGGAGTGAGGAGAGGATGGAAAGGAGTGGAGAGAATGAGAGACTTTCTAAAAGTAGAATGCAACATGAGAACGAACAAATTCACAAGCTTAACACCTCTTTTTGGTGCCAGCCCCCTTGCCCTGGATAGAACTCACTGGCAAAGGCTGCATGCTCTGTAGCCCCACGTGGACGGAGCTATGCTTTAATTCTTGCTGCTGTGTCTATCTTTAGCGTCCGCCCACAATGGGCAGAACGATGAATGAAATCCCCAAGTCTCACTGTGGCTGTTAGTTCCAGTTCCCGCTCCCTGCCCACCTCCTACAGATCCTCCGCCCTCACCTCGCCTTTTAGTGAAAGCTCAGAAAACAACTAAGAAAATACTCACGGTGGGTGGGTTAGTGGAAAGGTGAGGAACAGAACTTCTGAGAAGCTGCTGGGCCCTTGCATGATTTAGGGATTTAGCAAAAGGAACTGGTAAACTAGGCCATTCAAAATCTATTACACTGATGTTTGCTTTGGCAAGAGACTGCTTGCTGGATTTGCATCCGGTTTCACTTAACTTAATTCCTTGTTTATTTATTTATTATTTATTTTCAAGGCTGGAGGAAACTTTCCATTAGCTATAAATTTTACTTAGGCGTATAGACAAAGCCTAGCTCTAGCCAATGCATATTACAGACAATTAAGCATAATTATAGCGCAATATTAAAACACTGTAAGCTATTAAAAATACCATTTTTTTCTTGCACCATCGCATGAATTACTCTTGTCAGACCCCTAATCAAGAAGATCCACCTGGAATGGCAGATTAGTCGCTTGCCAAGACAGTGGACACCTCAGCCCCTGGACTCCTGTGGGGGAGAGGCAACTGCCAGCAAAGTCATCCTAGAAGGACATCCTTGCAAGAACCCTCTGTGGCATAAACAGCCAGAACATAACAGCCACAGAAACTGTTTTAGAGTGAATGCCGAATTGTCTGGGTTGGAAAGCAATGAAAGACTGCTAGGATGAGCTCCTTGTGCTTTTTCCTTGGACACTAAGTTCAGAACTACAGGAAGGTCCCCACCTCCAGGGTGTACCTTCCACTGGCCACTCCATTATAGAAGACAAATCTAATACAGCAATGACATTTTAGCTCTGCTCTTGCTCCAGTGCATTGCTATAGATTTCTGAGATCCTTTACTCAAAGAAATCTATGCCTCCTTCCAGGAATAAACATGAAGCAAACAATAAAAAGAAAAGGTAGCATTTGGTGTGGCTATGAACTCACAAGGGGGACTTCAGAATGCACTGAAACATGCTTGCAAGAAGGGAATGTTTCATCTTTCATAAAATCCAACAATTTCTCCTCTGAACACATGGAATTCACTCACAAAGCCAGAACCATCTGTTTCCCCCAAGTGTATCTCTGCTCTCACTGATCTCCCTCTCCCCATCACTGTTAATTTCACTTATGTGCATGAGTGGCGATGGATCTATTAAATAAAATGACTGAAGGTCAAGGTGTGAACAACACAGGCCAGAGCCATTCCTTTTGCCAGGCTACAGACTTTGGGGAGTAAAGAAACTTCTGGAACACTAAGTTTTGTATTCACAGTTAGGAAGGTCCTGTGACACTGTCACTGATTTTTTCTGGAACGAACTACCTCTGCCTAGTTTCTCATCATGAGAAATATGAGCTCTACCTAGAAATTCTGAGCCTTGATACCTTGAGAATTCTTTTCAGATTTTGGTAAGGTCACATATTCCTTTGCAGTGAGTATAGCTGGCCTCCCTTTTTTTTCCCCAACGATGACAAAATGTCGCCTTCACATGACAGTAGTGTAAGGGTGTACATGAGATTGAAGAGAGATACATGTGTGTAGCACACTGAACCTTGGGTTGGATAAACAGTCTTTTCTCCCTCTTACTTTTGCCATCTGCCTCTCTACCTCTCTGGTCTAGTCCTGGAACTCCTTGGCTCACATTCTAACCACAGCAGGTTTCAACCCTTTCTAGCATGCAGCTTGCCCTTTGCCTGTGTTATTGTTTATTCTGGACACACCCTCCTCTCTTTGCTCGGGTTGGCCAGCACTTAGGAGATGGGATGAGATGGGTCAGGCACTAGAAGACCCCCTCTGCCCTTCCCTATCATCTAGCTATAGAAGATGGTCGCTCCTCCAGTCTACAACCCCCTTCTCTTCTTTTTTCTATCATAATATTCACTTAAACATTCCTTAACTAAGAACATGTCTGCCTGTATCCCTACATTGCACATAGTAGGAGAATAATAAATACATGTCAAGCAAATGATGGGTGGATACTAAATTTCTTCAGGGTAGACTCTATCTCTTACTAAGTCCACAAGATGTACAGAGCTTTATTATGCACAGGCTCTTAAAGCTCTGTTGACTGACTCTAAATGGTTCTCTGTAAGTCTCACTGTAAGTTAGTTACTGATAGGTGGTGTCTATCATCTACACCAGAGTGGTCTAAGATGCTAATATGTTTAATTCTTGACACACTTCCACTCTTCTAACTGGGCAGGGAAAGAGGGAGATGACAGAAGTAAAGTTCTGAAAAATTCAGTCAACAATAGCAAGATTCTTAAAAAGAATGAATTTAAAATGACAAGGAATTAGTGAATGCACATTTGGGTTTTTTGAGAAATACTTCCCACTGTGAAGTTCCACTCAGCTGTAAAGTTATAAGTCATCTGACAAAGCTGATGGTAGCTGTTGGGGTGTAGTCCAATGCAGCAGCTACACATGGGCACATAAGCCGAGCTGGGCCATCCCGGGGCTGGGGTGAGGGTCTGGGGTAAACTTCTCATTGCCCTGCTGAGCTTGCTTGGACCCCTTCTGCCCCTCCCTGGCTCACCCAGGGCTCTACCTCAGAACTCTGCACATCAGACTTTGGCTTTTTAACCAACAGTACATCTGCTCATCCAGGGCTTTGCCAGATGCTTGAGGTACCCAAAGCACAAATCATGTTTGCCCTGTGAGTCCAGGTCCAGCAGCAAGAATGAGTTGTGGCAACAGTGCAGGAAATGTCATTACAGAGTCATGCCCTGTGCAGAGGGTGAGGCAAGGAGGAAATATGATGGGTCACGAGTCCGCATCTGCAGCTGGGTCTGAGGCCAAGAGTACTGTGTGACACAATGGGGTTGAGGCCTTCCTCCATCCCCAGTGATGGTGGCATGAAGCCATGTTGTATGTTTGGGCATACTCGTAGAGTGTGGGGTGGGAGGCTGGGAAGCATGAGGTGTAGATAAGAGTCTCAGGCACAGCAAGCACTGAGGCCCCTCAAAGTGTGGTCAAAACTGTACGAAGCCAAAGCTTCAGGCTCTGGTCTTTGTGTGAGTAATGTTATGTATTTAGACTCTGGAAAGACCACTCTGGCTAGCATTTTAGGCGGCCAAATGGTGTAGGAAAATGGGGAGGAATATAGTACCACTGGCCCAGTCAAAGGGGCGAGGTTTCTCTTTACTGCACTCACATGGTGTTCTTTGGGTCCTGTTTGGGTCCATGGCATGGGATCCACAGCAGCCTCTCCACAGAGACCTCTGTGTCTCTGAGAACTTTCTTCCAAAGACAGGTGTTTGTCTTTCCAAATAGTATGCATTTTCCATCTAGGGCAAAGCTCAGCCAGAGGAAAGCAGGCTCGGACCATCACTCTTACACCAAGATAAAACTAGGTCTCTACAAATTCAACTCACAAGAGTTTAAAAGGAAATGTAACTTTAAAGGAAATGTTTCCAATACTTGGACTAGTAATTCAGATTTTGCTAGTTTATTTTGTTATTTCTAAGCCAACCTGGATCCTGGATAAGCTCTTCTAGAATAAATTGTTTCTCTTTTTCCATTATCTTAGGATCAGGCAGAATCAGAGTTGCTAATTTATACCAAATGAGTTGTGTCATTCTCCTCTGAGAAAGCTGTCAAACAAACATTATACAAAATTATGCATTTTGATAATAATCATTAGATTTTTTTTGGTTATTTTTAGCTTATGTAGTAAAACAATGAAAGAATGAACTACAGCCAATATTTCCTGTAAGGACAGAAAAAAACTTAGATTTATTGCCCAATAGAATTACTGAGATAACATAGGAATGGAATTTGCAATGATTCTACACACACACACACACACACACACACACACACACACACACACACACACACACACATCTAATTGGATATAGTTCTCACTGGTGAAAATTTTAAAATATGTGCATTTTTGCATTAAGACATTTTGTACTCTATCATGTGAGTAAAGATGAATAAATGACTAAGTCAAGGTCTCTAGAGAACCCTAGCCTTAAATCAATCTCATTTAACTGCCCTGTTCCCTACTTTGACCTTGACTTCAGGTCAAAGGTGCCTCCAGGAAGCCCTCCCTGGTTCCAGGGATTGCTGTGGGCCCTTGCCACAAGCACCTCTGTCTGGAAGGATGTATCCAGGCTGCAGGCTGCAGGCTGGGCACCTGCTCCTTATCATTCTCCATGTCACCTGTGAGTCATATGGAGGCTGGACCTTCACCCTTCTTGCTGTTTGCTGTGTCCTCAGTGTCTGGATGACTAGCACATAAAACAGATCTTAGGCACCTCCTGGACACCTTAGAAAGTATCTACCTGTATACATTTCATGAACACCACATGGCACTTACTATATACGTGCATTCATTGTTCTAAGATTTTTCTTTCCAACTATTAACTCCTCAAAATTGTCAACCCTGCTCTAAAGAGCAGGAAGCCATGAGGCAGACAGGAATTGAGTAAGCTTCCAAGGGTTACAAAGTTAGAAGCATCAGAGCAGAATCTGAAGCCAGGCATGCAGAGCATGGGCTGTTTGTACAGCGTCCGCTCTGTGTGCAGTCCTGGAGAGAATGTGGCCCTGGGGTTGCTCTAGATTAAGGATCCCATCTTCAGCCAATTCTTTCCATCCATAGTGTCATGCCCACAAGGTGAACCCTTGCTATAGTCTGAATCTCAGGTTTCCTTTAGTCTCCCTTTCCCTCTCTCTCCCTTCTCTCTCTCTGGTTTCCCAGCCACCAAGAGGGAGCATCTTCCTCTGTCAAATGTTCCCACTATGGTATGCTGTTTCCCCACAGGCCCAAAGCCCTGGGGCCAGCTGATCCTGGATTGAAACTTCAAAAACAGCTATCCACTGTGATAAACCTTTCTTCTTTTTGTGGTGCTAGGGATCAAGCCCAGGGTTTTGTTCATGTTTAACAAGTGGTCTCCAGGGAGCCACACCCCCACTCCAACCCTTTATCTTTTTTTATGCATATATTTTATTGTAAAGATACCATACAGAGGGGTTATAGTTACATGAGTAAGTTAATGAGTACATTTCCTATAAAGAATTGTTACCCCCTCCTTTGTATTCCCTTACCATCCCTTCCTTCCCCACCCCCCCCCCAACTTCTCCCTCCCCACCAAGTTGTAAAGTTTGTTTTCAGCATAGTGTCTTGTACTTCTCATTGTTACAATGGGTCAACCTGTATCCTTATTTCAGCATTTTGTTATTTCCTTTCCCTTCCCCAAATTAGAAAAATGTATATACAAGATGCAGAGTACTGGAATCAAATACTGTGAAAAAGGGTTATAACACCTGGGAAGAACATACAAAAGAAACAAAAAAATCACATAATACATTAAAAATAACAGCGACAAAGATAAAACCTCTGTGTCCCTATCTTGGGGTTCATTTCACTTAACATCATTTTATATGGTCATATGTACATAGCTTTTGAACTTTTCTGCTTGTCTGGTAAGATTAGCCTAGACCTATACTAGTTATTGCGAATAAGGGAAACCATGGGACCTATGTTTCTTTGGGCCTGGCTTCCTTCACTTAATATAATTTTTTCCAACTCTTTCCATTTCCTAACAAATAGGGCGATGTCATTCTTTCTGATGGAAGCATAGAATTCCATTGTGTGTGTGTGTATGTATGTATGTATATAAATACATATATCACATTTTCTTGATCCATTCATCTACTAAGGGGCATCTGGGTTGGTTCCATATCTTTAGCTATGGTGAATAATGCTGCAATAAACATAGTTGTGCTGGTAGCTTTAGTATGGCCTTGATTGTGATCGTTTGGGTAAATGCTCAAAAGTGGGATTGCTGGGTCATAGGGTGGTTCTAAGTGTAGTCTTTTGAGGAACCTCCATACTGTTTTCCAAAGTGTTTCTATCTTTTTAACAATCTCAGGTACTTGTCACAGTGACAGAGAGCTGATACAATCCTCCACTTGGGAATAGCCAGGAATGTTAGCTGGGATTTTCCTAGGCTAACATGAAAATGCCTTCTGAAACTTCTATCCATTAGCTCCAGTTCTGTTCTCTAGAAGAGCCTTGAAATAGTCTGTTTTTCTCTTCCACATCTCCTTTTTTAACCATCATCTTAAAATTTAAATTTAGATACCATACATAGAATGCCTTTGCAAACATTTTACAATTATTCGGGTTTTTTTTTTATTCCCCTAAACTGAGATAAGCCTCCCTACCACATATAGGAATATGATGGTTTCTAAAGTATATTTATGGCTAATTCACCAAATGCTTGGAACACAGCTACACTCAGAGAGCAGTCCATGGATGGGCAGACCCAGGAAGACTGTGTGTTTGGTCACTATCTCCACTCTCTGTGCAGGTGGCTGTGCCACACAGGTCTACAGCAAGGTAGAGGTGATTGAAGCTGTGAACACGTGCTCACAGCAGAGCACTCTCACCTGTGTGTGTCCAACTACACAAGGCATGGGCTCAGCTTTGCTGCTGTGGAGAGCAGGGCTGGGGACTACAGCCCGAACAGTTTTAAATAATTAAATTCAGCATACTCTAGACAATTTAGAGACACAATTTATAGGACGGCCTATAGGAGGTTAATTAGCTTTCTGTCACAGCGACAAAAGAACTGAGATATTTAACTTAGAAGGAGAAACATTTTATGCTGCCTCATGGCTTCCATGGTCATTTGGCCCCAACACCCCCGGTCTTATGGTGGCACAGTATATTATCATCGAAGCTTGTGGTGGAGAAAGCTGTTTACCTCACTGTAGACAGGAACCAAAGGAAGAGGACAGACCACAGTTTCAACATGCTCTTCAAGGGATGGACCCAATCACCTAACTGCTGTTCCTTAGGATCTACTTCAAAAGGCTCCATTGATCTCCCCCAGTAACACCTGCGCTGGGGACCACACCCATTAACACCTGGGCCTTTAGGGGACAGAGCCACACCATAGTACCTCTCGTAAATTGAAAATTTCAGTTGTAAAAATAAGGAAAACAGTTCAGAATTCCATCCAGGTTTGTGGTAGAGAAAAACATGTTTTCAAGTATCAGGATCACGCTTCATTCTTTTCTTTCAGGAACATCTGAATAATCAGTCTTTGCATGTGACTGGAACGATCCTGCCTTCAACTGCCCAAGTATAGAGCTGTACAGCAAGAGCTGAGGGAGACGCAGAAGACAGCGTCTGTAGTTATAGAAACAGGTGCAGGATAATCACAGCAGAGGCGGAAGGACAAGAGACATGACCCCAAAGGGTGTGGTTGGCCAGGAGAAGAGAAGAAAATTGGGGTATATAGAATCAATTTGCTTAAAAGAAAGCAAATTGATGCCTAGTAAATGCACAGATTTAAGCTAGGTGCTGATTGTTCATACCTGTAATAGTAGCTACTCAGACTGAAACCAGAGGAATTTGGTGTGGAGTCAGCCTTGGTAGAAAGGCCTTCCAGAATCCATCTTTTGAACAACCAGTAAAAAGCAGAGCTGGAAGCATGACCCAAATAGGGAAGCTCCAGCCAAACAAGCAAGCTAAACAAGGCCCTGAAGCTTCAGTACCTACAAAATAATTGCACAAAAATATGGCAAAGAACTGCCCTCAAATCACAAACATTTATGGAGTACAATGCGAAGTGTTATTACATATATACCTTGTGAAATGATTAAATTAGGACAATTAACATATCCACTACCTCAAATGTCTTTTCTTTGTAATTAGAACATTTCACATCTTCTCTTCTAGCATTGCTGACACACATACTACATAATCACAAACAATTCTTTCCCTACTGCGCAAAAGAACACGGAAATCATTCCTGTCCTCTAACTGTCCTCTCTCTCTATTCCTGCCCCTTCTTCTTGCTAGCCACTGGCAACCACCTTTGTACTTTCTCTCTTCCTCCCTTTCCTTCCCTCTCTCTCCCTCCCTTTTTCCCTTTTTCTCTCCATTCTCCCCCACCACCCTGTGATTCTGAATTTTCACCTTCCAGAACTGGAGGGCAAGAGATTCTTATTAACAAGGCTCTAGTCTACAATCTTATAAGAAACACATCTGGACATAGACAGGACTTGTCCCACAAGTCCCTTTTCTGGCTGTCTCTGTCTCATCCTTCTCGCTTGCTCTGCTTCACTGACCTGATTTTCTGTGGAAAAGAGTGAATCTGACCATGTCTTTGAGTGTGAGTTAACACAAGTGGAGGTTGACTGCCCTACTTCCAATTCTCAACCCAGTGTGATGGCTCAGTACCCCTTGGGCCCCAAGTCCTATTCCACCAGAAGTCATAGTTGGGTGATGCCATGTCTTACTTGGTACTGTCCAATGAAAATAGGATTATTTCAAAGTTAGGAGAGGACTGCTGCTGTGGGGGAGGAGCTCAGCTCAGAGGCTAGGAAGGGGCATCCTTAGCTAGGACATTCTAACTTGAGAAGTTTGCCTGGAGGGACTCTACTAACACAGCTGATGTGGAACTCCAGGTTTGAGCCCCAAGGAAAGGTGAAAAAAAATCATCAAAAGTTAGTTCCCATCTTCTTAGCTCAATTAAAGCGTTGAGTTAATATTTATTTATTTACTTTTTGGTCAGTCATGGGGCTTGAACTCTGAACCTGGGTGCTGTCCCTGTGCTCTTCAGCTCAAGGCGAGCGCTCTATCGCTTGAGCCACAGCACCACTTCCGGTTTTCTAGTGGTTTATTGGAGATAAGAGTCTCATAGAGTTTCCTGCCAGGCTGGCTTTGAACTGCAATCCTCAGATCTCAGCCTCCTGAGTAGCTAGGATTATAGGCATGGTCCACCAGCACCCAGTGAGTGAATCGTTTATGAACCAATCATTTATGGGGACTGGGAGGGGCTTGGCTCTGTCCCAGGTACTGGATGGGCCATCACAAGTCTACTGTAATTTATGTAGGGGAAGAAGTTTCTTTCCAGTACTCTACATTTTTTTCAGGACAAAAAGTATGAGGATAGTTTTCAACTTTTGCTCTTCCACAGTTTTACAGGGTAAGGAGAAAGCCAATTCAGTCAACCCTGACCCCTCTTCTCAGTCTTAGCTGAAGGCATCTGACCCAGGTGCTGCCAATCACCCTCCTTCCTGAGTCACCTTCTATCTGGACTGTGCTCTCCATTAGAGAAAGAAGGAAGGAGCTTTTTGCCCCTGAGCATACCGTATAGACTTCACAGTGTAGACTGACTGTGAAAGAAGATGTAATGAATGGAAGGAAAGAACATGTGGTTCCCTTCCTATCACTTAAAACATACTCATCAATAGGAAAATGCCCAAGAGAATGTCCTCTCATTCTCCTGGAATAATACAAAATTCACCAGTAAAATAAAGGCCATACATTTTACTTTCAGTAGGCATATATATGCCTCAGGCTCTAGGACAGCTACAAGAAGCGAGTAGCAACCATGACTAGCTAGTAGTTTGCAGAAGAGGGAAAAAGATGAAAGGCTGGTGGTGGTAGACCTCTGTACGTGCTCAGCTCCAGAAAGCATAGGTGTGCTCGAGGAAATGGGATCAAGATCTTGAATGAGTCCTGATGGCCTCAGTCCAGTTCAGAGGATTAGAGGAGCCAGGCAGGGCTAGCCAAAAAATAATTTAGATAAGCCATTTTTTTTTGGCAGGAAACACTCTGTCTTGGTGTCAGGTAAGAGAGAAAAGATTCAGTGTTGGAGCCTAGCATTCATTCCCCATCAACCCAGATGTAATCCAATAGTCCCAGAATCTAACCCATCCCACAATAAATAGTGTAAAAAAGGATAAATAGGTGTAAAAGAAAAGGAAAAAAGAAGAAAACATGGTAATAAGGAGAAGAGAGAGACAAAAAAATGAAGAAATGAAGGAAGGCAGGAAGGGAGGATAAAGGGAGGAAGGAGATAAAGGGAGGGAGGAGATAAAGGGAGGGAGGAGATAAAAAGAAGGAAGGAAAGAAGGAAAAATGAAAAAAGGATGAGAAGAAGGAGAGTGGGAGGAAGGAAAGGAGGGAGGGAGGGAGAAGGGAATTGGTGTGGTCTTGTTATAAAGACAATATGAAAAAAAAGTGTATAAATGCTGGGATGTGACAAAATTCTTGTCTAGCACAGGCTCACTGCCAAGCACTGCAACAAAAGAAAATTAAAAATATGGATAAAATGAACAGAATCATATATTTCAAAGGCCCCCAATGCCATTTAAATGAGAAGATTAATCATATAGAGGATGTTTAGAAACAGGAAACAAAGATTCCTGTAGCTTTCTGTGAATGAACATAGAGTAAAAATCTGATAATTCAAGGAAGGAAAGATAAAACAGAATGCCAGAATAAAGAAGGAAAAGATAAAAACACTTCCTAAGCCCAGCACTGGTACCTAATGCCCCTAATCCTAGGTACTCTGGAGGCTTAGATCTGAGGATTCAGGTTCAAAGCTTGTTCAGGCAAGAACATCTGTAACTAACAAAAAGCTGGAAGTAGAGCCCTGGCTTAAGTGGTAGAGTGCCAGCCTTGAGCGACAAAACCAACCAAGAGCTCAAGGCTCTGCCCCAGCACTGGCACAAAACAATAAAACAAACAAACAAAACCACTGCATAAATGAGGACATACTGCCTGGAGCTCGAAGAACAGACTTTATATAATTCAGAGTAAAGGGCTTGAAAGGTGACAATAAGATACAAGTACATGACATTAAAATAAAAGATAGGAGAGCCAGCACATAACTTTTTTTTCAAGAGAATTCAAAACAATGAACACACTGAATTGAACTCCAGAGTAAAGATAATCCTTTTCTGAATCTCTGTGCTCAACTATACTATAATCTGCATGCCAAATGCATCGCACTTGCCACATTAGGGGACAGGACTCAGCAGCAAATGTAGCTTAGTACAGTTACATTTAAAAGCTAGTCCTCCAGGCCAACCAGCCATATATCCCACAACCTTCAATAACAAAATACAAGACTGGCATTGAAGAAGATGGCGTGGCAGTGGCAAAAGAGCCAGGGATCTGTCTCTTCCATAGGCAATTGCAGTAACAGAATGGGACTGATGTAATGATTTTGGAATGCTGGGGTCTTGACACTTCCAGAACGAGGCTTGAATGATAAGTCATAGTTCATTGTAGTCAATTAGGGCTTTTGGTGCCACAGTAGTTACCCATTCCCCATCTTCCAGCTGGGCCTAAGATGGCTTGCATGAAGGTTTGCAGTAACAAAGGGGGCTGATAAAGGCCTTGTTCTAAATATTGGGGCTCTGTGTCCTGACAGCTGATTGCTGCTTCGACAAAGGATGAGGAGGCACTGAGGCCTTCTTAGCAAGCCCCATGGGTTGAAATTTTTTCCAGAATATCTAAAAGGACAGTGCATTAAGAAAAATCTTGTTTTGTTTTGCTTTGTTTTTTACTTTCCTCTCCTTTGTCAAGGACTTAAAGCTTAGGACTTTAAGGAGCAATAGCATATACAGGAAAGATGAAGAAAGACCTAGGACGAATTTGTTTAAACCTTATGTTGGTTACTGGCACAGAGATAGCAGAACATGATATGGGGGGTGGGGGAAAAAAAAGGCAGCATTGGGGTTTTACCTCAGGACTCTGTACTTGCTGTGCAGGAGCTCTGTCACTTGAGCTAGGCCCCCATACCTTTTTGATCTGCTTAATTTGGAGGCAGAATCTAGTTTTTTGTTTTTGGATCCAGGGCTGCCTGGAAAACAATTCTCCTATTTATATTTCTTGCCATAGATGTAGTGACAGCTGCATGCCACCACACCCAGGCATTTCTGTTGAAATGGAATCTCACAAACTTTAATTGCCTAGGCCGGCTTGAAACAGTGACTCTCCTGATCTCAGCTTCCCAAACAGCTAGGAATAAGGCATGAGCTACCAACACCTAGCTCATGAAATGATCGTTTTAGAAAAGAATGTAAACAAAAAGAATAAACTCCAGGAAACAAGGATAATTTGACTAAGAGAAATCACAAAGTTTGAGATTCAAATATCCAGTTTTTAATAACAACAACAACAAATGTATCTATATCTATAGCTATCTCTCTCTCTCTCTCTCTCTCTCTCTCTCTCTCTCTCTCTATATATATATATATATATATATATATTACAAAGTATTTACAAAGGAAAAATTGACTCATTCAAAGGAAAAATACAGGGCTGGAGATATGGCTCAAGTAAGTAGAATACCTGACTAATAAACACAAAGTCTTGAGAAACAAACAAACCAGAACAACAACAAAAACAAAAACATAAAGGAAAAATATAAAACAACAGAAACTTTCCCAAACAAATACTGAATGGCAGAATTTATAGAAAAAGACATTCAATGTCTTAAAAATATTCAAAGATCTGAAGGAAGATATTTTACAAAGTAACAAAAATGATGTGTGAATAAAATGGACATATCCATCCATAGAGAGAAAACATAAAGTGATAAACTCAAGGACAGAAGATCAAGTCTGACTGCATTATTCTCTAAGAATATAGGCTACTGGCACTCTAACATGCAAAAGGAACCTAGGAACTGGGTTCAATTAGACCTTTGGAAGCTCACCCAGGACCAAGAGGAGGAACACTGACATACTGAGGGGGAGGACTCAGCACTGATAGGTCTAATGATAGATAGGACACACAAAGAAGAAGGAAGGTGGTAGAGTGCTTCCGCAGCACGTGATCCCAGAATGGAGAATCCTGAAGAGAGATAGGCCTGGATCAGAGGTTGATGAGTCCTATGATTGCTACATATATAGCAAATGGGAGTCAAATGAAATCAGTGAAAGTCCACAAATCAAGTAACCGAAGTAGAAGCAGATTTTACAATTCAAGGGGAAACAGTAATAAAGCTGATGTGGTGATTAAAATTTGGTGTGAAGAAAGAGAAGGAAGCAACATCTTTTTTTTACTGCTGACTTTAATGTTGCTTGGAAAGACAGCAAGCTAAAATTTTTGTTAAAAATAAAATTATAAGGATGGCAGCTTGAACAAAACCACACAATAAAGTGAACACAGGTTGAATTTGGGGAGGCTGAGGCAGGAAGATCATGAGTATGAGTTCAAGGCAGCTGAAACCACAGAGAGACCATCTTGTCTTTAAAAAATAAAATTAAAAAAAGAGCTATCTTGGGCTCCAATGATTCATGCCTTTAATTCTATCTATTCAGGAGTTGAGATCTAAGGATACTGGTTTGAAGCTAACTGAGGCAGGAAAGTCTATGAAACTCTTTATCTCCAATAAACTGGGAAAAAATAGGCCAGAAGTAGAGCTATGGTTCAAGTGGTAGAGCTCTAGCTTTGAGCAAAAGAAACTCAGGGACAGCGCCCAGGCCTTGTGTTCAAACACATGATGACCATACACACACACACACACACACACACACACACACACACACACACACACACACGTACAGAACAATTAAATTACAAGTGAAAAGGCTGGTAGGGAAACTGACATCTTACAAATAAAACACTTAGAAAAACTTTTTGCTTGTTTTCTAGATGAAATTGATGTATGGAATGAGTGAATGGGTATAGATATCTTGGTATGTCCCCAAAATTTGTCATTATGAACAGGTCTTCAAGATTAACAAAAAGGATACATTTATTTGGATCAACTGAAATAAATGACACTTCGTTGTAAAAAAAAAAAAAAAGAAAAGAAAAGGCTAGTAGGGAGATAATCACAGGAACATGATTTTTTAAAAAATGACTCACATGAACTCTATGTAAGAGAGGAAGTTTTGATGGATTATTTTCTGAGACAAACAATTCACCAAAAGTGATCCTGGAGAGAACAAAATTTAAACATATGTTATTTCTTCACAGAAGAAGCAGACATGGAGAACTGTCTCCCTACAGCTCCATACACCAGGGATTCCCATCAAAGAAGCAAAATAATCTAACAGTTAAGGGCATTTAAAACTGTCCTTAGAGTGGAGGATAAAAGAGAGAAAAGGAGAAAATCCACATTATTATATGAAGCAACTTAAATAAAAGTCGGACAAACTGTATGTCCACACACAGGAAAGACAACCATACCTGCTTAATCTACTTCAAAATTACAAATAACATATTAGCATGACATGATGATGTGGGGTTTAGTCTAAGAACACAAGGACAATTTAGTACTGAGGGATTTATTCACATTGAAATGCCTAAGAGAGCTGATGCTGATCTTCAATTATTAGGCAAATATATTTATCAAATTTGAACAATTGTAAGAAGCACGCAATAAAGGAGATGACATTATGGAGGGAATAATTGCAAACCCAGAAAGCCACTGGAATCAACTGAAAAATTCTTACAAAATATGAAATTTTCATAAATGAGCACAGCAGAAAATTTATATGTAAGTAAAAAGAACTCACACACCCAGATGAACCAACTATCAGAAAGAGAAAGCCCACGTATAATAATCAAATACCCAGGGAGACACTTCTATAATCAGACAAGACTTGTATGGAGAATAATTTAAAATACTACTGAGGGATATAGAAAATTCAAGCAATCCATGGCCCAGCCTGCTCTGGGAGAAGAATAAAATCACAAAGATCCCACTTCTAAGCTACTTCAGATCATATGCCATCTTAACAACCTCCAATGAGCTAGTTTTGAGACTTACACAGATGATCTAACAAACAAGAACAGTGATCAAGTGAGAATGACCTACCACATATTAAAAGATGACAAAACTTCAGTAATTTAAACAATATGGCACAACGCTACAAACACTAAGACTCAAAGAGCAAAACTGGAAGCTTTTCTGCACACAGAGAGACATCTCTGATTAGTAAAATAAATTATGTCAACAGGGTTAAATTTACTGACAAGCCTTCTAAAATGAAACAAATAAAAATAAAACTAAGTTAAGTTTATAAACGGACTTCTCAGGAACATTCCAAATGGATGTCAGTTTAAATGTTGATAATCAAACCCATGAAGTGCTAGAAGAGTTTGTGCCTATTATCCTAGCTATTCAGGAAATTGAGATCTGAGGATCATAGCTCAAAGACAGCCCAGAAAGAAAAGTCCATGAGATTTATCTCCAATTTGTCACAAAAAAGCTGAAAGTGGAGCTGTGGCTCAAATGGTAGAACACTTGCCTTCAGCCCAAAAGTGCAGGGATAAAGCCCAGGCCCTGAGTTGAATCCTCAGGACTGGCACACACATACAAAAAAGTACTAGAAGAAACAAAGACTTCATAAACTGCTTTATTAAGATAAAAATAAAAAATGATGAGTCAGAACAAGACAAACCTAAGCTATGCAAGCAATCAAATAAACATAGCTCTAAACAAAGTCAAAAGCCAAGCAAAATGGAAAGAATATTTACAACTTACATCTCATCTCATGGAGAAAGGGCTAATTTTGTAATGTACAGATAAAGTGTTCTTAGAAACTGTTAAGGGAAAGACTGACAAGGCAATGGAAAATTTGGCAAATTCACACAAGGAAAAATACAAATATACCCCTTACACAGTAAAAAACAAAATACTCGAAAAGAATGTCATTCATAATAAAACAAATGTCACTCTATTTAAAAATGCAAGCTAAAAGTATACCAAACTAGCACTTTTCACTCATCATGTTGGCAAAAACCCCAAATGTTTGATAACATACTTTGTTGGTATTCAGAAACACATAGATTCAAAAATTGCTAGAATAAAAGCAGAAATCAGCATACTGTGTACATTGGACAGTTTGCTATTACAGTACCAAATGCCCATGACTTGTTGCAGTCAGTCACAGTGCTTTTGGGAGCTCATCATAATCACACATGTGCAAATGATTTATGCTCGTGGTCATTCATTACAGCATTGCTTGTAATAAACACAAGAATACCAGGACTAACTGCATCCAAAAATGAGGGGTGGTTGTGGTTATTTTTAGTACATTCTTTCAATGGAACAATATGATGTGGTTGTAAGTCACTCTCTAGACATGGAGAAGAGACTTGCTTTGTACAAATGGGTACAATTCCAGAATCTATTGCTACATGAAAAAAAAATTCACATGAGAACAGAGTTATTTGGCATACTGTCTATTGTATAAAAAAAGGAGGTGGGGATAGGAAAGCCTATTTGTTGCTTATGCAAAAGGAATGTCTAGAAGGCTATCTGAGACCGTTAGCAGTCCACAGGGAGAGTATTGTGGGTCAGGGAGACAAGAATGTGTGAGAATTTTCACTGGGAACTTAAAAATAACTTTAAATAATTTCATGTTGTAAGGATATACTACCTGAACAAATGCAACAGTGATACTCACTAGACACTAGGTTGAAAATAAACTATACAACTTGTGGGGGACAGGGCTTAGGAGGGAAAAAAACTGGGAGAAAATGAGCGAAGAGGTGACACTGTCCAAAAAGAAATATATTCATTACTTAGGTAACTGTAGCTCCTCTCTATATCACCTTTACAACAACAATAAAAAAAATTAAAGAAATAGCCGGGCGCCAGTGGCTCTTGTCAATAATCCTAGCTACTCAGGAGGCTGAGATCTGAGGATCAAGGTTCAAAGCCAGCCCGGCAGGAAAGTCCATGAGACTCTTATCTCCAAATAACCACCCTTAAACTGGAAGTGGCACTGTGGGTCAAGTGGTAGAGTGCTCTCTTTGAGCTGAAGAGCTCAGGGACAGCGCCCAGGCCCAGAGTTCAATCCCTATGACCAACAAAATAAATAAATTAAAATTAAAAATTAAAGACACAAAAAATGCTAACACTGTTCTGTTTTATATCTTGCTCATTACGTTATCTCAAGGAGACACATCTTTTCTTGCCCTAATGGCAAAGAGTGTGAGAAGAGAAAGGCAATCCTGCCCAGAATGCCTGGCCTCCATCAAGCTGGCTCTGGTGATCCCATACCTGTTCTTTCACAAGGCTGAGATGTGCAGTGGTGACAGACAGGTATCTGATTAAGGCCTCCTTCTGAGTTGCAGGTCCACCCTGGGGGCCATTGTTCTAGTATCCCCACTGAACCTTTCCTGGTGTGTACACCTTAGGAGGAAGAGGCCTCCTGGTGACCCCACTTTTATATGAGCATAGTGATCTTATGGGAGCCTCACCTTCACGACCCCACTACAAGCTACTTCCCAGTGGCCCCATGGCCTAACACCATTAAGTTGGGAATCATTGCTTCCACAAATGAAGTTAAAGCAGGGCTACTAACATTGCTACTAAGGGCCTGGATTTTATATGAATTACAAGATTAAGCATTGTTTATAACACGTGATCTTTCTCTTTTGATGATATATTTCTTTTTGTAATTAAAAAAAATTTTTTTATTGTTACTGTAGAGTTGATATACAGCAGGGTTACAGTTACATGAATCAGGTAAGGAGTAATGAGTACAATTCTTTTTTTTTATTGTGAACATACTGTACAGAGGGGTTACAATTACATGGGCAAGATAATGAGTACATTTCCTATCAAGCATTGTAGCCTCCTTTGTTTATCCTTCACATCCCTTCCCAGCCTCCCCCCAAGTACAATTCTTTTTGAACCATGTCTTCCCTTCTTGATGATGTATTTCTAAAACCTGAAGTTTAGTAGGTCTAAATACAAAGTTTCTAACAGGCCATGGTGTTGGGTAGATTAATATGACCTTTTCAGACAAAAGAGAACCTCTTCTCTTTCTGTAGAACTTCTATAGGAGGGAGCTATTCCAGGCCTACCCATTCCTAGTGGGTGGGAATTCCTTCTAGTGTAGTCATAAATACTGTGATCATCTATTAGCTCACTGGCAGGGCAGCAGTGGCTTATATCATGGTGAGGAATGCATGCATGGAGACTTGGGAGAGGTGAGCTGTAAGGGTGTTCAGACCATAGAATCATAGCTGTATTGGTTGAATAGAGTCTGATCAGTTGCCTAGCAGGTGAACACTTCTGGACAGAAAGGTAGGTGGGTAGCCATGATCTGGAGACCACAGACAATAAGTTAAAAGTAAGGACTAGAGAATAAGTCAGCACAGGTAGGTGTCAGTAGCAGGGCATACCTTGGAAGAGCAATGTTCAGGAGAAGGCCAACTCTGGTCCCCAGAGAAAACTAGATGAAGATCTAAGGAGTCAAAGCCAAAAAAGCTCCCAAGAAGCCATTGAGTTTCCTACACCCATCACAAACCTTAGGTCCCTTAACGTAGTGACACATTACTTTGCTTCTGTTGCCCTTGTACAGGGACAGGGCAAGGATCAAGGTCCAGAGACCAATAGAAACACAAGTATGCAAGGAATGTCAGTGAAGCTTCAACCTTGGCAGCTAAAATCCACTTAGGTCCTTCTTGTTCTATTTGGTCTTGGCTATTAAAAACAGAGCTACCATGTTCCACACAGAAGCTTTGGATTCAAGAGTCAGTTCAGTGAGTGCTATCAATTCTTCTTTCCTGAGTCTGAGAAAAATATATTTCAGCTCTTCTTATATTTGTCTTGTATATTTCAATTGATGCTTAAATTCTAGTAGACAACAATTGTACCAGGTAGTTCTGAAGATGGCACATTGGAAGTGATACACTTCCGACTATGAATCCTCTGCCCTTCTTTCTTTAAAGCTGAGTTAAAATGCTTAAAAGCCAGAAGGTAGAATACGAAGTGCTAATGAAAATGTCACCAAGTGAGAGTTCAGATTTTAAAATGTGGCTAATCTAGTAAGTACAGGAGGAGTGTGAAGCAGGGAACAGCTTTGATAGGGTACCTTTTATGCCTTTGAAATGTTGCCCAAGTTTCATATACAAAATCTGTGATTTCATTTTGATTGGAAAGGACTAAAATTACTAACACAAATAAAACTGACACCTGAACAAGGCTACCTGGGAGGCAGTGGGCATGGTTTCTCTAACCAACCAGTCACTAGAAAAGGAGTCAGCACCAGGCCAGTTCACTGCTAAGACAGATCTAGTTACAATCTGTTTCTTCAGTTTTCATCAGTGTTGCCTAGATTTTCAAAACTGAGCTGAAATGGAAAGACTCATTCTCTCCCTTTAACCTATCTCTCTCCCTCTCTCATTCCCTCTTTCTCTCCCTCTCCTCTCTCTCGTTCTCCTTCCCTCTCTCTATCTCTGCCTCCCTCTCTCTCTTCTCTCTTATCTCTCTCTGGCTTTTTCTCCTTTTTCTTTCTTCCTTTCTTCCTTTTCTTTCTTTCTTCTTTCTTTCTTTCCTTCCTTCTTCCTTCCCTTCTTTCCTTCCTTCCTCCCTCTCTCCCTTTCTTTCTTTTTCTTTTCTTTTCTTTCCTCTTTTTTTGGAGGTTGTGGGGCCTGGTTGCTGTCACTGATCCTCTTTGTACTCAAGGCTAGCGCTCTGCCACTTGAGCCACAGTGCAATTTGCAGTTTTTGAGTAGTTAGTTGGAGACTTCTGGGGACTTTTCTGTCTGAGGCTGACTTCAAACTGCAATCCTCAGATCTCAGCCTCCTGAGTAGCTAGGATTGTAGCTGTGAGCCAACTGTCTCCTTTTATTTACATACTAGAGAATCTGGTTTGCCTTGAAGAATTCAAAGATTTTTTTTAAGAAGGTAAAATGAAAGGAAATGTAGACTCATAAAGGGAAATGTGACTCTTCCCCTTTGGATTTACACCCAGTGAAATCTCCCTGCCACAGCTGGGCTCAGTAATAGTACAGGCACAAAGGCCAGGATTGTGCTTCTTTGTCAGATGATCCAGTGGCTTCCTGGAAAAGGCAGAGTGATTGGGTGTTTCTGTCAACCTGCTAATGCGATTCCTTATTCCACAGCATGGAATCAGCCTGGACAACTGCTTTGCTAAGTACCAGTGGGGGAGGAGGGGTTACAATTATGCAGACTCCATTGTTACTGTGGCCGGCAGAATAATTCATCAACTTAAGATGATGTCTCATGGAGGTAATGGAAAAGCACATTACCAAGAAGAAATGATTTCTAAAGAAGCCTTAATTGCCACTAGATGTGTTTTTAATGTTAGCTGAAAATGCACAAGACAAGCTAACGGGACATGTGACAAGTCCTCATTTAATGTATCAGCCACAATGGCATATTTAGAAAGACATCATTTGTTTTTTAAAGAAAAATCGAGTGATAAAAGTGGATTGTGTTGTCATCTCAGAATAACTATAGCCTTTCCTGGTGAGGAAAGAGTTTCTGCAGAGAGATCCCGGACAAAGATGGCACTACAGATATCAGGGAAAAATTAAAAGAGGAAAGGCGACAATTTCAGTGCGTTCTGTAGATCTGGCTGTTTCCTGACTATTATATAACTAGGTTCTTATTTACCCGGTCAAATATTCCTCTGCTCCTCTCAATCTCTTCAAGCCCATCTGCCCACGGTGCCCATGGACTGCCAGCATTTATTTACTCTGGTGCAGGAAGCCACATGCCCACTCTTGGGGCACCTGTCCTGTCTCTTCTACCTTCAGTAAACAAGGGTTCTTAAGTGTGGCTCATGGAAACAGAGGCTTTAGGATCACAACTGACAACTAAAGAGGACTACTACTATACTCAACTACACCCCTAACCTTTCATTTTCTTGTGACAACACAAAGACTGTAGTAAAGTCACAAGTCTGGCTGACAGAAAACATCCAAAGGGGTATTTGAAGTGAATAAGGATTGTAAGTCCTTATTGAAACAATGGCCTGGCTGTTTTCCTCATTCCCATTAGTACTAAATGTTTCTCCTTTACTTGTATTGGCCTGAAGCACATTAGAATCAAGTTCTCCTTAAAGAGAATTTGTAATAGAGACACAAATGTGTGGGCTTCTGGACTATAATGAGTGTAGACAGGATTTTCCAGAGTTGGTCCAGATACTGGTATTAGTTCAGATACTAACGCTTTAGTACAGCTTAAAAAGGATGCAGACTGGGATGGGGTGGAAAACACAGCACTAAAATCAGAAATCTGTGTAGATGAGAAATTGAGGAACAACTACCCTGAAGGGATTCTGCCCGAGATACAAGTGCACAAGAAAATGGCAAGATGTATTAACCTGCTGATGCAAGGGTGATCAAGGAAGAGCATTAAAGAAAAATCTAGGGAAACAGGGCAAGTTGTCACATGTAATAAAGAAGACCGCAGCTTACAAATCCCTGTGGTAAGAAGTAGGTTTAGAGAACATATACAGGCATCTGATTTTCATGTCAGCATGTTAGTCAGCTTTGTTACTAAAACAAAACACCAGGGGCAGGCTACTTGATGAAGAAATGAGCTTATATCTCTCAGAGCCTGGGGACGCTGGAAGTCCAAACAGTATGACACAGGCTCTTAGGGTGTGCTGCATCATGGCTGGGCACAGATGCACCTCTCTCTCTGCAGTTTCTCCTCTGTACAGACAGCCCAATTCAGTCTGAGGGCTCCCCCTAAATGCTCTACTCTTACTTCTCCAACTTCTCTGAATGCCATCATTAACTTTAACAAAACTTCAGATTCTGGGGACCAAATCCTTCATGAGTTCCAGAGGACACATCACATTAAATACATAGTAGCTAATTTGGCTAGCACTCAGTGGAGTTCATAGTTTTTACTCTATCCTCCTGCAGATTCATGTTAGACTGCATCTTTCTAGAAACATGCTGTTCCTTAACATTCTGAACATGCTTTTCCCTCTTGTCCATCTTTAGTCTGCTTTCCTGCCTCCACTCACCTTCTCTCTTCTTCCCCTCTCCCCTCTCTTCCTACCCATTCCCTTTCAACCTTCTCCTCTAGCAGTCTCTGATTCTGCAATGCCTCTTGTCTTGGTCCCATGCATAGTGACCACTTAACCCAAGCACTCTCCTAAGGGGAACCGAACACCACCACCTGTGATCACCCCTCAGTACCGAGGCCACAGAAATATCCATCCAGTGAGGGCCTAGAAGCAGGTTCTAGCAGTGATCCTCTGGCCCCAGAAGCTGCTCTTAAAGGTTGGAAGATCACCAGGAAAGGGGGAATTCCATTGCTCCATTTCTGTGCCAGCCTTCTGTCCTCGCAGATTCCTGCATTTACTGTTCTCCCAACATTCAGCTGCAATTGCCTGGAGCCCTAGTCCGTTGCTGACTCAAATAGAATGTGTAAAATCTTCAGTAGAATGCTTGTCTCCTTCACTGTTCCACAGTGCTTGAGGATCTGTCCTCTTCTTCCATTCTTAAGCTTCCAAGAGATGAACAGCTCTCCTCTCAGGTTCAGGGCCTTGTTTATCTTTGTAACCTGCTTCTGCCCAGCCAAGCCCCAGTTTTGCCCTGTAAATGCCAGTTGCACCTCCAGCGTTTCAGTTTTGCAATGAGCTGAACACCCTGCCATGTGCCCTTGCCACCCAGTTCTGTCCCTCAGGGCTATTCTTACAATTCCAATTTCAAACCATTTTCCACGGTTTTGGTGGGCCTGCCTCTCCCCCTGCACAGGAGGTACACACAATCCCCGTATCTGTCGTCACTCTTCTCAGGGCCTGGTGCATGCTGAACAATGGACTGAGATCTGTCCTTTCCTCATAATGAACTTGTTAATGATTTTTCTCTGTTGCCAATGTTGCTGTTTTCCAGTAACCAGAGGGGGGCCTGAAACCTGGCAAGGGATCCATGTAGGTCAAAATCCCCTGCAGCTTTTAGCCAGAGACTTCATTACTCTGGACCTTGATTTCTTTGGTAATGAAGCTCCACACTTCTTGTTCCTTCTTACTCCCATGGGGTAGTGAGTGTGACAAAACTGATGTTCAAAGCTTCTGAACAGGGATAATGGTGACACAAGTACAATGATTTTTTTAAATAAAATGCTCCATCACCGTCATTTCTTACCATTTCACATGCTATTGGTGCATTCCCTAGAATCTGAACCTTCCTTTTTAAAGCAGACTTGTTTGCAGAGAAGCTGGAAATAGGCCATCCGTCTGTTATCTATCTACTCTTCCACCCGTTTGTCTATCCACTGTCCTCCAGGAACAGTTACTGAGCACACAATTGCATGAGCAACTGTGGTACTAGAGTAAGCACATGTCC
The DNA here is from genome assembly GCF_019054845.1 of Dipodomys spectabilis. Lineage (NCBI taxonomy): Eukaryota > Metazoa > Chordata > Mammalia > Rodentia > Heteromyidae > Dipodomys > Dipodomys spectabilis. The sequence goes on from NW_024870912.1 coordinate 1,999,299, forward strand.
CAGAGGAGAGAGGTCAAGGCTGCCTTGCTGGTTAAAGGTGTCACACTCAGACTATGAGATCAGGTGGGGCTGCTGGGGAAGCGACATGTGCTCTGGGATCTAAATCTAATTTAGCTGAGGTTGGCCCAGAGAGGATTGTGCATGCTGGTGGCAGCAGAAACAGAAAGGCTGGTGATGGCTGCAGCATAAGCAGAGGCCTGGACATGAGAGGCCTTTGGAGGATTCAAGCAACAGTAGGGACATGAGGCTTCAGCTCTTAAGAGGGGAAGAGAGCTTAGAAGAGAAGGTTTTGTCAAGAAAATGACCTGAGCGCAATCGGGGAGACTCTGAAGAGCTTCAAGCAGAAACTTAATATGATTACAAAAAATGACTTTCAAAAAATATCTTTGAGCACTGGTCCTTGTGCAGATCAGGGGAGAAAGCATGGTGCTCAGACTTCTGTAGTCCTGGGAGAAATGGAGAGAAGCAGATGGACAGAGGCATCAGTGGGCAAAATCAACAGGAACCAAACACAATAGAGTGATGTAGATAAAAGAGAAAACTTGTTGCTAATGCTTGGTTTCTAGCTTCAATTGGTGGGAAAAGATGCCATTCACTGCAACAGAAGCTCAGGCCCAAGATGAGACTCTGGAGGAGACACACACAAGGAGCACTAGATTACTGGGTCAGGAGCTCAGGAGAAAGATGAAGGCTGGAGACACAGGTGGATCTCAGTGTTCATGAGCACATGACTCACTGAAGCCATGGAGTAGGTGGGACCAAGAGAGGATGAGGAAAGACAGGAGGTGAAGATTGGAATAAGGAAAGGCTTTCAAGTAAAGCAACTCACATTAACAAGCCCGAGAAGGACTGGTACAGTGTTAGGGGAGCCAGCAAAACATGGTACCTGTGACACTTCAAGACAAACAGCAGGGCAGTCACTCACATCAGAGTTCCCGAGAGCTAAGCCTGCAGCCCATCAAAACTTGTACCAAAAACATAGAGCTTGGGTTGAGGTATCCCAGAAGTAATGGGGGCAACATCACCTTTAGTATTTCCTTTTACATTGTATCTTCTAGGAAATTTATGTTGGCCATTTTAGCTAGAAGTGACCATGTTCTCCAAACATCTATTGATATTGCACTGAGCACTGGGAATTTAAAGAAGGCATAAAGAGAGTAGCTCTTCTTATCCACAAGTCATACATTCTCAGACCTCTAGGAGATCCATAAAGCCCCAAAGGATTAAGCGTGGGGACCTATAAATTAAGCCTAGTCAAATATCAGTTATCATAATATGACATAATAATTATTGGTACAATAAAAGAGAATATTATAAAATAAAGTAAGAGTTACTTGAACATAAGCCATTTATTACTGTGACAGCTGATATGATAACTGTGATTGGGACTGAGTAACTAGCAGAAGGGTAGGACACATGGCTACACTGGAGAATAGAATAATTCATGTACTGGATTGGATGAGGGAAGGCAGTGTAGGCTTTCATTATGCTACTCAGAATCATGCACCACTTAAAATTTATGAGTTGTTCATTTCTGGAATGTTTAATTTAAGACTTTCAGACCATGGTTCACCATAGGTAACTGAAACTTCAGAAAGCAAAACCACGGATAACGGGGGCTGCCTGTGGAGACCTCAAGCGTAGAAAGCAAAGGCAAACACATCAGGACTCAGATCTGTTTCTCCCCAGTGTCCTGAGACTATCCCAAGACTAGCAACTGTCCAGGTGGTGAGCACTAGACATCTTATATAGGATGGGGCACAGCTTGGAAGAGCCAAGTGAGGAGAGGATTCCAGGTAAGGTCATCCCTGCATTCAAAGGTGTGGAAGTGAGATGAAGCATGGTTTCAGTGGAGAGCAAGGACAGACACTGTGGTTAGAGAACAGGAATCTCTAGGGTTGCTCCACGGACACAGCTGGAGCCTCTGAAGGATTGAGGAGGCTTCTCAAGGGGTCAGGTCGAGGAGGCCTCTCAAGGGACTGGATGGAGGAAGTCTTGAAGGATGGCTGTAGGTTTGGACTTTGTTCATCCTACAGATACTGGGGAGCCAGCCATAAGGATTGCTCTAGTATTCTCTGCCACATTTCTGTTATTGTTTGTGTAACCCTATCTGTATAGTTATGGCTGCAGTGTCCTTGGAAGCTATTTGCAGGCAGGGATTATATCTGTTTCTCTTTTGTTCTACAGGGACTAGTTTTGTGCCTTTACTTCAAGTGTTTTTCATATGGGTAGAAGTGCAGTGATGGTTCTGTGATCTGTGAAGGCCAGGGATGGGGGCGCACAGCTCAGCCAGAACCAAGGCACTGACACTCATGTAAGTTACCAGGTGCCTTGGGATGTGGCCCTGGGGACACCTCTATCTCTTTGTGCATGTCACTACTTTTGAACTGGGATTCTTGTCCTCTTTTTGTAGTCAGTAGCATATTTGCTACTGACCAGGCGTAGCAGGAGCTCACAGAGAGAAGTGAAATTGTTCGTTTCTGCCTTCAAGTAGCTTTATGGAGCCATGGGATTGCCAGCAAGTAATTCTATCAGGATTTGCCAACTCTGTTTTGAGGATGTGCGAAGAGGAAAACAAGGGACATCCCTAGCACAGTGTGAGGAAGATGGGCCGTATTCTACCAGAATGGATGGTGGCTAAACTGAGACCTGGAAGGTGGGCAGCTAAGCAGAGGCCAATGTAGGGAAATGAGGAATCAGAAAGTCCTGTGGAGAACCCAAAGGCTGAAGAGGCAGCAGAGCCAGGTGCCATGCAGTGGGTGTCACAAAGGGCCCGTCTGAGCTGCTGCTGGTGAGGTTTACAGTCTCCCTGGGCTACGTGGGTATCAGTAGGAGCCTGCCCTACCCATTGCAGGAATTTGACAAAAAGAGAAAAGAAAGCAACTGTAAACACTTAATATCATTAATAGAGAACTGTGGTATTTTCCTCTTTGGAGAAAAAGTGCAAAAGCTAATTTGGAAGAAACATATAAAATGCAGCTTACACAGAAACCTAGTCCAGCTGGTAGCCAGAAGTACATCTCAGGAAGGGGTGGTAGGAGAGATGGGGCCCCGAGGCAGCCCCAGATAAAAGAGGCACATGATCTACTCTTGATATTGGCACTGAGTCATGGAGCAGCAGCTGTGCAATTTTATTTACTTTTTTCCCTGGATTTTACACTGTAATTTAAAATTGTAAATACATGGTATGTCATCAAACACGACCGTCTATTCAGCCCATTTTCTGAATCGTGCCAGACACTGAATTAAGGGCAGGGACACAAAACTGAAATAACATGTCTCCTGTCCTGAAGACTGCAGTTAGATGGAGGGACAGACCATATAGAATCAATGCCAGCAGCTTAGGAGGGAGAAGCAGTTAACTCTGTGAGCTGGACCTGGGAAAGGCTGAGCAGAGGGAAACTTGAGTTGCAGGACAGTCTCAGGATAGACTGGAGAGCTTCCAAAACATGCTTTGTCCCCAGTTCCCCAATACCTCACTGAATAAGAGCCTCAGGCATAGAGAATGTTGTGGGTGTGTCTGTATGCATTTGAATGTTTAATAACTAATACTTTAAGTTTCGCTGTCTAGGGTTTGAATGGAGGTGCAGGTAACATTGTAAAAACATAGAGGGTGACTGGTTGAGTGGATTCTGGATGTAGAGGGAGAGAAACTGAGAGGTAGAAGCTGGAAAGCCAGACTGAAGCTGGCAGTAGGGACTGGGGAATGTCATCCATAAGATGGTGATTCCATATCTTAAGTGCATCCCAAATCACTTATGGAGATAAAAACACTTATGCCACCTCCCTGTAGGCACTCTTGAGCCACCTCCCTGAAGAACGGGAAGGAAAGCAAGCTGATTCAGATGTGCCCCATGAGTTAAGCCCCACTGGGCAGCTAGAATCAATGAGGACGTTTAAGTCAAGCTGCAATGAACCCTTGGACACATACTAAAAGTAAAATGTAAATCTTGATACCAAACACTGGAAGGATCTAGAATGTCAATTGCCACTGACAGTTACTGAAGACTTCAGTGACCTCGACTGTGAGAGAGATACTCCCTGTGTTGTGTGCACACAGTAGAATTCTTCGAAAGTTCTGAGATGGGGAAATGTCCTACCATTTCCTCTTCACCCTGAATTCTGACCGTTGGATGTATATTGCTTCCTGGAAATACACTACTTCAAAGCATCTGAACAGAAGCACTAATTGCTATAATTGGATAGGAAATATCAAAACGATAATGAAGCCTGTGCTCTGCAAGAGGTAATGTTTGGAAAAATAATATCTGAGCAAAGATTCTGATTAGCTCAATATTAAAGAGAGAGCAGCAGCAAGGATTCTAGCAAAGTTGCCTACAGGTATGCAAGTTAATTAATGACTGAACATTATCACAGACACCCTGGACTACTAGAAATCAACTGGCTGTCATTCTGAAAAGGATGAGAAATATTTCATGATATTATCTTTTAGGATTAAAGAACTCAGATAACTTCAGATCATCAACATCATAAAGAGTTAAGCTTATACGAAACAAATCTTTTTCCAAAGGAAATAAAATGTAATGCATAGATATTACCTGTGGTTTTTGGTCAGAATTCTTTTTATAGTATATATTTTTTTCAAAAGTCCTCCTGTTGTTGCAACAGACACAGCTTTTAATTTAATTAATTAACTAATTATTTTCTGTTGTTGTCATTATTGTGCTAGTACGGGGGCCTGAACTTGGCATTTCACAATCTTTCTTAGTTTTATGGCTCAAGGCTGATACTTTCCCACTGAATCCACACCTCCACTTCCAGCCTGTTGCTAGCTAATTAGAAATCAGCGTCTATTTATAGATTTATTTGCCTGGACTGGCTTCAAATCATGATACTCAGAGCTCAGCCTCCTAAGTAGCTAGGATTACAGGCATGAGCCACCAGCACCCAGCCAGATTTCACATTTTTAAAGTAAAGAAGCCTTCCTAAGTACAGCAGACTGGTGAGCATGAAGTCTAGGGAAGAAGCTTATTATGTAAGATTATGTGGGATCAATATTGTGGGTGAACAGAAATGATCCAGGCTGGTAAATTACTGTAAGCCTGAAGGTAAGAGTACAAATAATTCCCTCAGGTTGAATAAAAGGAATTTTCTAATGTAAAGGTCATCCCTGGGTTCTCAGTAGTTCATTATAGTTTAATGGAGGCAAGTAACACACCACATATTAGACTAGTCTAGAAACTTCTCTCATATTGATTCAGGCTGAAATAGAAATTTTAGTCTTTTTCAAAAAAAATACATTTTCCCCTCATTTATCTTAGACGTATTCATTCAAGAAGCATTATATACATCTTAAACTCATGTAAATGATACAGCAGCTACTCTGTGCTGGGCAACTAGTAGGTGCCATGCTTTGTAAATACGTCATTTAATTTGCTCTCTTTAATTCTCCCTATAGTTTGGAAAAGGGAGGTATTATTATCTCTATTTTTGTTGAGAAGGAACTTGAACTACAGAGAAATCAAATTAATTCATCCAACATGCAAAACCTAATTAGTGGCAGAATAAGTCCAAAAGACCAACAAGTCTTCCAAATTGGCCACTTCTTTTTTTTTGCTGGATCATGTATATGTTCCTATTACTGTAACAATGATGGATAATTAATCTGTATTTTTTTCCTCATAAGATTATTAGCACTAGAATCAGGATGCATGCCATCATAGCTATCTTTGCATTGCCAGAGGGCATTGGTTAGTTCAGTAAAAATGTCATCGTCATCCATTATGCACTGAGACAGTGCACATACAAAGAAGACCACAGGGCATTTGTTGTATAGGCTAAACAATCAGTGGAACAATTACAATAGAATATAATGACAACTAGGTTGAGAAAAAATATAAGGATTATAGAGCTTATGAGATTAAAGAGCAGGGCTCCTTATTCTATTATTGTGGAAGAAGGAAGGAAGGTAGTGATGGTAAGGACTAAAGAGGAAAGAGATGTCTAGGTTGAGGTCAGAGTTGGTTCTGATTGAGTCAACCATTGGGTGGAGGTGAGGACAGAAGACACTAGTAGGCGGGAGCACTATGTAAAGATAACAGATGAGAATATAAATGAGGAGGGCAGCAGGGTCAGCTGGAGCTGGAGTGGTGACAGGGAACCAGATCATGAAGACTTTTGAGGCATATTATTCTGAGGCTTTGAAATGGATGCCAAAGGGATTTAAGCATTGTGTTGTATGGCTATATGCAACTATATTTGGAAGATCACTTCTGCATAGAGGAAGATGGGTTAGAGATAAGTATGCAGACAGGCAGGTAGAAGACACTGTCCTGTGACCACCGTAAGACTTGTGGTCTGGGCGAGACAATGGCAGCACATACAGTGAGAAGATTTTGAGAGGTAAAATCCATTCGGTTTGGTTTCTAATTGAATATAGGAAGTTAAGGAAAGCCCATAGAGTCAATTATGATCCTAGATTTCTAGCTGGGGTAATTAAATAGTTGAGCTACTTTTTGTCATAGGCTTGGCAGATAAGTTTAGTTTTGGGGTAAGACTCCCATGTCTGAGGTAATATGCACCTATTGAGCAGATTCATGTCAAGGATGAAACATGAGCTGCAGATAGAACTGTGGAAGACATCTGCTGCGAGTCTGAGGTTGCTAACAGATTGATAGAGACGAGAGCTCTGCAGAATAACTGCTAAAGAGAGATAGAGGAGGAAGTGAAGGAACCCAGGAAAATCATAGAGACCAAAGAGAAGACAACTGGAGAGAAGGCAATGCCCAGGAAGTCAAAGAGACTTCAAGAAAGTGTGAGTGGTTTCACAGCGCTGCCCTCTGTGAATGGAATGGAGTCAAGGGAATGGAGTCTTCAAAGGGCTTCAAGGTGCAGATCACTAGTCCTCAAGAGCAGTGTCAAGCTGTGAGGTCAGTGGGTGCTGGCCTAGGGTGTGGGGAGGTGCTGAGGTCTTGGAGGGGTGGAGTTCACTAATGCAATGGTCTATCTTGAACCCAAGTCCCTCACTCCAATCTAGATGCTGATGAAACTATTACTTTTCTTTCTTCAGTCTGTTTCCATGTAGCTCCAAAAAAGCATCTTGAAGGGCAGAATCAGGCTTGGAGCAGAGATTCAAAAAGGAACAATGGCCTGAAGAAGATGAAGAGCTAGGACCATGATTCACTTCTTCTCACAGTTGCTCTGTAGGAAAGCATTATGGTATGGATGCCTGTTCCCTTTGTTACCTGCCACAGGAACCGCTCTCTGGTAGGGGATCTGCCTTTCATGGCACTGTGTGGAAGTGACTAAGTAGCAGTCGTTAGACTGAGAGACATGGACAACTGGGAGAACTTTGATTTTCAGGGTATCTGTAGAATCATATTCACGGAGAAAAATGCAAGCCAGATGAGGTACAAAGCTATCTCATTGCATATCTTTGTTTTTTCTCTCTCTCATGCACTGGAGACTCAATTCAAGTCTTTGTCTTTGTGCCATGCTCTCAGCTCTTTTGCTTTACTTATTTCTTAAGATGGGATCTCATGCTTTTGTCTGACTGAACTGGAACTATTTTCTTTGTGTCTCAACCTCTGCTGCTAGATTTACACGTAGCAGCCATCAGGTCCATCTCATCTGTATTCTCTTCCAGTGAGATTTGTTTCTCAACTCCTTCTTCTCCCCTCCTACCTCTCTCTTTCTTTTGGATTTCTCTTTTCTAGCATTACTTTTTTTCTCTCATCATTCTCTTACTGCCTATTCTCCCTTCTTCCACAAAGTCCCCCCGTATACATTGTGATGGTGATATTGCCCACAACAGCCGACTACTTTTCTTAAAAATCCCAAATGTCCATCCATATCTCAGATGTGTCTGCTAAAACTTTTGAGCTGAATTCAAACAGGTATTTTCCCCTGTGGTCTTTAGTAGGAAATTTCAAACTGAGCCTCTCCCAAATTGTCCTCATTATTTTTTTTTTCACCAGAAAAATCTGTCTCTTCCTTTTGGTATATAACATCAGCATGCATGTGGCTGTTAAGTATCTGACGGTCATGTATAACTGCTGTTTCTTTCATCCATATTCAGCTGGTAACAAGAGCCCCTTAATTCTTCCTCTGTATTGTCTATGGAGCTGCTCCTCCATGATACCTCCACTGTCCTCTGTCCAACCTTTCTTTCGTTCTTGCCTGGACCACAAGAGTGTGGCTGCCATGAGCTCTCATTTCTAGTCTGGCTCTCAACTACTATTTCCTCCATGATGCTCTTAAACCCATTTTGTTTTCAGAAACACATGTGATCACATGCTTCCTGGACAAGTGTATAGGCTTTTAACGCTTTGCTGTCACCAATGGATTATAGTTTGATGTTCTAATTTATTACTGGTCAGAAGGTCTTAAAAACTAGTCTTCAGGCCTTACTATCCACATGTGTGTCAAGCACCAGGGTATACACTTTGTGCAATTTGTCAGATCCAACACCAACAACATCTCTAAGATAGGTATTTTAAGGTATTGTTTTGTAAACTGAAAGCACAAAAAGATTAAGTGATTCAGCTTGGAGTCATCAGGCTCTGATGAGTTGCTATTTTCCAAAATGACTTCCTTTTTCCCTTTTATGTATCAAGTGTTTCTGAGCACATGGGCGTACCTTTTGTACCAAGGAGGGGAAGTTCTGCTATTTGTGAGGTGAGAGTTAAGATTTCTCACTCAGGATATTGAGCGAATTCCTTCCTTCCTTCCTTCCTTCCTTCCTTCCTTCCTTCCTTCCTTCCTTCCTTCCTCCCTTCCTTCCTTCCTTCCTTCCTTCCTTCCTTCCTTCCTTCTCTCCTTTTCTCTTTCCCTTCCTTTCCCTTCCCTTTCCTTCCTTTCCCTTCCTTTCCTTCTCTTCCTTCCCTTCCTTTCCCTTCCTTTTTCTTTTCCTTTCCCTTTCCTCTCTGTATCAGTCCTTGGGCTTTAACTCAGGGCCTGGGCACTGTCCCTTACCTTTTGTGCTCAAGTCTAATGCTCTACTACTTGAACCACATCTCCACCTCCAACTTCCAGCTTTTTTGGGGGGTAGACAGGGGGGTGAAGGGGTAGTTAATTGGAAATAAGAGTCTCATAGGCTTTCCTGTCCAGGCTGGCTTTGAACCATGACTGTCAGATCTCAGACTCATGAGTAGCTAGGATTTATAAACATGATCCACCACACCTGTCTTGAGTGAGGTAGCTAGCTCTAGCTGCAGAGAGGCAATGCCAGGGATTCACAGCTTCTAGGCATGTGGACCCAGAGGGTGGGTGGCTGAACATGGGAATTTACTTCCTGAACTCTGCTTTCCATTCAAATTCCAGCTAGAGTGTGGCTATACCAAGAGCTGGAAAGAAATGATTTATTGTGACTAGACCTATGACTTCTGAGGGAATCATAGAGTGGAGACAGATATTTTCACTAGCTTTGGGTTGGTGACAAATATGAAAAGATGAGAAAGGTAGATAGTGACCTTTGCACTTGAACTCACGGAGTCAAGGTAAGAGAGAGATGAAAGAAAGCCTCATTGCTTACAGCCCCTGAACCTTATGTGGAAAGGAGCAAAACAGATGTGAGTTTTTTAGTTTTCTCTTTTCATTGAATGGACATTGTTCCAGTGTAAAAGATAGAAATAAATGGACTAGCTTCCCATGAAAGAGTTTGGTTTGTAGCTGGGTGTTGATGGTTTATGCTGGCAATCCTAGCTCTCAGGAGGCTGAAATCTTAGAATCACAGTTCAGTGAGTGTGAGGCTGAGAATGTGGCTCAGTGGTGGAGCTCTTGCCTTGCAAGCATGAGGCCCTGGGTCTGATTCCGCAGCACCACATATACAGAAAAAGCCAGAAGTGGTGCTGTGGCTCATGTGGTAGAGTGCTAGCCTTGAGCAAAAAAGCAACTCAGGGACAGTATGCAGGCCCTGAGTTCAAGCCTCACAACTGGTAAGTATGGCTCAAGTAGTAGTGTACTAGTCTCAAGTATATAAAGCTAATGGATGGTATAAATCCTGGGTTCAAGACCTAGTATCAGCACAAAGAAAACGGTTTCTTAAATGTGAGTCAGGATTCATTAACCCAGCATGCTACAAGCATTTATCAAGCACCCCTGTTTGCTGAGCATCACGCAAGAACCTGGGAAATACTTTAAAAGAAGGAAGGAAGTGCTGGGGTTGTAGGCTATTACACTGGCTTAGAAAGACAATTTAAAATGATTTCACCTGAAAACCATATTCCCAGAACATGGTGCTCACAATAAACCATGTGCCTGAGCTGGGTTGTCTCTCACACATTGCCACATGTGGTCTTCAGCCACACTGGGGAGAGTAGTTATTCTAGGTAGGAACTGAAATTAGATTAAGTAAGCAATTTGGCCCACCATGTGCAGTTTCTAAGTGGTCGATTTACTACCTGAGCCCAATGCATTGTCCATTCAACACAATATCTATGCAAATACAGAATTACTGCATGTTAGATGACATGATCTTGTATTTAAAGAATCCCATAGACTCCACTCCCAAATTACTCAAGCTGATTCAAAACTTTGGCAAAGTAGCAGGTTATAAAATTAACCCCCAAAAATCAATGGCTTTTCTGTATGCCAACAATGAGAAAAGTGTGGCTGAAATTAGGAAAGCAACTCCATTTGTAATAGCCCCACAAAAAATAAAATACCTAGGAATTAACTTAAGAAGTGAAGGACCTCTATGATGAAAACTTTAAAATCTTGAAAAAAGAAATCAACACAGAACTTAAAAAATGGCAAAACCTCCCATGCTCCTGGATTGGAAAGATTAACATCGTGAAAATGGCAATACTTCCCAAGGCTATCTACAAATTCAACGCAATACCTATCAAAATTCCACCCTCATTCTTCAAGGAAATAGAAGAGGCAATCCAAAAATTCATATGGAACAATAAAAGACCCCGAATAGCAAAAACGCTCCTCAACGGAAAGAACACTGCTGGAGGAATATCAATACCAAATTTCAAACTCTACTATAAAGCCATAGTAATCAAAACAGCTTGGTATTGGCATAAGAACAGACCTCAGGACCAATGGAATAGAATTGAAAACCCAGAAATGAACCTACAGACCTATAGCCATCTAATCTTCGATAAGGGAGCTAAAACAATAGAATGGAAGACAGACAGCCTCTTCAGTAAATGGTGCTGGCAAAACTGGTTAACTACTTGTAGAAAACTAAAGCTAGATCCTTATATATCACTCTGCACAAGAATCAACTCCAAATGGATCAAAGACCTTGAACTCAAAGCCGACACTCTGAAAGCATTACAGGATGGAATAGGAGAAACCCTGGGTCTCCTTGGCTCAGGCCGAAATTTTCTGAATAGAGACCCGGAAACACAACAAATCAAAGAAAGGTTGGACAAATGGGATTGCATAAGGTTGCAGAGCTTCTGCAGGGCAAATGACATAGCTAGCAAGATCAATAGAAAGCCCACGGATTGGGAGAAGATCTTTACTAGCCATACAACGGACAAGGGTCTCATATCTAAAATATACTTGGAACTCAAAAAATTAAACCACCCAACAACAAATCCTCAAAGAAACAACTGCCCAATAAGTAAGTGGGCGAAAGACTTAAAGAGAAGCTTCTCTGAAGAAGAAAGAAGGATGGCCAATAGACACATGAAGAAATGTTCAACATCCCTAGCCATAAAAGAAATGCAAATCAAAACAACATTGAGATATCACCTCACTCCAGTTAGAACAGCAAAAATCAAGAACTCTAACAACAACAGATGCTGGAGGGGATGTGGACAGAAAGGAACCTTACTTCATTGTTGGTGGGAATGTAAACTTGTTCAACCACTTTGGAAAGCATATAGAGGTTCCTCAAAAGACTTCACATAGAACTCCCCTATGACCCAGCAATCCCACTTTTGGGCATTTACCCTAATGTTTACAAAAAAGACCACACTAAAGCTACCAGCACAACTATGTTTATTGCAGCATTATTTACCATAGCTAAGATATGGAACCAACCCAGATGCCCCTCAGTAGATGAATGGATCAAGAAAATGTGGTATATATACACAATGGAATTCTATGCCTCCATCAGAAAGAATGACATTTCCCCATTTGTTAGGAAATGGAAAGGCTTGGAAAAAATTATATTAAGTGAAGTAAGCCAGGCCCAAAGAAACGTAGGTCCCATGGTTTCCCTTATTTGCAATATCTAGTATAGGTATGAGTCAAGCGGAAAAAGTCAGAGAATGTGATGTTAGGAAAACGAACCCTCAAATATGTATTTTAATGTTTTTGTTTCTTTCATGCATGTGTTTCTAACGCATTTATAAGATTATTTCTTTGTTGCTTTGTATGTCCCTCCCCCACAGTATAACCCCCGCTTTCACTATATTTGATGTCAGTATAACATGTGGAGGAGACGGGGACAAACAAGTCGTTTAAGGATTCAGGTCGACCTGTTGCAACAATGAGAAGTACAAAATGTCATGTCAAAACCAGCTTTACAATGTCGGTGTGTGGGGGGGAGGGGGGGTATGATTGGGTGGGGGGAGGGGGGAGGCTGGGAAGGGAGGTGAAGGGTAAACAAAGGAGGAGGCTGCAATGCTTGGTAAGAAATGTATGCATTATCCTGCCCATGTAATTGTAACCCCTCTGTACAGTATGTTCTCAAATAAAATAAAATAAAATAAAAAAAAGAATTACTGCATGTTTTTGCAAGTCAACCATTTGCATTATATATATATATATATATATATATATATATATATATATATATATATATATATATATAAACCTACCAGCATGGCCTACTTGCACCACACTAGAGAAAAGTCCTGTTGGTGAACTTTCATTTTGGACAATACAAGTTGTCTTGAAGATTAATATTAATCTACAAATTAGTATTTTCTTAGTTGAATAACATTTGAAATACAAATTTCCAGAGATAAATTCTGTTCATCACTTCTATAAACACCGTATTAAAGGTGTTACAGAAGGGTAGTACCAATTTAATACTTCATATGGTCACATTATTTTCATTACGGATCACTATTTATTTCTTATTTTGCAGTGTTCACAGTCACTGTAAAGTTACAGATTTGGAGTGTGGATGGAATTTCACCTATTGGAATCTCTTTACATGGGTACCTACTCACGTCTTTGAAATACAGAGCTAATAAGGTGGTTGGAGGGGAGGGCTTCCAATTTTCTCCCTCACCATCATCAGGGAATCACGGAGTGATAGCCCAAAATTTCCCACTACTTTTAGATGATAAATACAGCAGTTCTATTTGCATAAATGGCTTTTCAGGGCACAAGATGCAAAATGAATCTGTCATTGTTATTCCCCAATACATTCCAAGATATTGCTTTGCTAAATCACAGTCACTGAAAGCTCACAAAATAACAGCGCGCCTACGTGTTCCCCTTGGAGGGGCATCATGGGAAAAAGCCATTGCATAAATAGTGCCTCTGCTCACTAATTATGGCTGGTCATATTCATTTTCCTAAACTAAGAAATGAAACTAAATAGTATACTTCACATTCTCTCCACTAATTCTAGTGTAAAGTAGACGCCAGGACAAACTCAGCTGTAGAATGGTGCTTACCCTGAGATTTTTTTGGTCTCTAATTATTCATCTATGGGTATTAAAAAATGCTCATATTCAACTTGGTTGCTGGTTTTACCCGACAAGGTGGCTAATTAAAACTACTGCACATTCTGGTATGCAGTTTATGATTGTGAAAAGGTCACAGACTCGAAAATAAAAGTTCAGTACGCCTCCTGCATTTAGCTAAATAATCACAGGGGGTGTTTAAAAATAATTCTATTCCTCTCTTCTTCCAGGAAGCTTTTTTTTTCTTTACCCTATTACTCACGACTGCCCATCAACACAATCACATTTTCTCAGGGTGATCTAGACTCATGGACCCCTCTAAAGGCCTTATTCAAGTTATAGTTTTGTGAACAGCATTAGAAAAACAAAATTTTTGGTTCTGTTAAAAACAAAGTCATACTCTGGGACAATGATATTCCAGAAGTGAGTATGTGTAGTACTGTCTCCCAGGTAAATACGACAAGGAAATATACTTTAGAGCCACTGCTCTGTGGTTAAGTGTCAACTCTGCCTCTTCTATAAAGGGGTCTCTAAATTCAGACAGGACATACAGTCCTCCATACCTCACCCCATTAGGGACAAAGAAGCTTTATCTGGTCTTAACATGTACCATGACCTCAGAATGAACCACGACCTTGTGCTATCAGTTTCTGAGTCCAGCTCTCTGTACATATTCCATCTTCTCTCCATTTCCAAAACACTTACAGTGTTACAGCCTGATAGTTAATATGAGCACTTTATATAATTATTTTCAGGATTTCTTCTCCATACTTTGATGTATATTCTGTATCTCATCTACCTGATGTCCAGTAGAATAGCAATAGTTAGTTGTATAGTATCATTATAGTATCAAATTATATCCATCGCAGATGAATAAGAAGTAGATAAGCATGCAAGCTCATCATGATCCTCCTGTTTCTCTCATGGCTACTACTCTCACTGACCCTTCGGTTTTTCTCCTTTTGGAAATATTGGTATCTAAATTCAGGTCTTTGCTCTTATCAAGCAGGTGCTTTACCACCTGAACCACAATTTTAGTTTATATATATATATATATTTAATATATATTTATTTATTGTAAAATGTTGTACAGAGGGGTTATGGTTACATGAGTAATGAGTACATTTCATAGCGAGCAGTTACTTCTTTGTTTTCCCCCTATCATCACTTCCTTTCCCACCTCCCCAACCCCTCCCACCCCCCCACCCCCCACTCCAACATTGTAAAGTTTATTTTTCAACATAGTGTCCTGTACATCTCTTTGTCACAATGGGTCAGCCTGTATCCCTATTTAAGTGTTCCATAATATCCCTTCCCCTCCCCACATTACAAAAATGTATATACAAGATAGAACACTGGCTGGGAAGGTGGCTCAGTGGTAGAGCGCTTGCCTTGCATGCTCGAGGCCCTGGGTTCGATTCCTCAGCACCACATAAGCAAAAAGAAAAAAGCCGGAAGTGGCGCTGTGGCTCAAGTGGTAGAGCGCTAGCCTTGAGCTGAAGCGCTTAGGGACAGTGCCCAGGCCCAGAGTTCAGGCCCCACGACGGGACCCCCCCCCAAAAAAAAAAAGATTGAACACCAGCATCAAATCCAGTGAAAATGGGGGTTATACCATGGGGGAAGAACATACAAAAGAAAGAAAAGAATCATGTAGTGCATTGTAAGTACATTAAAAACAATAGCAAGAAAAAAAAACACTTGTGTCCCTGTTTTGGGGTACATTTTGCTTAACATTATCTCATGTGGTCATATGTACCTAGCCTTTGACCTTCTCTGCTTGTCCTAGACATGTCTAGTTATTGCAAACAAGGGAAACAATGGGACCTATGTTCCTTTGGGTCTGGCTTACTTCACTTAATATAATCTTTTCCAAGTCTTTCCATTTCCTAATGAGGCAATGTCATTCTTTCTGATGGAGGCATAGAATTCATTGATATATATATATATATATATATATATATATATATATATATCTACCACATTTTCTTGATCCATTCATCTACTGAGGGGCATTGGGGTTGGTTCCATATCTTAGCTATGGTAAATAATGCTGTGATAAATGTGGTTGGTATGACCTTGTTTGTGATCATTTGGGTAAATGCCCAAAAGTGGGATTGCTGGGTCATAAGGGGGCTCTATGTGGAGTCTTTTGAGGAACCTCCATACTGCTTTCCAGAGTGGTTGAACAAGTTTACACTCCCACCAACAATGCAGTAAGGTTCCCTTCTGTCCACATCCCCTCCATCATCTGCTGTTACTAGGTTTTTTTGATTATAGCCATTCTCACTGTCTTGATTTGCATTTCTTTTATGGCTAGAGTAGCTGAGTATTTCTTCATGTGTCTATTGGCCATTCTTATTTCATCTTCAGAGAAGTCTCTCTTTAAGTCTTTAGCCCATTTATTAATCGGGCAATTGTTTCTTTGAGGATTCGTTGTTGGGGGACTTAAGTTCTAAGTATATTTTAGATATGAGACCCTTGTCTGTTGTATGGCTAGTGAAGATCTTCTCCCAATCTATGGGCTTTCTATTGATCTTGCTAGCTAAGTCCTTTGCCTTGCAGAACCTCTGCAGTTTCATGCAATCCCATTTGTCCAACTCTTCTTTGATTTGTTGTGCTTCTGGGTCTCTATTAAGAAAAGTTTGGCCTGTGCCAAAGAAGCCATGCTATTTAACAAATGAACACATAAACTATCAGCCCCTCTGGGACACAGCAAAGGCAGTACTCAGAGGCAAGTTTATAGCTTTGAGTTCCTACTTTAACAAATTGAAAAGATCTGAAACTATTTAATGAGGCACCTAAAGCTCCTTGAAAAAAAACAACAAGCTAAATCCTAATCCAGTAGACAGAAACAAATAATTAAAATTAAATCCAAATTAAATTAATTAGAGTCCAAAAAAACTACAGAAATAATTAACAAGACAAAGAGTTGGTTCTTCAAAAAAAATTAATAAAATTAACAGACCCTTAGCAAGTCTTATGAGAAAAAAAAAGAGGAATACACTCAAATAAACAAACTCAGAGATGAGAATGGAAACATCACTACAGAAACAGCCAAGATTCAAAATAAGGGGATACTTCTCAAACTTTTATGCTAATAAGTTTTAGAATCTGAAAGATATGGACAAGTTTCTAGCAAATACTGACATGCCAAAACTAAACCAAGATGATTTAAACCAACTTAACAGACATATATCAAGCACCGAAATAGAAGCAGCAATAAAAGACCTCCCACCCAAGAAAAACCCAGGACCGGATGGATTTACAGCTAAATTCTACAATGTCTTCAAAGCAGAACTCACACCAATATTCCTCCATCTCTTCAATGAAATTGAAAGCAAAAATTGACTACCACACTCTTTTTATGAAGCTAGTTTATGTATTTTTTGAATAATGTCTTATCATTTTTATGTATGCTTAGGATGACCTGGATTCCAATCATTATACTTATGCTTGGATAACAGGCTATAGTGTAGCACTATAGCTAGCTTGTTAATTGGTTGAGATGGTGTTTCACAAACTTTTTGCCTTGGCTGGACTTGCACTGTGATCCTTTTGATACTTGCCTCCCAAAGCTGTAATTATAGGTGTGATCCACCACACCGAGCTTGATCCTTTTTCAATGGTCATTTTCCAGTCTTAGAATGGGACAGAAAAATTGCAGGCAATAAAACAAGACAAACACTGGTGTGCTGGATTCTAGGAAAGAAAAAGGATTGGACTATAGAATTTAAAGGACCTTTTTGATTAGTGTCCTTTTGACTATTAATATGAGTTTTATTTTCCCTAATTAAAATATTCTGTAAGCCTTCACGGTGCTTGCCAATGCCAGTGTCTTATTCTTAGGAAATCAACATGTATTTATGTTGCTTAACATTTCCAATTTGCAATGATGCTAGCAAGAGGTGAGAGTTAATGCTGACTGACTTCACAAGAAGGTGCTAGATTTATTGAAGGAGGCAGTCTGATGAGCTTATAGAAATCTATGATTGTGGATTCTTGTTTCAACTGCTCCCTTAATCTGCTGTATAACCATAATAGGGCCATTTAGGAAGAATGTAGAATATAATTATAAATGTAAGGGGTTAAATATTTATTAACAATTAATTTATATTAATAAAGTATTACAAATTTAAAATACCAAAGTAGAGAGGTTAAGTAACTTGCCAAGGGATATATACCAAATTAGTTTCTAAGCTAAGATCAAATTCACAACTTCTGGTATTAATTTCCCCCAGTCTCTGTTAAACTTAGTTGCTCCTTAAGATTATTCATATTCTCTCAACCAGGAATCTTAATTAACTCATATGTCTACTCTCCATTAAAACAGCTAATGTTTATACTCACGAGACTTAGGAGTGTTATGATATTGGAGTCCCCGTGGATTAAATTACAAAGAAAAGAAAGAATTAACTTAGTTCCTTACAAGTTTAGCATTTTTCAGATAGTGAAACTATAGTACTTCATATATTTTATACAGGGTAATTTAAAACTTCTGCAACTTAATTTTTAGTTTTCTTTCTGAACACTATACAAAATTCATGAGAAACCCTACAAAAGACGCATTTCTACCAGTAAAGCTGTGACATATCCATCTCCTACTTTACAGTTTTTCAGTGCAAAGGAAACATGAAAATGAGTTATTAAAAGTGCTTTCGGGAAGAAGGAAAATACTCAAACAAAGCGGAAGTAAAAGCAAGGTAGAATTAAGTGAAGGCAGTAAGGGGATCTTGCGAGTCATCTAGACACAGGTCTCCCTAGTAATACTGGGTCCAACCTGTCTCAGAGTGCTGAGAGCCACTGTCTTAATGTTCTCAGGCTATTTCAGCCCAAGAAAGATTAGAATGAAACAATTTTTGACTGCTCAAATGATATGTGTAGATGACACGTTTATGTATCCCAAAATGCAAAGTAATTACATGAAAGATTATACATCAGAAGAGAATATTGTTCCTTGGTAGAAGCCAAATTAATATACAGGAGAACTGATACCCTTTGTGAATAAATAGTCATAGCTCAGGGAAGAAACGCTTCAATTTACTCCTGCAACCAAAATGATATTCAAAAATGTGCTGCTAGCTAGAACTAATTTATAAATATGTAAGTAAACACTCTGGATGGTATTCAAGTGTATGCATAAAATACACTAGATTCAGGGGAGAACTCAAACAGTATAATTCCTTACAAAAGCTTAATCAACATTTAACAAAGTAAACACCAGGAAACAAGAGCTTGAAAGAGTTGGGGTGAGGGTCGGGAGAAGGGGGAGGGGGTAGATGAATGAAAAAAGAGGGAAAAATGCAATCAAACAATCAATGTATATGCTACAATGTTAAGAAAAGAGAGGAAAGGGGTGTGTTGGGAGGGGTGAGTGAAAGGGGTGGCATTGATCAAGGCGCATTGCTTTCATAATTGCTTTGTCCAATGTCAACTCCTTTATACAACTACCTAAAGATAATAAAAGATTTTTTAAAAAGGGTCTTTAAAGGAACAGGAAATACTTTGAGTGTGGGAAACCTTTCTTATTCTCAGGTTCATCAAAAAGAAAATTCAATGTGAAGCCATGAATTTAATGGATCCTCAAAATTGGCCAGCAGGAATTGTAAAAAAAAAAAAATAGTGATAATAATAATCATGCCAGAAAAACTGATATTAAAGTTTGCTTATAAAAAGAACAGGCAAGAGGACTTGGCAGGGTGGACCTATGCCATAGAAATGTTTTGCCAGGGATTAGTTGCTGTTTAGATTTTAAAACCTAGTATGAAGTCAAAGCAAATGAAAATACATTGATTGGAGACATGGACAGTCATGAGGTGCAATGCCATGAACATAAGTGTCTTTTTAAAAAAGTTTAAATTTTATTGTAAAGGTGATGTACAGAGTAGTTACAATTACATAAGTGAGGTGAGGAGTATATTTCTCTTCATAAGGGGCTTTAATAGCCAATAAAGGTGTGATTTCAAATCAGTGGGAAAAGACAGACTATCCAATAACTAGCATATTGACCTCTGGGTAGGCAGCAAGACAAAGAAAGCCAAAAATCTGCTTGCCTACCTTCCACAAAGATAAATTCCAAATAGAGCAATAATTCCAACTAAAAAACAAAGCAATAAAAGCACCAGAAGGGGCTGGGAAGGTGGCTCAGTGGTAGAGTGCTTGCCTTGTATGCATGAGGCCCTGGGTTCCGTTCCTCAGCACCACATAAGCAGAAAAAGCTGGAAGTGGCACTATGGCTCAAGGGGTAGAGCGCTAGCCTTGAGCTGAAGAGCTGAGGGACAGCGCCCAGCCCAGAGTTCAGGCCCCCTGACTGATCAAAAAAAAAAAAAAATCACCAGGAGAAAGCATGGTCGACTTTTTTTTAAAAGAGAAAGAATAGCCTTCTAAGTGTGCCAGAAGGCACAAATGAACTAATAGATATAGTTGAACAGGAACATACATACAAAGTCATAAGCAGTGTTATAAGCAAGTCCACAGACAAAAGATACACTAAAGAAACATAGACAGCTGCTTTCGTATACACATAGTCACAGACTTCACTTAGGCAAAAAATACATACAGGATTCAACCAAGTGTTCATGGGAAAAGAAACACAAATGGTTCTTAAGCTATGAAAAATACGTTCTCCTGACCTTCACATTTCATACAATGTGTGGGAAGAGAGGTTTCTTCATACATTGGCAGTGGTAAGTATATTGGTACAAGTTTTATGGAAAAAAATTTGGCATGAGCTAAACTACATGCACTTGGCCCATTAGTGGTTGTACTTAGATTCTGTCCACCAGACTCAGTGCATTCCTTACAAAGCCAACACGATCTAGAGGGCCACATAGCAATTTTGGGGGTAGAAAGAATGAGACTGCACCAGACCTGCAAAGGAACCACTTAGCAAACTGTATCACTAAATGATGGGAGGGGAATATTTAATGCTCTGTGTCATACATGCCTATATAGATTGTACTAAGTGGATATATATTAGTAGATATATCCCTGGGAAAGGGAGCTGTAAGCTGAGGAGCAAGGCAGGGGAGGGGTCTTATGTCTTTCCTGAATATCCTTTACATTTTTTGATTTGGTACCATACACTACTCCTCAAAGACTACCTATTCAACATCAGTAATGTATTGTTTAACTTTCTAAAGATTCTGTGTGCTAGAAAAGGTTAGGAGGCCTACAAAGGATTTAAATCACTAAAGCTATGACCATCTCCCATTTTGTCTCTCAAACTTGGCAAATAGCTAAGTGTGAGAGAATTAGAATAGAATATAATGACAAATGTACATTTTTGACACTATCATTAAATATTAATTTTCATCGTCTTATCAAACAAATGAAGTATTAGTTGTGTGTATATATAAGTGTGTGTGTGTGTGTGTGTGTGTGTGTGTGTGTGTGTGTGTGTGTGTGCATGTGTGTGCATGTGCACTGGGGCTTGAACCCATAGCTTTGTAGTCTCACTTGGCTTTTTCACATAAGATTGTCACTCTACCACTTAAGCTAGACCTCCACTTCCATCTCTTTTTCAAAATGGTTAATTGGAAGATTTGAGTCTCACAGATTTTTCTCCCCAGGCTGGCTTTGAACCCTGATCCTCATATCTCAGCCTCCGGAGTAGCTAGGATTACAAGATTACAAGTGTGAGCCATTCAAGCCCCTAATTTGGGCTTGTTTTGACCAAACAAGAGCCTTTTAGGAGAAGATAAAAACATAGATTTACTTTTCCATTAGGGAGTCTCCTCAGCCTTCCATGTGATCGTGCACCATCAGTTAGAGGTATTGAAATTTTAATACAGACAAGAGAGAGAGAAGCAAAGCAAAAAAAAAAAAAAATGTTTTCGATTCTAAAGTTTCCAAGGTGACAAGTCATAGTCCTCAGGAATCTTTGAGCAGGAACAAAGCATTTTTCTCATGCCTCCCACTTTAAATTTTGTGAAACAAAGCTTTGGATTCAAAACTTCCTTTTTATTCACTGCCATTTCAATTTCTCTCCAACTCATTAATTTTATAAGAATTTTCTGGCTCGAAATTTCATTGCCTTTTAAAATTTCTTATAATAATGAAGTATTTTAGAACAGATGTATAAACACAGAACACTGGATTGGGTGCCATAAACAGCCAGCCAGCTGAAAAATCCAATGGTTTTCTTTTATAGGCACAATAAGCTTACTGTTGAAAAATACTTAAGGCATTAACAAACGAGGTAAGTGTACCTCTTCATCTGTTCTTTTACCTAGTTATTTCTACTTTTCAATTTTATATTAGCTTTTTGGCTAGACTTCTCTATAAAATATTTTAAGGAGTCCAATCATCAGTTATTAGGAGACTGGAGTTTGTGATTACTGAAAAAAAAAAAGCCACATACGAGTCAAGTCACAAGGTAGCTCTTGCTCTGATTTCTGTCCACCCTGTGGTACTGCCTTACTATAGGCCAAAAAGCCATGAACCTATGAACCAGGATTAAACCTCTGAAATCGAGCAAAAAGTCATCTCATTCCTTTACAACATTGATGACGAGGTATTTGGTCACAATGACAGAAAGCTAACCTGATAGGGAAAAAAGAACTATTGTTTGCAAAGATTAAAGTCTGCAGTAAGAATGACTCTTATCTGTGAAATAGTAAAGAAGAAAAATGAAATCTATGTCAGTTTCATCACTGTAACTCTCACTGCAAATTTTAAGTCCACCGTGCATAATTTGAGACAAAACAAATGCATGAACAAAAACCATTTTGATTGATGGTAATTGCTGCATCAGAGATTTGTGAACCAATATGAAGTTTTCATTAAGGAATCCCTTCAAATAAGTAACACCAATCCATTCGCTGTAAGTAAGGAACCATTACACAGATCCAGAAATAGGTTTGGACTGAGAAACACAGGAACGACTAGAGAGGCTTTATGTGCCAAGGAAGAAACTACTGTCACATTTCTGGCAGAGTTGAGGAAGTTGACTAAGGGGAAAAGTTAAGTCTTTGATTACAATGAAACTGGGCTCTTCTGGAAGAATTCACTCAACAGAATCCACTCTCATAAAAGTATACAAAAGGCACTAAAGCACAAAACATACAAGGTATGTAACGGTAACCCTGCTATCTATCACCTCTAAAACAACAATAAAACAAACCTACAACTACACTTCTAGTTTTCTGGTGGTTAACTGAAGAATCTCAGCTACTTTCCTGTCCAGGCTGGCTTTAAATCGTGGTCCTTAGATCTCAGACTCCTGAGTAGCTAACATTACAAGTTTGAGCCAACAGCACTGGCTTTGTCTTTTTGATAACTTCTATCTTTCTTCATGGTGGAGATTCTTACCCTTGGTACTTATGCAGAAAAGTTATCTGAGAAGACCTTGCCCTACAGAGAAATTCATTATATCAGTACATTTAAGGGACTATAGTGATAATTTTAGAAATCTAGTAGGATAGGGAGAAAGGACTAAATCAAATAGGGTACAGATATGTGTAAGATTTTATTTAGGAGAGATACTAGATGTTTATTAATGGATCTGAGAAATTCAAGAGTAATAACAGTGATTCTTTGCAAAGGGCCCATATAAATGGACACATTTTAGAATGCACTTAAATTCATTTGCCCTAAATTATTACTTCAGTGTGCAATAATTTCACAAAGTCTCTAACAACCTAGTATTGATATTTACTATTCCCAGCACCTGCCATCTTTGCTCTCCAGCCACCTTGATGCTTACATCCTGTAGGTTTACACAGTGCCTGTGGTTGCATAGATAATGCCAGTGTATACAATGAAATTGACAGAATTTAGCATTATTATTGTAAGTATTATTACTGGTACCTAATACTTGTAATCATTCATGGTGTAGCATGGCTGTCTAATCTAATTGTGCAATGATCAAATGCAGTTGATAATCACATTTTCTTAAATATTTATATGTTAAGAATATTCATACTCGTTTCCTTATTTTCAAAAGTGTTGCAGATCACTATAGCCAACATTGTACTATGCTATAGAAAACCAGAAGTACTTCTTTCTACCTATCCGTGTTTGTTGCTCTTGTTCTAATTTCACTCTGTCAACCTTCTAACACTTCGTTCCATTATCTTATGAGATGAACATTTTATTTCCATTGGTGAGTATGATATTTGTCTTTTACTCTTTGTGTATGTCACTTAACACAGTGAATATAACACCATATTTGTTGCTACAAATGATAGGTTTCATTCTTTTTTTCTGGCTGAATACTACATCATTGTGAATATGTATTCTCTTTATCAGTTCCTATGTTAATGGACTCACCTTGTTTGATCCACATAATATATGGATTTTTTTTTTTATGTAGAGTTCATGTCATTAAGAAAAGCATACAAGGGGGCTGGGAAGGTGGCTCAGTGGTAGAGCGCTTGCCTTGCATGCCTGAGGCCCTGGGTTCGATTCCTCAGCACCACATAAGCAAAAAGAAAAAAGCCGGAAGTGGCGCTGTGGCTCAAGTGGTAGAGCGCTAGCCTTGAGCTGAAGAGCTGAGGGACAGCGCCCAGACCCAGAGTTCAGGCCCCACAACTGGACCCCCCTCCCAAAAAGCATACAAAAAGCACTAGGGCACAAATAACACAGGACAGATTAATTCTGATTTTGTGTGGCAATGCTGTAGAGCAAATGAGAAAGCCTTGGATAGTGTGCAAACCAAAGAACCACATGCTCTCCAAATTCACGCAATTGCATTCTAAGAAAACGAGCAGCCACATTTAAACAACTTTCATTACAGCCTAGTTCCAGAATTGTTCCATTTTGGTATTAGTTATTGTTGTTAATCTCTTACCATCCCTTAATTAAAAGCTAAATATCATCCTAAGAATTCATGGAATGAAATAAAGCACCGCAGGCAGGGCCCGGCAGGAGGGACAGTTCCGTTCCTTCCCATGCTACCACACTGGCCTGATGCTGATTCACGACTCTGGACTACAGGCTCACAGGATAGGAGATTCAGTCAGCATAATATTGCAATTATTCCTTTAAAATCTAAACCTGCTTTTTTTTCGTGAACTCCTAGATTTAATAAAAATAAAATAACCCCAAACAACAAAACTGGTGGTCTTCCAAAAACGTGTCTGCCTCACAACAAAACTCAGCAGCTACTGAAAGTGTTAATGGATATGCCACCATGTGCCAGCTGTTCCCATATTCACATGCACACACACACACATGCACACACACACCACACAATACTGAGGTCTGGATCAGACAGGTACCTGCCCAGGGCACACCATCTGGCCTGATGGAGCCAGGAAACAGCCCAGGGAACCCATGGCTCAGCAGGCATAGGTCCACCAGGCTGCTCAGGCAAGCCATCAGGACTTTCAGGACTGTGCCCATCACACTTGCCATCCCCATCTTCAGCAATTAGTTTCTGGTAAGAGCTCCCCCAGGATCCTCACTAGCTTTTCCTCTAATTTCTCTCAATGTGTTAGTCTTATTTTTATTTGTGCCAGACTTGGGGCTTGAACTCAGGGCGTGGGCACTATTCTTAAGCTTTTTTATTCAAGGCTAGTGCTCTACCATTTAAGCCACAGTTTCATTTCTGGCTTTTTTTTTTTTTTTTTTGGTGTTCAATGGGAGACAAAAGACTTTCTTACCCTAGCTGATTTCGAACTGCAATTCTCACATCTTAGCCACCTGAGTAGCTAGGATTACAGACGTGAGCCATCTATCAAATCAATGCCTACTACTATCAAGACATAAAGTGGGTATATAGTTGGCAGATTTGCTATTTGATTAGAATCTACATTGCTCTCTGCTGCTTTTAGTGGGCTGCTAGTGTGAAGTGAAACACTTCTGGTTTTTAATGTTTCTTTTTTTTCATTCTCTATGGGCAATTACATAGGTCTGAAATGAGCTCTTGTGAGAGGGAGACAAAGCCAGAAAAAAAATCTTTTTCCCCTAGCATGTGATCTCTTAATTGGCGTGGGATAAGGGTAATTTTGTGGTAGAATGTGTATTGATGTGTTCTTTCTTTCTTAGAAATATTTTAATATGTCACCTATCAAAGAGGCATGGCCACATTTTACTAACTTGTTAGAAAAGATGCTTTCTTCCTGCCTCTGCTCTCTACGGCAAGTACATTTGAAAGGTGAAGGTAGCATCTGCTCTCAGGATTGCACAAGGCTAGGGGTCTGACTATGGTCTCCTCCCGAACTGTCTTCTGACCAGCAACTTGTGCTTTTACCTACTTTTCATCTCCAGAACTTGCTACTGGACAGAACACTTACCATTAATCTAATTTGGCTGCCAGTCCAGAAGAATGCCTATGGAAATCGTCTAGGGCCAGGAACCAAGAGTTACCATTGAGACCATTGTGTTCCTATCTTCATTCAAAAATCAAGCTAAAAATCTTGATGCATTTCCTTGATAGGACAAATTCCATCCTCTCTGGAAATGATTAGTAGTAGAGTAGATTCACTCTGTAACTGTGGAGACACTGGGGGTGCCTGGTGAAACCCTTCCCTGGCTGTGTTGGGGTAGCTGAAGGAGGTAAGGAGAAAGCTCTGCTTAGGGATGTGGGACCCTGTCATCCTGACTATCCTATTTCCAGCCGTGGCATCTACAACACTACATTAAAAATTCCTAGCTTTGTGGGATGAGAGATAATAAAAGGTAGAATTGACAGTGGCAGTTGTGGTTACCCCTGCAGAGACCACAGAAAACACTGGGCAGGGTGAGGGTGGGGCTTATAATATTTCCCATCAGTTAGCTATTCTGACTCATTAAACAGTGATGGCACAGATTAGGCTGCTAGCATTGCTCTTGATTACTGACAAGTTTCCTTCATGACATCTCTAATATCATGCCGTCCAATTATAAAATGTCTACTTTGAAGTTTTTGAAAAGAAACCAGAGGCCATTCCAAAGGCTAACTAAGAACTCAGAGAAATACTTACCAATGGTTAAAACGTGCTTGTAAGTCAATGGTGTGTTTTACTTTGATGGCATAGTTTAAAAACTATTGATATATATATACAGGTCCTGAAATCATGCTCCCAATTGAAAATTCCCATAAATTTTAACTATCACATGGATCAATACCACTTAAAATGTTGTTGCAGTAATAGCTCTGAAGCCTAGTGAGACTGAGAGTGTTTTCTGAATCATAAAACAATCATATAGATTCAGAAAAAACTATCAAATTAATTTCCCTTTATGGAAGCATGGCAGTTGATATATAGATAACTTTTAATTAATCAATATATTGGATTATAATATATATGGCTCAGTGCCTCCTTGCCAGACAATGAGATGTAACATGCTTTTGTGGATCAATGAGTCTAGATATAAGATCAAACATCTTCAAGGGGAAGGAAGTTACAGAATTCATATGTGCTTTTCCATCTAACCATCTGAGGCAAAAGAAAACTTTAGTTTTGCAAATGGTTGACTTTTTCTTACTTTGCCAATAGTGACAAATTTTCCATAATGGAACTCAGTGAGTAAGTAGGCTAATGGACATAAAGAATTCTTGACATTGTTAGTTTTCAAGGAGAGAACAAATCAACAAACTGGAAAATGCACTGAATTTGGCTCCAAATTGTCCTACGCAAAACTGAATGCTACAAATTTCCAAACTCCAAAGCATACTTGATGGCACCATTTACCATTTAGGGGATTCCAACAGGAAGTCCTGTCAACTTACACTTCCACGCAAATGTATCAGCTAAAAGAACAAGTCCAATTTGTGAAAGAGTGATTGTCATCCTCTTCTTGTTTATCAAGTTTCTCTGTGGGGGTGAGGGGCCTGGCACTGTCCCAGAGCGTTTTGCTCAAGGCTAGCACTCTACTCTGAGCCTCAGCGCCACATCCGGCTTTCTGATGGTTAACTGGAGATCAAAGCCTCATGGACTTTTCTGCCATGAGCTATCTTCAAACCATAATCTGTGGATTTCAGCCATCTAAATAACTAGGATTACAGGAATGAGTTATCAGTGTCTGGCTTGAATTTTCCTATTTTAAAATGATACAAGAGGTGTCTTATATATCTCCAGCTAGAGTTGGCCCTTTTAAATATACTATACTAAGTTGGTAAGACAGCTTGAAATCTATTTCTAGTATTAGTAAAGCATCTGTTTGCAAAGCTGAAATATAAATTTGATAAGGCAATACTTTAGAGAGAAAAAAGGCAGGGAAGTTGGTTCTAGAAATGGTACAAAATTCACTCAGCACTGCATTCCCACTATAGAACTGGCACATGGGGAGGTTCAGAGAATTCAAAAAAGTAAGCAAACATTTCTGCCAATGACAAGTTCACAGCCTAGTTGGCATGTAAATGGCATGCTCAATAAAGGCAGATGAAATAAGCATCATGTTAAAAGTGACTGAGAAATCACAGCATGCAAATGTCTACTCGAAGTACAACTGACTTAGGTTTGTTTCTATGTTCCAAACATGTTTTGCCTGGTGTGACCAGGTTCTGGCAAACAGGTTGCCTCTTCCACTGTGGCTCTTCAAATCCCTCTGCTGCCCTTCCTGTATATGTTTACTCTTTCTCAGGCTGTTATTTTCTCTATTCAGGACTCTACGTGATTGAGGGGGACACTTGACTCAGCCTGCTTCTTCATGATACTTTTCTGGCCAACAGACTGTCTCATACAAATTGGTACCTCACCCCAGAATGCCTTCCTGTATCAGAAGACAGGGCCAGTTAGTGGCCCAGCCAGTGTAAGATCCAGGCTCAGACCCCAGTTCCATCACCTTTAGTGTGGAACCAAAGGTTGGTGATTCTATTTCTGTACTTTTCACGGTAGGAGCTAGATATTCAAGACATACGGGGGCAATGAGTGGAACTCCTCAGCCTTCTTTTCTGCTCTGGCCTCAGCCTCTCACCAGGAGTCTGATTCACTTTTCCTGACCCTTTGGATCTCAGCGAGAAAAGTCAAAGTCAAAGCATCAGGCTATCCTAGATAAGAGCTATCATGAATTCGCCTTGGATGAATTTACACAGAAATATCAGATACTGGTAGGACTCCTTTGTAGATACCCTGCTTTATTTATTAATTATTTAGATTTGAGATGATAATTGGGCTTAAACTCATGGCCTGGAGTTCTTGCTTAACTTTTTCACTCAAGGACAGCATTCTGTCATTTGAGTTATACCTCGAGTACTGGATTTTCGCTGGTTAATTGAAGATAAGAGTCTCCTAGGTTAGTGTGCCATGGCTAGTTTTGAACCATGATCCTTAGATCTCAGCCTCCTGAGTAGCTAGGATTAAGGCTGTGAGTCACTAAACCCTGGCTACAGGTGCTTTATTTTCAATACCTGTTTCCATTGCTTGTCTCTTCTGATCCACTCAACCCCTTTGAGAGGTAGAGAATGTATCTGGTGGAGATGCAAGGCTCACTGTCTCCATGGCTCAGCCACATCAGGTGGTGAGTAGATGACTGGTCTTAAAGTCTTCTTCCCAACTTCCCTGCTAAGAGACTATGCACTACACCACGCAGTCTGTGAGTATGAGTAATGAAACAACGCTGTCTAGGGAAAGAGCTCTGGTTATACACAGAAAAGTTTAAGCTGGAACTGTCATTTGCCAGGTGCACAAGCCTGGACAAATCACTCAAGCTGCCTGTTGGCACCTCTGCAGTAAAAGTGGAGCAGGGTCCTTCAAAGAGAAAATGGATCAGACATAAAACAATTATAAAATGGGAGGATCTAGTACTTAAGTCATTATTATAAATAGTATCATTACCCACATAGTGCATATATTTAAAACATTATTTAGCTGGACACTTGTGGCTTACTACTGAGGAGGCTAGCATCTGAGAATAACAGTTCAAAGCCAGCCCAGACAGGACTATCCATGAGACTCTCATTTCAATTATCCACCCCCAAAAGCCAAAGGTGGAGGTATGTCTCAAGTGGTAGAGCATACCTTGAACATAAAATCTCAGGGACAGCACCCAGGCCCTGAGTTCAAACCCCAGGACCAGCATACAGAACAAAACAAAACAAAAAATCACTTGATTTCACTGCTAAGAAATGTTGATCAGGGCTGGGAAGGTGGCTCAGTGGTAGAGTGCTTGCCTTACATGCTTGAGGCCCTCGGTTTGATTCCTCAGCACCACATAAGCAAAAAAGAAAAAAAGCCGGAAGTGGCGCTGTGGCTCAAGTGATAGAGCACTAGCCTTGAGCTGAAGAGCTGAGGGACAGCGCCCAGGCCCAGAGTTCAGGCCCCACGACCGGACTGCCCCCCCCCCAAAAAAAAGAAATGTTTATCATTGTGTTTTACATCCTTACAGAATAAACACCAGGCACAAGTGTATGAATGTTTGTCCATCATTACTGGGGATATTTTTAAACATCATCCTTCTAAAGACAAATAAGATCAAAAGGAATAAAAAGATCTACCTATAAAATAATTCAGGAATTTCCTCCTTTCAAATTTAAGGTCTTTAAAATCTTATTTCAGGTATTTCTTTTCTTATGGTTGTATTGTAATCTGATTTGTCTGTGCATCAAAACCACTACGGCTTGGCAGTCAAGCTTTAGAAAAAAGTTAGTATGTCAACTTAAAATTGTTCCAAAGAGAAAAATCAGAGGAAAAGTATAGCAGATAGCAAACTAAGGATAGCCATGTAAATAACAGAAGAAGCAGTTGTCTAGGCTAATAAATAAAATTCATGACATAAATGATACAGGATGTACCCCCACAGGGCAACGGTAACTATGGCAACAAGAGGAGTTGCAGTGAATTCAGATTGACTCATCCGAATACCTAACTGATATGCTAACGTTTCAGGTATATTTCATCCACTGATTTTTCTGTGGTAGTGAAACAGGTTGTGCCCCTTACTTAGTAAAATCGTTCATTTTAATAATAGCTATTCCTTTAATGTTTTAAAGAGATGAAATTTTCTTGTGGCTCCAAAGTAATAAAATAAGGTCAGTATAACTGAAGCCAAATTTCCTAGGATCAGTCCGAACTCATTTCCTGCTTCTCAGGAACAAATTTCTGTACCATTATTTAAGGTGACTGTTGAACAATACAGGCAAGTATCACTTCCAGGTGTTCAACATAGCGGATCATGACTCTCTCAATCACCACCTTAGATACCAGGTGACTGGCACCATAATTTTAAAGTCCTGCCTCTTAGCAGTTAAATGGATTGTCAAACCACAGTGCTGTCTAGGTAGAGGAACCCAGAAAAGTCTGACTGAAAATTTTTTAGAAAAGGAATTCCATTGCCTCAATCCCCAAACTACTCCTGAATCCTAAACTTTGTCTTCTATTTAAGCTTTCTTGGAAGGCTGGGGGGGGGAGGGGGGTAAGCAGAGGTTACTGAGCGACAAACCTAGGGCATCATGCTTGTAAAGCCAATGCTCTAGAACTTGAGCCACAGAGCCATAGTACTTTTACCCTGTGTTTTTTCAGATAACATCGCCTGCTGGTTTTTTTCAGACACAATCTCAAGGCTAGTCTTGGGTCAAGATTCTCCTACCTCTACCTCCTGAGTGCACTCCCTCCTGGGACTGCAAGAGTGCTCCACTATGCCTAGATCCCTCAGTTAGATCTTTCTGAACAAGCCTACAACGATATTTATATCTTATGGCCTATAAATCCCAACTTTACATAAACCTTTTCTTAGAAAACAGCCATATTATTCTCCTTGTAGAGATTATATATTGGGAATGTTTATTTTTTTAAGTGGGTCACAATACTGCCAGGTGCAGCTGCCTCTAATCCTAGCTACTTGGGTGGTGGAGGCAAATGGTCACAGGCTTGGGGCCAGGCTAGGCCAAGTTATCAAGACCTTGTCTCAAAAATAAAATGAAAACAAAAGGGGTAGGCAATGTAGATCAAGTAAGTGGTAGAATGCTTGACCAGCACATGCTGGATACTGAGTTCAACCTCCAATAACGCAAACAGAAAAAGAGAAAGTTCACAGTGCCTATAATCAAGGCAAAAATGTCTCAAGCCATCAATCTGCTGGAGCAATACAGACAGGGTTTCCTATCTTTGATCTCAGACCTATATATTTGAAGGAAAAGATTCTTCACAGCAGCCTGAAGATATTTCCCTTTCGTACTAAAATTGGACATGGAAGACAAGCCTGGTGAGAAATGATGAATAAAGGGTAGGCTGCCACAGGCGGTGCAAGAAGGCTCTAAATGTAATTAGAATAGCAATCATATTGCCTACAATGAGAAGCCTAAAAAGCTAAGCACCCAGGAATCCATTCTGGACCCTGGAGAAACAATCTGTATAAGAGTGGAACTTCAAGCTGTAATTCTGCCCCTGAAATAAGAAGCCCTGGACCTCTACTGCTTCTGGTCTGTCCACTCATCCTCAGCTCTGGATGGTAAACAAATCCAGTATGGTTGGCTTGACAACAGCTGATAACGAACCCACGTCAAATTCAGGGGACCAATTACATACCTAGGCTGTAAGACCTAGGATGGGAAAGCCACATTCTAACTATATCAGTGTCTCTGCGGCAGAGACGGGCTCTAGCTCCAGGGAATTATTTATGGAGCACTCAGGAAACGTGGTAGATGCCACATCATACCAGCCTGGGTACTGTGGGGTGGATATCTCAGAGCAGTCTGTCCCTCACTCCTTATAATTAAAAATAAATGTCTTCTTATTAAGCAGAGATACATGTCTACTTTGACTTTGTCATTCTTGAATTTTTAAAAATTCCAAACTATTTTCATAACAATGCCTAGAATTCTTCAAAATCCATAAACTATAAAGTCTATTTCAATCCTCACATGCAGAAAAAAAAGCAAATTTCTTTTTTACTTATTTCTGGAAGAAATAAGAGAGAAGAAAATGATAAAGTTAATTTTTTTTCAAATGATATTAAAGGAGAATTAAAACCCAAGCTAGTAAAAGGAGCCCAACAGGCTCTAGAAAGGAGCCTCAGCTGATCCAGATCCCTCCACTGGCTTCAAGAATCTTCCGCATGAGAGCCTTGTCAGGTGCTGAGACTGAGTAAGCTACCAGCAGAGCCAGGAATGCTGGCACATGAGGTCTGATGGGGGGGAAAGAAATCAATCCTGAGCATCCCATCAGCTCTCCGGTCTTCAATCCCTACATCTCTAATCTCACCTGCTCTCTAACTTCAGATAAAGCTGCATGGTGTTATTTTGTTAAGCAAGGGAAAGCTGATAACCTCTTTTTTGTAATGAGAAGCTTATCACATTCTACTTCAGCTTGTAAGCTCTGATTATTGATATTGAAATCAACAGGTGAGGAACAAATGTAGCAGAGTGCTTCCAGAGAATAAAACTGTAAGTATACATGCTGAATTCAAACACCTCACAACACCCAAACAATCATACCTTCCAGCACCTCTAGTTGTTTTGTGATGGCCTGAATTCAAGGTCTCATTCTCTCAAGGCTTGTGCTATACTACTTGAGCCATACTTCCACTTCTGGCTTTTTTTAGAAATTAGAGTCATCTAGACTTTCCTGCCTGGGTTAGCTTGTACCCACAATCCTCAGATCTCAACCTTCTGAGTAGCTAGGATTACAGGCTTGAGCCACCGGTACCTGGCTCACCATAGTCATGTCTAACATTCACATATTCCTAGCTGAAATTGAGAATAGTTGTTATGCACTCCTGAAATGATATCAGTTTCCTTTAATTGCCAGAATATGCTCTGGGCGACGATGTGAATGCCAAGTGCCCACAGCCAGCATCACCTTTCCACTTCTACAAATGATTCCCCGTGTCTCCTGCTCACTCCAGCTAGTCCTAGCCTTCTCTATGACCCACAAACCCGAATCCTTGCTCATTAAAATGAGTGCAAGAACAACATGCTGGTGAGTTGCTATGAAGATGCTAAGGCCTCACAATCGGCTTGTAAGTACTCCCTTCTCTTTTAGAGCAGTTTTTAAGTTTATTAGAATATTAAGCAGATAATGCAGAAGTCCCTATATCTCCTCCAGCTTCCATCTTACAGTCCTCTTAGTAACTAATATCTTGCATGTTTCTTCCAATCGATTAACTAAAACTGGCAGATTATAGTAGCAGCTTAAAGATCATAGTTTACATTTGTGTTGTTCTATTGATTCTTACATATGCACACTGCTGTGTATCCAATATAGTGCATAGTTTCATACAGAGTTTTTTTCTTTCTTAAAAATCTTCCATTTCATCTATCCAACCCTCTTGCCTATACCTGCCCCTGACTTGAACTCTTAACCTGCGATCTTTCTGCTATCTCTGTTGTTTCAACTCTTATGGAATCTCAAATGCTTGGAATTATACAGCAGGTGCTTCCCAGAATGGCTTTTTTACACTGAGAAACAGGCAATGAAATTCCTCCATGCTGTTTTGGTGCTCATTTCTTTCTACTGCTGAGTAAATACTCCATTGAATGGCTATAACCATGCACTGTTTATCTTTTCACTGGCGGAAGAACACTTTGATGGTTCTTGTCTCCTTCTCTGGACTTGCTCACTTGGCACTTACAAGTAGCATCCAGGGCTGGAGGTCCCTCTCCCTCTCCCTTCCTCCCTCCCTTCATTCCTCCCTTCCTCCCTCTGTCTCTGTCTCTGTGTCTGTCTCTCTCTCTTTCTCTCTCTCCTCTCTCTCTCTCATGCACACAGACACACACAGACAGACAGACAGACAGACAGACACACACACACACACACACACTTCCACGATAGAGCTTTTAAATTTTAGGTTTGTGACAGAACTTTCTATGTGAAGATTATATTTGAATTAGTTGAAAGAAGATGGGTAATTTTAAAGTGATGTTGAAATAATTCAGAAAACAACATTAAGCTGCTATATTACATTAATCCTTACATAAAATTCAATATCCTATAAGAGATTTGAAAGTAAAAAACATGACACCACAGATTTTCTCAAAGAGATGTATAATCTTAATGTTAGAAAAAACATGACATCATGAAAGAAAAACAGAAATTAGGTAGCATAGGACTTATTTTTAGTTGAAAAGGCTTTTAGTTAAAAAGGAGAAGCACACAAATCTCCTAAAGACAAAACAGAGGAGGTATTGAAATTCATAATATAATCCTATTCTAAATAGAAGCAACAATGCGAACAACAATAAAATATGCTAAGGATAGAGAACATGAAAAAATACAACACCTCTTAAACAATAAATGTATGAAACTTTTCATACATTCCTCAAATTATTTTTCAAATTGGTGAAGTGAATAAAATAAAGAGCCATTATTTGAAAAGATGGAATGAAATGATCACTCTCACAACATTGCTAGGAACGCAATGAGTTAGAGATATTTTAGGCACATTGTCAATAATACTTATAATTTTTACAGTTCATACTTTTTGGGAGAAGTGGGTAAGACAAGATTTCACTACATAGTTCAGACTAGTCTTAAACTCAGAATTTTCCTGCCTCAGCCTCCAGTGTGCTGGGATGATAGGCATGTACCCTCATACATGGATATAAAAAGTACACATTGTTAACCTAACAACTTTACTTAGATACTATTCCTATAGAAATGAGCACATACAATTGCACCTGTATTTACTGTATCTTTGTTTTAAACAAAATAACTGAAGTATTCATGAAAGAGCATTTCATTATGTAAATATTTTATGGTAGAAGAATTTGTTACACTGCCTCATGATTATTAACCTCTAAGACTAGAGTAAGGAATCCACTTGCAGTTACAATGCTGTAGCTTTAGTAGACCAATGCTCTACAGAATGACAAGAGAAATAGGTTCATAGTCACGAAGTTATGATTTGAACATGCAATATCCCTCCCATGTCTCCTATGCTGAATTCTTGGTCACTGGCTATTGTCATGATTTGGGGGTTGCTGGGAACTTTGCTGGTGGACCTAGTTAAGTAGAAGTAGCTCATTGAAGGCAGGGCTTTGAAGGCCTGGAACCAAGCAATCATGGACTGAAACTGTGTTATGTGCGAAATTCTGTTCCAGCACTGAGACAACTATCCAATACACCCACACATGATTCATTAGTGGCATTTAAAGTAGAGCCTACAAAGGATTTATTAACAATATTCATCTCTTTTTTTTTTTTTTGTCGGGCCTGAACTCTGGGCCTAGGTGCTGTCCCTCAGCTCTTCAGTTGAAGGCTAGTGCTCTACCACTTGAGCCACAGTGCCACTTCTGGCTTTTTCTGTTTAATGTGGTGCTGAGGAATCAAACCCAGGGCCTCATGCATGCAAGGCAAGCACTCTACCACTGAGCTCCCTTCCCAGCCCCAATATTTTTCTCTTTCAATAGTTCTCATTTAGAAGATCTTTAGATTGAAAAATGAGCATTGTTACCTATTTGAGACAAAAAAATAACAAATATTCAAAATGAAACACCCAGTTAGCTAACATTTTCACATTCCCATAGAGATGCTCCAGAATGGCAGTGGGGCTGACAGCACTACCTTTTGAAGTACCAAGGAGCTGTGAGTTCTGGGGCTCAGGATAGAGCAGGAAACAGGGCTTAGGTGAGTAGGTCCTTCACTCCGCTTGTAGCAAAGGAGCAGCTTTTGTCCAGTTTTCTGGAAACATTCTTTGAGCAAAAGACAAAAGCTCAGGAGGGCAGAAGCTGCTCAACCTCATCCTGGAGAACACATGCAGTGTGGGATCCTAGTCTCCATGTTCTTGTGATATTGTACATAACAAAGCCACAAAGGATAATGACTGCTTCTTTTCATACCTTAGTTCTCTATAAGTTTACTCTCAAAGTTAAGATTCGAGAACCAAGACACAGGGTTTATCTGATTTGGGAAAGGGAAGGGGTATAACAAAATGGAGAGACAAAGCACAAGGGTGAACCAATGCAACAACAATACTCATAAGACACTATATTGGAAATGAACTTTACAACTTGGGTGGAGGAGTCAGGGCAGGGAAAGTAGGAGACAAATGAGAGAGAGGATAACAATGTTCAAGAAGAAATGTACTCATTACCTTACTTATGTAACCCCTCTGTCCATCACCTTTATAATTAAATTAAATTTAAAAAGATTAGGGAAGCAAACTTCTTTTATCTAACAAAGATTATTTTTTAGTTAATCACGCTTTCTTTAACAAATATATCATTAGAAAGCAATTAAGACTTTTACTCAATCACAGTTCTATGACTTGAACTCAGGACTTTCAAATACTACCACTTCAGCCATACCTTCAATTTCAGCTTTTTGCTAATTAACTGGAGATTAGAGTCTCACATTTCTCTGAACTAGCTGACCATGATCCTCAGATCAGAGCCTCCTGAGCAGCTAGTATAGACATGAGCCACTGGCACCTGTTTTCCAAGATCTCTTTTTAAATATTATAAAGAAAAGGATCTTGAAGAACATTAAGAGCCACCAAGAATTATACTTGAATACTGAAATGAGTAGTTTAGTTTGCTCATACTCACACCCTTTTGTCCACTGACTATTCAATATTCCTTTTCTCTTTAGAAAAGTGGTACAGGTAATTGTATTGGAGCTAATCAGCAATGCAAGCCAACTGAACTACTCACTGCACTTCTGTCCAGCTCAGGAGGTAATTTTTAAAGGATTCTTCCTTGTATTTATCAGACATATTTATTTCAAGTAAAATGCTCCAGAACATAGGCATGATGCTAAGTACCAGTGGCTCACATGTGTAATCCTAAATACTCACTCGGGCAGGGAGGATTGCCTTTGAATGCTGTAAGGTCAGGGGAAGGGAAGGCAGAACAGAATCCTCCTTCCTCTTGGCTAAGTCTCCACCCAATACCCATGTCACCTAGGTAACTGGCTCACCTGGGCAGTCACCTCCCCCTCTGCCAAGGTCACATCCTGGGCTGCCCCTGATCACACCTACCATCCTCCCATCAGACCTGATGTGGGTCCCAGGGCCTACATTCACATCTAAATCCAGTGTGGCCACACCTTCCTTCACCATGTCATCCTTCCCCCGCCCTTCCCTACTTAAACCCAGGTGGGACTTTGGCCAGCTTGCTTTCGGCCAAATGGTTTCTACCATGCATGGTGACCACAGGGCAGGCAGTTTGGAATAAACTCTTCCTGCCTGAATACCGGGTGGTGTTCTCTTTATCCACTACCTAATTCAACCTACCTACTTTAATTTACCTAACAGTTGCCAGCCCTCATAGAAAAGTTTAGAAAAGGCCCTATCTCAAAATCAGCAAAAATAGGGCTGGAGGTGTGGCTCAAGTGGCAGAGTTTCAGCCTAGCAAGCTTGAGGCTCTGAGTTCAAACACCAGTACTGCCAAAATTAATGAATAATTAATTATATGAATTAACCAAATAGACATGGTTAGAAAAAATTCTGAAAACATGCCCAAGGTAAGAAAGTCCTTATCTTCTGTGTACACATATGTATTGTGCATATGATCTGGAAGAATCCATGGGATGCAATCTATTGTCTCAAAGGAAACAGGGAAGACACATTTAGGCTTTCATTTTCCTTAAAAACAAAACAAAACAAAAACCAAGACTCCAAATAAATGCAGAAGGCGTACTTTTCAACTTATGCCCAGACGTAAATACAAAAAGGAAACTGAAAGATAAAGGCATAGAAAAAGAAAGGGAAATATGATGTAATCATGTGAGGTCACTGTGGTAACATATGTAGTGTCAATTTTCTTTTTGTTTGAGCAAATGAGGTTGATTATAACAACAGGCATCAGTCTGATACGGGACACAGCACTTTGGGTGTCAGGCTAGAAAACAGGTGCGAATAAGTAAAGCCTATAAATTCCCATGCAGCAGGGCTGACTCTTGACTGCACTCCACTGAGGGTGCATCTGAGACCCACAGCATTCATATGCTCCCTGCACATCCAGACAACACTGACGGTTCTATTCCCCTAGACCTTGGCTGTTAGGAAATCAAAACATTTAAATTAGCACAGAGAATGCAGGAAGCAATAATAGCATATGGGTATAAACTTTTCACAAGTAATGCTGAAAAGAACAAGTTTAGAAATTTCATCTTTCAACATTACGCAAATGCACTTTGCTAGAGATATTTTCTATTTTGGTCAGGATGATCCTCATTACTACTTTTACTATGTGAACTACAAAATTGTGTATCTGTTTTAACAGGAACATATACATAATTACTCAGTGCAGAAATTTTCAAAAGTGTCAAAATATGAATTAAAACACTGACATTTTTTTAAAGGCTTTTTCTGTGGTTCCAAAATATGCTGCTTATGGAATGAAGGCGTTGTTAAAATGGATGAGAACATTTGTATGGAGGAGTTTCTAAAATACCAGTTGTTTATTTAAAGCAAGCAGGTTATAATACATAGAAATTCTCCTGATGAGAGAGAACCATGTAGCTGCACAATGAAAGCCAAGAAACTTGTCCTCCAATAGGTGAGGAAAACCCATTACTCTTTGTCATTGAGATAAAGTCAAGAGATCTTCCAACTCTCGGCTGAGCTTTGTGCTTACTGAAATGAGTAGTTTAGTTTGCTCATACACCTCACACCCTTTTGCCCAGTGACTGCTCAATACTTTTAAGAAAAGTGGGGCAGGTAATTGTATTGGAGCTAATCAGCAATGCAAGCCAACTGAACTATTCACTGCACTTCTGTCCAGCTCAGCAGAAAACTCACCAATTTTCCTCTGTCATGATGTTCTGAGAGATACTAACTTACATAACTACTGCAGCTAAAGATGTAGGACACTAGTTACAAATGACCAATGTTTTCATCTGGCCAGAGCAAAATACTGGCCCTAAAATAAGACAGCCAAGGGAAAACAGACTTGTTCGCTTGCTACCCACAGGACCTAGTGCCGCATTCTATCCATATTGAACATTCACTGGGAAGAGACACAATTGAATGGAAATATGGGATTCTTCTCCCTACACTCAAATTTCTTATCTCTTGCCAAACTTACTGATGATGTATATCAAAGTGAAAGACCCCTAGCTTCTCCCTCCGGCGGCTTCTGCAGAGAGATGTTTGAACACATAGCCAGATTTCAACAGTTTCATATCTGTCCTCCCAGAATAAGGATCACAGAGATGACAATTTGGTCCTTTTCCTTTTAAAAATAAGAAAATTCATGGCAGTAAAGTAACAGAATCTATTTATAAGTTTAGGACCAGATCACAAGACTCTTGGTTCTTTTCCTCCACCTTCTTTCTCTATCAGAATAATAAAGCCAAACAGTCAAGCAGATAAGACATTTGGGACAACAACAACAACAACAAAAAAACATATTCTGCAGTTTGTTTTTACCTCTGAAAAGATTCTCCAAGTCAACATCTTCTTTTCCTTTGATTTTCAAACACTTTGCCTGCTGTACAAGCCTGGCAAGAACAGAAATAAAATCTAGATTCATTATCCTGTGAGGTAGGAATAAATCATGATAACAGCATAAACTTAAATTGAAATCACAGGAAAAATGATAGTGAATTCGTGAACACGGGCTTGTTAAAATTGTTTTGCAGTTTAAGATTTTTAAAATATGTGTATTTTTTCAGGCACTTTAAAAACTTGAAACTTGTAAGTCTTGCCCTGCTTTCATTCTGTTGTAATAAGAAATTTCTATGTTTCCCAGGAGAATACTCTGTTCAGATTCTGAGCAGGAACTATCCAGGATAGTGGGTGCTGGGGTGGTAGATGGGTAAATAATTGCTCCCGATGATGTTGGCACTTACTATTTTAATCAGAAGATTACAGACATTGTGCTCAAACAACTGGGTAAAGTAATTTAGTTACATTGCTGAATGTCAGAGAATTAATTAACTTTTCAAGGGTTGTGTTATGCAGCAGGGGCTAACTTTGTAACTTAACATGATACTTCATT
This sequence comes from Dipodomys spectabilis, assembly GCF_019054845.1. NCBI lineage: Eukaryota > Metazoa > Chordata > Mammalia > Rodentia > Heteromyidae > Dipodomys > Dipodomys spectabilis. Next base: position 2,039,604 of record NW_024870912.1, read on the forward strand.
GACACTTTAGGCTCATACTCCATAATAATGATGGAACTTACTAAAATAAAACTTTTACTAAATAAATTATAATACTTTGCTTCGCAAATTGATTTCCTTTCTGCAGAGAACTGCTTTCTCTCATTTTATCCTCAATGATGAGCCTTGGAGTTGGTCGTGGAAATATGATTTCAATTTGGTGGCAGATGAAGAAATCCAATTAATTGCCAACACCTTACATAGTAACCTAATAGGTATGTACATGAATTGAGATCATTTTATGTATATGTTGTATAAGCACATATATCATTGCAGAAATACATTCTGGGATAGTTAGATGTAAGTTACATATCTATCAATATTCTATCTCTTAATTATTAAGACTCTATGAAAAGAAAGCATCTCTTTAGAAATTCCACCTTTGGAATGGACCTGTGTTCGTTCTGCCTGGTTGCATTGGAGCACCTCCTCCCCAGACTGGTAAATAATTATGGTATGGAAGAGAGATATATAAATGATGCAGGGATGTTTGCATTGATGTCTAGGATCCAGCTTCTAGGACTGCGACCCACAGTAGATGTTTAAACACAGAGTGTTTAGCAGTAGCAACTGCTTTGTATGGTTCCGAGTAATTAGTGAAATAATACATTTTAATAATGGTGTAAAAGAACTCCCTATGTATTCAAATCTGTAGAATATTTTTCATTAATTCAATAACATCATTTTCAGTGTATTCTCTATGTATGTATATTATAAGGCCTTCATTATATCCTTATAAAAGAGAATATAAATGATAGATCTGGATTATACTTAGGTGGTGAGCATCAGGTCAGCATGGAGTACCAGAGACACACAGCTCCTGTACTAGGTCTCACAGAGTAGCCATTTTACAAAGAATATGGGAAAATGATAATAAAGAACAGAGATTCTGGGGCTGGCCAAACTTAAAATATTTACTGTGTGACTCAGAGTTTGCTGACCCCTGTTCTAGACAAAGAGCAAGAGGTTTATAAAGTTTAAACCAATGCATCACATGTGATTAGTTTTACTGCTGCTTTTCCTTCCACATTGCCCAAGCAACCTCATAGATTTAGAACATATAATAAGACTTGTAAGGCAGGCATCAGGCCCTTACTCCCTTTGTCCTTAGGTGAATTCTCCAAGTCTAACCAATCAACATCGTTAAGGGTTTCCTAACTGTAGGTTGCATTGTTTCATGGGAGAGTCTTGTCCTGCTGGCTTTTACACACAGCAGACTGAAAAAAAATAGCTTCATCAAATAGGCAATTTTTAGAAGGAACTACAGGATATAAAGCAAGAGGGGATTTTTCTCATGGGTGAGAGACACTCAGCAACGCTTTCAGGTGATGGTTTGAGATGCGCCTCAGAACAGAGGAACCTCAGTGGGGTAGATATTTGGGGGGGGGATGAAGGGAGTAAGAGTTAAGTGGTGGGGGAACAGAGACATGTGGAACTGGACACAGATAATTTCAACTACAATAACATTCTTCCTCCATTTCCATGTATGTATATCTGGATAAGCAAATTCATCCATTTAACAGCCAAATGACCAAGAATCCGTAGGAGTCAATCATTTTCAGGAATCATCTAATTGTAGTTTGTAAACAAGTAGTAGTTAAGCCTTTAGAAATGTGACAGTATAATGCATCTTCAAATAAAGGTATCCATGTGAAAATGCTCAATGAGGCATTTTCTACAAGAAAAAAAAATACCGGAAAATACTTGTCAATAGGAGAAACAGGGCTAATGAGTTAAGGTATGGAATACAATAAATACACTTGTCAAAAATAATGCATTAGTTCCCTTTCTGCTGACACGGTAATACAGTCATGAATATCCTTAAATAAAAGAAAATGTGTTGAAGATTAACAAAAAATTATATGAATACTTGTTAAAAATTTTATTTTATTGTAAAGATGCTAAGTTACATGAGTAAGGTAATGAGTACTCTTGTCAATACTTTTAAAGGTGGAAGTATGCAGGTACACACTCATATGCAAATGTAGACATGAAAATAAGGAGGTATAATAGTGTGGGTGACAGTGTTAACACTAGCAACCTCAATTTAAATCCTCCAAGCTGAGCCATAGGGAGGGAGAGGGGTTGGTCATGGGGCTTGAACTCTGGGGCTGAGTGCTGTGCCTATGCTCTTCAGCTCAAGGCCAGCGCTCTACCACTTGAGCCACAGTGCCACTTCTGGTTTTCTGGTGGTTAATTAGAGATAAGAGTCTCAAGGACTTTCCTGCTCCGGCTGGCTTTGAACCACAATCCTCAGATCTCAGCCTCCAGAGTAGCTAAGATTATAGACGTGAGCCACTATCACCCAGCTAGAAATTCTTAATTTTTAAACCCTGTATATTTCTTAAATTATTTCAATGGACATTTTCTTAAAATTTTACAAGTCTCTTAAGTTATGCTGTTTGATTGAAAAAGACCTGGTTATTATTAACGTTTTTAATTTTTACTCATTTCCATTTCCTGTTTTCCTTCTAATAAACAGGTACCACTTTAGTAATGGGCACAAAATCATGTTAGATGCCCCAACTTTACTATTTTAGTGAACAGAAAATACTTATTTTAGAGCCAGATAATGAAGATGAGAAATAAAAAAAATTCTGCTAGTGCTCAGGAAGCAGAGATTTTTCCTTTTTTTTTTCTGGGTGCAGGAACACTAATATTTCCTTTATGCGAGAGGAACCATGCAGATTTAGGACACAATGTTCTACAGAATTTAATTACTAAGAGCCTGGGCCAAGGCAGGATTCCAGAAATCCAAAGATTCACAATAAATTATGTACTGTCTTATGAGGATCAACTCAGAAAAAAAAAATGTATTTTTCAAGACCCTACTAAGGCATAGCTTGGTTATTTGCTATCATTTCACCAGAACTGTGCATTTGTTTAAGAAGCCAGAGCTACGATGAAGGGGCTGAAGGACATAGCAGAGGGACCAAAAGAAGTTAGGTAGGGCCTTGGGTGGTATTGCAGTTTCTAAGTTCCTCAGTTGATCGTGACACTACCGATTTCATTTTAATCCGCAAAATGTTCAGCAGAACCCTTTTCTCCTTTCCTGAATGGCTTGGGCCTACTTTCTGACTTGAGGACTCTGACAAGTAACTGCTGTCATTATAACACCTTGTGTGACTTTGTCATGGCACTTACTACAACCTGTGGACATTCTCTTCTTTGGTATTTTATTTCCTTTCTTCCTGCATCCATCCCATTGGCTTATTTCCATATGGCTAGCATCTTGCACACTGTTTTCTATCACTGTGGCCCCATCAGAGTCTCTGGGTACACTTGCTGAATGACAACATGCCCTATTGACAAGTCCATGGGGACTGAAGCCACCTACCTGTGTTAGGGTAGTTTTCTTAATTACTAAAAACAGAACAGACTGACTAAGGATTTCTGCATGATTGCTCACTGCTGTTTTACCAGAGTTTGGAATGGTACCATTCTAAATATTTATCTAACAGATGAAGGTTGAAAGGGATGAATGGATACCTCTAATTTTAGGATCTGGCAACAGTAATGATCCTGAAATTCAGAGAGGTAAGTATTATTAGATATCCAAATGACAAAAGTCAATCGTGTTCTGAGTTTCAAACACTGGCTAGTAGTGGTATGAAATCACAAAGCAGAACTATAGCAGGGAGGCAGAGAGAGCTTCAAGTTACAACCACCAACAGGGCCAATGAGAGAACTCAGCTCTTCGTCTCTGGACTCCTTTCTACACTTAGTGCTTTTAACACTGGAAAGTTCCCAGATTATTCCATCTGGTTAGAGGCTTCTTGCTGTCCAGCTGCGGGGGAGGAGAGAAAGGGGTCTCTGAGTGTCCAAAGGGTTATACTATCTAGGTACAATCTCCAGAAGAAGGATCTTGCTTTCAGAAGGATCCTGGGTATCCTAGTCATGCTTGGATCATGCTTTCTTTCTACAGGCTGATTGCTACCTCAGACTAAATAAATGAAGGTCTGGATTCTTATGCTGGATGTCAAGATGAGTAGTATATACCCAGCTAGAACTTGTTAGAAAACAAGACTTTTAAATCAACATTTTTAAAGTCAATTCAGTAAAAGGATCTGGAGCTATTATTTCAATAGGCTCTAAGTATTGTCAGGCCTATATTCATATCTATATGCCTAAATTAAAAAATCTAACACGAGAGCTCACATGTATATCCAATACATCCTGTACATCATGTATAGGCAAAGGAGGAAAATTATTTATAACTGACTGAACAAACTCAAACATACTAAGAATTTGCAGTATCAACAGTAATGAGAAAAAAAACAACAACACAAACTTAAAAAAGAAAACACTGGTGCATCCCTTTGGCAGTCCATAGCTTTTTAAGAAAATGAGGCACTTATACAAAAAGTATTAAAAATAATACATGAAGACACAAAAATAAGCTGTCCTGTGTGGTTCAGACCAAAAGGCCAGAGGAGTACTGAGGGCAGGGGTAAAGCTGGCTTCTTCTAAAGTCTGCATCCCAAGATCTGGCCACAGTGGTTGCTCAAAATCCATCTACTTTCTCAATACCTACTATGTGTAAGAAACATGGAGACATCAGAACACAAACTCTCATTTCCAGAAGCTCTTAAAAGTCGGAAATGTTTTAAAAACTTCCACATAAGTCAGGTGCCAGTAGTGCACACCTGTAATCCTAGCTACTCAGGAGGCTGAGATCTGAGGATCAAGGTTCCAAGCCAGCCTGGGCAGGAAAAGTCCGTGAGACTTTTATTTCCAATTAACTACCAGAAAACTTGGAAGTGGAACTGTGGCTAAAGTGATAGGATGGTACCCATGAGCAAAAGCCAGCCCTGAGTCAATCCTCAGGATTCACAGCAGAATTCTATAAGACCTTTAAAGAAGAACTAATACCCATACTCCTCAAGCTCTTCAGAGAAACAGAGAAGGAGGGAGCTATCCCAAACTCATTCTACAAAGCCAATATCACACTCATCCCCAAACCAGGCAAAGACCCAACCAAAAAGGAGAATTACAGGCCAATCTCCTTGATGAACACAGATGCAAAGATCCTTAACAAGATTCTAGCTAACAGATAAAGGTGAGACTTAAGAAGGGAGAAGCTGTAAGAAGGAACAAAAATGTGCCCAGGATGGGAACAGAGGCTGGGCTGGAATAGAAGCAATGCTGAGGGTGACAGTGATAGGGACAATGGGGTCACTGAGCAGACTTCACCATACCAAGCAGAGGAAGCAAGGGGCGCCCGATGGATCAGAGCAGCCCTCTTTACTGACTTGGAAGGTTCACGTCGGGAAGAAACAGCTAGCACTGCTGGAATCCTTAGAATGGCCCTAGTAAAAGGTTTTCTATGCTGCTGCTGATTGGGCAGGAGGAAATAATAAAGGATTTGGCTCATGACAGTGTAATTTATTATCAGGATTATTAAGGACTGATTCCATTGTGTGATGTCCCCTCTGATTACTATAATTTCCCCCAGCCATTTCCATTCCCAATTCCAGCCTTAGAGAAATGCACAAACCTCCTAAGATGGAAGGCACTGGGGAAAACAAAGTGAGCTTTATTAGCCATTTTCTTATGTTACCTTCATAGCACTGACTGGCATTCCAGTGGATTGTGCACTATCAGTTGTTTGAGTTTTAATATTAAAGTGCACACTGCTTTGGGAGGTAGACATTTTTAGAGAACACCCAGGTAGGTGGGGGAGTCAAGAGTATATGGCCCCCTCAGGGTGAAGGAACACTCATATTCCAAAGCCATTTTGTTTATGATGACAATGTTTCAATGACTCTGGATTTATTCTCTTATTACAGATGCAAGCCTTTCAGTGTTTTACAAGGAAATGTGTTCAAGGTGAAACATTTTGACTTATTATATGTAACATAAATAGGAATAAACAGGAATGTAGTATGGTCCTTCTCCTTCATCAGTTCTATTTTCACAAAATTAGCAAAGAAATACAGTCATAAGAAGATGATCCAAAGACTCCTATACATTAATAGCAAGTGGTCTAAATATAAATCTAGCAGCCTCTTTCAAGGTCTTAACACAGAGTTTTTCTGCTAGTCTAATATAGTCAAAATGTGCATGGAATTTGAAATCAGGCAGTTCTGTGTTTGAATCTTTTCTGAACCTCCAGGTACCTGTCTTATAAAATTAGGATAAAAATAACTATCACATACAGGCCGTTGTAATAGGTTAGACCAATGGAACTGTACGATATCATTATTGTTCATCCTGGTGTTACGATTTTTGTGCAGAAATACACTAGAGATAACCACAAGACCTATATCTGAACTTTAAATTATCAGAACATAGGTCTCTACTTTCTAAATTTGGCACTCTTGCCATGGATGACAAGGTAAGATATTTTGCCTAAATCATAAGACTGTAAGAAACTCTGAAGATACTGTATATGTAAACTATAAACCCTAAAACAAATTTTCCTGTGGAGTATAGACATAAACTGAAGACTTCAAGCATAAGGCCACTCACCTCTACTTAATGAACCATGGATAATGTATGATTTACTCTATCAGTACATATAAGCTAAAAAAGAATACTCATATATATGTGTCCACATATATACGTTACATAAGCTATACATATGCTATACTGTAAGCTATTGCACCTGACTACTGAAAATCAACCTAACATGAATAGTTGACAGTTCTGACTATAAATCTTGTGAACATCTAGAATTATATAGTATGTGTAAGTTTAAAATATGACTATTTTTTTAAAAAAAGTAAACATAGTGCCAGACATGGTAATTCATGGTAATTACTCGGGACTTGGGGGTAGGAGGATCATGGTTCAAAGCCAGCTGGACAAAAGCTCCAAAGCTGATTAGACTAAAGCATCAGATGCTCTCTGGAAAACAAACTAAAAGCCAAAGGAACTGGAACATGCCTCAAGTGGTTGAGCACTTGCCTAGCAAGCATAAGGTCCTAAGTTCAATTGCCAACATTGCCAAAAAAGAGTCCATGAATATAAATAGACTATTTCTGCTACTAAATTCTGCATGAGTCATAAATGTACATATAATCCTGTAATAACCTCATATAAAGATTAATACAAATAGATTTTTTTAAGTAATCACACAACTGAAATACAGTTAAGGGAAAGATAAAATTCTCCTAACTACCATACAAGTAATTGTTTTTAGAAAAAAAAATTGCTTAAATTGTTGGATGTCTGGAGACTCTGAAGTGACAAGTGTCTCTAAGATGTTATCAAAGGTCTGGAGAGAACACTTGAGGAACAAATCACTTGGGAGCCAGTAGAAACCTCAGCTCTAACTTTCACCCAGTGTAAACTCCAACCCTGTCCTTGGGAAAGAAGCCAAAGAAACAATTACTTCTCTTCAGTAGGTAGAAGAAAAGAAACGGAACTTAAAGGTTCCTCTGCCTGTATTACTATCATGTGATTTCAAGAGCAAAAAAAGATTCTGGTTACAAGGAAGATAGCTCAGGGAAGCACTGAAGGAAACTGAGGAGAGCTGGCGGATCATGCGCAGCTGATCACCTCTTGTTGGTTTTCTTGTTCTTTCTTCCTCAGCCTGGAATTTAAAATCACCTACAGAATGCCAAAAAGGTGCAGGTGGATTCGAAGAGCATATAACTGTGTCTGCTCATATTTTGTATCCAGACATCATCATATTAACAAGAAAGAGTAGCTTTGGGATAAAGATGTGACAGCAAAAGGAGGATTCGGGAGTATACTGTGTGACACTATCTCTTCTAGCTACTCACAAAATTCTATAAGGGCATAAATTAAGATTTGGCAGAATTGGATCATCTGTGAATTTCTGCTTGAATATGAATTAACATTCTCTACTTTCTTTCTATCTGTAGTATATCTACTTGATATTTATTTCAGTGTAGAGCCCTTTAAAAACAGTAAAAAAAAAAAAAAAAGATAATATATTTCAAAAGGAAAATTCCAAAGAGACCTTTAAGATGAGGACAAGATATCAGTGTTGGCTGGAGAGAATAACTTAGTTAACCTCTGAGAAAACATGACTATAATAATTTTTTAAAGCAGTTCAAAGATCTGCTTAGACTCTGTAGCTTTTGACATTGAGGATGAATGTCTAAAATATTTATAAGATAGTGACTGGGTTTGTATTGGGGGAAAATACAACAGAATGTAGTGAAAAGAAAGAAGGAAAATGGATGGTCTGGACTCCACGATTCTGGAATAAATAAGCCTTCGTCTTTGGGAAACAGTTAAATCCAAAGAAAGAACAAACAAATCTCCTTCAAGGAGGAAATGGAAAAGATGTACAAGCTGTAAACTCCTTGAATTGTAAACAGTGTGGGTGGGAACAGGCAGCAAAGAACAACTAGACCCTGTGAAGTTTCCACAGGAGCAGTGGGTGTGCAACAAATAATAAAAATGCAAGATACAACTACAAAAATAGAGGCATGTGTGCCTATACAAAACAGATCTTGTGCCAGGGAGTAGGCTAGCTTACAATTGTGCACGGAGCCATCAAAATCAAAAAAGCTACTTAACAAAAATAAAATACCACTCAAATCTTCTAAGACATTCTCATGGAAAAAAGAGAAAAGAAAAGAAAATCCGTAGTCAGGATAGAAAAGCCATGTAGAACGTGTACCTTAGCAGCCAAATGATCAAGCTCCCCCCTCTGGGGGAAAGGAGTCTGTTCTGCTGGGGCTGGGGCAGAGTGTGAACATACAGAGGGCTGTTCTGTCCTGGGGAAAATTCACACCACTTGTCAATGGAAAGAGCCAGGCTCTGAGGCTTAGGGGAAAGAACAGTGCCCCCCCCCATACCCAACACTTAGACAGGCAAAGCGGGGGGAGGGGGGTCCTCAAGGCTTTGGATGTAACTCCTTCCACATACAGTGGGTCTGGAACATGTCTGTGTAGCCATTTTCAGCTCAGTCCTTACCTGGTCCCTTTTGTTGAATTTTCCTTGTGTTTATACTTCCTAACATGGAGTGAAGAGGACTTCAGAGAATAGATATTATCTGTTTGCTTACTAAGGCTAAAAGTCATCTAGTAAGTTTGTGTATGCTCCATACACTTATTTCGGAAATAATTGTAGTTTAATAAAAATTGTGACGAACTATAGAAATGAAAAATTGTGAAGTGATTCTTTAAGTTTATATTGAGAAATAAAAGAGCATTATGTTATCAAAGAGTCAAAATGGAAACTACTCAGAGAAAGAAATCATATCTCAGGTCTGTCCGGATTTGAGGTGACGAAGGCCAGGAACAAACAGGAGAGGAAAATCCTGCTGTGACTCAGCAGATGCACTCAACCATGGCCAAAGACAGAACGCTTGTGAAAGGAGTCCAAAGAACAAAGGCGTTTGTACAATGAAAGGGAATCTTCTAGAACGTACAGATGAGATATACTTTTTGCTGATTACTTATATACTTGCAAGAAGTTATATCTGTATATGATCTAACAGAAAATATTTTAAGATGTAGATCAGGCCTTGGTAACTTCTGTGAGCTACTGAATATAACCAATGTCCAGAAATAAGAACTGTTTTGGCCATAAGTCAAGAACAAACAACACAATTGTTCCTTTATTAGTCTACATGGTTTACTTCTTGGTTTGTATTTTACTGAAAGTTTCTTACCGGGGCTGACTGTTCACCTTTGCATGTTTCCCATTGAAGTTCAGACCAGAAAGATTTTTCAGTGTTGAGTGGGAAGCATCTGCTTCCAGAGGTGCTTGAGTTTGTTCTTTTAGACCACCAGGACTTGTGACCTCCTTCTTCAAGTTCATGTCCGAATAAGGGCAGCCAAAAGCACTGTTTTGTATAAAAATGAAAGCACAGCTGTCATTTTTGAGTGATCAATCAGATCTCCATTGTCATTGGAATAGACTTGCATTTAATATTTAAAAGGAAATCCGACATTCTTCTCTCCCTGAACACACTCAATAATAATTTCTTTTCATACTGCCTTTTTTTTCTTTTTGGAGGGGGGGTGATAATGCTGGAACTGGGGCTTGAACCCAAGGACTCATGCTCAAGCTTGTGCTCTACCATTTGAGCCATACCTCTACATCTAGCGTTTTGCTGATGAATTGGAAATAAGAGTTTTATGGACTTCCCTGCCGAGGTTGGCTTTGAACTTCAATCCTCAGATCTCCTTAACAGCTATGCTTACAAGCATGAGCTCACTAGTGCTCACCTCTCATATTGCCTTTTGAGAACATCTCATGTTGCAGACCCTAGACCCAGGCAGCTGAAATAGCACAGGCAGATTCACCAGACAACAGCATCCAGAAACCTAACAGTGGCATCCAGTTGCCCCACAGCTTCCACCAGAGCAGTGAGATTAGCCTCTTTTGACTCCTTGGCTAAGACCATTCACCAGAATCCAAGAACATCATGCTCTCAGTGCCTACTATTTAGGTTTGCAGGAACACCATCTGCATTTCTACATAATCGCCCTGTAACTTCCTAAGGAGGTTATGTTAGGTTATACTGGGGTGCTTTGCAGGTCAATGAGCCCACTTCTCCTGGCTCTTTTCTTGCCCCTACCATGACCAAGTAGATCCCTGAAGCCTGGGTGCTGCTGGAACCAGCCCCTAGGTACAGCGATCTGAGTGGACACGTGACTCAGCTACACTCACTGTCCCCATTATGCCTCTGTGCCCTTGTCCCTGTCTCCAAAAAGGTCTCTTCACTGCTGCCAGGTACAAGGCAGCTGGTGCCATGAAAATCACAGGCACGACAGGTTGCCTAGACATTACTCTGGGGAAGCTGTGTCCTGTCTAGGCTTCAGAGTTCCTCCTTAGTGGAGTGAAAAAACAGATCAGGTTTCAGAAGAGCTGTTGTGAGAAACCACACACACACACACACACACACACACACACACACACACACACAACACACACACAATGGTGGCTGACATTCCACAGCTAGACAAACACATGGTGAAAGCCATCAGCGGTGAAATAGTTGGTTGCTTTTTTTAGAAACTCAGTTCCTATTTACTGTAAGCTTACAGATACATAGTATACAAGTAATTGCTTATGACTATATGAAAGTAACTGCTTATGACTCTATGCGAGTTTTCTCTTGTTGTTTAAAGGTGGTGATAAAGTCAGGAACCAAAGAAAACTTTAATTTAAGGTACAGAGTTTTCCAGGTGGGGCCTGGACTCAAAGGTGATGATGCATCTGGAAAAGAGTTCTGGAATCTGGATGACATCAGCCTTGCCTGATGTGGTAAGATGGGCCAATGCCAGCATCACCACAGCGCAGCACACTGCTGTGGATTGGAGAATGCTCTGTATGCATGTTCTGCGTGAGGATAACTGCTGCTAGTCTATGTAGTTAGTGATTTGATAGTCCATTAACAGAGCACATGCACCATGCTAGAGAAGATAAACCCAGGGAAGAGGTAAAAACATACATACTAATAGCTGCAATTTAATTATTTTAATGCATTTTATTGTTATTGTAAAGGTGATAGCAGTGAATGATTTTGTAATAATTTTGTAATAAAAAACAAAATATATACTATTTGTCCATCACAATGCAAAGTGCTTTTTATATTATTTGTAATATTTACAGACAAATACTCAAGAAGTTATTCAGGTGCACAGTTTACAGGTAAGGAAACAGGATCACACTGAATAAGCAACTTCCCCAGGGCCTTCTGGCAATTTCTAGGGAATTCCCCAAATTGCTTAATCAGTAACATCAATTAGGTAGACAGAAGAGGGAAAAGGGGTTTTAGCACCATCAAAACACGGAGCACAAAAGAAGCTATGGTAATCCTTCTTGTGCAAAGAATTCACAAGCTAGTTTAACAGGGTCTGCCAGGATTGGGTTGGCTGAGGATGGGACAGGGTGGAGCTTATCAGCTCGAGAGTGGTCCAGGAGATTTGGACCCTTTGCTTTTGCAAAAGAGCAAGAGAGGTCTGTTTAGTTACACTGTAGGAAATTTAAGATTGCAGAGGAGGCTGCAAGGCATTATGCTAAGAGACTGTGTTTCCATCAAGATTCTGTGGATTCACTGAGATTTTGTACCTCAAAGCTCTGCTGTACATCCAATGCATACTCCCTATTTGTTGCTTTCTAATGATCATTATGGTGGTGAGTGTCCTTCCTAATTTTCTCTCATCTCACCTCTGTGAATGGAACCTGCGTAAGTGCTGCCTCTACCTAAGATTTACTTATTCAGCATTTGGAAATAGATTGCATGAACCCTCTTGCTCAGTTCAGCACCAGTAGTATAAAGTAGTTCCTGTCTGTGAGGCACATGAGGACACAACTCCAGATTATGCAAAGTAGAATCACATGTAAGGTTCTAAAGAATATATTAAATGACAAAACCATAAGTTGAAGAGGAAGATGCTGGTGGCCAATCTGAAAGAAGTTAGTGACAAATGGTCCAAAGGAAGTGGGGAGGAGAAATCTTCTGTATAATTGTTTGCGGCATTCAGGTTCTCAGAATGCCAAAAGCAGATTTTCTTAGTGTCATGCTGTTCTTCCCTTCCCTCTTTGCAGAGAAATGGGTAAAAGAGACAGCGCCACTCCGATCTTTCTCTCTCCTTTTCTCTCTTCCTCCCTAATTTCCTCCCTCCCTCTCTTCCTCCCTCCCCCCTCTCTCTCTCACTCTCTCTCTGTATGCTTAAGAGCATGTACAATTCTGCAAAAATCTACTCACATAGGGAAAAAAGTTGAAGTCCTAAATATGATTTTAAAAAAACATTTGAAACTTATTTTGGAATATTTGAATTTAGTCAAATAACTGGGAAACTGTCATTCCCAAAGACATAGCTCTTTTAGAAAACTGCTGACCTAAGTTGAAATCTCTATGACTTCAAGTTGTGTTGGCCACAATAAAATGTCAGTTTCTGATGGGTAAAGAGGAAATCTGCTCAAGTTCCAAGTTATCCCTGACAGAGATCAGACTGGCAAGCCCTGCAGCTGAGAGGGGCTTGCAGCACAGATCCTCTGTGGGCCCTTGGCTCTTTTGGCCTTCCCGCATTCTTTCTGTATTCAGAAAGAAGCTGTGTTTGCAGGAAAAGTAGGTAGAGACAGCAAGGCCTATTGGGCTGACCCTTAGGAACTGGTACTTCTTAAACAGCTGAGTATCAGGAGTTTCATGTGGGTCAACCAAATATTTTTTACAAAACTCATTAATAGCCAAGCAGATGAAGAAAATATGTGAAACAAAAAGCTGTGACATAGTTGCAGACACGCATTTCAAAGAAATTACAAATCCTACTCCTCTTCTTAGCTCTGAATGGGAGAAAACAATAAAAACCATGAACTCTTTACCATGCCAATATTACAATAAGATAGTAATGAATACAATAAGAATGGCAGTTCTTTGGTTTGGGGAATATTTAAGAATCATGTTTAGCCAGGCACCAGTGGCTTATGACTTTAATCACAGCTATTCAGGAGGCTGAGGTCTGGGGATTATAGTTCAAAGCTAGCCTAGGCAGGAACATCTGTGAGACTCTTATCTGCAATTAGTCACTAAAAGGCTAGAAGTGGAGCTGTGGCTCAAGTGACAGAGAGCAAGCTGTAAGTAAAAAAGCTTAAAGGACAGACATTGCCCAGGTCCTTGGTTCAAGCCTCAGGACCAGCAGGCACATTGGTCTCCCTCCTTTCCTCCCTTCCTCCTTCCTTCTATAGCAGGGCCTCCAATGCCCAGTGCTGCTTCTGTTGCTTATATCCCAGAACCCATCCTGATCAGATTTCAAGTGTTTCAATAGCAGAAGCAACAACAGCATAAGCAGCAGCTGACACCCGTGTTAAGTACCCTGAATGGAGTTTCATCAACCTCGTGGCCTCTGGGCACCTTCATTAAGTGCCTTGGTCTGCTGCCATGATTAGAATTCCGGTGTCTCCCTGGTACAGCACACTGTGGTCCTATTTTTCCTGTCATCTCTCCCGAAGCCACAACCCCTGCCTCCTACTCTCCCACCTGATCAGCTTCCTGCTGGCCAGTCTTCCAGGTGCTTATGCTCCAGAGTGGACCATCCTGTTAGATGTTGTGACCACCAATCAGGACACCAGCCTTTGTTTGAGATTCTTCCCATTTCAATAGCCAGAGTGTGGAGGCTGACCACTGATTGCAAACCCCCCTGGACACCAGGTTGTGTGCATTCAGCCATTTCATCATCTATATTTAATCAGCAGTGTTTCACCCTCTCATTTCTAAGCATATAGTTGGTTCTTGTTTATCTCTAACTATTTTGCTCTACTGAAAATAATGGAGAAGTGCTGTCAAATCCTGGCACTGTGTGGTTGGATTGTAAAGTTATTACTAGGTGGTCACAACTAATGGCAGCTTCCCAACCTGAAGCACAGATAAAGGCCAGGGCTGAAGGGGTTGGAGCTCCTGGGCCTGTCCCTCCTCCCTTGAGAAACTTGGAGACTCTACAACCCCTCTATCTCCCCAGGGTGATGATCCCTTTTCCTCTGTGGTAAGGTGGTGAAAAAGCTAGGGAGCATGAGAAATATCAGCATATAGATAAGAAGGAACAGCCCAGATGCCACACTGTGAACACAACCAAAACCCAGCAGTCAGCAGAGTTACAGGAAGTGTCAGGTCATGACAACCTTCCTTCTCATCCTGAAAATCAAGTGGCGTGAAATCAGCAAGTGGCTCCCACGAGGAGCTCAGATGCAGACACATCCCCCACGCAGCCCAGAAACTGGAGATGCAGCTGGACTTAGAAGTCGTGACTCTGACCAAAGAGCATTACGTGCATGTACAGAAATATCACAACAAAACACCTTGCCTTGTGTCATTAATATGTGCTAATGAAAACGTGGATAAACAGTCATCAGTTTAAAGAAAAAAAGTGTTCTGTTCCAAGTGCAACTAATCCAACTTGACTGGCCTGTTGTATTTTATATTTTAGAGAAATATTTTATTTGCTTTACCTGCAAATTATAATCTTTTACTTCTAGGGAGTACATAAGACAAGAGTAGGGAGTAGTGCTATGGCTGGGAGGGTAGATTCTGCAGTCACTGAAGAGGTGAGTGGGAGACATCTTAATCTAGAAGCACTTATGAAGATAAAGTGTGAGGCGTGCCACTCCCAGAACCAAGCGGCAGTCGGGGAGCACAGGAAGGTTGTTGCTGCCAGATCGTAAGAGAGAATGCTGACAACTGCCAGAGAAAGGGGTCCAGTGAAGGAAATGAGAAGAAGGAAAGGGAGGGAGGAAGGAAAGAAAAAGAGGGAAGGAGGGAGGGAAAAGAGAGAGGGAGAGAGGCAGGAAGGAAGGAAAAAAGAAAGGAAGGAAGGAAGCAAGGAAGGAAGCAAGGAAGGAAGGAAGGAAGGAAGCAAGGAAGGAAGGAAGGAAGGAAGCAAGGAAGGAAGGAAGGAAGGAAGGAAGGAAGGAATATAATTGCTGTTGGAGTCACATTTGTCGTTGGCCTAATGGCCACAGAAATCCCATTCTGATAGAAGAAGCTTAGTGAGAATATTGGTAAGGTACATTCATTATGTCCAACATGAAAGAAAGCGATATCTTCCTCTCGTACTATTTCTCAGTAAGAGTTGACTGTCTTAATTGTTATTTAACTTCATAAAATATCCCTATCTCTTAATTACACAGGCAGTCTAATTTCATCCAGCATATGGATGTGAAATGAACATCTTTTATCTTCAAAAAATATTGACTCCTTGGCCAAATGGCACCAACAGACATGACAAATATAAAGAAGTGCAGACTACTAAGATTGTATTTTAGCTACAATGGTCTTAACAAAAACCTAACACATAAATCAAAATGTTGGTGATTACTTCTGTACAGATTAAATATGACTGTAAATTATACAGGTTTGAATGTGAACAAGAAAAGCAGCGGCATCACAGGGTTTTACTAGGCACTGAAAATGCAACACAATTCTACTACACTATTCTCCAACACAGAGATGAATGAACCCTGCAGGACTGTGTGTATGCATCTCTGTATATGAATATATGATTCTCAGGAGTTGAGGTGAGTTTTTTCTCGAAGTCCCACTGCTTTAAGATGAGTTCTCAAAATATTTTTCTCTAAATGCAATTCAGAGAAAATGCTATCCATAGAATAGCGTATACCTTTGCATATTATTTCAAGCACTCAACAATTTAATGCATCCAGAGTAAGTATGATTACTTTCAAAAAGATTCAATACGGGCATAGTAATCAATGGCTATAATCCAAGCTACTTGTGTGGCAGAAGTGTGGAATGTGGAGGCTGACCACTGATTGCAAACCCCCATGGACACCAGGTTGTGTGCATTCAGCCATTCCATCATCTATATTTAATCAGCAGTGTTTCACCCTCTCATTTCTAAGCAGTATCTCTAACTATTTAGGCAAAGTTGGTGAGATATTATCTCAAAACCAAAATAAAAACAAAAGGCTTGGGCATTCAGTTAAAGTGGTAGACACTTGCTTAGCAGGTATGAAGCCACATGTAGGTTCTACCTGCAATACCACAAAAAAAATTCACAGCTAAAGTTAAAAGATATCTACGCATGGAACTCAGAAAGATACTTGAAGCATTCTTGGGAAACTTAGCCTGTGAAATTGGCCTGTATTTTATAACTCAAAAATGGCCAATTAAAAAGCTGGGAGAGAATTGCTATTTAGATTAAGTATTATAATTTGCTTAGAATGGAGGTCAAAAGCACAAACTAAACAACTAAAGGAAAACTATATTAAAATTACTTGTTTGCCAGATACTTGGTGGCTCAAAGCTGTGATCATGGTTCATAGTCAGCCTGAGGAGGGAAAGTCCACGAGACTCTTATCTCCAATAAGCCACCAAAATGCCAGAAGTGAAGCTACACTCAAGGAGCTGCATGCCAGCCATGAGGGAGAGACCTAGAGAACAGTACTCAGACCCTGAGTTCAAGCCCAAAACAAGCAAAACTAAACAAAAATCAACAAAAAAGTGTACTAGTTTAATGCTGGGCAAGTTATTCAATCTTTCTGCCTTCTATTTCATAAAATTTTAGAAGGTTTATTTTATAAAGGCCTTGATATATAGTCTGGATATGAAATGTCTCCCATAAAATCTCCTGTTCTTGAAGGCTTAGTCCACAGTTACTGGTGATATTTTGGATTTTCCTGGAAACATTAGATGGGCCCAGATGGAGGAAGATGGCCTTTGGATATGTGTCCTTGAGATCTTCTTTGTCTTTCTGCTTCCTGCCTGCCCACAGTTTGCTGTATCACATTCTCCCATGGTGCTCTGGTTTACTACAGGACCCCCAATCAACAGAGCCAAGGACTACAGACTGAAGCCTCTGAAAACAAGAGCCAAAATAAATCTTTCTTGCATTAAATTGTCTTGTCAGTCAATGTGCTATAGGATCAAAAATAATCTGACCATTCATACCTGATCTAATAAAAATATAATAGTAATTACCTCTGTTATTGTGGCTTCTGTATTTTTGAGTTCCAAAATTTTTCATTTGGTTCTTTTATATTCTATTTCTCCAGTGAGCTTCCTCACCCTACCCCCCTAGTCCCACTTGTTTCTAATGTGTTAACGATTGCTTGTTGAAGCATTTTTACCATGGCCACTTTCCAGTTTTCAAGATAGTTCTAATATTTGTAGCATGCAGGTGTTCCCCTCCATCAGTCAATACCTTTTCTTATCATGGTCAGATTTTCGCAGTTCTTGGCATGATGTCTGAAAACTGGACACTTGTCTAAGACACTGGGCACTTTTGGTATTGCATTAAGAGACCGCATCATATGCAAGCTTCTGGTCCAGCAGGGCTCCTCTCTCAGGCCTCCCTGAGGCTTGTGGGGGATATTGTTTTACTAAAGAAGTGTGTGTGTGTGTGTGTGTGTGTGTGTGTGTGTGTGTGTGTGTATGTTAGGGTGTTGTCTTGTAATTGTCATTTTAAATTATAATTGTGTTGTCTTGTAATTGTCACTACTCCCCAAAGAGGCCACCTCGAATAGGAAGGTGGTACCTCCACATAAGGTCTCAAATAACTGAGTGGTAGGGGCAGTTGGAAAGTATCTGGTCTCCTATGACTCTACCCACCATAGATAACATTGGGTACTTAGTTAATGTGGGATTGGAAGGATCTCCACTGACCCCTAATGGTGGGGAGGACTTCTTACCTGGACAAAAGTAAGCACTGGCTCCCCACCTGACCACTTCTGACATAAGCTCCTGTGTGTGTGTGTGTATGTGTGTGTGTGTGTGTGTGTGTGTGTGTGCGCGCGCACGCGTGTGCTTGCTCGCCGTGAGCACTGGGAAGGGGAATACAGGGCCTGTTGCTACAGTTCTGAGCTCAGTATTCATTGTGAGATGGGAACACTGTGTTTACTATGCAGTCTGGCTAGAGCAGATGATTGTTGTCAAAATGTTTGCAATATCGCTAGGCTTCTTCTTTCCTGGTCCCCAACTAGAAAGATCTGGCCCTCCTTAGGACTATTTTTGCCTTCTCTATTGGTGTCTTTGGGTTTCCATCTTCTCCCCAAACCAGTCCAGAATAGACAAGGGTAAAGAAAATACTAGGAACTTATCACTGTGCTATCCTTGGGTGTCGAGGTCTCCAGCTGGTTTGCCTTTTGCTCATGGTCCTCTTGTGAAGATGTTGGTTTTATATGTAATGTGCAGGATTTTATGAGAAGTCCAGAGCAAAGCATATCTATTCTATTTTTCTAGGAGCAGATAATAATTTTTGACTGCTTAGGAACTTTATTGAAGATTCTTCCCTGACTGCTCAAATCCTTGAGGACACTGGGGTTTGAAGATAGCTAGAAAGATGCTCTACACCACGTGAGCCCATGCTCCCAATATACTTTTACTGTAGTTGTTTGTTTGTTTTTGTCCATTGTGGGGCTTGAACTCTGGGCCTGGGTGCTGTCCTTTAGCTCTTTAGCTCAAGGCGAGCACTCTACCCCGTAAGCCACAGTGCCACTTACCATTTTCTAGTGGTTTATTGGAAATAAGAGTTTCACAGACTTTCCTGTTGAATGGCTTTGAATGTGATCTCAGCCTCCTCGGTAGCTAGGATTATAAGTGTGAGCCACCAGTGCCCGGCCTGTAGTTGTTTTTTAGATAGACTCTTGTACTTTTTGCCTAGGGTTAGCCTTGGACTGTGAATTATCTACCTTTGCCTCCTGTGTAGTTGGAATTATAGGTGTGTATCATCATGTCTATCTTGTTGGATGAGATCTATCTCTTTTTGCCCAGGTGTAGCTTGAACTGTGATCTTCCTGATCTCCATTTCCCAAATAGCTGGGATTGAAGAGTGTGTCACCATGCCATTTCTGTGCTTCACTTTTTAAAAGGAGAATCTACTCTATTTAATTAAAACACCCAAGGAATGCTGAACTAGCAAAGAGGCTTTTGAGACAGACTATAGTAAGTTTCAAACCTGCCTGTAGCCCAGTCCTTATTCTCTCTCTAGCTCATGAATTCATCATATATAACATGAAGTCTAGATTCCCCTTGCGGTGTCAATGTAAGAGCTGCACTGACTGCTGAGGGATTAGCGTACAATATTCCACATATGTGTGATCAATACACAAGTGAAGGTCCTTCCCAGCTTCACTTATGCTCTTACCCTTCTCACCACCGTTGTCCACTGGAATTCAACCTGTTCACTACTAATGCATTTCCAGAAAGAGCTGCTCTGTCCTGCTTTCCCTTCTATACTTGGTAGAAATATGTGCTTCAGCATAAGTTGAATTGCCATCACATGGTATTTGAAGACCTCTTCATCCAGTCTGGGTCACTGATTCCTTCTTCGTGGGAGATCCCTCTGTCCTTCTAAAATAAATTAATTAAGCCTTCCTCTACTTACTATCCCAATGGGGGAAAAAAAGGTAAACTGCGGAGCTAGAAAGCCAACCCTGTCTCAGAAAGATGCATTCTCCTATCACAATTTAGCCCACTGAGCTCTGGTGGATTTAGACATAGTCACACATCAGAAGTGATACTGATCAGAGTACAAGCTGGGACTAAGGGGGCTTCAACTGGTATGTCCAGACATAGGTGGACATGAGTTTAGATCTCCACTGATTATTGTTTCATGGGAGCTTGGCGTCTAGTCATTTTATCAATGCCCATTTTAATACTGAAATTTGAATCTGAGATGTGAGATTTAATTGGTATGCATGAGGAAATACATTTTAATTGAGCTAGGACCAAATCATTTCCTGAATTCAGTTGTGGGTAATATATTCAGAAAATAAGACAGGTAGTCAACGAGTTTTGAGAGATGGTACAAATGTGTGTGTGTGGTGGGGGGGGGTAAATGTGTTTGTGTGTCTGTGCAGGTGTCTACATGCATGCTTGCGAGTGTGTCTATGTGTCTGTATGTGTTTGTCTATGTGTATCTGTGTTTGTGTGCTGCATGTATCTGAGTGTGTGTATGTGTGTGTGTGTGTGTGTGTGTGTGTGTGCAGGAGAGAGAGAGAATTACTTTTTCTCTAAAATATTCTAGTGTATGGCAATTAAAGATTCCCGAGGTGTAAATTGGGCTCAGGCATGTGATAGTAGCAATGCCAATGGTCTTCAGAAAATGTATGCTATAATCAGCTTAATGTACTAAGTAAGTAATTTGTGTAATTTATGCATGGAGAAAATCTGATGAATAGAATTTACAGTTTAAAATTTTCCACTAGTACACTATCTACACAGTCAAAATTAAGCAGGAAATTAAACAAATGAAATGATTAACATACTACATTATTAACTGAATCAAAACAATTTGTGTTTCTATTATTACAATGAACATTTTTGTTAGCATATACAAATTATTTCCATTCTTTTAATTATAACATCTCGGTGAAGTGGCATGAACATGTTAAGGTAAATTTTTGTAGCTTAATTTGCAAATGAATTTTTTAACTGGTCTGGTTTGAAACACAAAAGTCTTTAAAATACGTTTTCTCTCTTTTTGTTTTATTAAATAAACAAGATTTTCCTAATAAACAAAATGTCACTTAAATGAAATGCCCGTGGAGGCTGGATGTGGCAGCTTATGAGTCCAGTCTGGGAAAATGTTACTAAGACTGAGTTTCAACCAACAAGCTGGTATGGTGATCTACACCTACAATCTAAGTTATGTGGGAGGTATAGATAAGAGGAACGTGGTTTCAGGGCAGCCTGATCAAAAGGCACCTGACTAGACCTGAAAATAACTAGAGTAAAACGGGCTCAAATGATAGAGTGTTTGCCTAGTGAGCAATGCCACCAGAAATCAGAGAGAAAGAAAGGGAATGGAGTATTGTCCTAAAACGAAGCCAAAGGGGCCCTTGGAAAATAACTTTAAAAATGCTTCAAGCACGGGAATACTTTTGGCAATGCACATAATGAACCACTGGCCTTAAATCAGCATAGTCTACTTAAATGAGACTGTGATAAGGTATTTGGATATGCTTACAGGTATGTATTTACATACATCAATAACACCTCACCTGTGTTTCAATGCTGTAGTTTAATACTAACGTTAGCCCAATGTCAAAAGCACACTCAAATGTCATTTTGGATGCTCCTGTGCAAAGTGATAAGTTCACAATTATCCTGACAAACATACCTGACTAAGGTCAGGAGTGCTGCCCAGGTGATGGGAAGGAGCAAAGAAAACTTGCCCTCCCTCAGTGGCCTGAACGAAGTACTAATCAACATTCCTGGAGCTGAGTATTCCCAGCACTCCCAGAGCTAAGTGCTCCCAGCACTCCCAGGCCAGGAAGAGCATTTACAGAGCCTGCTTCCCCGCTCCACTACATTGTGTCACACAGTCCCATGCAGCACTCCAAGAGATCATGTGCTACATCTCCATCTAAAAGGAGATCCATCTGTGGGAATGCCTGCCATCAAATATAAAACGTGGAAGTAATACTACTGGTCAAGTTTTACTCCATTTCCTTACTTTAGGGTCCTGTCCAAAAAAGCACTACCTGGACCAATGTCCCCAAATGTTTCTTCTCTGTTTCTTTGAGTACTTTCAGAGTTTCAGTGTCCCATCAACAGATAAGTGGACTTAAAATGAAAGTAGTATATATACACTATAGAGTGATAGAGTAATAGAGAAATCTTATTCTTTGTGGCAAAATAGGTGGAACTGGAGGACATTGTATTAAATGAAATAGCCAGACATAGAATAACAGGAACCACACATGTTCTCTCTCTCATAGAAGGAAAACTAAAAATTGTCAGCCTGAAAGAAGAGCAATGATTAGAGAAGATGGAGAAGGCTTGGCGTGGGACGGAAGAGCTGTGGAAGAGAAAGGATAGATTAGCTCATGCATGGAAGAGCCACACTGGATCCCATTAACACATGCAATTAACACATACATGTGAAAAATAATTCATTTGAAAAACAGTGAAAATTGGAAGACAAAAAAGCTACAAAAGCCAACTGGTGCTGTTGAGGATGTGGGGAACCTGAAATCTTGTCATTAGGAAGTTAAAATGGTATGGCTTCCTTAGAAACTGTACAGACGTCCCCGGTCAAATTCAACCTCCTGTGACACTAGAGCAAACAATTGTGGGTGATCTGGGTGCAATCAAACTGAAATCAGGACCTGTGTCATGTTTACACACAGATGTTCGCCACTGCTTTATTCCTAGTAGCTACAAGGTGATGACAACGTGGGTGCCATTGATGCCTAGAGACAGACAGGAAAGGGAGTGTCCACATACAAGGGTGCAGGAATCAACGTTGGGGTAAAGAAGGGGATCGGATCATGTGTGATGACATCATGCTATGTGAAATAAGCCAGCGGTTGAAGAACCAAGGCTGTCGGACTCCCCACTCCTAAGAGGTAACTAAGGTAAGTCCACAGCAGAGAGCAGGGGACAGGTGCAGGGTTTGCAGAGAGCGGGAAGGAGTAGCTCCCATTCAAAAAGATGATGCTTCAATGAGGCCAGATAATGGAGGTCTGGGAGTGTGAAGACAACAGCAGTCCCCAGAAAACAACATTGGATACTACGTGGAGAAAATGGGTCAAAGGGGGAAATCTCCTGTTAACAGGATGCTATGATTTGTTTAATGTTTACAGTTACATAAGCAAGGCAATGAGTACACTTCCTATCAAGCATTGTTGCCTCCTCCTTTGTTTTTCCCCTACCATCCCTTCCCTCCCATCTCCACAATTACACTCCCTGCCCCCCCCACACTCATCTAAATTATAAAGTTCGTTTTTCAACATAGTGTCTTGTGCATCTCATGGTTACAATGGGCCAACCTGCATCCCTATTTAAGCATTTTGTTTTTTTCCCTTTCCCTCCCCAAATTAGAGAAGTGTATATACAAGATGCAGGGCACCGACATCAAATACAGTGAAAACAGATGTTATACAGTGGAGGAGGAACATACAAAGAAACACAAAAATCCCATGATACATTAGAAACAATACCAAGGAAAAAAAAACCATTTTTGTCTCTATCTTGGTGTACATTTCACTTAACATCATCTTATCTGGTCATATGTACATAGCTTTTGACCTTTTCTGCTTGTACCAGACATATACTAGTTATTGCAAATAAGAGAAACCATGGGACCTATGTTTCTTTGGGCCTGACTTACTTGACTTAATGATTTTTTTAAGGAGAGATGACTTATTATCATCCCCTTGTAAGCAAATAAAAAAGCTCACTTGAACATTTAAATAGGTGCAGTTTCTATACTAAAGAAGTTGTTACCAGTTATATTTCCTTTAAATTAGCACGCCAGAAGCAAATGTGCTCTGCAATTTAGTGTCTGAGGCAACACTGTTCTTAGAAATATGAACAGACGTTGGAAATCATACACAAAATCTTGAAGAAAGCTACTTAAAAATAGTGACTAAACCCTCTCCCCAAAACAAACAATCAAAAACCTAAACAATCCTGAACTACTAATGTGTAAGAGCATGTATCAGTTTGACTCCTGTCATGGACATCTCATCAATAAAGCTTTTCCATTATAAAATGCTCAAGAACATTGTTCAAACCAACATTTTCGAACATAAAAAATTATAGCATTTTTAAATATGGAGGGAGGAAGGGTGAAATGTAGTCATTATAGTCATTTTTCTTCCATAGTAAAAGAAAAAAATATATAAAGACTACCTGGTCCAACCTAAACACTTGGGTGTTTATGATTTTTATTCAATTTAGTTGGCTATTTTTTTAATTAAAGAAATATGCTATTAAAACACAACTTCATTACTCCAATATTAATAGTTGTTTTTTTTCACAATGCTCTACACTCTAATTTAACTCACCCAGTTCTCCCAATATCCCCACAAAGTAAATAATCTTATAAGAGGCATCCTACAAGCTTTTTTTGCTAGGCCTGGGAGTTAACCCAAAGCTGGACACTTAGCCCTTCCCCACTTTACATCTATGCTATTTCCTGCTGCAGTTACTTTATAATCTCAAGAAGACTTCAGGACAAACAGGATTCACCCATAAGCATCTCTTCCTCCAGAGACAAAGACTGTAATAATCAAGGAGATCAAACCTGTGACTTGGAACTGTTTTAACTCTACATACCTTTTCTCACTCCCTGCCTCTAGTTCCCCCTATTTAATCTAAGACCAATGTCTATATTTCTGAAAACCTGAAGAGGTACTGAAGTGCTGTCTTCCCATGGTTGTTGTGTAACAAATCTCCTTTCTCTGACATTCATCATGTCTCTATTGGGCATCGGGAGCGGGAGGCTGGACTTAACATTGTACTTTGGGAGTGTCAGTTAGGAGTCTAATACCTAGTTTCAGTCTTCCTATCTGCAATTGACAAGTGAAGAAACAGGCAGACAAGTGCATCTGATCAAGGTCACATGGCTGAAAAAAAATCACATAAAGACAGGACTATGCCCCATGGCTTGATTTCATGGTCTGGGTTTTAAGAAGTACACCAAACTGTCTGGGGGTGCATTATTTTTCTTTGAATATTCTTAGAAAAAATAAAGATGCCAGGTGTCATTGGCTAATATCTATAATCCTGGCAACTCAGAAGGCTCAGATTTGAGAATTAAATCCAGGCAGACAAATTTCAGGCTCTAATCTCCATTTTATCAGCAAAGAACTAGACGTGGAGGTGTGGCTTAAGCAGTAGAGCATGAGCTTTGAGTGCAAAAGCTGAGAGACAGTCCAAAGCCCTGAGGCCAAGCCCCAGTACTGGCACAAGAAAAAGAGAAGAAAGATAAGAAAACACCCAAGATTATACATTGTCCATAATAAGTGCTTTGCCAAGTGGATATTGATGATATTCGCATGTTTATATAACATCTCTGGCATTACTGGTTAGACTTGGAGAATGCAAAGGGCATTAGAATACTCCTGGGGAACTAGAGCTGTTTTTTTCAATTTCCTTCTCATTGTAGAGTTGTCTCAAGAATAGAGTATGTGGTACAGGGAGTCTTTAGAAACAAAGGCACATTCTCTTGATGGAGGGAAATATAATGTGGAGAACTGGCCATCTGGATAGTTTTTGTATTGGGAAGAGCTGTAATTTATAAACTGTGAGAAAGAAGAAAAGGAAAGCCATGGCTTTCTGCCAGAAAAAAAAATTTTAAGCTTCATCTTAGCATGTTATAAATGAGAATTTAAATATTTCAAACCCACAGATATATTGCATCTACAACAGCCAAATACAACATTTTACCTAACACAGCTTTAAAACCATCCAAACAGTACTCTATTCGTTGAAACCAGATTCTACTCTTTCAGGTAAAGCCAGGATTAGGAGGAACAAGCTCTTTGCTTCCACCTACACATGGCTGCAGGATGGCCCTATAGGTAAGTGGTGGACCACAGCACAACAAAGACCTGATATCTCAAGGGTCTTTGACCAAAGAAGCTGAAAAACAAATAAATTAAAAATCTAACCAGTGAAGTCAATGTGTGTTGTGACTTACTATTACACATGTACAGTACATATATAATAATGTGATCATAACCAGGAATGTTGACACAGTAAACGTCAATAGGGGACCAAGTTTAAATATCACATATATGCATTATGTCATTAAATAAGTAAAATCTATGGAAGGAAGATTTTCACTAAAATGTCTGCCTTGCCACTGCTGTTTCTTACTTTTGAAGAAAGGGACGCAGGGGAAGGTTCCTGAAAGTGGTCTGGCCTCTGGATTCATCCAGAAGACAGACAAGCAAGATTATAAGGCAGGCTCCAGTGGCTGAAGAGGATTGGGGAGGGTTGCTTAGTGTCTGGCTATGAGTTCACGATTGGCCCTGAGGATCAGCCTGGGGCAAGGCAAGGCAGGACCTTGTGAGAAGAATCTGGGCAGGAACATAAGAAAAGTTGGTTCTGATACATGCTCTAGCCAGTGGCACTTGGAGACTTTCTACATTTTTAGTCATTATAGAAAATAGACAGGTGCAGTTGGCTCACACCTAGGAGGCTTGAGATCTGAGAATCACTGTTGGATACCAGCCTGAACCAGAAAGATAATGAGCACTTAACTCCAATTAACTAGCAAAATGCCAGAAGTGGATATGTGGCTCAAGTGGTAGAGTGCCAGACTTGAGAGAAAAAGCCAAGTGAGAACCTAAGGTCCTGAGTTCAAGCCCCAGTACTGGCATGAGCACATGCATGTGCACACGCACGCACACACACACACACACACACACACACACACACACACACTTATACACACTCACACATGAAAACAATGTCCCATGGATATGATGTTGAAAACTGAATGGCAGAAAGGTTATGTGGGACAAAGAAAATGTATTTGTTTCTAGCCTGCTAAAGGGCATCCCACACAGGATCGTTTTGGGCTCACTGCAAGAAGGCAGAGGTAAAGAAGGCTAACTCAAAGACCACTTGGAGATGCGCCACCAGCAGACACCTGGGGTTGAGCAAACAATGAATGCATTCACCTTGAGCCCTACACACTGGCTGATGTTCACATTTCAATTGCCTGTTTAGCACTGTCTGAAAACCCCCACAAGGTTCTACCTCCACTGCTTCACCTTGTTTATTCTTTCTGGCTGACAAATTCTTTTGAATAGAAGGATGGAGCCCTTAGTTCCCCAAAGTTCACAGCCATGTCATCTAGAAGGACTCCATCAGAGAAAGTTTCCTTCCATATTCACTCAACCCTGGAATATTTCTTTTTATGATGGGAGCAAGGAGATGCTCAGTCCTGGCCATGCTAGCTAAAATAGAACCATCATCCAGGTTGGGGATCTTACATGATGCAAGATATAGCTTTAGTTCTGAACAGTTCTTTGGGGGCAAGAAAGACCTAATAGTAGAGCCATGAAGGAGGCACAATGTGCTTGGCACTGGAGTATGAACATCCAAACAGCAGAGAGGTCTTTATCTTTCATTCTGTCAACTGCCAATTAAAAATTTTGTTGTACTGAAACAGTTTTAATAGAAGCATTCCAGTTGTATGTTTTGTTGGCAAATCTGTTTAACTAAGCTGGCATTTTGAGCTTGCTAGATGTGTTAGTTTTGCAGTCTATGAAAACTGGCACTAGGTCTGATTTGCAGAAGTACAGATTACTTGGGTCCGTGAATCGCTGGCAGTTAAGACTTCAGAGGTGGATTTCACAGCCGGATAAGAACTGGGCATCCATCCCTGAGGAGAAGTCACTGAGACACTATTGGCTGGAATGTGTGGGTTCCTCTAGAACTCACTGCTGTTCTCAACCTGTCCTGGGAACATTCGACGTTTATGTGTGAGATGGTCAAGAAACTATGGGTCTGTGCAGATGCATATTTTTTTTTTTTTGGAGAAGTTATGGTGAAGATGTTCCTCGGGTGGAAGCAAGTCAGAATCCTAATCAGTTCTGCAATATGAAAGATCCTTTTTAACAGATCACATCATCTCCTGTCTTATAAATGGTCACTGTCCTGTGGTCCAGTGGTAAGCTACCTTTTAAAGCACACTAGACTGCAATTAACCCCAAGAGCACACCCTGTGGATACTGTTCTTAGTAGCAATTTCATTAAGATGGCAGATATGCTAAACTTTCACTGGGCTTGATTTTTCTAAAAGGCTTAAATTTCTATTGAGTCATTAAATTTTACTTTAATGGTTGAGTTTTTTCCTTTTTTGTTGGTTGTGGGGCCTGAACTCTGGGCCTGGGTCCTGTCCCTCAGCTCTTCAGCTCAAGGTGAGCACTCTACCACTTGAACCACAGCACTACTTCCAGTTTTCTGGTGGTTTATTGGAGGTAAGAGTCTCACGGACTTTCCTGCCTGGGCTGGCTTTGAACTGTGATCCTCAGATCTCAGCCTCCTGAGTAGCTAGGATTACAGACATAAGCCACCAAAGCACTTGGCTTTGGTTGAATTTTTTGACATAGGGCTTTGCACTTGACTAGATAGGTACTCTACCACTTGAGCCAGGCACCAGCCAAACTCACTAAATTTTATTGAATTGGCAGTAAAATCTTTACCAAAGTGTTCTGATTCTTTACAGGCTATGTTTGGGGCTCGATACTCATTGTAAGATTTCCTTATTTGTTTCCTCCATGAAAACGACTGGAAATTTTGCTACCTTTAGATACACCCAGGACTCTTTATTTTCATTTTAACTTGCAAGCTGTATAGTGGAATTTGTATTTAATAGTGAACGATTGCATCTAATCTTTGAATCATGAAGTTTCTATGACAGATGTTAGTAGAAGAAATGACCATCTACTGTCAATGCCAATCATCTATCTGTCATTTTATTTTTTCTACCATGTGAGCAGTTGTGTAAGTGTGTTGTTGTCTGTAGGTGGATACAGTCATTGCCACAACGATTGCCATGAGGACTGCATCAAAGACAGTCAACTCCAAATTCTCCAGCCCCAGTGACAGCCCGTAGACGTCACAGAACTTCTTGTCATGAGATCTCTGCCCTGCTGGCTTGAACAGCCCTCTGCCAGCCTTTTCTTCTCTCTGTGCATCCCTTCTGAATGACTAATTCATGATATTTTGCTATTATATAACATAATATTTATTATCATCTAATATATATAATTCACATAATATACAATTATTATAGTAATAATAATTATATATACATCTATGAAATTATATACCATATAATATATTGCATATATTAGATACTGTATTATTTATTATTATATATACAATATAGTGTATAATTATTTGGGGCTCAAAATTCTTTTGAAAATCTGTTCAATGTTGTGGACTCCCTGGTTGAACAAAGTCTTTTGTGCAAATACATACAACATGGTAGAGTGCACCTCAAAAGCACTGAGATGTTGAGGTCTCAACATGTAGAAGGTCCATGACAACTAGGGTTTGAAGATCCTCACAACTTTCTCTGAAAAATGACACATTTGTTATTGCTTTTGCATCTTAGCCTCTGGCATCTTTTTTTCCATTTTCTTTATTCCTTAAGGAAAAGAGGAGATGGCAGTGCATCTTTGAGCACTATAGTGACAGAGATGTACTAAAAAAGATCACTTGGTGAATGGCACCCACAGAGAGAATGAAAAAGGCCCTTGGGAGCACTGGCTGTAGAGACAAGGCCATGCTACGGAAATCTACTGGCAACTCGAAGCCACATCTCTGTTCCTCCATCCATGTCTACAACAGCAATGAACGGTAGTCTGACTTTGAGCTTGTCTCACCACTTCCAAAGACTAGAAAGACCATAAGAATAGAGTTAAGCAAGGAAGAGGAGGCTCAGACTAAGAGAAAAGAAAGGGAGCTGGCAAGGGAAAGATGGCAAAGAGAAATATTGCTACAGCAAAAACTGAGAGGAAAGTGACAATGAACAAAGGGGTGATGGCATGTTCCAAATCTGATTGGGTGGGATGTCTACCTGTGAATTCATTCAGAATCCGTGAACTGTATACTTTAAATAGGTAGATTGGATGGCAAAGGAGTTATATTGTAATAATGCAATTGTACTGGACTGGGGCTATAGCCTAGTGTACAGTACTTGCCTTCCATGTGCAATCTCTAGCCCACCCCCCTCCCCACCCACCTTACACCAAGAATAAAGACACAGACCAAATGAAACAAGCTAATAGATTAACAAAAGCAATGCAGGATTTTACAGAACCATTATCCATGTATCCAGTATGCTAATCCCTCAGCTAACTTTATGCACAGCCAAGTGGCTTGCTGAGTGCTCCACTTCAGACTGTGGGATCACTTGCATATTGAAGTTACATGACAGATGGCTTTCCTTGTCACTAGAGATGGAGAATATGTACAAGCAACTGAAAATACATAGTGAAATGCTGCATAGCCAAGCAGAAGAGTCCCATGCTAGGTTCTCAATGTCTGAACTATTGAGTGCCTGTCCATGTCTTCTGAGTCCTTGAACATGCTTTTTCTATTTTTTTTTCTTTTTGTGCCAGTACTGGGACTTGAACTCAAGACCTAGGCACTGTTCCTTAGCTTTCTTGCTCAAGGCTGGTGCTCTCTCATTTGAGCCAGAGTTCTGCTTCTGGCTTTTTGATGATTAATTGGAGATAAGTTTCTTGGACTTTCTTGCCCAAGTTGGCTTCAAACTGTTATGCTCACATCTTAGCCTCCTGACTAGCTACAATTACAGGCGTGAGCCACCACACCCAGGACACAAAGAAACAACATCTTTGTTGAAGACAACAGGATATTTTGACATATGCATACATTTAAAAACTACTTGCTTAATAATTTTCACAAATAAAATACATAGATATTAATTATCATCACCATGTTGTACTATAGGTCTCTTGAACGCATTTGATACCTGGAATTTAATCCACCTTGGCCAATATTTCTCCAACTCTCTCCCCTACACCTTCCCTGGCAAATATTATTTTTTAGATTCCACATGTGAATGAAGTTACCCAGTATGTCTTTCCTGAATACATTTTTAATTAGGAGAAAGGACAATTAACTATTTGCAATGCTGTAAGCCCTGACCTTCCTGATGATTGCAAATTGCACACCTTCACCAGTATGTAACTGAACTGATGACCTCCAGAGCCTGCCAAGACAGCCCTGTTCCCAGCTCTGGTGTAAAAACCTCTATTTCCTGATTTCTTTTTCAAAGGGAACTGATCTTAATTTTTCATTGCTTGATAACTGGGGCTCTCCTTTGTCTGTGGCAGTCATTTCCATTGGATATCTCTTCCTTCTCAGTTAGTATACCACCTCCTGCATCAGGAAAGTAAACAATCATCAGAAAAATAAATAATCATCAGAAAATGAAATCCATATTGAAATGGAGCGTGCCACATCAACAGCTTGTGAATCCAGTGTGATTCGTGAACCTTCTCTGGTTGCACAGAGGACACTTCCAGTCCATGTTTTACATCTCAGCTTTACTCTCCAGGAATAGATCCATGGTGTGACATTTTCTCTTGACAAGCAAGAGATACCCCCAACTTTCAAGTCTCTATTCTGTACAGATTTCAGAATCAACCAAACCAAGATAACAAGTCTCCATCATGCTAAGTTTTGAGCACTATTTACCACATAATAAAAATATAAGTTAGATTCAATCCATTTTGCAGATGAGCAGTACTCCTCATTCAGAAGCTGGAGGATAAACAGTGTACTGGATATCATCGATATATTTATGGAAAAAGAAATGGGTTTTTTTTGAGAGTGTCTCTTCTCAATGGAATTCAAATTTAAATTAATGAGAAGTAATCTTTAAGATGCATGATCGATAGAATCACTTCGTTTCAAACCTTATTGCATTTAGAAGTAACCAAGTTATATGGAAAATTACGGGGGAGACTGCCACGGTGATGACTGGAAATGCACATGTTAGGTGATGGATTTTTCCATTAGTGTTAATGAGCTGTGCTTGGTTAACTCCCCAGCACATTAGTAGAGCAGAGCCCAAATCATCTGTTTTTCATATTTAATTTAATTTGTATACTGCAGCTTTCACTCAATGTTCCCCAAAAGCAATATCAGGAATGGTAGATGTACAGGACCATACTTTATGGAACTGAACATACTGATAACAGAAACCAAGAAAATGGACAGGAGTCGTGGGAGAAATAAAAGATACTTTCTCATGTTTTGTGTACATTGGAGTATTGTCTGATGAATATTAGAGTCTCAAATAATCGTTCATGGCAGTAAGAATTGCTTTGTCTGTTTATAGAACGTGAGAAGAGACAATAGTGTCTTAGAAACAAAGCATATTCAGAACAGTCTTAAAATGCTAGATTGTATAATCCAAACCTACTAAGTTTTGTCACATTAAAGTAAAACTATGACACAGGTAATTAGAGGGATGTGTGGGGAAGAAACGTTGAAAAATAAAGGAAAAGAAAAAAAAAGTAAGCTAGTCAGCCAGGTGCTGGTGGCTCATGCCTGTAATCTTATCTACTCAGGATGCTGAAAGCTGAGGCTCATGATCCAAAGCCAGCCTGGGCAGGAAAGTCCGTGAGACTCTTCTCTGATTAACTGCTAGAAAACCAGAAGTGAAGCAGTAGCTCAAAGTGGTAGAGTGCTAGCCTTGAGCAAAAGAGCTCAGGGATGGTGCCCAAACCCTGAGTTCAATCCCCATGACCAAAAGAAAGAAAGAAAGAAAAGAAAAATGTAAGGCAGTTGGGTGCTGGTGGCTCAAGCCTGTAATCCTAGCTATTTAGGAGGCTGAGGGATGAGGATTATGGCTGAAAGCCAGCCCAGGCAGATAAATCCAGACATTCTTATCTCCAATTAACTAGAAAAAAAGAGAAGTAGAGATGTGGCTCAAATGGCAGATCACCACTTAAGAGTTAAAAAGCCAAGTGAAAGTGCAAAGGCCCTGAGTACAAGTGCTAGTGCAAGCACAAATACACACATAAACTAGCAACTTGTATTTGTTTAAGGCTACACTGAATCAACTACAAATACTTCAAAGAACAATTTGATTGTGCCTGTTATAGGCTCCTTGGAAGCCTATGTGCATTATTCTTATTTATTCTATAAAAAGAGAACAATAAGGAGAGAAAAAGAATTCCACTGATTCACCTGCTTCCAAACCACTACATCCTGGCCTTTCCCTGCTCCACGCCTAAGTTGTTGCCTCTCTGTAATCTCCTGATAGTGAACAGCTTAATTACCACTTGAGTTTAGGATTATGATTATTTTTTTAAAAGCAAAATATTTAAAACCTAGTAATAGTAAATATAAAAAGGATGTTGTTTGTAGGGCCAAGGTACACTTAAGCAAAGTATAGAATGCATTGCCACCACCCACATAATAGCCAGAGTCAACCTACCTACAGATCAAGAGCAAGAATTTACTGAGAATTACTTCCCTCTCTCTCCTCTCTTCCCCAAATACTGAGAGGCTTCTATGTGCCACCAAGTGTTCTAGGCTCTGGGCTACTGAAGAGAACTAGATACTCAGATACTATAAATATACATGGATATGCATAGCAAATGTCAGAAATATGGTAAGAAGTAAAGTGTGCATTTCAGATTGGACAAATACAGCAAGGAAGAGTGAGAGGAGGCCCCTGTGCTTGGGTATGACCTCTTCACGGGAGCAGCCATACCTTTTCTTACCAAGACTTATCTTCTCTGGCTGCCTTCCTCAGAGAGTACATTTGGTTGAGTCCACTCACATGACCATGTGAACATTTCTTTCTCTAATAAGCTTCCTGTAATCAGTTCCCCTTGATCTCCCCCATTGAAGATTGAAACTAACTACATTCGGCTGTACTTTCAATTTGAATTGAGTCACCTGCATTTGTGTATTTACACTGGATCGTCAACATTATTATATAAGCATTCCCCTTAACAGTTGCTTGTAGCTTCTTTCATAGTGCCATGAAAGGCATCATGCAAGCTTTCAACTAATGCTTCTAGAATAGTAAATAATACCAATGAGATAATGCATAATGCCTTGCTGAATATGCCCAGAGCCCCTTGTGGAGTTACAGAGAAATCTGCAGTGCCGGGGAAAGACAAGTTAATGGATTCCTTGCAGCTATGCTGGGAGTGGTCACACAAGTTTGGAGCACAGAGGAGGCTCCCTAACACAGACCTGGGAAATCTAAGCAATGATGTGGGATTTGTTCTGTAATGGGGATATGCCTGTAAAGTATGTGGGGGACAAAGCCAGTACATGGGACAGGACCAGCAGGGGACTCTCCAGCAGCAGGGTGTATGCTCAGACACCCAGCAAGAATGAGAGCAATATCCCAGAATCTGTATGTAGCTAGAGTACACATGGGCATTGTACTCTTCATGTTTTTAGGAGGATTGGGAAAGGTGCTTAATGTGGGGCAGTGAGACATTCAGATGTATTCATAGCCAGGGAGAACCCTGAAGTGACCCAAGACATGCAGAAAAATCAAGATAAATCAAGATTTTTAAATGTCCACAGGGCTTAGTGACAAGGAGGGACTAAATAACCTGGTGAGTGCTGTGACAGGACACAGGCTGGAAAATGATCCCTCTAGACCTCTGTGAGGGAAGACTGGGAATGATTTAGTAATATTATAGAGGGATAGAATTAGAAAAAAATCTGTGTGTTCGTTAAATATAAGCCATGTGGGTCCTGTGTAGGTTTGTTGTGATTGTTACACACATCCCACATAAAAACAGGCATCCTATGCATATGCTAAAACATAAATTGTGAAGCTACCAACTGCATAACTGTCATGATGGTCAAGAAATAAAACACCGCCAGGCTTGTGAGAGCCTCTAGATTGCTCTAGCCACTCCAGGCACTTTCTCTCAGTTGTAACTTTCCTTTCCTTTTCCCTTTTACTGTCTACGCACCTATTCCTAGACAATGCTGCTCAGTTTTGCCAGATTAAGAACTTCTTGTCAGTTGCATCACACCTTTATGCATTATTTGTATTACTTTTTCATACACCATGATAGCTGTAATATCTGTGCCTGTTGTATGAGGCAGAGCTCATTTTCACTGCTGTATACTTTTCCTTTGTGTAAATATCCTAAGTGAGGTGTAGATCTTGTGTAGGAGATCTCATGGAATGGAAGAAACTGAGGGTCCACAGAAGGACTGAATAGCTCAATAATGTGGGGAGGGCTGCAGAAAGAAAAGCGGAAAGGAGCTTGCTGGAATGGTGATGACTTTTTCAGCAAAGTCGTTGCTGAGATCTGACTGGGGAAGAGAACAAAGAGGCAGCAGAGCTCTTATTGGAAGGAACAGACATTCCAGCAAGTGTTCCTACAGAGAGAGCCAAGGGACTTCCAGAGATGCTGAGGAAGGAGGGAAGGTGCCAACAGGGAACGGCATGAGCAGTTCCCAACCATTAACACTCTCAGTTTAACAGCTAGGGAGGAAAGCGCATATCACAGTGTAGTGAGGTGACAGTCATGGTAGACTCAGCCCATCACCACTGTTGGCTGGGAGTGAGGCACCGATAAGCAAGCTGCTCCTTCTGAACCCGCCTCCTCATCTGCAGAATGGAGACAGTATGTACTGCAAAAGTTTGTCTGTGACAATTAAATGAAGTATCATCTGGCCAAGTGTTGGCATCCACCAGATATCTGCTCATTTATCTGAAGGGTCATAAAAGCCTATTCTCAGCTGATTAACAAAAAAGGCCACATCCTAGACTGGTAGAGAGTGCTGAATAAATTCATAGAAAGGAAGTTTAAAGCTTTGCACTCTAAATGGGGAAGGGCAGAGAGAGTCCTTGGTTACCACAGGGACACATCCTGCAGGAGAGTTGCCAGCATGGCCATTTGAGAAGCACATGGTATAAGTGCTGAGCGAGTCAGTCTTGCTCTGCCTCTGAGTTCAGATACTATGGGCCTGCAGGAAGAGTCATTGCTATCACATGAGGGCCCCATCTGCCATTCTTCTCTTCCTTTCCAAGCTGCAGACATCTGAAATGTCAAACGGTCTCACACTTGGCACACACACATGCATGCGTGCACATACTGGAACACACACACACACACACACACACACACACGCATGCACGCACGCGCGCATGCACGCACGCGCACACCCACAGTTGTTGGCTCTGTCTCAGCTACTCTCTTTTGATGCAATCTTCCTTCAAACACTTCAACTCTCATGAATCCTTCAGGACTTCTAGAAGGTGTCCAGTTTCTGGCACACGTTCCTGTAGCCCCCACAAGTGATTCCAGAGCCTCTAAGGGGCCACATGGTACTCCCCAGCCCCACCTTTCCAGCATTTACTTAGCTTTCTAAGCACCATGCCGCTCCCTCCCCCAACTCTGCATGGAAGTTTCTAGACACAGAGACAGAACTCACGCCCAGAAACCACTGGCTACATAAAGGGGATCAGAGTATGTTGCTCAGTGAAAGGACAAAAAACTGAGAGAAGGAAAGCAACACTATGTCGGCAGAAGATTTCAGTAATCATTTCATGGGAGATAAAGCAATTGCATTTAATGTAAATTTTTTAACCTTTTTTATGTCATAAAATTCTAGCTTTTTTCTTAAGTATAAAGGGAACAATACAATTTAGAAGGAACCATTAAAATGCAACATGAGAATCTCATTGACCGAGTGCTTGTGTGACCTTTCAGTTAAATATATGTTAGAACACCAGAAGTGACTGAATAAATTAACATTAAGTGCTTTGTTCTTTTTCTTTTTGGAGGGAGGCAAGCAATTTGTTTGTGTGCATTATGGAAGAACAGCACTTCTAGCTTTCAGCACAAGGGTCTACACCAAGCTGCATGGGCATCTGAATTTATCCAGGCCTGCCTTATGAGAGCAGCAGTCAGTGTGTTACCCACACAGTCCAGGAACCTCCTTTGCAAGGCACATTCTAACTCAGACTCTCCCAGTGCCCAGGATGCAGTGGCAGACTGCCACTTGGCACAACAGAGTTCTCAGTCCTCTTGAAAGGACTTTCTCTGTGTTTGTGAATTAGCAGCAGAGAATTCTTAGATAAACGAGTGGGCAGAGGGATTGAGAGAAAGAGGCAGGGCGTTAGGCTTGACAATGTAAGGATTGCTATTCAGGAAAGACTCAAAACAGTGATCTATGTCATCTTCTCCTTCCTAAGATTTTTTTTTAAAAAATCTGTTTTATAATCTAGTTTAAATAGCACACAGACCTGGCCCAATGGAACAGCATTTTCCAAAAGACTCCAGGCCTCTCTATCTCTTGTGTGTGGGAGGCATTTGTGTCTGGGGCTTAATTCTGAGACAAGGATAGAGTTTTTCTCGATAGGACTGAAAAATCTTCTCCGTATTCCACTCAAAACTAAGTATAGAGGAAGCAGAAATAAGGCAACAGTGGCACAGAAAAATCTCCAGAACCCAAAGCAGGAAAGCAAGGTCTCCTATTTCCTAACTCTGAAATTTCAACGCTTTCATCCATTCTCTTAGCTCACTTTTAATCCACAACAAGAGACATGCAATGGAGATTAAATCTGAGTGCTGTGGACTCTACAACTCTAATGAGGGCTCAGAATAGCTCGGTTGCATTTCAGGCTCACTAAATGGTGCCACAATAGTTCTCAGAGGGAAGCCCTGAAGCTAACTACCCCTCTCCTGACTAGGTCAGCAAGCCCAGGGCCTGGGACCTGCTCACTAATGGCTTCCCTCTGGATGGTCTTGGATTGCCATCACTATGTCAGAATGAGATGCTCCAGTATTGCCTGGCCACTGATTACCCACACAGCAGACGGTTGTAAATAAGTTAGGTTGCAGAAATCTGCGAGCAACTAGGATGGCTACCCTGGTGTTCTTGAGGTAATTTAATCATTGTACACTTTTGTTGTTGTTGAAATAGGTAGTCCTCATCTACAGAAAGCAGAGATTATGCTTTGGTTTTGGAAGCTGAGCAAACTCTTCTAACAAGCACCAGGTCAACAGGGAGAATATGAGCCCCTAAAGCCCCTCCATGACTCTCTCCTACCCATGACCCCCACGGATAACCATTGTGCTAAATCTTAGTAATTTTGAGGACTAGTTAATGTTGTCCGCATATTGATGGAGGAATTCAGATTTGTTATTTAGAATTGCTTCCTTTCAGTCAGCACAATGATAGGAGCTTTGACCATGCCTTGTATAGCAAGTCTTCTCCTTCTGGGTGCCGTGCCTCACCTGCTGCAAGCCTGCTCCGCGCGTCCATCCACTGTTGGTGGCATCTGAGTGCACACACATAAGGGATTCTGTGTTCCGGCTACTCCCTGCATTTTGTCACATCTTTTGATAAACTGATGCACACATGTCTTTGGGGCATATCATTAGGCATAGACTTGCCCTATTTTTAAAGTCATTTTGAGTTTTAACATATAACCAATGTACAGCATTCTATAAAAGACCCTCAAGTTCAGAGCTCAATTTGTTATATGCAGAATTATCTTCTGTCTACTCAGGCTTGGGCCCTTCACATGTTATTACAACCAAGGTCAATGCCATTGTGTCTGTTTCAGTCAGCAGCGAGGTCATTTGCAGGCATATAGCACATTACTTTCTTTGAATCATTTCTCTCTTGTTGTTCAGGTAATATAATCCTAAACTACCCTCCACCTTGTTCACTGTTATCATTGGAAGGGCTTGGAAAAATTAAGTAATACTAGCTACTTTTCATAAATAGGCAAGGTCCCTCTTCCATCTGGTTTCATATAATGACACGGAAATGAATATTAAATTTGACATATGCAATCTCGAAATGTAATCACTGAAATTGAAGTACGATGCTACAATTATTATATCCTCAAAATGAGAATAATCAAGACAAAGGGATAATTAAAATCACCATACCTAGATTAATGTTTCATAACTAAAGCTTTGGTTTCAGATTTCTGATTTGAAATTGACTTATTGATATTTCATGTTTTACAACGAGTGCTTTAACAGGTCTACATATTGAAGTAGAATTAGGCATTCAAGTTGGTTCTTTATTTTCTATAACAAATTATGAAAACAACTACAACTGTATTGACAAATTCAACTACGTATGTGTGTGTGTGTGTGTGTATGTGTGTGTATTTGAACTAAGCTAGAAAAATGCATAGGAAACTTGGAGATCATTTTGTACTAGATTTGTCACAAGTGAGAAACTTTTCTTGTCTTCTTGATAGCTGCTCGCCCAGCCAGAGGTAGGGAGCACACATGTGTGAAGACATTAGCAAAGGACTCCAGAAATAACAGATACCAATAGATAAAGGATAGTTATACAAATTTGCAACAAGTTTGGACTAAGAAATACAAACCTAGCTGGGTACTGGCAGCTCATGCTTGTAATCCTAGCTATTCAGGAGGTTGAGATCTTAGGATCACAGTTTAAAGTCAGCCCAGGCACAAAAATCTGTGAGACTCATCTCCAATTTACCACCAGAAAATTGAATTGACACTGTGGCTGAATGTGGTAGTGTGTTAGCCTTGAGAGAAAGAACTCAGGGACAGTTCCACGACCCTGAGTTCAAGCCCAAATAAAAATATATGTGCTGATGGAGAAGCTGCTGCCACATTTCTGGAGGAGTTGGTTCTATCATGGATACAGGCATCTGGTGGCGGTGGGGGAGGTGGGAAGGTAGGGGAATCTTCAACTCTATCCCCCATGGATAGGTGGAGAATTTCCTAGTCCAACTATCTTGCTTAGGGGTGAAAAAATCAAGACCCCTACACAGTTGATGTCAACTATTAACTGTTCAACATTATTATTCAATTGCTCTTGCTGAGGAGCACAACCAATGTGATTTTTTTTCTTTTGAAAACAATAAAGAAATGCAAATTAAGGCAACAGTGAGATTCCACCTCACTCCAGTTAGAATGGCTATAATCAAGAAATCTAGTAACAACAGATGCTGGAGGGGATGTGGCCAAAAGGGAACCCTACTGCATTGTTGGTGGGAGTGCAAACTTGTTCAACCACTCTGGAAAGCATATGGCGGTTCCTCAAAAGACTCCACATAGAGCTCACTTATGACCCTGCAATCCCACTTTTGGGTATTTACCCAACGATTGCAAACAAGGTCATACCAAAGATACCAGCACAACCATGTTTATTGCAGCATTATTTACCATAGCAAAGATTATTTACCAACCCAGATGCCCCTCAGTAGATGAATGGATCAAGAAAATGTGACACACACACACACACACACACACACACACACACACACACACACACACACACACTGGAACTCTATGCCTCTGCCAGAAAGAATGACATCACCTCATTTGTTAAGAAAGGGAAAGACTTGGAAAAAATTATATTAAGTGAAGTAAGCCAGGCCCAAAGAAACATAGGTCTCATAGTTTCTCTTGTTTGCAATGACTAGTCCATGTCTAGGACAAGCAGAGAAGGTCGAAGGCTATGTACATATGACCAAATGAGATACTGTTAAGCAAAATGTTCCCCAAGACAGGGATACAAGAGGTTTTTTTCTTTCTTGCTAGTGTTTTTAATGCACTTACAATGCACTATGTGATTCTTTTCTTTCTTTTGTATGTTCTTCCCCCACAGCATAATCTCACTGGATTAGATCCCTATGTTCTGTACTTTGTATATACATTTTTGTAATTTGGGGAGGGGAAGGGATATTGGGGAACACTTAACTGGGGATGCAGGCCAACCCATTGTGACAACAAGATGTACAGGACACTATGTTGAAAACGAACTTTACAATATCGAGGTGGCGGGGCGGGAGAAGTTGGGGAGGTGGGGAAGGAAGGGATGGTAGGGGGAAAACAAAGGAGGAGGTAACAATACTAGCTATGAAATGTACTCATTATCCTACTCATGTAACTGTAACCCCTTGATACAACTTTTTAAATATATATATATATATATATATTCTAAAAAAAAACAGAAATGATATTTTTTACTCCAGGAATATTAATGTGTTACGATCAGCTAAGGTGTGAGTTCCTTTGAGGTCAATAACTCTGCTTGCCTCTGAAATGCCTCCCTAACAAGCTGTGTGCAGCAGAGCTGCCCGAGGCTGGGGAGGGAAGGGGTGATGGGGATGGTTAAGAGACAGAGGCCAGAAGAGCTTGTGAGGAGGTGTGATGCAATCACAAACACCAGTGATTTCCCCAGTGCTCACAGCAGAGGACGAGGATCTGAGAATGATGGGGGGAGACAGAAGAGATGTGTAAAACAGCTACAAGGCAGCCAAGGCACTTGATAGAAATTCTGGCGATAGGGATGCAACCAGAACTGATAGAGAATGATTACAAAGTACTTAGGGAAAAGGTGATGTGATAAAAAGAAGGAATTGGACCTAAAAACTGTGAGGAAAGTGTACTACAGGTAGAATTAAAGAAGAGAAACTGACATTGTAGAATCACTTTTTTGTACATGCATGTGTACACAAGCATGCATGTGTA
Source organism: Dipodomys spectabilis (assembly GCF_019054845.1). Lineage (NCBI taxonomy): Eukaryota > Metazoa > Chordata > Mammalia > Rodentia > Heteromyidae > Dipodomys > Dipodomys spectabilis. The sequence continues at coordinate 2,080,764 of NW_024870912.1, forward strand.
CTCACACATGCATTAGTCAACTGAAAATGCACTTGGCTCCTGGCACAGTAAGAGCTTAAAGCTGAGGGAGACAACACAGGCAGAACTCTGGGAGAAAAATATCTGGGCTTAACGCCTATCCCTGTCAAATTCATTCCACAGATGAAATGTGTGTTCCAATATGCAAAGGTTGAAAATAAGATATTCAAGTGCCACAGACAAATTAAAGTGAACCTAGAAGAAAATGCATCTTAGAAGAAGGAACAAAAGGCGTTGAATCAAGAAATAAAGAGGCAATTGTGGGTAACAGGATTGGAGACCACTGAAATTAGTAAAACAGAAATAAGTTTCAGACTTATCTTAAATATGACAGCAAAATTGTTTGATCCCCTCCCTTTTTCATTTCCAAACACTGATCTCTACTGCAAAAATGAAAAGAAAGAAGTCATATAAATCAGATTCAATTAACACCACTGAGTATACTGAATTAGGAAAACAAGAAAATATTTAGTATTTCATCTTTCCCCAAAATGAAAGCCAACGATTAGTGTTATAAGAGTTTTGAAATTAAGCAAAATATTTGGGAGTGTTAGAAAACATTCGAATAACTGCTAAAATGTTTCCTCCTTCTAAACTATAATTTATGATCAAAATATGCATTAGATGAGAAAGTGAAGGATGGAAAGAAGAGAGGAAGGAAAGAGGAAGGAAGAAAGGAAGGGACAGTAGGAAGATAAGAAGGAAAGGAAGGAGGAAAATAGATGGAACTAGAACAAATCATGTTAAGTGCGTTAAGCCAGGCTCAGAGAGACGAATGGTGCACGGTTGCTCTGATATGTGGAAGTTAGGTTGAAAATGCACTGGGATATGACAAATTATATACAATTCTAGGTACTCACATATAGTGAGATCAAAAGAGGATACCCTTAAGAGAGAAACAAAAAGGTGCAACACCTAAGTGCCTCTTCCTATTTATATAAAATAATGTCCATACTGAAACAAACTCCAAGATGTGAAAACAAAAGACTTTTTCATTTTTTTGCATGATTCTGTCTTCTTTACCTTATGCATGGTATATTCATCAGGAGGGAGCAGGGGGAGATGGCATAAAACTCCAGGGTAAAAGGGTGTAAAAGTGCAGCAGTGGAGTTCACTGTACATTGATGAAAGTGGACTATACAACTTGTGGGTAGAGACAGGAGGGAGGAACTGGGAGAAAACGAAGGAACAGAAGACACTGTTGGAAAGGAAATGCACTTATTTCCTGACTCATGTAATTGTAATCCTTCTGTATAGCACCTCTATAATAACAATAAAGGAAATTAATTTTTAAAAGGTAGAGGGGTCTAGAAATGGCAAGGCACAAACTATAATACATAATAAATGTTTCTGAAGAATTATCAGCATGAAGACAAGAAAGTGGAGTGGTGGGTGAAGGGAGGAGGGCAGACAAATGAAGAGAGGAAGGATGGGGAAATACAGGCATAATTGTCCATGTACTTAAGTTAAAAGGAAGCCAGGTAATCTGAGGGGACTGGTAAGGTTGGGATATTTGGGGACATAGGAGGATGATGGAAGAGGTGACACTACATGTACACATAAATTGACATGCTTAATTGCAACCCCTTCACAGAACTATTTAAAGGTAAAAGATAAATTAATAAAAAAGTGCAAAATGTGTATATCTTGTCTGATTATACTCATATGTGAATATAAATATGTAAGTGGGTATATATGTATATATACACCCTCATATATGTGTTTGTATATATATGCGTAGATATACATGACACAATATTATATAAAGAGAGAAAGTGCAAGAAATTTCAGGCATATAATTGTATTTGATTATAGGTAGTCATTTTTAATGCTTCTCTTTTAAGTTTTTAATTTGGATAACCAAATTATCAGCTAGTCTGCTGATAAAATTGTGTCACTTTTAAAATAAAATACATTGTTACTATTTTTTGATTGTGGGAGAAGAGATGTTCTTTATCTACATTATACTTTGATTTGGATTTTTCAAGGTGATTTTAGATGACCAGAAATCAGTATTTTGACTTCCTCTTTGATTTTTGTGCTGCTGTTTTAAACCAGAGTCAGGTCTGCTTTCATCAAAACTAAAGAATAATTTTTAAATCTTTGGCCATTCATGTAATTTTAAGTGCTGTACTTAATAAAATCCTTTCAAATTATCAAGGGGTATAGTATCTTTAGAAACAATGCTCTAGTTACTGTAAAGTGAAACATTTTATACGCAATTCTCATTTTAAAAGACTTTCAAAAAACCTTACATCTCTCACAATTATTCTCCAGATCCACAAAGCCAAGTCTTATACATTAACCTTTAAGAATTGCCATAGAACCGAACTGAAGTGATGAGAAGACCCGTGACTGATCTTTTGTTATGTTATCTACTGTTTTACTAAATTAATTGGGTCATTAATCATGTCATTTTAAGAATTAAAATTGTCTTTAAAGTCAGATACTCCTTTGCCTTTTACTTATCAAAGTAAAACTATGTCTGCAAGTTCTTTTCAAAATGTCTACCCAGTACACTTCACTGTGGGGTAATCCATGTCAAAGACCACAACTGGCCAGTTAGAGGGAGCTAGAGAAACTGGACCACATGTCACCAAGGCACTCAGAGTTATGAAATGTCACTGGACCCTCTTGGCTCATGCCTAGAATCCTAGATACTAAGGAATAGAGCTGTAGCTCAAAGTGGTAGAGTCCTAGCCTTGAGCAACAAAGCTAAGGGACAGTGCCCAGGCCCTGAGTTCAAACCCCAAGACAGGCACACACACACACACACACACACACACACACACACACACACATTGTGACTGAGATGACAATAAACTAAGAAGTTCTGTTAGTATAAACTCAAAGCCATGCCTTGGGGATATCTTTGTACGCAGTAAGCAATTCTCTTTGTTCCAGTTAGCAATTCATAAAACGTACAGAGCCAAACTACACAACGTTACTTTATGAGAACTTTTGCTTTCTTTCTCTCTGAAGAAGGAGCTGCTGTGCCAATGAAGAAGAACCATAGATTGTGGAGATGGGAGGGAAGGGATGGTAGGGGAAAAACAAAGGAGGAGGCAACAATGCTTGATAAGTAATGCACTCATTACCTTGCTTATGTGATTGTAACCCCTCTGTACAGTATTTTCACAATAAAAAACTTATTTTTTAAAAGAGAAGAACCATAGAGTGTTAGTAATGAAACCAGAAGCTGAACCACAGTTGAATTATAACTTGAGGAAAAGATGTTAAAAAAAAAAAAAGGTGTGACAACATGGCAGAGTAGAAAACGCAACTTCTCCTTTTTCCTCTACAGTAACTTCTTTTTTCCATTAAAATAGTGACTGAATAATAGGATGTAGCTATATAAAGGCAACATACAAAGAAAAGGTGCTAGCCAATGAGAGAGGTCAATACATTTGGGAAGATAGAAAATGGATATACTCAGAGCTAAGAGTTTGTAGAAGACCATGTAAACACACTAGATATCTGGAAGCATCATTTTTGGGAAGTAACTTTTAAAAGGCAAGACCTCTGGATGATGATGATAATGTGTGTGTGCACACACGTGTGCGCGCATGTGCACACGCATCCTGTGTCTAGTAAATGCCTCCACCCATGTTTCCCATTGAGGACCTGTCACTGCATCAGCTTTATGAGACCTTCACTCTCAAGATGAACTAAGAGAAAGACTCTAGTATCTGAGAAATGCCTTTTAATATGGTGGAAAGGAAGCCAACTGGTCTAGAAAAACTAAATCAAAGATTATGAGGAAAATGAAATGTAGGAACAACAGTAAAGCCAAACATTACCAGGGAGGGGAAGAAAAGTACACAATCTATCAAATTACCACAGTTGCAATAAAAAGAAAATCAGAGAACAAGGCTGTGCTCTCTGCAGCTGAAAAAAATGAACCCTGTAGTATGATTAAAAACGTCCCTTGAAGGATTAGAAGACCAACTTGAGAAAATATTCCAGAGGAGATGACAAGGAGTTTAAAGCTAAGAGAGCCAATTCCAAGTGTCAGTCCAGAAACACATGCAAAGCAAATAGAAAAGATTATTATTAATGTATCATTGTGAGAAAATTGCCTTGGAATGAAATTTGTGAGCTTCTAGACTGAAATAAGTAAGGGAAGAAGCTATTTCTGAATGACAGGGGGAAAGGGTCATCTCCATGAAATGCATGTCTTCTGGTGCACAGAATTTGAGTGACGGCTGACTTCTCAACAATTAAACACAGCATGAAACAGTACCTTCAATAGAAAGGGGATTCCAAATGTAATTCTTCCCACAAATACATTTATGACAAAGATATAGAAAAGATAGTTCCATTATGGAATAAAAAGCCTACTTTCCACAAATCTTTTCCCCTCAAAGCCAGAGAAACTAAAAAAAAAAAATCTTGGGATCCAGGAGGCCCACACTCTAGCTTCTATTGGTGGTATAAAGAAAGGAAGCAAATGCAGTTTCTGGCCAAGGGCCAAGGCGGGAAGAAAGCTGTGTAGTTTCTGTGAGAACTCATTTCAGGCAGAAGGAGGTAGAGGACCGAGGGCTCCTTGGGGTACTAGGCTGAATAATGGACCATTGAATGTGTGGATGCAGCTAGAAGAGCTTTGGAGGTGAGAGGCTGTCTGGAACAGAGGCTGAGTCTGAGGCCTGATGGAAGAGGCCTCTCTCCCAGGCCTCACTCCGATGAAACGAGGTATGTTGTTAAAAACCAACCCTAATGGGAGGGCAGATCAAGAAAATATATTCCTTGCAGAGGAAAAGTTACTTCTGAGGATGACAGGACATAAAGATGAGAGGTCACGACCCCAAAGGGAAAAGGAGGATTAATGAAATAAATCAAACCATTAAGCATAAAGTAAGAGCACATGAATGGGAAACCCAGGAGCTCAGCATCTACTTTCTTCAAAGACTATCATGGAAGTCCTTCCTTACATCTCACCACAATGCATGAACAATTTGAGGAAACTCCTTACTGTCTACTGTTATAATATTGTTTAGTTCCAAACAACAAATAGGGACTCTTTGCGGTAGAAATAGATTGCAAAATGAGACTACAACAGGTAGACATCTCTGTTCACTACTAGTATGGTATTGCATTAATAAAAAAAATAAGTGCAGAATATATAAGCAGGAACAAAATGACGTAAGGAGACTTTAACATATCTACTTTTGATAGCTCTAGCTTAAATACACTAAGCCAGAACATGGGAATGGGAGTGACATGATTAAAACTAAAAACTACATAGTAAGCTAAACCAGAATAAATATGCCTAATAGTATTTTTAATTTGACAATTAGGCAATATAAAACCCAATAAATTTCCCCAAAGCAAAACAATTTGTCCCATTCTCTTATCAAAATGCAATAAGGCAAGAATTATTAGGGAAAAAAAAACATACATCACCAAGACACATGCAAAAACAGTTATAACTGTACTTAAGTTTATCATAGGATCAAAGAACTCAAACCTGAGTCTCTGAACATCTTAATTTAGTGCAATGAAAATATAATCTTTGGGAACTGGAGGCTTGGCTCAAGTGGCAGAGCTCCAGCCAAGCAAGCAAGAGGTCCTGACTTCAAACCGAGTACACTTCCCCTCAGAAGATGGACTTTTGTATGTTCAGAAGTAAATTTATACTCAGTCAACAAGAAAGAATGGAACAAGTTCATAAAACACACAAGTCATAAAGTCACATTTTTAAAAATGATCAAAAAATGGGAGAAATAGCCAACCAAATGATGAAATGAATGAATTGGAACATGCGTGTGTATTCACACACAGCATCTAGGGCCATGAGTTCAAGAACCAGTACCAGCACGCACACACACAAACACAAGCATCTATCTGGAGGAATTTCTGTCTCTATTCTTGAGCTGACAAGATGATGACAGGAAAACTAGAATTAGAGGCTGAGTCATGCTGTTGAGTGAAGAGCACCAACAACTCTTTGAGATACATCTGACACCAGAATAGTGGGGGAGCAGATGCCCCTCTTCTTTATGTCATCCCAGGTGAGGTCTATTCACAGTGCACATACCACCCTTCATGCTGTGATACTACCTGACTCCATAAGGAATGTAACTATTAGTTCCCAGATAAATGGTCTCTGTGTATTTTCTAATCTGGAGGTCAATCAAGTCTACCTGAGATTGTTCTACTCATTTAACAAAAACAACTTCCTACGAATACTCAAAGACTCAAAAGCCTGAGTCTTAGTGCTGCCATGTTTAAATATTTCTATGTTAACAAATACACCTACTTCATTTTATTCAGTATGTAAATTCATTCAAATAAAATGTAAATTAGGCGATAATTGGGTGCCAAAAGTCCTATTTTCATACCGATAAGGACTGATGCAATTTCTTTCAAATAATAGTTTATGCAGATTCTACATGAATTCCAAACAGCCTGGAATATTATTGTTAACCCCTTGACTATCTTAATGAAAATGAAAATAAACTTGTGTGGAATTCATCTTCAAGGGCCCTGCAGGGTTCCACCTGATTTATTAAAGGGATAGATTATTGTCAGATATCTTCAGTGGTATCTGGATGTCACTGTCTTGTCAGCAGTACAAAGTGAGACCTTACCTTAAAAGACTGTTTACTTCCTTTTAAAACTCCAGTCTTTCCATCTGAGCACTGAAAATCCTGACATAAAATGGAGAGACAGCTCTCACTACATGCAAGCACTTCAGAGCCTGGGAACGTTTTACCAGGAAGCTGGAAAACAGCCCTTCCCCCAGAGCAAGTCTGCGACTAGCATCCTGCTTTCCCACATGCTTTGCAAGCAAAAACCAAGTGCAATGTTTTATATAGCCTTATTGAAGCTGGAGGGGCTGAAACTGGAGGGGATTTCTGGTTTCTTCTTCTTCCTCCTCCTCTTTTACCTTTTCTTCTTCCTCTTCTTCCACTTCTTTTAAATATACAAATATTTCCTAGTAATCTTCTGGACAGGAGACTTGCAGAGGCCCCTTGGAATACTGCTTCTTTCTAAAGGTATGCATCAGTGACCAGAGGAAAAATGTACTGTTTGGGGGACTGCGCAGGAAACTCAAACTAGAAGTTATTCTAATAAATCTAGGCTTAGATCTAGGATTTAGGAGAATATGGTGATTCTCATCTTTTTCTTACGAACTCTTTAACATATAAGGAAACCTATAATGATGTGTGTGTGTGTGTGTGTGTGTGTGTGTGTGTGTGTGCGTGCACATGCCTGCATGTGCATATCTCAACAGACATTAGCAAAGAAATTACTGAAGGACAGATGGTGTGGTGGCTCATGTCTAAAACTCTAGTTACTCAGGAGACAGAATGTGGGAGGGTCAGCCAGGACAAAAGACCTCATCTCAACCCAAATCTGGGTTTGGAGACATGTCTATCATTCAAGCTATGGAGAAGTTGGTAAAAGACAATGAGAAGTAATGAAAGGAAGATCAGAGATGCCCAATGCTAACTAGAGCTGCCTTGCATTACCTGTGGTCCTCACTCTCCAAGGACTATGTATGGCCAGTATGACCTCTGCCAGGAAACTTGGCCCCTGACTTTATTTTTACACTAATACAAGCTATTTGCATATCCTTTCACAGGTGTGCTTGACATCATTTACTTTATGTCTGAAATTCCTGATTTTCAGTTCTACACAGACTTGCCAGCTCAAACACCATCCAACTTTGAAAATGTTATCATTTCTACTTCAAAGAAGCCAATTGCAGGGAATTACTACTCTTCATTTTTCATATCCGAGATCCTGGAATCATTAAGCTTTGGAACACTTTGCTGTTGCCTTTAGAGAACCCTTCTGCACAACAAAGTCTAGAGCTGAATAATACCATGACCAAGTATCTGGCTTCTCCATGCATCTGGAAGGGCTGGGAGCAGGACAATGATTCCTGTCTCCTCACTCCCTAAGACTGTCCCACAGACCTCACAGTCAAAATCCAGGAGCCCACAAACCTGTCTGAGTAGCAAGTAAGGTATGTCTGCAAGTCTTTAATATTTATTTTTGTGGAGTTTGAGCTCAGTACCTTGTATTTGCTAGGGTAGGCACTCTACCTTTTGAGTCAGTCACTCTCCCAGTCTTTATGGCTTTCATTATTTTTCCAATGGGTCTCATGTCGTGTCCAAAGCAGCCTGATGATATTTATGCTTCACACAAATCTGAGATGACAGAGGTGTGCGACAATGCCCAGCTTTTCATCAATTGACATGAGGTTGCCCAAAGCATATTTCCCCCAGTCTCCTCTCCCATTCTCAGCCTCCCAAGGAGTTAGAATTACAGGTGTGAACCACTGCACCTGCTCTTTAAGTTAATATTTATGGATACTACACTAATCTTTTTACAGTGTTAATGTATCTGAGCACATACTATTTTGGGTTTTTGCCATTATGTCTCACCGTAACATTTGCTTTGATCCCTACAGAAATGTTTTAAACACTGATTTCCAGGAAGTCCAACCACTTGGTAGGGAGAGGACGTCCAGTTGACTTTCATTTAAAAGAAAGTGTTTTCTTGCTTCACATGTTCTAGGACTCTCTCCTTTCTCTTCACACTTATCTATGATGTTTGCTTTGTACAATTGTATATTCTGGTGAATTTAATACTGATTTTTTCCAATTTTTATTTCTATCTTCTGTTACTAGCCATTAACTGCAAATAATTCATCTGTGCATCATTTTCCCAGTTGACAGAGACAAAAACAGTACATTCTCAGATAGCTATTTGTACTAATTTTCCTCTATAAGCATCATCTACTCCACATTATTCTCAAACATTCAAAGCACAAATTAGAAACTTTACAATTACTTTCAATTCTTTCACAAGTTTTATTTCTTCTCCAAATGAATACGAAAGGGAGAAAACAAAGTGAGAGGCTGGGTGAAAGGCAGAAGAGGAAGAAAAGACTTTCTAGAATGTTCAAAAAGAAAGCAAGACTTACAGGAGAGCATCTGTTTGTTAGGAGCCCATGAAAGATTCAACAATATGTTAAAGCTCTGGAAAATCACCCAGAAATCCAAGAAATCACTACAAGGTCAGTGTTAGGAAGGGAGCAGGGTCTTAAACAGAGCAGCAGTGACAGGTAAGGGAGTATGACGAAGCAGCAGTCCAAGAGACTCATTTATGATGCCACATGCTTTCATTTATCCTGGAAATAGTTTAAGTAAGGAAAGTTTTTACCTGTGATGTCCTGCATAACGTGGACCTCGGATATGGCCTATTCCTCGGCACCCAGGAGTAGGACAAACAGCTTGACCTGGAAGGACTTTCACATCATTTGCCCCTTCAGGAAGTAAAAGAACATACCTTGAAAACATCCTCATTAATGAAGAACTTGGAGAGACTAAAATATGCAAATGATGTTGAGATTTTACAAATTCAAAGCAAACTGTCACCTCAAAAACACTTCCTGATTACTTGTGATGTGTTTAGAAAATTACTTAGCAGAAAGGATCAGTGCTATAATAAATAATACAGCACACCTAGTACCAAAGGAAGAAGAAAAGGAAGAGACATTTGATTTTTTTAAGTATGAGAACTCATTTATCTCTCTGGGAGATTAATATGATGAGAGAAGACCCTGGGTACCTAAAACCTCCTCAACCAGGTCAGCCAGTGTATTCTTAACATAGCACACAAGGCTCTAACCATGATTGCTCAAGTGGCTGCCAAGCTAAGCACAGGAAGACCTGACATTAATTTCACCATCACTCCTGTACTAAGCTCTAACCACTTCCGGCCAGAGTCCAAATATGACCATTCCAAGAGGCAGTCTACCCCATGACCATTCCAAGAGGCAGTCTACCCCTAAAACTGATCAGAATTAAACCCACAGCATCCATTCTGATTTTCCTTACTCTTTCCCCACCCTCAGCCACACACACACACACACACACACACACACACACACACACACACACACACAGAGTATTTTAAATACCAGTGTAGAGCCAGGCACTGCTGGTAATCCTGTAATTCTAGCTACTTAGAAGGCTGAGGATTGTGACATGAAGTCAGCCTGGGCAGGAAAAAAATCATTGAAATTTTTATCTCCAATTAACCACCAAATATATAATCTGGAAGTAGAGCAGTAACTTAAGTAATAGAGCACCTATCTTGACTTAAAAAGCTAAGAGAGAGGGCCCAGGTCCTGGGTCCAAGCTCAGTACTGACACAACACCAACTTGAGGAATATTCCATCCTGAACCCTCATGCTGTTCTAGGTCTTAATTTCCTGATATTTTAGCACTCTTTATCCCTCTCCAGCAGTCAGACTTCTATATCCTGCTCAACAAACTCTGTTTCTCCATCCTCATCTGTTTTTCCTCCTTCCAACTCTACTTTCTGCCAGCTCTGGGCTGAAGGCATGCTCCCTGTAGCCTTCTTCAGGGGAAACTTTATTTTCTTCAGGCCACTGCACTCCAGTCTTCTGAGGCTGATGACTCAGGCTCTACCATGTTCCCTCTTGCCCAGCTGTTCTGTCAGGGAAAACTCTGGCACCCAGGCCACCACATTCTACTCTGTTTATCTCTAGGCGTCAACCTAGGCTGGCTCCACACCCACATAGGTTATCATCCAAAGTGCCATACTAGCAAGTCACTGATCTCATGTCGTCTTCCTGAAACCCATTGGTTATGGAACCAACCCAGATGCCCCTCAGTAGATGAATGGATCAAGAAAATGTGGTATATATACCCAATGGAATTCTATGCCTCCATCAGAAAGAATGACATTGCCCCATTTATTAGGAAATGGAAAGACTTGGAAAAAATTATATTAAGTGAAGTAAGCCAGGCCCAAAGAAACATAGGTCCCATGGTTTCCCTTATTTGCAATATCTAGTATAGGTATGAGTCAAGCGGAAAAAGTCAGAGAATGTGATGTTAGGAAAACGAACCCTCAAATATGTATTTTAATGTTTTTGTTTCATTCATGCATGTGTTTCTAACGCATTTATAATATTATTTCTTTGTTGCTTTGTATGTCCCTCCCCCACAGTGTAACCCCCGCTTTCACTATATTTGATGTCAGTATAACATGTGGAGGAGACGGGGACAAACAAGTCGTTTAAGGATTCAGGTGGACCTGTTGCAACAATGAGAAGTACAAAATGTCATGTCAAAACCAGCTTTACAATGTCGGTGGGGGGGAGAGAGGGGGGGTATGATTGGGTGGGGGGGAGGGGGGAGGCTGGGAAGGGAGGTGAAGGGTAAACAAAGGAGAAGGCTGCAATGCTTGGTAAGAAATGTATGCATTTTCCTGCCCATGTAATTGTAACCCCTCTGTACAGTATGTTTTCAAATAAAATAAAAAAAAAAAAAAGAACTCAAGCATTTGTATGAGGAATGTGTGTCCTATTGTTACTATGGATAACTCCTGCTCTTCTTCTGGTCTCAATTCTATTTCACTTTCACAGATCAACTCCTAAGCATTTCCTTCAATCACAAATTAAATAATTTCCTGGCTATTGGTTGTCTCTTGTATTAGATTGTGAGCTTTAAGACTAAGTTGGTTTCACCAGTACTTGGCCTAACATATACCTTTAGCTCTCAATATGTGCTTTTGTAATTTCTTCCCTGACATGTTCTGGGCTAGGAAAGAGGCTTGTAACACAATCAGAAATTCACATTTCAGAGTGATTATGTTGCATGAAAATACTGTCCATGGCCATGTCCCAAAGCACAATGATACGAATACATTCTTATTATCTGTACAGAACAGTAAGAAAAGCATGTAATAGGTACTTCTTACATTCTCAAGGCTTTATGAAACACTTTTAAGTAGTAGGTAGAGAAAATAAGAGCTGCCATTTTCAAAGGGACTTTTTGTAAATAGATTAATTTTTTTATTTAGAGGTATTGACACTTAAAACTATGAGAGACTTCTCAGAAGAAGAATAGTCAATAAACACATGAAGAAATGTTCAACATCTCTAGTCAACAATATTGAGATTCTACCTCACCCCAATTAGAATGGCCAGCATGAAGAAAACTAACAATAACACATCCTGGCATGGATATGGCCCAAAGGAAACTGTTATACTGTTGTTGGGAATGCAAACTTGTTCAACCACTCTGGAAAGCAGTATGGAGATTCCTCAAAAGACTAAACATAGAATTTCCCTATGACCCAGCAATTCTACTTCTGAGCAGTTATCCAATAGACCACAAACAAGTCCACACTAAAGCTACCAGCACAACCATGATTATTGAAGTACTGTTTACCATAGCCAAGATATGGAATCAGTACAGCTGTCCCGCCACAGACAAATGGATCAAGAAAATGGAGTGATTATGTTGCATGTGTGTGTGTGTGTGTGTGTGTGTGTGTGTGTGTGTGTGTGTGTGTGTATTGGAATTCTACTTATCCATCAGAAAGAATGTTGTTGTACCATTTGTAAGGAAATGGAAGGACTTGGAAAAAAAATTAAGCAAAGTAAGCCAGACATAGAAACTTAGGTTACATGCTTTCCCCTCATTTGTTATAGCTAGAATGTACTTATAAATCTATAAGTAAAAACACTGGGTGGTAAGCAAGGTGGTTACAAATAAGTTAACTGAAGTAGAATCGACTCTATGGAGAGCACAAATAGTGTAATTCTTAAAAACAACAATAACAACAACAACAACAACAAAAAACCTAAGTCAAAGCCCAACAAAATAAGTACCAAGAAATGGGTATTCTCAGCAGGATAGGGTGTGGCTAAGGGAAGAAGGATAGAAGAATGAAGCATGGAATGGGGAAGAATGCAGGCAAGAATTTATTGTATATATCACAGAATTGAGAAATATAAGGGTGAGTCAAAGCGGGGGGGGGCTAAAGATTTTGAATTGATGACACAGATCAAGATGCAATGTATATACAAACTGCTTTGTTAAAAGGAAAAAATTAAATACATAATCTAAATTTAAGGTAAGTAAGGGAGGGGGTGGGTTGGGAGAATGATGAAATGGGTGATATTGGTCAAGATGACTGTATTCATAACTGCTTTGGTGAATGAATGCTTAAAATAATTAACATATTTTAAAAATAAAAGTAGAAATATAGTTACTATAGAAAAAACATAGTAATGTTTGACTGAATTTGTAATCTGATTTACCTGAACTATATGGCCATCTATTCACTTAGAAATTATATATATTGAGGGCTGTATGTATGGGTCATACTAGTATAAAGCTTATCTTGCAAACAGTTGTTTGGCAAACATATATATATATATATATATATATATATATATATGTATGTATGTGTGTGTGTGTGTGTGTGCGTGTGTGTGTACATAGGTACATAAGTACATATATATGTATAGAGGGAGAGGTAGAATTTGACCAGTGAACATTGTACGCATGTATAGAAATGTAACAATAAAACCCTTTAAATGGTTTTTCTTTCTTGCTATTGTGTTCTAACATATTCATAAGATGATTTCTTTGTTGTTTTGTATGTCCCTCCCCCACGGTATAACCCTTGTTTTCACTGTATTTGATGTTGGTATAATTTGGGGAGGGGAAGGGAAAATTTTTTAAAATAGGGATACAGGTAGACCCATTGCAACAATGAGATGTACAAGATATTATGTCAAAAAATGAACTTTACAACTTTTGCGTGGGGGGGAAGGGGAAGTGTGGGGGGGGCGTTGCAGAGCAGGGTAGATGGGAAAGGATGGGAAGGGGAAACAAAGGAGGAGGCAACAATGCTTGATAAGAAATGTACTCTTTACCTTGCCCATGTAATTGTAACTTCTCTGTACGGTATTTTCACAATAAAAAAGACTTAAAAATCCTTTAAATATATGCTAATAGAAATGTATAGAAATGAAAAATAAATAAAAATAAAAACTATGATGTCCCTAATTAAGAAATATGCTTAGCTGAGTACAGTGGCTCCTACCTATAATCTAAGCTACTCTGGAAGCTGAAATCTGGAGGACTGTGATTCAAGAAAAGTCCAGGCTAAAATGTCCATGAGATCTCATCTCAATGGAAAAACCTAAAATACCTATTATCTATGCTATACTGGAAAGCACAAATAGAATTATCACAGTCCTGGCTGGCTTAGACAAAAAGTGAGAACCTATCTCAAAAGAAGAAAGGTTAAGAAGATACGTTGTACTTGTCTAGCAAACACAAAATCCCTAGTTCAAATCCTAGTATTGGTATGTATGGGGGGGGAGGGAAGAGGTGGAGAGAGAAACAAAGAGACAGATAAAGTGACAGAGAGAGATGGAGAAATACAAAAAGAGCATAGTAAAGGAAGAAATCTATGAGAAAAGGAAGAAACTTCAGGTACACCCACTTCATCTTCCAATACACTACCAACACTCTCTTGTAATCGCTTAGGATATTAAACTGCTAATATTCTCCGTCAGCCAGCTCAGATGCAACTCTGTGTGGACAATATTCCACACACAGTGAATGCTATTTAATATTGTTTTCACTACTGTTCTGATGCACTTGATTAAATTACGTCTTGAAGTGGTATTTTTAATATTAACCAAGGCATATTTATCTCCTGATCTCTGATGGGTACCATAATTCTCTCCTTGTTAGAGCTGGAAAAAGATGTTTGACCTTGACTATTGGGAGAAGACTTATCACATTAAGAACCACAGTAAGGGACATAAACGAAGAAGGAGTCAAAAAGGATATTAAATACAAATGCATGGAACCTAGCAATTTCCTTATTAAATTCTGAATGATGAAGTGTAATGGGTTGACTCAATGGTGAATTAGACAGAACCATCTGCTAGGGGAAAAGAACCTGTATATTCTACAATAGCTTATATTATTACTTCTAAGATAAAGGGAATTTATGATCAAATTATGTTTTCCTCCCTAAAATAATCATATTTTTGTCAAGAATATCTTACTTGAAATTGGATATTTACAAAAGTAGGTTTCAAGAAGTATTTTCAGTTCAAATCATTTCTTCTGAAAGTCAGTACTTAACTTTGTTACTTTTTCTTGCCTCCTTTTTTAACCCTTTGCTAAAGTGATCTTACTATCTTATCTACCTTCACTTTATGCGACTTAACTATTATAATCTGAGTACACACTCAAGGTAATAGTAGGTACAGAATGGATATTTCGTAAGCATATTTTAGGAATAAATCATGTCAATGTTTAATGTCTATATAATCTATCAAGTTTGTGAATATTTCCTTCTCATTTCAGAGTTCCCTTTTTCTGATATCAAGCTCTGCTCTTCTCCATCTGACATCCTTGAAGCCCCTGGTTAAATGAAGCAGTAGGAATAACTTCATATTTATTAGAAGCCTTCGATGGAAATTTTACACGGGCGGGAGTAAATCCAAAGGCAAGGTGCCTTTTCAAGGACAACAAAGAATAGAAAATGGTCTTATAAACTGTGAATTACCTGAATAGAGAATTCTGCTTCCTTTGTATAAGGAAAAGCAGTGGGATGTGCTCTTGGGTTCCCCATTCACAGGGAAGCCAGTAGTTTCTATGATGGTGCAGTTGCTTGCAGTGCCTCGTTGCTTGCTAAGCAAATCCTAATTGGATTCAGGAAAGCAATGTGTCCAGATAAAAGTATCCCTTTTCCAGCCTCTTGTACAGATCAAGTTATTTCCAGAACAGCAAGACCTCAGAGAAAGGTGCTGTGAGTCTGTCTTTAAATGTTTTAAAAGGGTAAAGAGGCTGGCACTACTGTGCCTAGTTCCCCTTTCTTTGAACTTCTTGGAATACAGATGTAAAGCTCATGAGGGGATAGCACAAGATAGGAAGCCAAAGTCTGGAGGAAGGCAGAGAAACACAGCCTAGAGCCACAACATTCATTGGTAGCCTTGGGCCCCCTTCTAGTGTTGTCATGGAAGGAAGGAAAACAGTCCTTTCTTTTAGTAAGCCATTGTAAACAGACTCTGTGTTACTTGAAACTAAACATTTCTGAGGCTAAAACAGCAATTCATTCCTGTTTGTCCTTTTGTGAAATCAAAATCCTTGAAACAAACAACCGAGTTGCATTGGGCATTAGCTCTATTGTCATGCAAAGGTGATATGATGTAAGCTATCATGGGAAAATCAAGAAAGAAAAGAGATTGTGCTAACCACCAGAAAATAACAGAAACTGTCTCTCCTCATTTCCTATTTCAAAATGGCCCTAGTTGGTGACTGTGGGTGATGTAATGAGAACATCATTTATTCCACCTACAATGGGTTCAAGGCTCAGATTTAGCTCCTCTTCCTGAGAAGGCTGCAGCATCACAATGGTGATAGTAAAGATGCTTGAAGCCAACTAAAGAAAATTTGTTCAAATACACGAATTCCAGACTGATGCTGGCCTGCATCAGAGGAAAAGGATTAGGCCTGTACTATTCTTATTCTTATTTCAAAAGTAATTACACATTGAGGGAAGAGTATGTGGCTCAACCTGACTCAGTTAGTAAGCATGCTACAAAGAAATGACATTAGCACTGGGTGGCAATACCCACTAGAGAAAATACCAACACTGCCATTTAAAACAGGAAATAGATTTAAATGCCGCTAGTAACAGACAAGATAACTGATTTCATCTTTTTTTTTCTTTAAATAAAAATAACCACCAAGAGTTCATGACTCCACTTCTGGCTTTTTGCAGGCAATTGGTATTCTCACAGACTTTTCTGTCTGGGCTGGTTTCAAACCATGATCCTTAGTTATCAGCCTCTGGTGTAGTTAGGTTACAAGAGTGAGCCAGTGGCTTCCAGCTCCATTTTTCATTTTAATCAAGTCACTTAACTTCCTTCCTTCCTTCCTTCCTTCCTTCTTT
The DNA here is from genome assembly GCF_019054845.1 of Dipodomys spectabilis. Taxonomy (NCBI): domain Eukaryota; kingdom Metazoa; phylum Chordata; class Mammalia; order Rodentia; family Heteromyidae; genus Dipodomys; species Dipodomys spectabilis. The sequence goes on from NW_024870912.1 coordinate 2,097,543, forward strand.
CCATCCTCCCTCCCTCCCTTCCTTTCTTCCTTCCTTCTTCCTTCCTTCCTTCCTTCCTTTCCTTCTTTCCTTCCTTTTCTTCCATTTTTGCTATTGAGTTGCATCAGTTATTTATACAGACAAATATGAACTCCTTATTAGATTATGATTTAAAAAGCTCATCCTGTAGGCTCTTTCCATTTCTTGGTGGTGAAGCTTTTTAATTTGCTTTAGTCCCACCTGTGCAGTTTTGCTTTTGCCACCTGTGCTTTTGTTGTCACCACCAAAAACTTACTGTCAAGATCAATATCGAGAACCTGTTCCTCTATGATCTGTTTAAAGAGTTCTATACGTTTAGATCTTACATTTAAATTACTAACTCATGTCAAGTTGATTTCTACATACAGTGTTTAAGAAAGACAAAGGCCTAACTTCAATCTTCTCTACTTAGAGAAGGTGGAATACCACTATTCATTAAAGAGCTTTTCTCCCTAATTGTGAATTCTTGATGTTCATGTCACAAGAAATGAATGGGGAAATGGGATTTAAGTAATGTCAAGTATGGGTGACTCTATCTCTTGCTATGGAGGTAGAGACTGTATTCACTCTTTGGTTCCAACATTTTTCCCAAATGTGAGCAGTTTCTGGAACACGGGATGTTCTTGGTATTTAAAAACATATAACACAGCCTTCAATTCACTGCAAAGACTTTATGCAATCCTCACTTGGCCCACAGTCTGGGCCTGTGAAAGACAGTGACCCATCCTAATGGGCTTTCTACTACCTCTTACTAATGTTCACTAACAGACTGTTTACATTGCTTGCTGACTTAAGAGCCTAATCCTACAGTCATCTGTGACTCCAGTGTGCTGATGGGTTTTTCCTGGTTGCCTAACATTGTAATGCAATTTTGTGGGAGGCATTACATATAAAAGATTACTTTCTTAATGACTCCAGGTACAAAACAAGCACATTGCAATAAAAAAAGGAGGAGGATAACTCCAATGGAAATGACGGTGAATGTTCTTGTCAATCTAAAAAGCATATACTATATATTAAAGAATGAAAATTTCCATAACCGTATTTCTTCTGTTATGCTTTGTAATTCCTTGAGACAATCAACACAGCAGAATGAAGCAGCCATAAAGACAATGTGGGTTCTGAAAAGGATTAATGTCTTAAAGGACAGGCTCTGCATGGCAGATGCCCAAGGGCTAGGATCTCAACAGTTAAGTTCAACTTCTTGGTGATTTTATATATACAGAAAAACATGTGCAGGACCCAATACAAGCAAACCTGGGTGTATTCTAAAGATGTCAGCTGATGAGAAGGACAGAGCAGAAGGCCAGGCAGCTAGGGATGGAGTCTAGCAAGCCTTGTCAAATTGAATGGTGAGAAATGACAGTGGTCAGAGGAAGAATGACTCTGTAAACATGTTAATCCTGTGAGTCAGTTGTGCAGGTAGAGAGCAGTGGTTTCCATAGGTGGAAAGACAGGAGCAGGAAATGTTACTGCCCCCAAAGATTTGTGGAAAATTCCCTGCCATCTCATAATTACAGAAAGCTTATGAGCTCAAGGGAAACTGTCTCCTTTGCTATTGAAAAATATTCTAGTGTTCACTTTCGGATCGGAAATGAAGATGACGGTATATCTGGATGAATAAGTAAAGGCTTTTAGTTCCTAACGCGCTCTGAAGTTTTCAGTTTGTCCTTCACTGAGTTAATTGGTTTTCAGATCTATGTTCAATATCTTAGTTCTTGATTACAAAGTAAAATGAAAACTATCATAACTGTCATTACAACTCTTTTTTCATATGAGGAACATGTTTCTTTTACACTAAGAAATTGTGATTCTGCATTAAGAGTCGTCATTTAAAGATACATCTACTTGTAAAACAACATGATTAATTAATCCAGCCTTCCTACCATCATGAAAGACAAATGAACAAAACATGTTCCAAGAGACTAAGCACCCCAAGCTTGTCTTGAGAGTGACATCTGGAGTTGCCCTCACCTACCCCTTGGGTTCACCATGACCCCTAATTCTGGAAGAAGATACTGCTGTGACTGCAAGAAGCATCTCTGAGAAGACAATGAAGTACGAGTGTATTGGGCAGCCTGCAGGAATCAGGTGTTGCCTGAACTGAACACATAGTTTAGGCATCTGTCCACAGCCCTGCTGCATCTAGACAGCACAGGCTCTCAGGACTTATGCTCCCACAAATTGTAGCACTCTGGGGCCTTTATCATCCTGGTCACCAGCATAGAACTGATGTCCGACACAACTCTGCAAGTCCTCAGACAGTGGTTAGTAAACTAGAGATCCCAAATAAATCGTTACTCAGCAAAACAAAGTTGGTAGAATCCTTCCCAAAGTTTATCTAGCAGTCAACAACTCAATACATCATGTTCCCATTTCCAGGCATTGTAAGAAAACAAAGAACACTTTTATTCTCTACTCTGGGAAGTGTGATGGTCTTCAGAAGGCTAAAGTTCTTCTACAGAAATCCCCAGTGTTTCCTACTTAACTCAGGTCTCCATGAAGCATACTCATGTATTTGACTTACATTTATCTTCAGCCAGACCTGGATCATATTTGGGACAGGGTGACAATCTAACCATTCTGTCTAACCACTGACTTATTTCATGACTTTTAGAAGTAGGAAGTGCTTTGCTTTGTCTTTGTTTGGTGTGATTTTCTTCATGGGACTAGAGTTTGAAGTCAGGGCCTCAGTGCTCACTATTAAGCCATATCTGTGGCTTTGCTGTACTGATTATTTTTGAAATTTGGTCTTGCTTTTTGCCTGGGCATATATGTAGACCTGTGATTCTCCTTTTTGTGTGCTTCTAGCTGTAGCTGAATTGAAAAGTATGCACTCTTATACCCATCTGCTTCTACTGAGATAGAGTACTGTGAACTTTTCTTCCTGAGCTGGCCTAGAACAGTTATCCTTTTGTTCTCAGCCTTCCATACAACTAGGATAACAGGCTCAGTTGATTGCTGGGAAAGGGTTTCATTTAGATGCTCAATTTGGTCTGACCTGTCATATTCCCAATCTTATCCTTCTAAATAGCTAGGATTTTAGGTATGAGCCACCAGCACCCAGCCACATGTTCTATTTTAAATGTGTACAGAGTTGAAATACAATATACTATTGTCCATACATGAGATGACTAAGACTGCCCTGGCTTGTCAACTCTGAACAGAGGCTGCTGGTGAATGAAATCATCTACTTATGAGCAGGAAATTGTCTGCCAAAGTGTTCTGAGCTAGACAGGCAGAGACCAAGTTTAGAACAAAGTAAATGAATTCTGCCCTCACACTTCAGAAGCTAGACATGGGATAAGTACTTCTACAAGGAACATTTAAAACAGATAACATCATTAAGACTGTAAGTACATTTTGAAATGTATGATTTTTTTCTTGATAAGTCTATCATGTAAATCTGTAATTAGGGACTTTGAAAATAGCTAACTTTTTTAAAAAAACACAATATGCTGTAATTGTCTATTAAGTCAATGAGTACTCAGGGACTCTTAAAACCACTGATTGCTTGCTGTGCTTTGGAAGAACAAGTACTTCTAGAAAGATTCCTTCTGAAATTCTCTTTAAGATAGAAGGTATTTGCAAGTGTGCTGCTACCTGCCTAATAACCTTTGTTTCTCAGGGGATTGACATGCATCCATGAGCACAATGAACATTCCAGGTCTGAACTACAATTAGACTAACTCTTATTTTTATAACTGAAGCAAATTTCCATCTTGGATTAAATAAAACTTTTGAATTCCACCGAGTTCCAAATGTTCATTAGGGAGGACTTTATTAATCACTCATTTTCACTCATTTCTGAATGTAAACTAAGTATTTTATCTCACTTAAGAGGATAAGCAATGGACCAGAGCATATGGTATATTTTCAAGTCGTTCTGTTGTTTTATACAAGTTGCTGTATAATGAACTGAAATGAACAAAAATAGAGTGTTGTCTTTTATCTGGTTATGCTCTATTATGCTCACTGATGTTCAACAGTTAAAATAGATGAGCAGTATTCACAAGGTCTTCAATAAAAATCACAAAGATGATATTGTTGTCATTGTAATATGACAATTCTACTCACAGTAATGCCTTACCTTCAGTATAAAGCCTCATTTGATCTCCTCTGTAAGCAAGCATTATAATTACTTCCAAACATAAATCACATAGAAGGTAAAGTAGGATCAGTGGCATAATCATCATTTAGACATGGAGGCCTGCTGGAAGGTCTCTTTTCCTGCCAGTCAGCTTCCTATTTGGGTATATTTCCTTTGTCAGTTGTAGGGTTGTACCAGCCCACATCCCTCTGAGGAGGCCTGACTGAACAATATGTAATTATTCATTCCAGCAAGGCCACAGACATAAGCCAAGAGTAGTGTAATCCTAACACTCTTGAGGCTGAGGCAGGGGGATCTCAAGTTAGAGGCCAGCCTGGGCTACAGAAAGAGAAGGAAGACAAACAAGCAGGCTGCAGGTGAGAACCCAAGACAGCCTCTAGAGATGTATGTCTCTTTGGCATCAGTGACTATCCAACTCTCTGACAGAGAGAAAGTTTTGAAAGCTAGATCCTGGAGAAGACTGACAGTCACATTGCTCAATATCTCTCCATCCATGAAGCTTACAGTTCCATGGGGGATAATGACAATTAAAACAATACACAGTGTGATATGCACCATGGAGAAAAGGAAGTGGTAAAATGGGAGAAATAATGGTGGTGGTTCTTAAATAACATGGCCAGGAAGGGATTCTTTAAAGAAAGGACATCTGAGCTGAATTCTAGAGAGAAAGTGTTATCCATTAGAAGAGCAAGTAAATCAAGTTAGACAGACAAGACAGCATATTCAAAGGCCCAGGGGTGGAAAGAGCTTGTGCTTAAAACCCAAATGAAAAGTGCACAGCAGACAAAAAGCAGAATGAAGACAAGGAGGCCTAAGGGAAAACAGGAAGAGCAAGGAGAAAGGAAGGCAGGAAGGGAGGGAGGGAAGAAGGACATGAAGAAGAGAAGAAGAGAGATTCAAGAATGGTGGCTATGTCCATCTGATTTGATAACTGGAAAACTATTGACCAAGTCAATGAATATCATTTTATTTCACTAGTAACATATTTAAAACATTTTTATTTAATGATAAATAAAACAAGTTCTCAATTGAATTTGGTTTAAAAGATGTGATTATAATGTCTAGATCAATAATATGAAATGTCCTGAACTATCTTCACTGTTACTCAATATTCGTATAGTAGAGAGCGTACAATTTCATTAACTATCTATGAGGAAAAAAACAGTTTGTAAAAGTTCTAGGAAGTAATATCCTAATTTTCTGGGCCAATGAAGAGAAATGAATGTGCCAATGCCTTCTGCCTTGGCCCTGCTCTATGCTTACGGGTCCCTGGGTGCCAGGCATTTCCAAAGCAGTTGGGATGGTAGTTAGTGCTCCAAGACTTCAGAGCCCAGTTTTCAAGTGTAAAACAGAGTACAAATCTAAATTTAAGATATCCTAGCTCCAGTCTACCATTGTGTTTCTCAAACTTGGATAAATTCTAAAGCAAGAATTGCCCGACACTGCATTGTGCAATGGAATGCGTTGCCTTCAGGTAAATACTGAATCATGTAGGAAAAGCAGTGAGCTACATGTACAGAGCATTCATATCAGATATGACATGGGTTGTGGCTTCTAAATAATGTGACTGTGAAGAGTCCCAAGGGGCAATCTGCCAAGACGGCTGTGTACGCAAGGCTTTTACTTGAGACATTTAATGTCCTTCTAAGGATAGTCAAGAACCCCAAAGCATGACAGAAAGATCTTCAGCTCAACAGTACCTAAGGCTTAGGTACTTCCAATCCAAAGGCTAGCAAAGCACCATCAGGAAGGGCTATACATTAGACGAAAGAGATAATTATAGAGTCCTTCTAAAATGAAGAAGAGACAATCGAATAATAAATAGGAAGGGAAGCAAGAGGAGCCGGGATCACTCGGTCAGCCACATGGGATTTCCTTCTGGCTAAAGGTCCAAAGTAACATAGGTCCCATGGCTTCTCTTACTTGCAATAGCTAGTATATGTCTGGGACAAGTAGAGAAGGTCAAAAGCTATGTACAAATGTCTATATAAGATGATATTAAGTGAAATGAACCCCAAGATAGGGACACAAGTGTTTTTTTCTTTCTTGCTATTGTTTCTAACATATTTCTTTGTTGCTTTGTATGTTCCTTCCCCACGGTATAACCCCTGTTTTCAGTGTATTTGATGTCGGTATAATTTGGGGAGGGGAAGGGTAAAAAACAAAATGTTTAAATAAGGATACAGGTGGACCCATTGCAACAACGAGATGTTCAAGACAGTATGTTGAAAAACAAACTTTAGAATTTAGGTGGGGGGGGGGGGGCGGGAGTGTAGTTGTGGAGGTGGGAGGGAAGGGATGGTAGGGAAAAACAAAGGAAGAGGCAACAATGCTTAATAACAAATGTATTCATTACCTTGCTCATGTAATTGTAACCCTTCTGTACAGTAGTTTCACAATACAAAAATCTTATTTATACAAGAACAACAACCAAGTTCCTGCTCCCCATAGGCTATTCCTAAACACTGTTTCAAGAATTTATATTCAAGCTGAGCTCTCATGGCTCAAGCCTGTAATCCTTAGCTACTCAGGAGGCTGAGCTTTGAGGATCATGATTCAAAGCCAGCTCCTGTGGAGAAGTCTGTGTCCCTCTTATTTCCAGTTAACCAGCAAAAAAAAAAAAAAAGCCAGGCGTGGAGCTGTGACTCCAGTGGCAGAGTGCTGTTGTTGAGAAAAAATCATATTAAGAGCTCTGAGGACTCTGAGTTCAAGTCAGTACAGCACAAAACCCAAATATTCTGCTATGGTCTTGGCCAAAACTTAATTGCACACATACCTGTGCAGAAGCTGGGCGCTGCAGCACACATGTACAAATCTTGACTCACTTTGGCAATGAGATAAATGGTACTAGCCAAATGGAAACAAAAGGGACTATCATTTATTCAGAAAGATCTGAAATTTTAATAAAGTCCACTGAAATTTGTATGAGAACCAAGGAGTTCCAATTAGCTTATCCACGGGCAACTTCCTTCTCTAGAAAGAGCATTCCTAGCTCAGGACCTTTGTGTACTTTTGAACTCAGTTCAGGTGGGCTTCTCGAGGCCCACCTGGGATAACTCAATGGTCTTCAGCAACCTTTTTAACAGTAAATCAGCAATGGAGATTTAATTTAGCTCTCACTCATTTTAACAAGCAGCTGTGTGATTTTTAATTCTATTTTCATACGTTTGTAAACTGGAGCCTTTTCAGATTTAATTGGAATCTCAAGAAGAAACAAAACATACACACAAATAGAGAGAATGCAATCCATATAAAAATGGGTTTTATCATATATATTTTTTCTCCTTTTGATTCTAAATTAATTATTACAACCCTCATTGTACTTATTTTCAGAAGAGGAGACATTCATAAAGAGAAAGAGGTAAGAATGATAGATTAAAACAACTCTACATCATGCTTCCTTTTAATCAGTATACTTTCACACAAGACAACTGACTCAAATCCTGCTGTGATTTCATTTGCAAAAACTTCGCTAAATTAAGTCGATACAGTAAGTAAAACTCAAGCCAGACTTCAACTGTATAAAAGAGTAGGATAGGTTAGATGATATCTAAGATTTTTCTCTATGCCTTGCACTTTTAATAAGGTTTACAATGTCTTATCAATAAAATAATAAATTTTACATATTATTATATGTAATATAATAAAGCCAATTGTTAAGACATATAAACCAAAGTATAGAATGCAAAAGGATCTAAAAGTTAAAATATTTTGAAGTATCTTTACAATATGAATGATGACTTTTTGTTCGTATATGATTTTTTTTTTTTAGGTCCGGTCGTTGGGCCTAAACGCTGGGCCTGGGCGCTGTCCCTCAGCTCTTCAGCTCAAGGCTAGCAGTTCTACCACTTGAGCCACGGCACCACTTTTGGCTTTTTTCTTTTTGCTTATGTGGTGCTGAGGAATTGAACCCAGGGCCTTGAGCATGCAAGGCAAGCGCTCTACCACTGAGCCACCTTCTCAGCCCCTCATATATGATTTTTTTAAAAGGCATGGTGTGGCTTTCTAGATTGATTATAAAATGCAGTGGGTTTTGCTGCAATTATCAAGGATACTGGAAGGTGAGGTGAGAAAAGCTTAATTCTATGAAGAAAATCAACTCTGAGTGACAATAGCATTCAGAAATACAAGATGGCCATCCTTCTGTCCATCCAATGTCATCCATAAAACCAGAGACAGAATGCTGACGGAACAGCTGCTGGTTTCTCCCCACATTACCTGACAACTGCCAGGGTTTGTGATCTCTCTGTATGATGGAGTCACCGGGATATAAGGGGCAGCAACAGATAGGTGGTGTGCTATCTTCTGAATTTCAGGAGGTGACACTCAAGGCTCTGTGAGTGAATCTCTGTGATGTAAATGAAGGTTTCCAGAGGAAAAGGGTGGCAGGGGAAGATGTAGTGACCAGGGAAAGGCTGGCTGAGCCTTGTGTACATGAATAGGAATGCAGAGCACAAAAGACACTGCCACCAAGATTGGAGATGATGAGGTGAGACTGGAGACTCACATCAACTATTTCAGGAAACAAATGGGAAGGTATATTCATGAAACCAGTTCAAGGTCAGTGCCAGATCCTCATACTTGGCTCTGTTGGTACACACAGACCAGCCAATGGAAAAAAAAAGATTAATAACTAAATAGACAGTAGGATCGATTTTGGAATAAAGAAAAAGAAAGGCTGGAGGTAAGGGTGTAATTTTGTTTTTACAAGATGGGCATAGGTGATACATATAGAACCACACAATGAACATGCCCTAATGTCTATGTATTTAAAAATCAGTAAGACACCAACTTCATTGATGTATTGACCACTGATGAGTTCATAGCCAAATGTACTTGGAGGAGTTAATACCCAGCTAGAGAAAGTAATCACTGGGGATGCCTTTGATGTTCTAACTTGTTTCTTAACCTGTCCTCTCTGATTACCAGCTTCTGTGAGGTGATTGGCTTCCTCCCCCATACCCTTACCCCATGCTGTTTCTGTCTTATGAAGACCTAGAAGCAACCAAGTCAGCTGAACATTGACTGAAATCTTTGGGCAAGAGCCAAAAGAAAGCCTTCTTCCTTTAATTGTTTTCATCCAGCATTTTGTAATCACAATAAAAGGCTGACTAAATACAGGACACAGGAATCCTATAATACTGTCAACAACACTCAGAAATCAATTTCCTAAGAAAGAAATGTACCTAAAATATTGGAAAATATTAGTTGTGTTATATTTAGTTCAGTTTCAAAGCTGTAACCATTGATAATAGACTTACTTTTATATGCAAATAAAAATCTATTGGATGCTATATTTGTTCATGGCAGTTGAAACTAACTGAGCACATGCTATGAGCCAGGCAGTTTTTGAAGTGCTAAGTATACATGTATCTCATTTCCCTGTTATAAGTTTATGAGACAGACAATAGGCTCTCTATTTTATAGATAAGGAAACTGAAGCACAGCAAAAGGAAAAAAAACTATAAAAGTAATAAAACTGAGATTCACATTCAAGCATTCTGACTAGTTTTTCCAGTTAAAACTAAACTACCTTTCCTTTAGAATTTGCATTTTCAGGTGCATCCCAGCCTCAAGAGGATCATATTTTGAAAAATAATTTTAACTATGTAAATGATACATGGCATTGAGAAGGAGAATGGAGACAAGAGATGGGTTCTGAAGAAATGATGTGGGAGAATCAGCAGAACTTGGCAGTATGAGTGCATTGAAGGAGAAACAAGGAAAATGTCATGTCTTGAATAGCTGAAGTAAGGAGGGAGAACTCAGGAAGTTTCTACAGTTGAAACAGCAAAATATAGGCTTAGGATGAAGTTGATGCATAGACTTCAGGCTTCTAGAAGACATCTAAGTTTACAAGCCAGGTGGGCAGCTTCACAAAAGAACAGGCAATGGGTCAGGTGGAAGGAAGAGAGCTGTCCTTTTCCCTGCAATGCTGAAACATCTCTCCCCACTCTGAAATCAATCCTAATTGAGAAAATTATTGTGTGCTGAATGGATGCAGATGTGAGAGCTTAACACAAAATTAAAACCATCTCCCCAGCATGTGGGGGTATAAATTCAGGGAAAATAAAAGGTGGGATCAGAGAAATCCACCAAGCACAAATAGTGGTCTAATTTCCCAACCTGGAATCCCCATAGAGTGCTAAGCATGTTCATCCCAGATTTCTATCCTTTTGTGTGTAAAGCCTGTGCTTGTCAAGACACTGTGACTGCGTAGCTGGCATCTCAGTGACTCTGCAGTGTTTGAGGATGCTTGACCAATGTAAAACTGTCCATCAGATTATTTTGTTAAGGATTCTTCTCACTTTGACAAGAAGGGAAGGGAAGCCATCCTGGATGCCACGCATCCTTTTAGGTCTCAGGTTCAAGCATCATTGGGTAGGTTCTACATGAGACACTTCCATTAGGAGAACAACATTTTATCTTTACCCAAAGAAGCTGATGGGAGGCTTGGAACAGAAGCAGGGAGGAAATGAAACCAACACAGAATGGAGAACATTTTCACTGATGTCTAGAACTAGTTATTACTCATGTCAGCTTAATCAGATCAGAGGATTCCTTCAGACAAAAGATGAGGTATTTTGGTTGGATGCTCATTAGAATTTAGAATGCTTAATTTCCTCCTTAACTTTAAGTGCCTACCAAGGCAGAAATAATGAGGATAGCAATAAAATAGAAGGCTTTAAACATTTTTAGCATTTAAAAGATTTAAGATTTCTAAAATTTTAAATATTTTTCTAAAACATTTTGTGATCTCTAAAATTAAATTAAGTCTATAAAATTAAATTCAGTTGGGATTTTTTTTTTAAAAAAGTAACTCTGACTTCAGCTAAAATCAATCATCAACATTATATGGATTTAGTGATACTGGTCCTGTTTTGCAAACTAAAACAGAAAATAAAGATTTCCTTGAAAATTATCATGGGTACAATTTTCTTAGTGATTATTACCTTTTATGTATATAAAAATGCCCTTTGAGACTCATTTATGAACAACTGGCTTTCAGTGTAGATGTACTAATGATTGATTAATTCACTTATCCCTTATTTTGTTCTCAAATATCTATAGTGACAGGAGTAAGCAATGCCACGCCTGGAGTTTGGGTCAAGTACTTCAAAGCAACTGTGAACAGAGTACTTACAAAGTGGTACTTCCAGTGGATGTCCTGTTACATCACACCATCCAATGGGGTGAAGGTCAGGGCTGTCTACACCCATCCAATAGTCATACTTATGGTCCCAACCATCAAAATGAACCTGTTAAAAGGAATTTTGAATAATTACTACTTTTCAAATAATATATCACTTATTCTTTTGTCAAAATATTTGAAAACAGATCTCTGAAGCTGAGATTGAAATTGTATAAATCACATCTTGCAGCGGAAACAATATTTGAAACCTGCCATCTTATAGCCCCTCTAATCTAGCCAAGAAAGGTTCTTCTATCAATTTTTCAAAGAAATATAAAAAGTTGGGAAATGAAAATTCCTTCAGAGATTGATTCAGACTTTGGAGGCTTAAGGCCAATCCATTTTCTCCATTAAGACAAATCCCGTGATGTTGTTGAGAAGACATTTCCTGTCCTGAGGGAGTCTCCTGGTAGCCATGGCTGGTACCATGTCAGCATCATAACAAGAATAGCCACATGGTTGGAACTGTGTCAGCATCATAACAAGAATAGCCACAAGTGCAAGTCTGGTACTGATGAAGCTAGAGTCTAGAATGCACAGAAGCAAGAAACTCCCAAATCCTCACAAATGAGGAAAGGTAGAGCAGGAACAATGGATACAAAGAGAGAAGACAAAGTATGTCACTAGGGTAACGGGATGCTATAACAATCTTGATAACTGTGAAAGGACAAAATGTCAACAGGAAACCTTCCAGGGAGCCGTCCACTTGGTAGAGGTTTATCACCACGTTGGATTCTATCTACCAAACAGACACAATGCTGCACACATATGCGCAGGCCTAAATGATAAAATAAAAAGTAAATTCTTACTTCTCAACTAACAAAAGTTTCATCTCTGGATGAAGATGTGTGTGCAAGGAAACACAGACATGAAAAGAGGTTATTATGTAGCTCATTTATTCTCTGATGTATTTGCTGGATTTGGTTACTAAAGTTAAATGGAGACTATATCTTTGGTAATGCAAAAAGAATCCTCAATAGTTTTTTGAAAAATACTTTGAATAAATAGAATAAGGTGTCTACCACAATAGGAAATGATTGGAAATAGACGTCTAAAATTCAGGACATAAAGAAAAGAAGCAAAAATTATATTTCCTGAGTCCTAGCATCTTTTTCTAAGGCAACCTTTTTCTAGTGATCTCCAAAGCATGGTTTCCACACCAGCAACATCAGCACCCTGGACATGAGGTAGGGAGAAATCCCCAGGCCCATTCCAACTCCAGCAGGGCAGGATAAGTACTCCAGATGCCACCATCTGTGGACCAGTGATCTCAAGAATTCCCACAATGTATTTCTCCCAGACGTTGGCTTCTGGGCATGCAGAAGATCATTTCATAGCACAAATTATATGTAATGACTGATTTAGATTTTGGACAGAAACCTGGTCATTAAATAAAGGAAAATACCCAGGCTGAACATGACCATCAGCCCTAACTATGACACAGAATGGAGAAATTTGGTCTCAGCAGTAGCTGTCATGTTGTGGCAGAGGACACACAGACGGGAGAGCTGGTAAGGCCGTGGGAAACTGAATGGCAGAGTGCTAGAAAAGGAGGAGCTACAGGAGATGACCACAAAATTGGGGAGGGGGAAGACGGCTCATTCAAGAGCTAGACTGTACTTATACAAGATGAGACTTCATGAAGATAAGCAGAGAAGCTAAAACAAAAATTAGTGGGGTTACATATTGCTGAGAGAGCAGAGACCAAAGTAGAGATTTCAATTATACTTGCAGAGAATCAATGAAGCACCCAAAAGTCTACCATTTGAGGAAATAACCATGTCTATAAGAGTTACACTGGATGAGCCTTAAAAAGACTCAGATTAAGAAGAGTCACCGGTAATTAACTGTCCAACAAGACCCACCAGTATCCTTCTGAAAAGATAAATATTACATCAGGTATGGTGGTGGCTCATGCTTGTTTGCCTAGTAACTTAAGGTACAGAGAGGGAAGATTGTGGTTCAAGGAAAGCCCAACAAAAAGGTTCAACCAATACAAAGCTGAAGGTGATATGTACAACTTTCATCCCAGCCATGCAGGAAGCTTAAACAGGAAGACCTTGGACTAGACTTACCCAGGCAAAATTATGAGACCCTATTTGAAAAGTGACTGAAATAAAAAGAGCTGAGGGTATGATTGCCTCCCTAGCAAGCACAAGGCCCTGAGTTCAAACTCTCAGTAGAGTGGGGGGGGTGGGGAGAGAATAATAATATTCATACTGCACACCATGCCATCCATAATGGGTAATATACAATGAAGTTATTAGACAAAGTAAGAACCACATGAATGAGAGATAATCAACTTTTTAAAAAAGCAGCCAAAAGAAACAGTCCCTGAGATGACCTACATGCTGTAGGCCAAGAAAGAGATACATTCAAGAAGTTAAAGAAAAAAAAATCTTCATGAATGAATAGAGAGTCTCAGGAAGGAAATAGAAACTTTTTATAAAAGAGACAAGTGTAAATTCTAGAACGGGAAAGCTAAGTGTCAGAATTTTTTAAAGTTTGAAAACGAGAACGGACATTACAGCAGATTAGTGGGAAAGCGGGTGAGTAAGAATGGAAGCAGACTCACAGAAGCTAGAACTCTAAAGAACAGTAAGTGGTTTAAATAATGAAGAGAGCTACAGGCACTTGAGATAACATCAACACAGGGGAGAGGAGGGGAGGGGAGGGGAGAGGAGAGAAGGGGAGGGGAGAGGAGGGGAGGGGAGAGAAGAGGAGGGGAGGGAAGGGAAGGAGAGGGGAAGCCAAACTAATCAAACACAAATAATAATATTGAAAAAGAATCTCTCATTCTCCCCAAGTCTCTAACTTACAAATTTAGCAAAAATGGTAAAATCCACCACAGTAAGTTTAAAGAAAAATGAAAACAACGCAAATCACAGTGAATGAAAGACAGAAAGGAATCCTGAGAGCAACCAGGGAAAGGCAGCAATTACACAGAGTGAAACTGATAGTTGACTGCTATGCCCCATTTTCAACGGAGGCATGAGACAGTTAAATGACATGTCAACACAGGGATTTATATCAGACCCAAAATCACTTAATATAGAGAAATTTTCAGATAAACAAAAGCAAAATGATAACTGCCCATTATGAATGAGCAGTTAAAGAAATGTCAAGGGAAGAATGTTAGGCTGATGGAAGGGGATGCAGGTAGAGTTCTAATCCACCGGAATGAGCGATGAGCAGACGTGATAAATGTGGGGAGGTTGGAAAGGCCAACTCAGCACTGTCATCAAAGCAAATTCTCTATGCGGCAGAATAAAACATAAAACAGTATGGTCATCTCTGTGGACACAGACGATGCATTTGACAAAGTTCAACATAGAACGATAAGCACTCTCGGCAAACTAAGATTTGACTGAGAAAGACTTCTGGAGACACTCACAGCTATATCACACTGAGTGACATGCTTTTCTATTGTAAAGATACTGTACAGAGGGGTTACAGTTACATGAGTCAGGTAATGAGTCCATTTCCTATCGAGCATTGTTACCCCCTCCTTTGTTTTTTCCCTTCTATCCCCTCCCTCCCCACCTCCCCAACTCCCCCCCTTCCCCTCCCCCAAGTTGTAAAGTTCATTTTCAACACAGTGTCTTTTATGTCTCATTATTACAAAGGGTCAACCTGTATCCTTGTTTCAGTAACAAAATACTGATGCTTTCTTGAGGGGGGGAGTTTTTCTGGGGCTTGAACTCATGGCCTGGGTGCTGCCCTAAGCTTTTTTACTCAAGGCTAGTGCTCTACACCACCTGAGCCACACCTTCACTTCTGGCTCTTTCTTTCTTTCCTTTCCTTCCTTACTTTCTTTCCTTTCTTTCTTCTTTCTTTCTTTCTTTCCTTCTTCCTTCCTTCCTTTCTCTCTTTCTTCTTTCTTTCCTTCTTTCTCTCTTTCTTTTTTTGGTATTTAACCGGAGATTAGAGTCTTACAGACTTTTCTGCCCAGACTGATTTTGAACCAGGATCCTCAGATCTCAGCCTCCTTAGTAGCTAGGATTACAGGCACGAGCCAATGGTGCCTGGTTATTTATTGAACTCTCTTCTCAAAAATCTCAACAATGAAGCACATTTATCTATTTCTATTCAACACTGAAATATCTCTTGCATTATTCACAGATGGGTGTCCATGTAGGACACTCTAAGAGCTAAAATCAAAAATGGAGGCAGTGAACATCAAAGAACAGTCATCAGCGATGGTAGGGACGTGAAATTGCACAAGTAAGCTGAGCACCTAGCAGGATTCTGCTTTGCAAAGAGAGATCGTTCTACTTCTCCTATTGTGCAATTAGGTCTAAAACAACAACAAAAAGTCATAAGTTCAAAGTTTCTGTGATAGCAAAGGTGTTCTTTCTTGTCAGTTGTGGGGCCAGAACGCTGGACCTGGGCGCTATCCCTCAGCTCTTCAGCTCAAGGCTAAACTCTACCACTTGAGTCACAGCTCCACTTATGGCATTTTCTGCTAATGTAGTACTGAGGAATCAAACCCAGGGCCTCGTGCATGTAAGGCAAGCACTCTATCACTAAGCCACCTTCCCAGCCCCAAAGGTGATTTGTTTTATGTATTCTCCTTAACATTTTTCTTAACATTCAATTAGCCTTTCTGAGGCTGTGCATAATTACTTAGGATGGCACCTCTCCTAATTCCATGATGTGACTCCCACCTCCTCCATGGGCTGCCTAACTTGACATACACAGTCCTAAATCCACATTGTTATGACATGCATCTTTATGAAGGATGTTTCTATTAGTTTAGATATTCTTATTTCTAGGATAATTAAAAAATTTAAGTAGGTGGTCACACCTGATTAGATAGAGGAGAATGTAATTTTAAGAATACTTATAATTTTAAAAATTCTTTTTTTTATTGTGAAAATACCGTACAGAGGGGTTACAATTACATGGGAAAGGTAATGAGTGCATTTCTTATCAAGAATTGTTGCCTCCTCCTTTGTTTCCTCTTACCATCCCTTCCCATACCCCCCACAAACACCCCCGTGCCAAAGTTGTAAAGTTCATTTTCAACATAACAATCTGTACATCTCATTGGTGCAATGGGTCCACCTGTATCCCTATTTAAACAATTTGTTTTTTCCCTTCCCCTCCACAAATTATACCAACATCAAACACAGTGAAAGCAGGGGTTACACTGTGGGGGAGGGACATACAAAGCAACAAAGAAATCATCTTATAAATATGTTAGACACAATAGCAAGAAAGAAAAAACATTTGAGTCCTTAACTTGGGGTTCATTTCGCTTAACATCAACTTATCTAAGCACGTGGTCAAGTTGGTAGAGGAGACTGGAATTTTAACGATAAATGATATTGTTTAGTTTAGTTTTTGTGTGACTTGGTTTTATACTGGTCCTGGGGCTTGAACTCAGGGCCTGTGCACTGTCCCTGAGTATTTTTGCTCAAGGCTAGTTCTCTACCACTCAAACCACAGCTCCCTTTCCAGTTTTTTGCTGGTTAACTGGAGATAAGAATCTCATGGACTTTCCTACCCAGGCTGGCTTTAAATAGCAATCCTCAAATCTCAGCCTCCTGAGTAACTGGGATTTACAGGCATGAGCCCTTGGTGCCTGGCATTTACATTGTTTCTATAAAGCAAAGAGCCATTTTGAAAACCAAATCATCTCCAGCACTGTATTTCTTATGGTTAAGATTTTCATATATTTGGGACTACATCAAGTAAATATGTACACCTTTCTATTTCAGCTTTGACAAACTAGACATCAAAGGTCAGATGTCTGAACCAAACCAAATAGTTTCTAGTTTCCATATTCAAACAAGCAGTAAAGCTTTCTGGGATTAGCATCTTAAAAATCAGTGATTAGTGACAATGAATTAGAAATCGAAGAATTAGATAATCTAAAGACAGCTTTCTTAGTATAAATCCAAATCTGATAATCACCAGAATCCACACTATCTTTCAACATTACATGATCATTTCCTGCCCATCACCCATACTGGGCCATGTACTAAGCCCTTCCCCCATTCACCTTTGCTGCCTCCCTGACTCATACCCACTCCCTGGCTCAAAATCTACCATCTCAAGAAATGAAAGATCGTAATCGTATCTCTACCTTGTTCCTTTGGGAAATTGGTGGATAAGGCAGTTCTTTATCTGGGAACACAGGGGGCAAAACTTAAGACTCAATCATAATCATTTTTTTAGCTTAAGTAATTGTTACACTTGTTTTCTCCTGGTAAATGGTTTAAAAATTTTTAATATCACTTTAGCAGGCTTATTCGATATAGGTATTTTAATTGTCAGAGTCCTCAAATCTAAACGAAGTGCTTAGATATAAATGCTTATGGTGAATAAACTGTAAGTTTAGATAGGATATTAACTTAGTACCTGAACTTTTCCAGCCTTAATGCAGTACATTTACAATTAACCAAACTTAGGCTTAAGTGTCATTCTAGAAAGAACTGACTTTTAGTTTGTTATCCTGGTATCTACTACTCTTATCTACTAGGGCCTCAGACAAAGCCCTGCTTCACCTTGCTTCCTGTAATGCAGAGTGCTGAGTTCTGGGAGATGTCACCTAAGAAAAGGACCAACACCAGACATCTGTTCTATCCCTGGCAAATCCACTGTGATCACACCATTACAGAGCACCAACATAACCCAGGAGCAGGAGTGCCAGGAATGGCAAGGAATGTGCTTTAATTCTGCACTTGTATATTCCATGTTGAGTGTCACACATACACAGTACACATATAGCTGTGAAATACATGGTAAATAATATCATATAAATCTCCTCATTGAATGTCCATAGTATGTTCTTTCAGTCAACAATCACACAATCTGCAAATGGCAAAACCAGACTTGAAGTAACAGGAGAGGGGACTGTTGGGATTACTATGGGATACTTCACTAAATTCATTTTTCTGAACATCAAAGGGCACCTTCATGGAGGAAATAAGGTAGTACTGAATGAACTGGATGCAGTGAAGGATGCCTGTACTCTCCACCTTTCACAGTCTGATGACAAGCTTAAGGAGAGTGAAGGAAAGAAAATTTTCATGTGAGTTAAAAGACTTGTGATCCACCTGTTAGGATCTCCACTTGACATATGAGGCAACTGTGATTTCTGTAGCTTCAAACTCTTGTGTGAAACCCATATATTTGCTCCTTATCTCTCCTTAACATTTATCCTGGAATATCATCACCCTTCTCTTTTTTGCTCACTGCCCCCAAACCTATCCACTCTCACAAATCAGTTACTTCCATCTCTGTTCTCATTTGCTTCCATATGAAAAAAAGCTTCTCAAGCACTAATCTGGAAAATCAATAACTCATTTGACTTTGGAATCCTGGGTATTGTATATACATTTATTGGAATTAGGGAAGGGAAGGGGAACAACAAAATGGTGAGACAAAGGACAAGGGGGAACCTATGCAACAGCGACATACACAAGACAACATGTTGGAAATGATCTGTACAACGTGGAGGGGAGATTTAGGGGGAGAGAAAGTGGGAGAAAGATGAGGGAAGGGGTAATAAGTTCAACAAGAAATGCACTTACTACCTTACTTATGTAACTGTAATTCCTCGGTACATCACCCTGACAATAACATTATAACTATTATTATCTTCTTTTGATTTTCAAGGCCGATGTCAAAATTCATCATATTTCTTATGGTTTTCAAACTTCAGTGAGCTACATGGGCCTTAATTCTGCACTTATATATTTCAGGCAGATTCACATGTATACAGTAAATATACTGCTATAAAATAAGATTATAATGTAATATATACATCTCTTTACATCTCCTACTATCAACCATCCCATCCCTAATCAATGGAGGTCAGAAATAATGGTAAAAATCTACACTTGGCTTAATTACAGATTTCACATAGATTTTTTTGCTGAGGATGGTTTTGAACAAAAGTTTTCCCAATGCTTCTTTAGAGTATTACTATGGAAACAGTGTAGTTAATGAATTTTATTAGTCATTAAACATATAGCTGTATCTTTAAGTATTCAATAATTACTTAAATTCTTTTTTTAAGTCATTGGTCTTTTTTACCTCTGTAAGACAGCATGCCCAAGAGAAACCTGGCTGGATGCCTGATGCAGAAGACATTTAACTCTAAATGTTCCCATTTGTGACAAATATGTTTAAATAAGTTTCTATTACCTTATTTCTGTGGTTATAGTTTAAAAAATACAGTTGGTTTTTCCCCTAAGACAAACTCTCCCCAGAAGGTTCCTATAAGAAATAAAAATGGCCAAATTTCCAACAGAATCCCCAGAGTTTTAGTCCTTGTTGAGAAATCTTTAAATATTTAACTAAGCAAGATAACAGCTCCATTCGGGACTCCATGGATACACATCTGTGGATAATACTCAGGAAGAAAAACCTTCTTCAGAGTAAGGACTAATAACCTCAAAATCACTTTATGATCACAGCTAACAAATATTTTCATGAGCTTGGCAGGGAAATGCAGGAGATTTTCAACAATGATCTGCAAGTCAAGCAGGCTGAGAAGTGAGAAAAAATACTGCACCTCTACTACCACTTAAAAAACAGCTCCTGGGTGACTGTTCACCAGGTTGCTACTCCTCCACTCTTTTCAAGACACTAGTTCTTGCAATGGACACTGTGTCAGTATAGCCTCTAGTTTCCACTCTTTCAAAAAGGATGGGAGCTGAGTACCAGTGGCTCATGCCTATACCCTAGCTACTCAACTGAACATTGCAGTTCAAAGCCAGCCTGAGCAGGAAAGTCTAAGACTCTTTTCTCCAATTAACCACCAAAAAGCTGGAAATGGAGCTGTCGTACAGCACTAGTCTGAAGCAAAAAAGCTAAGAGACAGCACTCAGTCCCAGTCCCATAGTTCAAGCCTCAGTGTAACACACACACACACACACACACACACACACACACACACACACACACACACACACACACACACACACAGAGGAATATGTGCTGCTTACCAAAAACAAACATAAGAATTTTAATTAAGCACAGTAAGACATAGGGAATATGAAGAAAAATGTGGTCTGCTTTGAGGAATCATATACTTTATTGGCTAAAGTAGACATTAGTGAAAGCAAAGGGAATATTATTAATAACCAGATAATTCTAAGAGGCGAAAGCCAGGAAACACAGTAACTCCCAGCCTAAGCATAAGATTGCTTGAAATTTAAACATTCAAATCCCACTAAACCAAAGGCTTTCATTACATTATGAATATCCCACATTACAGTTACTTGGAATGTGAAATGTCTTACCAGGACACTTACGTAAGGAATGTAATAAAGCCATAAACAACATGATACAGTCCTTTGTAATGATTTATATAGTGACATACTATCTACATAGATAATATCAGCAAGAGGAAATACACACATGCTGATATGCTTGAGAACCAAATACATTGTGATCATGCTTTCAAAAATGTTTGAAGTTGGAGCTGGGAATGTGTCTGAGTGGTAGAGTGCTTGCCTGGCATGCATGAAGCCCTGGGCTTGATTCCTCAGTACCACATAAACAAAAATAAATAAATAAAAGAAATAAAATTAAGAGAAAAATTTGTTAAAAATGTTTGAAGGCTGTTTCTAAAATGTTTGAAACCATGAGTATTTCTTTCTCATTCTAATAGTTTGTCTAATAACTTACCAATACTCCCAGTAGCAAGTTGTAAGTTGGTCATATAAAAAAGTTTTCTTTAAAATCACTCAAGAATGTCTTTTAATCTGACTTTGCTTTTCTATCTCACAATATTTGACTGTTATTTGAACACAGAATCATATCCTCTAATGTACTGTTTCCAGTATCAGGTAGTACCTGGAACATACTTATTGAGACACCTAAAAATTCTGTAGGACAAATGAAGGAATAAGTGAGTATAAAAATTCAAACAATACATTGAAAGGGCTCATTGCAGTGTATTCAACTCTACTGAATTGTCCACTTAATCGCAGAGTTATCTCTTGAACTATCAACATTTTTTCCAAGGACTAAAATACACTCAAACATGTGGAGCAAAGCTAGCAAGATGGTGGCTGAGTGAGGTCTTCTGACATGCCTGACATCTCTCCTCACAAACACACCCTATTGAACTGCTGTTCTCACATCAAATCTCTAGAAGAGTTAAGGAAGTTAGTCTGGGTGGCACAGTACATTTTATGATACCAGCATCTCAGCCTTCCCCAAAAGACCTCAGGACCATAATGTCAAATTCTACCAAAACTTTAAGGAAGAATGAATAATGTTCCTCACATAAGCCTATGAAATAGAAAGAGGAATAGCAACTAACTAATGCTATCGAAGTATTATTCTGAAAACAAAACCCAGTATAGACACACATATACACAAAAATAAATTATATACATTTCCTTTATGCACATAGAAGCAACAATTCTCAATAAAATATTTGCAAACTGAATTCAACAAAACATTCAGTCAATCATCTATCATAAGTAAGCTCGATTTATTACAGGGATGCAAGGGTGGTTAAACATATGCAAATCAACTAATGTACTATTGCACGTAAAGAGAGTCAAGGCCTCTCTGTATATCATATTTATAATAACAATGATTTTTTGAAAAGAGAATTAAGGACAAAAATTCATCTCAATAGAGGCAGAAAATTTTAAAAACTCAAATATTTTAATTAAGAAAGCTTTAAAGAACTTGGAAATTGAAGGAACATACTTCAACATGATAAAACCTATAGCTAACAAGCCTATAGCTAATATCATACTAAGTGTCAAAAGGTGAAATTATTTCCTCTAAAGTCTCATTTGTTGAAAATCAGAGACCGGTAGCTGAATAGGTCTTTGATTCTATTCCATTTGTTCCATTTGTCAGTTTTTGTGCTAATACTCTGCTGTTTTATTTACTATGACTTATAAAAGCTCAGTATTGTGATACCTCCAGCATCACTTCCTTCATCCACCAGGATTATTTAGGCTAGTCAGAGTCTTTTATGCTTCCATATTAACTTCAGGATTGAATTTTCTATTTCTCTAAAGAATGACATTGGGATTTTGATGGGTACTGCCCTGATTGCTTTTGTTAGCCTGCCCATTTTCATAATACTAATTCTGCTAATCCATGCATATGGGAAATGTTTCTACCTTTTAGTTTCGTCTTCACTTTTTTCCTTTAAGGGTACATAATTTTCATTGCAGAGGTATTTCATATCCTTAGGTGAAGCTTATTCTGAAAGTGTATTTTTAATTTAGGTTATTGTGCATAAGAGTGTTTTCTTTTTCAGTTTGTTCATAGTTGGCATATAGTAAAGCTATAAATATACATCTATATATACATATCTATAGTAAAGCTACAGATTTTTGTACATTGATTGTATATTTTGACAGTTTGCAAAGGAATGTATCGATATAGGCAGTTTAAATTCTTTGTGGAGTCTTTAGGGTCCTTTAAGTATAGGAATGTATCATCTGCAAATGGTGATTCCTCTGTGTATCTCCTATTGCTTTCAGTCACCTGATTGCTCCGGCAGTAATGGAAAAGCCACTGAGGAAGTCTGAGCCCTCATGATTCAATCACCTCTGAATGGTTCCTCCTCTAAACACTGCTGCAGAAGGAAGACTTGCACCTTCAACACATGAGCTTCTGGAGCACATCCCAAATCCAAGTCACAGCACCATTTTTTCTTCAGTGTTCTCCTTGGATGTAATGACTAAGAGGTGGTAGCGTAAATAGGAATTTGGATCCAACTTAAATTATGATTGAGCCAAGGGACGTGAAGAAAGGGAGTGCACAGGTGAAGGAAGCAAGAAGAACGAATGACAGCTTTGTCCATATCTACGGTGGAGCAATCATGGGAGAGAATCTTTTGGAACAAACATTTCCTTTAACAAAACGTGTAGAATAACATCTGGCACCCTTTGTTAAAAGAATTTAAGAAAATAAAGTTTCTAAGATAGGCAAACGAGTTTATGTCTATGCTATTACTAAATAAAGAATACAGGGAAAGTAGTGTTGTTTTGAGATTGCGTAGTCTGGTTTATTCTGTTGTTGAAAGAGGGATGTAATGAATTCCATTCTGATCATATTTTGTTGAAATTCCTACAAAATATTAAAATAAAAATATGTAGCAGACAAATGAAAAGTAGTGCCCGGGTCTTGCCTACAGTGGAAAAGGCAGGGGATCCAGAGTCAGAATCCAAGAGTGGCTATTGCAGTCAGGGGCATGCACATTAACACAGGAAGAGAGGGAGGCTGAAGTGGCAGAGTACACAGTTAGATGAACAATCTTCTGTTCTGGCTACATTCATTCTCTTCCAAAGAAATAGACTCTTAGGAATGGCATCAATGGCCTTTGATCCTTGGCTTCTGATTGGTCTGGCCATGCAAAGTATCATCAGGAGCACAGGAGGAGAGAGAAGACTTCTATTCCTGCCTGACTAAAGATTGACAACGTCTGTTCTATCAGCTGAGGCCACAGCTTCTGCCTTAGCTTTGTCTAGCAGCTCAGTCATTTCCACATTTTCCAGGCTAATCATCAATGTCTTATTTCTCTGCCCCCCGCCCCCAAATTCTACATACTCAGTATAGTGCAGGATACTGACTGGAATGAGTCTACAAAAAAAAATCCCTAGGAATTTTTTTTTAAAATAAGAAGCAATAAGGTATCTAGGAATGAGACAGAATGGTAAAGCAGCGGCAAAGGGGTGGAAAAACACAGAAGAAAATACAATGCCTTGGTTGACAATCTCAGCTGCAGTCATGTAACAGAATCTTGATTAACACTGTTTGAGAAGTGAATGAATGCTACCAATGGAACCAAATGAAATGCATTACTAGAAGCTATACTGGTGAATGTAGGCACAATATTAGAACTTCTTGAGGAATACTGTGTGCAGAAACATAGGCACCAACTCCATCACATGTTCCTGGGAACACCCTTCAGGGAATAACTGGTGACAGTCTAAAGTAATAGGGCACAAATGAAGTAAACACAAAAAAGAGTTCCAGTAAAGAGAATTACCAGTTTCTTTTGAGACATGTAAGAAAAAAATCAGCATCTTAAAGCTAGAGGAATGAAAAGTTAATTGTCACAATTTGGCTCCTAGTTTTTCCACATAGGAGGCAAATGTCAGTGTGCTTTAGCAGGGATAGTGGCAATTTCTCAATTATTCTGTGGCAGGGGCACAGAGGAGAGCCTGGTGGACAATACTACACTGGTGAAGGCACTTTCCTTTGGGTGGTAGATAAAGGTCTGAGAAGGGCACATATGCACATTCCTGTAGTGTGCTTTCAGTCCGCTCTAGACAGGGATTCCTGGAGAAGCTGACAGGGCTGGGGAGGGGAGGGGCAAGGTGTCATTTGGAGGCCTGCATGGGGATGCAGAGAAAGAGAGTAACAGAGAGAGCTCATCAGATGGGAGCTCTGCTCAGAAATGTGATTTCAAGGCTTGAAATCCTACAGATGGAGCTGTCAGTGTGATGCCAAGACCTCAAATGCAAGATGGGGCACATGGCAGGGACAGAGTGATGCCTACGATCTTGGCATCACCAGTGAGTCGCCTTCCTCTGCTCCAATCTATTTATAAAACTGACAATACTTTCTATTCAGACTCCGAGTAGATGCTTGTGAGACCTAGTTATTTATTTGTAGCAAAATTTTGCGGTGCTATTTTTTGATGTTTTATCTCTTAAAATTGTACTTTGTTCCATCATTACTCAAAATCGAAGGCTTTCATCTAAATATGTCAAGGCATAACAGATGAAAAATCTTGGCTCTTTTCCCATACTACAACCTAGGTTTAATAGTTTCCATTTACATGCTGACTTTATCACTTCCTGCGAAGTATACCGAGTCATTCATATAAATGGTGTTGTTTCTAATGGGTAAGGAGACTGGGCTTGAAACTGTGCTGAAATGTAAGGTTCTGCATCAGTCGCTCACATTTACTTGTACTATTGGGTGGGTTATGCATCCAACTGACTGCAGAAGCCTTTCCTTTCTTCATGCACAGCCTGGCTTACCTCAACCAGAACAACGCCTTCTGAAATGGATTCAATTTCTGGTCAAAGTAAATAGTGTGCAAGCCAGTAATAGCTTTCAACCAATGGAGAAGAATAGTGTTTGTAATGAACATGCTGATTCCTATTTCTTACATAATTTTTGTATAATTAGGTGTCAGAAGTCATTACCTTTCATGAACTTGTGTGTATGCTGCCTATAGGGCTCTTGGATCAAAACCAAACTAAAGGAAGAAACCCATTTATTACCTGGATTCTGCTTTCTAAAATCTTGCACATCACAATGATCATACACAATATGAACTAAAATCATCAGCAAAGGTCTAATCATTGAGAGAAATGCTCTTCTCTGTTTATTTTAGAAAGAAGCAAAAATAATCATTATTGTCTGGCTAGAAATTGTTTCCAATATTTTGGTATACATGTTCCTAAGTATTTCATACTTATCCACTTATAGCCTACCATTACCCACTTTTCTCCTTTGAAGTTCTATGCCCTTGAACCTCAAGCCTGAATTTGTTGCCCTTCACCAAAATCAGACTCCACACTGATGACTGAAAGTGGTACTGATGCTGGATGCCTTTGGCTCATGCCTGCAATCCCAGCTACTTGGGAGGCTGAGATTTGAGGATCATGTTTTGAAGCTAGCCTGATTAGGAAAATCATTATTTTTTTCTCCAATTAATCAGCAAAAAGCTGGAAGGGGAGTTACGGCTCAAGTTGTAGAGCACCAACCTTGAAAGAAAAAGCTAAGGGATCCTGCCCAACATTGTACAAGATTCAGAGTTCAAGCTGCAATACTTGTATCATAAAAAGGGTACTGATAATTAGCTGCTAATTCCCAGCTATATAGGAAATTTTTATAAGCATGTTTTACCACAATTATGTATAAATTTTCATATACTATATGTGTAATATTAAATGTTCCATTCACCAGAATACATACAAATATTCATCAGGTATATTTTAAATGCATAATACCACTAACTATCTACAAACTAAACCAAAGTCACAATATAGTATCACCTCACTCCACAAAGAAAGGATTTTATCAAAAACTAAAGATGTAAAATAAAGGGAGCCTTTGCACATCATTGCTGGTAATAGAAATCAGTGTAGCCATTATAGAAAACAGTGTTGAGGTTTCTCAGAAAAATTATAATAGAATCACGATAGGTCCAACAATCCCACTTCTGTGTATTCACACAAAATAAAATAAGTATGCTAAATACTCATTTTATTATAGTTATTAATAATAGCCAAGAAACTTAAGTGTCCATCAGTTGATGATGAGGGATAATGAAAATCTGGTTCAATGCAATGTCATTCAGCCATAAAAAGAATGAAGTATTGTCATTCACAACTACAAATGGAAGTAGGGATCATTATAATACATGAAGTCAGCTAGGCACAAAGACACAAACACTGTAGGGAGGAGAAGAGGGAAGAATAAGAGATAATGAGGTTGATCAATAGGTACTAGATTACAACTTTTCAGAAGCAAGAAATTTTGGTCTGTTAGTGCAATAACTGTACTGCACATTTCAAGAAGATAGCAGAAAGGTGTTTTTTTTAATATTTTTTTAATGGCAGCACTGGGGTTTTTAGACTCAAAGCTAGTGGTTGCTAGGAAGGTGTTCTTCCACTGAGCTATGTGTCCAGCCCCTTGTATGTGCTAGCTATTCAATAAATTGTTTTTGCCAGTACCGGGATCTGAAATCAGGGCCTTATACTCGATCACTTTGCTTGCTATCTTGGTGCTCTACCACTTGACTGAAGCCTCACTACAACCTTTGGCTGGTTATTTTAGAGTCTTGTAGAATTTTTTGCCTGGGCTGTTTTCAAACAGTAATCCTTTGGATCTCAGTTTCCTGAGTAGATAGGACACAGGTATGAGCCACTAGCACCTAACTGTAATAGTTTCTGATATAGGGTCCCACATCCTTCCTAGGCAAACACTTGAATTATGATCTTCATATCTGAGCTTCCTACCATAGCTCAGTGATTTTTTTCCCATTGAGATTAAGTTACATAGACTCTTCTACGGGAAGTGTCTAGAACCATGATCTTTGTGATCTCAGCTTCCTACATAGCTAGGATGACAGGCATATGACACCATAAGCAAGTCATTAGTTGAGAAGGCTTCTTAAGCTGGCATCAAACTGTCATCACCCAACCTCGGCCTCCTAAGTAACTAGGATTACAGGTTGGAGCACTAATGTCTGGTTCTGTTTTAGGTAGTTTTGAGATAGAGTCTTGCTTTTAGCTGGAGCCAGCATGGACTGTGATCATATTTACACTTTTTGCTATAGCAGGATGACAGATATAAACACCAGGCCTAGCTTTTACATTTGAGATGTGGTGGTGCTAGTGTTTTGCCTGGCATAGTCTTAAACCATGATTTCCTGATGTCTGCCTCTCAAGTAGCTAGCATTATAGGCATGAGTCAGTAGCAGCTGGTGTTTCTCAATGTTTTAGAGTAAAGATATCAATAAATGTTGGAGGACATATATAGAGATATATTACATATCAGTTAAAATAATTAAATTTAATTTTTTAGATACTTATTAACTTAACTTGTATTTTAAGGAGTTATGCATCTGGGTAGGATGTTGACTTGATCAATCAATCAGAAATATCAAGACAGGAAAATATTTTCTGAATTAACTAAAACCATAATATTGGAGCTGACTATGAATGCCAGTAAGTCTAATGACCTGACCAGCAGAGAAGCAGGCTGTTCCCATCTGAGCAGAGAAGGAGCTTAGTTCTTCCTCCCTGGGGCATCTTCTGAGTTCACAGCTGAAGAGCAGGGGAGCAGGTGGAGTTGTTGGTCACAGGGAAGGCTGTCTGGACACACAGTAAGAAGGAAACCCAGGGACTAGGCACTGAGGACTAGTGCAGAACTGCTGGGAACCTTAGGGAGGATAGTATAACCCTCAAGACCTCTAGCCACCTCGTGGTCCTCAGACTTGTAGGTAGAGGGTCTATCACTCTACCAAGACACCTCTCTCTCAACATACTTGAAACCAGAGCTGTATGTAAACTAAGCAGTAACCTATCTTGGATGGCTTCAGCTCATTCTTGGCTCTAAATGGCCAGGCTCTCTTTAAGGTTCACTACAAAAAAAAAAATGACTGAAAGTTTGGAGACTTAAAACCAAACACCACTGTTCTCTTGCAGTTCTGGGAGTCAGATGTCTAAAATCCAAGTGTAGAAGCATCCCCCAGTATTGAGAGGTCTGTTAGGAAAATCCTCCTTACCTTTTCTAGCATGCTGGGCATCACATGTTTCTTGGCTCAGGGTCTCAGCTCTGCTCCTTTCTCACACGGTCTGTGCTCTGTCTTTTCCTCTATGTCTAAGGACACTTGTCACTGAATTTAGGACACACCTGATGATCTCATCCCAGATGATCTAATCTCAAGATCCTGAACTTAACCACATCGACAGGTGTCCTCTCAACAAGGTCACGATCACATGCTCTGAGGTAAGGAGGTGGACATGCATTTTAGGAGGGCACAAATGAACCCATCAGAGTCTGGCACAGTAGCTGCCTGACAGCTAAAAATTATAGCCCTTTCTGCCATTCTTTTATATACAACATCCATCACACTCACATGAGAAAGCATGAGGTATGCCAAAATAAACAAAAACAAAAACAGGACAATGTGGCCTGTATCAGGAGAAAATACAGCCAGTCAAGGAAATCCAATGATGACCCTTATTTTAAAATTACCAGTAAAGCTGGTTAATGATAACCACAATAAAAACAGGAAAAAGAAATCAAAATATATAAGAAGATGTAGAAATTCAACATAAAAACATGCTTTAAAAAAACTAAATAGTTATTCCAGAAGCAAAACTCCTAAATCAGAAACGAAGAAGTCATTGAAGGAACATAGCAGTAGAATGGCAGCATCAGAAGGTTCAGAGACAAGATGAGGGCTCACATTGTGAGCAAGTTGAGATACCTACTAGACATCCAGCAGGCATGAAGTCCGCAGTTCATTAGCAAACAGATGCTATTTACAGTGCTGACACGTGATAATGACATCACCCAGGGAAGGAATGTAGATGGGGAAAAGAGGCCCAACAACAAGCCATTCAGAGGTTGAAGAGGAGGGAGGGTAAGTATATCCGATCCATGAATCTGAGAAGCAGAGGTCAGTGTGGAGGAGGAAAATTATGCATGTGGCACCCTGGATGACACAAAAAGAAATGTAAGAAGGGTAGATTATTCTTTCAGAGAGATTTCTTTTAAACAGAAGTGGAAAAATAAACAGAGATGTAGAATCAGGAAATCATGTCCAAAGTAACCTCATACTTGTGTGTTGGCAGAAATTATCTAAGCAAGGAGAAAACAGATGATACAGGAAAGAGAATTATCATTGGGCTGATCTGGCAGGAGAAGATATAGGGTTACAGTGGGATTTGATAGGAAGGGACAGAGGCAAGTGGGTGATACATGAAAATACTGGCAGGAGATGGAGCTATAGCCTGACTGCTTCGGCTTCCTTGGTAGGAAATCTGAGAGTGAGATGGGAAGATAAGGGGGAAGATGTGAACAGTTAATGAGGAGAATGGGGAATCTATAGGTCATGGAAAGTCAGGCCCCCAGCCAGCACTAAAGATAGGAAACACATGCATCTGTGACTATACACAGGTCCAGTCCTGATTGCTTCCTAGCCATGTTTAAGCAAGGGTGGAGTGAAAGAGTCAGCCTCTACCAGAACAGTGTTTCTGACCAGAGAGAAAGATGATGAATGTGTGAGAATCTGGGGCTTACATAATGATCTGACTCGATCACCCATGGAAATGAAGGATGGCAAACAAGTTGGTGAGGGAGAACAGTGAGATGTAGGAGGATCGATGGCAAAGAGGAGGCCGAAGATCGACAGAAAGGCAGCATTGAAGGATATGACTTAGAAAGACAACAGTAGTGGTGAGAGAGTAAGGTAGCAATCACAGAGAGTGTTGCATTTCTGGTCACAGCCTGGCCTATTGCATGACAACCAGGGCCAGTAGTTGGGGTAGGGCAGAGGACAGGGTAATCCAGAGAAAGTGACTCAGAGGGCTGAGAAGACAGGGTGAAGTGTTGGAAGGAGATCCGTGTGCACACTGAAGCCATCTAGAAGGAAGAGTGGGCACCTGGTGATAGTTACTGTACTCACCAGCTAAAACAACCAATGAAGAAGGGGCATCAGCTAGTACCTATGGATAGGAGGCTATGAGGCAGGTTGCAGATATGACATTCAAAGCCAGGGTATTTTAAGAAGGAGAAGGAAGAAAGAACCCCAGGCTTAGAGAGTATAATTCTCTCCCTTGTAGACCCCCAAGGCTTGTATGTAAAACTAGAGAGGAGGAATGTCCTGGGGGAGAGACAGGTTTTGCTTCTAACACCTGCTTTTTGACCAAAGAGAGTTATCCTCATCTAAGCTGATAGAGAACAAATCACCCTACTTTGTAGTAGGAACTAGGAACTAGGGATAGCCTGACATATCCTTCAGCAAGCTTTCCAAAGATAAGTTATGCAGAAGTTAAAAAAAAAAAAAAAGACTGAAACTGTTGAAATCCTTCTCACTGGGGCCAAAGAAGCAAAGAAACTCTTGTGATTTTTACTTTTCAGACCTTCCGACATCATTGAGGGCTACCTTCCTAACTCACAATGATGAGCTTTGTTTTCGATGAAATTCAGTGGCCTAGCCACCATGCTGCTATGGAAACTAGCAAGTCTGAGGCAGAAGAAGAGGCCTTGGGTTAGTAAGTTGAGCCCACAGCGGCCTTGCTGCCTCAGAAAACTGACCGAAGATGGTGCTTTGAGAACCCATGTGAAAATATTTTTTCAGTTATTACAAATTAAATAAAAACCTCATGGGAAGTGGCTTATTTAATTCATTCAAATCCAACTAGTAAGATGTGGCCAGAATGGCTAGCAGGGAATGTCTTTCTCTGTCTCTAGGTCTTTGCTTGAAGTGCAATGCAAGTCATAGCCAGAATGAGGATTACTGAGGAAAATAGGACCCCTGGGACTATTGACGTCGGCAGGGAATCAGCAAAAGACGTCCTATAGATCACCAGCATTTAGAAGCTGGTCTGAGCCTCAGGTTAAAGAAGAGCCCTCAGCATCAAAGGAAACCAGCCAGCTCCTAGCAGCTCTGGATGGGAGAACACCTTTATCCATCCAATTAGCTTACCACTTGCTCTCTGGAAGAACATTCCTTCCTCCTGCACCACTGAGTCTCAATGTCCTTCCCCCCCCCTCCCCAGAGGAAGTAAGAATGCTCATAATGCCCAAGGGCAGTATTTCAAACCTTGGTGTGTGGTATGAAGTTTGTGACCAGGTAGGCTCTCAGACATTCATGATCACGGACAATGACTGCATCATGGAAAAGCGAGCAAGAGATCTTTCAAGGGAACATTAGGTTGGGAACAATATGTTTTGTCAAGACACTGATCTGAGCTGTCAGGTGGGCTATTACCATTGCATATTCTGTTCCTGAAAGCGAACACCAAAATGAGCTGAGCTTGAAACCAAGACCCTTTGTAGAACATAGTCCAAGTCCCAGCTGCTTCAGGACTCCAGACCGCTAGTATTCTGTGCATATCTCATCCCCTACTAAGTGTCTGGTAGCTTACTGTCTGATCTGTTAGCGGTGCTGATTGCACTGCTCAGCTAGAGGTGCAAGTGGCTGGCTGACAGGAGCTGCTGTGCATTGCTTGACACATATTCCACTCGGGGCAGACAGCCTAGGATGAGGCAGTTTCTTCCCAGCCTCAGACTGTCTGGGAACACACACAAATGTTCGCCAACAGCAAACTCAGAAAAAGCCTCTTCACAATCTTTGCAGTTGAAAAGAAATTTATTTTTATTATGAAATGCTATTTTAAGGATAAAATATTTTGTTGCAGAGGGGAAAACATTTTTAAGATTCCGTGCGATCACTGGCTCTCCTCCACGTAACTCCTGTGGGTGCTTGTTGCCCATCTGATTGGCCTCATTAGCTTCTCCACAAAGCCTGAGCTACCCACACGAGGATACATGGAATTTTCCAGATAGAATTTTCAGAAATCTCTGCAAACCCACCCAGCAGACAAAGAGAAGGGCTTTGGTGGGCACCATGATCAGCAGAGAGGTGCCATGTTGGTCTAGACCCACTGTGCTCTTCTGATCCTCTTTGTTATCGCTGTTCAAGAGCCCCATTCCCCTGGCCAACACTGTCCTCCTGTGCCCGCCCTGGCCAACACTGTACTCCTATGCCCCACCTGTGTTCACGTGCTGACCAACAGGTGGATGCCGATATCACAGACTGAGCCACACTAACAAGAAACTCCAACTCATGCCTAACCTACACTTTCTCTAACTAGAATGTGACTCCAAATATACAAAATTCTGCCTCTTAAAAATGTGGGCCTTTGGGTCATACTCTGACCAAACTGATAGTCACTAGAAACCTAGTTGTTCCCCAGGAGCTATGCATCCCAAAGAAAATGTTCAAAGCATTCCAAGTATCAAGCCCTTTGCTCAGGATGTAAATTCTTGAAAAGGAGTTGACATATGTCAAAGCAAGACCTGGGTTTTCTGAGCATCCGGTCTTAAGGCCAAGAATATCCAATGAGGTTGGAGAAATAGGCATGACTGACAAAATCACTTTTTCCCTGAAGACTGGTAGACTGGCAGAGACAATTGCTAACTATGGGATGCTATAGTTCTATAGTTTATGTGCTTTGCCTTTCCTTGAAGATACAGAACTCTATAGATGGCCATGACTCACTCAATCTCATTCTGAATCTCAGGGTACAGCTGGCCAGAGTATCCTATATCCTGGCCACAGTGAGCTACCTAAAGATTTGCTTTTGAGCACATCACAGTCCTCTCCTAGATCCTTGTCTGCCAAGAGCGATAGGGAAGACTACTGCCATTAGGGTCACTGCCCTGCCATGTTGTGACTGCTGGCATTCAGTCAAGAAGGAAAGGCTGTATCCACAGTGGAAGGAAGCTGGGAGACAGAGACAGAAGAAGACATGGAAGAGGGAAGAGGTGGAGATACAGAAAATGGAACAGAGATTATGCAGGGAGAGAGGGCAAGGAAGCAGATAAACAAGGCAACATGTTGTATGAGACCCTGGATCCATCCAGCTATGCCTGCAGCTGGACTGCACATGTCCTCTCCTGAAGCGAGCAAATATGCTTCACTCCTGCTTTTACTTATACCAAGTTAGCCCTGGAATTCTCTCACTCACAACTGAAGAACTGTAGCAATCATTCCATACACAATTCTTTTGAAGTCTAAAGTTCTACCTCAAGGTCAGGCCAAGCATGGCTTTAAGCAGCTGCCACTTAACCACAACACTGGGCCCAAGACAGCTAACCACAGCTATTGTTGGTTCTTCATTTATCCTTGACTGTCATAAGCCCTCTAGTCTGGTCCCAGGTAGTTATTGTGGCCATGCCAGTGCTGACACACCCCTTCTCTTCCCCACTCCTCACTTCCTGCCAGTACCTTTTAACTCAGACTGCTTCTTTGATCCCCACTTCATTTCTCAAAGCTATTGTGATCACCCAAATGAATCTGAATATGACTTTCATCTTTCTCTAATCTTTGCAGTCCATAGTAGACAGAACTTCACAGTGCAAATGTGAAGAACACAACCTGAGCTTGTCAGTAGCGCTCCACTGAAGCTCACTCCAGGGGTCACCATTCACACCTGGCAGCGACAGATCCAACATTAGAGTTCCGCATGTCTGCTTTCTTTCCCAACATGCTAATTCCCTGTTTTGAATAAGATTTCCAATAGTTATCAGAGCAAAAAAAAAAAAAAACCCAGAAATTTTGTAGTGTTGTCCATGCATTCCAAGCCTTACAATCATTAGTGAGCTCTTACATCGGATGGAGTGGCTTGCATAATTTCTGCCGTCTTCTGACATACTCTGACCACTGGCTGCATAACAAATGTTTTTAAAGGAATAATCATAGGCCCAAGCACGGTACAGCATATCTGTCATTCAACTTATTCAGGAAACAGAAGCTAGGTTAATTTAAAAAGTGAGGGACAATTATCTTGGAAAACAAGCTGGAAAACTGAATATCCATATGTAGAAAACTAAAACTGGACCCCTGTCTGTCACCTTGCACTAATATCAACTTAAAAGGATCAAAAACCTTAGCATTTAGACCAGAAACCTTGAAACTACTACAGCAAGTAGCTGGAGAAACATTAGGATTTATTGGCATAAGCAAGAACTTTATGAATAGAGTTCCAGCGGCTCTGCAAATTGGAGAGAGAATCAACAAATGGGATTACATCAAACTAATAAGTTTGCACACAGTGAAGGACACAGTTACTAAGCTAAAAAGGCAGCCTACAGAATGGGAGACTATCTCTATGAGCTATACATTCGACAAGGGCTTAACATGTAGAATGTACAAAGAGCTCAAGAAACAAAATTCCCCCAAAATAAGTAACACAATTAATAAATGGGCAAAAAAAAGAAGCTAAATAGAGCCTTCTTAGAAAAAAACAAGAATGGCCAATAAACCCATGAACAATTGCTCAACATTCTTGGCCATAAAGGAAATGCAAATCAAAACCATGTTGAGATTCCATCTCACCCCAGTAAGACTAGCATCGTCAAGAATATAAACAACAAATAATGACAGGGATGTGAATGGGGGAGGGGAAAGGAACCCTATTATACTCTGGAAGGCAGTTTGGAGATTCTTCAAATAGATTAAAAATAGAACTCCCCTACGATACCATTCTTGGGCATCTACCTAGAATATTACAAGTCAGGATACAGTAAAGACAATTGCATGTTAGTGTTCAATGCTGCATTATTCATAATATCCAAGTTATGAAAACAGCCCTGATGTCCTACCATGGATGAGAAGATAAAAATCCAACATAAACATATATACACATATATGAATTTTACACAACTATTAAAATAATATTACATCATTTTCAGGGAAATGCAAAGATCTAGAAAAAAATTATGTTAAGTGAAGTACTTCAGGTTCAGAGAAACAAATAGCCCATATTTTCTATCATATGGAGAAGTTAAATCTAAAATACAGACATACATATAGAATGCCCAATGCACATACACACAAACAAGCTGACTAAAGGATGATATATTTAGGAGAAGAGTCCAATGGTGAAACTCCTTTGAACAAATAATGAACTGTTTCACAAAATGAATTCCAGGAAGCTGAAACATGCTCTGAGTGGGTGAGGACAAAGGAAAGGCACACAAATGGAGAGAGGAAGGGCAAGCAGATGCAGTCATTATATTCAACGTACATTATAACTGAACTACATAAATTGAGGGTATAGATGGGGTGGACACATGTTGGGAAGAATGGATGGAAGGGGTGAATTGATCAAGATGCAGTATACTCCTAACTTGGCTTCTGGCACAACTACAGAATAAAGATAAATATTTTAAAAATATTTAAAATGTGTTTGTGACTTTAAGTATCACCATTCCACAATACTATGAAACGTGAAATTGATGTCATCACCTAATCTTAATCAAAAAAGAAGAGAAAAGTGAGAGAAGTGTTGGGTTAGGAGCAATGGGTAACAGTGTCATCAGACACTTTGTATTCATATAGT
This sequence comes from Dipodomys spectabilis, assembly GCF_019054845.1. Classification (NCBI taxonomy): domain Eukaryota; kingdom Metazoa; phylum Chordata; class Mammalia; order Rodentia; family Heteromyidae; genus Dipodomys; species Dipodomys spectabilis. Next base: position 2,133,463 of record NW_024870912.1, read on the forward strand.
GTTTTGTACAATGGGAATGTCTTTGTAGAACCCCTTAAAGATAATATTTTAAATAAATAAATAAATAAAACAAGTGGAGAGTGGTGGTGCACACCTGTAATCCTAGCTAGGCAGCAGGCAGATGTAAGATGATCTTGGTCCAAGGCCAACTCTAGGTAAAAACTTAAGGCTCTATCTTAAAAATCAACTAAAACAAAAGGGCTGGAGTAAAGCTCAAGAGTAGAGTAGTACATTCCTACTTGATTGAACTTGGAGATAGAACTTGTATCCTTCACATGACTGCCCCCCCCCCATCACTCTCAAAGCATGACCACAGACCTAAAATCTGCCTAATCTTATTACATGCTTTTGCTACACTTTCTTTGGTCTGTTTCTCTCTTTCAGCTAATTTGCTTTGAGCTTCTGCAAAAAATCAACCCCCAAAAGGTCTAAATGATAAAAAAAAAAAAATGCTACAAATTAGCCAGAAGTACTAAAAGAAGGTCTCTCGATAGTTACTACAGTGTGCACACATCTCATTTCAGTGCAATGGGGCAGCATCTATTTGTTGTGATGTTCATAATCCTGAAAACATACTTTAGGGCAGAAGTAGAAGGTCAATGTAAATATTTAGACAATGTGTAAGCTTGAGGATTAATCACAGGAATTACTGGGTTTGCTTCCTGTTTGCCCAGTTCTTTCCATTCATCTGAATTGTATTTTTGATTTTCAAAATCTGTTTGGCTTATTAAGCTTATGGTATTCACTACTCATGTTAAAGAGACAGTAGACAGCTGGCATGTAGATGAAGCATCCGCCTCTTCAGGCCTTGTAGGAACCTTTCCCATTAAAAAAAATCAGTGTGCTAAAATTAATAATGGGTTTTAGAGAGATATTTTCATACATGAATTCCTTTAAATCACATTTACCCTCTCCAATTACCCCTCCTCTTTTTTCTTTATTTCCCTTTTTCTTTCTTCTCAAATATCACACTGCAAAAGGACTCTCAGGTGCATGTTGTCTGGCCTTTCCTTTATGTGTCCCTGAAGGCCCCCAAGGTTACACAGTCCAGCCAGATGGCCCAGGTCCACTTATGGCTATTTCAAACTTAAATTCAACTTTTGACAGCCCCGCTTACCACACCTCACATGCTCAGCAGCTACCTGGGGCAACTGCCGAGGCTTGAAGAGAGGGGACGGGCAGCTCCATCGCTGTAGCAGTTCTATCAGTGACACTTCCTCAGAGGATTGGATGACCACATAGCCAAGGATGTGGAGTTGGCCACCTATCCATTGGGTGTGACAACCTAAGGAAGGGGAGGTGAGGAACAAGAAGGGGGAACCTGGGGCCCAATTTCAGCCTCCATGATCTTATTCTTGAATAGATTGCATTTTGGCAGCGATTGAAAACATGAAACTGAGTCTCAACAGATGAAGATCACTGTTTTAATGCCAAATCTGGCTTCTGGGTAGGAACAGATGATTCATATTAATCATCAGAGCAAGACGTGTCTCTGGGATCACAGTACAATTGACATATGAGGCCCAGGAACAGATCAAGAATGTCCCACAAGAGGATATCAGGCCAGATAGGCAAGAACCCCCCTGTGCCATACTCTGGAAGCAGCAGCCATGAAGATAAACCCAAGCAGAACAAGAGATGCTTGGCAGGGACTAGGGGCACATTCTCCAAGGCCATGCTGCTGCTTCCTGAGGGCAGAGCAAGGCACAGTGGTATGGAATGTTCATCTTATCTAGGAAGCTGGGGTGCAAAGGAGAAAGCATAATATACAAAAGTATTCTTTTCTGTATGGGAGACACTATGGAAATATGCCACGATCAGACACTACTGCAGACTTTCCATGTCTTCTGACAGCACGAGGAGAACGCTCCTCATTGGCTCAGAGCAGAGAGACTAACTTGAGTTTTGAGATGGCTTCAGCCAAGTGAAGTGGGCCACACTCAAACAGCAATCTGGACCCTTGTGCTGCAGGCAGCATTTCCCATTGAAGTTCCATGGTTTTGAGAGCAGTTGATTATTACTAGAAAATCACTAGCAACCATTACTGTTCCTGATTCCCACCACATATTAGCCATTATGTATCCATTACTACCCGGCAGTCCCACTGTTGTTCCTACATTATTAGTATAATGGCCTCATAATAGGCTCAGATTCTTTGACACGTTAAAATACTGCCATGACTCACTATGTCAATATTTCAGGGGAGAAAACACCCTCTACCATGAAATAACACATGATTTAAATTACTCAAGCATTATATAATACTCAGCCAGGCTTATAATAAGCATGCTGCTTCTTAAAGTTGCAGTGGTAGTAGCTCAGAGGCACCCACTGGTACAGAATCTCCTGTGGCTTATAAAGACCTGTTCTTTTGTTAAAGAACATTTTGGAGACATCTAGTTAATGCCAAGGGTTCCTGTATATTTGCTTTGTGTAACAGAATAAGTAATATGTTTCTTAGTAAATATTAATTTACTGTCATAACCAGCTATCAGCATATTTTTATTGGCAACTCACACATTCCTTCCCTCATTCAAATGTTTGTTGCCCATCAAATGAAAAACCTGGTGCTCTACTCCAGACACTAAGGATGAAGTTCACTTGACTAAACGTAAGAGTCAAAATATTCCTTCCACTAGTTTACAACCTAGCGGACAATATACATTATAAAGAAATAAAGCAAGCTGGGTGCCGGTGGCAATATACATTATAAAGAAATAAAGCAAGCTGGGTGCCGGTGGCTCTTGCCTGTAATCCTCGCTACTGTAAGGGTTGAGCTCTGAGGATCATGGTTTGAAGCCTGCCTAGGAAGAAAAGTCTGTAAGACTCTGATCTCCAGTTAACCAGCAAAAACCTAGAAGTAGAGCTGTGGTTCAAGTGGTAAAGAGTCAGCCTTGAGCTCTGAGTTCAAGCCCAGTAGTGGAACAAACACCCACAAAGAGACACACACACAGACACACAGACATGGGGAAAAAAACATAGAATCTAACATCAAGTAATCATAAGTCTGATTATAGAGATTGAATTCAGGTAAAAAAAATGAATTAGTCTCTCACTGTAGCAAGTAGAAACTGAGGCACACAGAGAAAAGTTGACTTGGCCCATGACATTATTAGTTTAGATCTGAGTCTCTTCTTCCTTCCCAGAAAATGAGAAACAAGGACATAAGAGAATAAGAAAGCTAGCATGGGGTTCAGAACATAAGCAAGACCATGGGAATATGAAGCGATTAGAATAATGGAGTAGAAGGCTGTCATGACTTAGGGTCCCCTTGAGCATTTTGAAGATAAATTTGAAGATAAAACTTTACCTCTTCAGTCACAATACTCAGTTTGAGCTTACTTCAAAATTTGTGAATAGGTATTACTTGAGAATGGGCAAGATTACAATCCCAGAAAAGTAACAAAACACAGAGACACTAGGGGTAAAATAAAAAGACATCTGCTAGAAAGACACCAGAAGGTTAACCCAAACATTAGCACAGGTTCCATTGACAACTTTTTTTCTATTGTTTTAGGTTTTGTTTAGATTCTTGGGACAGGATCTTACCACGTTGTCCAGACTGGCCTCAAGTTTATAATCCTTCTGCTTCAACCTTCAGAGTGTTGGAATTACAGGTATGTAATACAATGGCTGGCTTGAATAAAGATTGTATAAAAAATAAAGATTGTGCCTTTACAATTTAGAATGTCCCAAAGTATCTACATGGAACTTGCATGTGCAAAGATTGTACCTATTTTCTCCAGACTTCCTTGTTTATTTATATATTTTCATTCATACACAACTAAGTCCACTTCTGCCGATTAGTAAAAGCCTGTCTGCTACTCTCATAAATCAAAGGTTTGCTTTGGGAAACAAACTCTGCTTTCTCTGCTTCTGTCACACATATCCTCACCCTGTCCCCACATCCGCTCAGTTATTCTGACATCAAGATGCACCTTACAATGGAAGAACTTCACCAACTGCCAACACTAGAAGTCAGCTATAAAAGAGCTGCCACTGCCCAGGTGGGTGCTGACTGTAGTCAGTTCTCTAAGAACAGACCCTTACATTTTTCAAAGCAGAAGACAGTGTGACTTATTCACACAGCTGTGAGTGAAGTATCATTATCAACTTAAAAGGGAAGCTGTTAAAAGCCGAGTCAAGAGCCACTGCTCAAATTCTGGTAGCTTTCTATTTTTCTCCTAATGTAGTTGTCTCTAAATGTGGCAGAATATAGAATAAGACAGACTAGAGGAGGAAGACCAAACTAGGAGGACTTAGGAGGGAACACTTAAGGGATAGTTCTTTAACTCAATATATGATGGGGGAAAATGGAAAGGAAGTCATGTGATGCAGCTCACAATTTGAAGATCACTTTGTGTCAGGCCCTGGTGGCTCACACTTGTAATTTCATCTACTCAAGAGGCTGAGATCTGAGGACCTTGATTCTTAACTAATCTTGGGCAAAAAGAAAAAAAAGTCCACGAAGCCGGGCACCAGTGGTTCATACCTATAATCCTAGCTACTCAGGAGGCTGAGATCTAAGGATCGTGGTTCAAAGCCAGCTCGGGCAAGAAAGTCCCTGAGACTCTTATCTCCAATAAACCACTAGAAAGCCGGAAGTGACGCTGTGGCTCAAGCGGTAGAGCTCTCGCCTTGAGCTGAAGAGTGCAGGGACAGCGCCCAAGCCCAGAGTTCAAGCCCCAGGACTGACCAAAAAGAAAAAAAAGTTCATAAAACTCTTATCTTCAATTAACCAGCAAAAAGCTAGAAGCAGAACTGTGGCTTAAGTGGTAGAGTGCTAGCCTCTAGTGAAGAAGCCAAGTGAGAGTGTGAGGTACCCCAGTACAGGTACAAAAAATAACTAAATAAGTTAATTAATTAATCAAGTGCATCTTTGTTTAGAATGGATTGGTAGGATCTCAAATGGATCCAGGGAGACCCGCTAGGAGGGAGCTACAGTGGACCAGGTAAAGGAGGAGTTTTTGGCTCTCAATTGGCAAGAACAGGTATGACTGAGGAAGGAAGGGAAAAATGTGTTATCTGGACTTAGATGCAACTGCATTTTGTGCTTCACTATCTGTGGTATCTCTGAGATGTGCAGATATTACAGCAACTCTGGTTTGAGTCACTTGGTAAATAAGACTGCCATTTATGAAATTGAGAATTGGGTATATTAATCAAAGTATTTCAGTCCAGGACAAACTAACAAGAAAGACACAGAAGATGTTAAGCACCAATTAAATACACAGCTGAGAATTAGTCCTGGCAGTGGATAGAATTTGGAAATCATTTCAAATACAAGGCACTGAAAACCAACAGAATGGATGGAGAGGATCATGTAGAGAACAAGAACAGGCAGAAATTCTCCGCACCAGCATTCATTAAAATCACCTGGGGGAGTTTTGTAAAATATTGATGTTTGCTGAGTATTTACATAGGCAGTTAGGCTTGAGATCTACCTGCAAAGAAATATTAAAAAAGCAAAGGGGCCAAAACCTAAGCCTTAGAAAATGCCAATATACAGAGGTTAGACTCTAAGGAAGGGGAAACAACAAGGAGGCAACAATGCTTGATAAGAAATGTACTTGTTATCTTGCCTATGTAATTGTAACTCCTCAGTATGGTATTCTCACAATAAAAAAAGTTCATCCAAATGATCTCAAAAAAAAAAAAAAAGACTCTAAATTCCCAAAGAGGTAGATGACAACAGGTAAACATAATTGCACAGAATCTACAATTAATAATCACCACTACTGCAGAGCATGGTGGATTTGCCTATAATACAAACTACCTGGGAGGCGAAGACTAGGAAAAAACAACAAATTGAGACCAGTCCTGGAAAAAAATTAATGGAGACCCCCTTCTCAACAAATAAACCACATGTGAAGGTTCTCATTTGTAACTCCAGCTACGTGAGACACACAGAAGGACTGTTGTCTGAGGCGCCCCAGACAAAAATATGTAACCTTACATGAAAAAATCTAAAGCAGAAAAGAATGGGCTTGTAGTAGAAGGCCTACCTAACAAGCATGAGTTCATATCCCAGTACCACCACAAGCAAAAAAAAAAAAAGACAAATGACCAGCATGCCCTACAAAAGGGTGTCTGATAGAGACAATGTAAGCAGCCCTTGTCATACTCCCCTCCCTCCCTCCCTGCCCCATTGAGAAGCAAGTGGCCACTTTCATTTTATGTTTATCAGTAAACATTGGTTATGTGTGACGATATGGTAAGTGGAAGGGTTCCCCAGAGAATCCCTAGCAGCCGCTCACTCCTGGTCACTGTGGAGGTTAGCAAACACTACCCTGGTGAAGTACAGCCAGAGCAGCAGCACGTTTGTATCCCTTGATCATGTCTGAGGACAGGGATTTCCACCTTCAGTGCACAGACAATGCAGTGGCCAACTGGGATCAATGTAGATTCTGACTCTGGAATAAACCCCACAAATCTCTAAGGCATGAATCCTAAGAGGTTTTTTCTTTGTTGTTGTTGTTGTTTTTAATGTACTATATGATTTTTTGTTTCTTCTGTATGTTCTTCCCCCTATGCTATATTCTCTGTTGTTACTGTATTTGATTTAGGTATCCTGATATTGTATATACATTTATTAGAATTAGGGAAGGGAAGGGGAACAACAAAAATGGTGAGACAAAGGACAAAGAGGGGGAACTGAGGCAACAGTGATATACATAAGATAATATGTTGGTTTGTTTTTTTTTGGGGGGGGGTCCAGTCATAGGGCCTGAACTCTGGGCCTGGGCACTGTCCCTCAGCTCTTCAGCTCAAGGCTAGCGCTCTACCACTTGAGCCACAGCGCCACTTCCAGCTATTTTCTTTTTGCTTATGTGGTGCTGAGGAATAGAACCCAGGGCCTCTGGCATGCAAGGCATGCGTTCTACCACTGAGCCACCTTCCCAGCCCCACATAAGATAATATGTTGGAAATGATCTGTGCAACTTGGGAAGGGGTTGAGGGGGAGGAAAGTAGGAGAAAATTGAGGGAAGGGATAACAAGGTTGATAAGAAATGTACTCATTACCTTACTTATATAACTGAAACCCCTCTTACATCACCCTGACAATACAAAAAAAAAGATAATAAAAAGAAAGTCTCTAGAATACTTCATCTCTGCTAGGCCTTTAAATGCTAAATCCAGATTTCGAATGGATGGTCAGTGACCAGCACACCTGCCTTGAAGCCTGGATGTGCAGTATTGCCTGAAGACTTTTAGGTTTGTGCTCTGTCTGCTCTGCTCTTCAAAGCAGCAACCCCTTTTTATTTTGTTTTCTTTTTTCAGCTGTGTGTGTGTGTGTGTGTGTGCATGCACGTGTGCGCACACATGTGCATGTGTTGGTACTGGGTCTTGAACACAGGGTTTCGTGCTCTCTCTTGGCTTTTTTAGCCAAGGCCAGAGCTTTACCACTTGAGCCACACCTCCTCCACTTCCAGCTTTTTGCTGATTAATTGGAAATGACAGTCTCCCAGACTTTTCTTGAATCCTCACATCTCAGCCCCCTAAGTAACTAGGCTTAAGCATCCAGCTAGTAAATGCTTTTTCTGGGCTGCCATCACACTAGTCTGTACCTCTAAACCACACCGCCAGCTCCTCTTCAGCTTCCTGCCTCTGTTTGGTTCAGTGATATGAACTCATCTTCCAGGTGCTGGGGACACACACCTCTTTTCTATCAACAGGCCCCTCAGGGTTAGGACAAGACTGCCCCCAGGAATGTGGGGGTAGTTCTGTCATTCCTATCTTAAAGGACTTAATACAAACACTCTCCATGAAGTCCCAGGGTTGATGTGCCAGGAATGATCTTAGGAGTAAAAGCAGAAAAGGATCTTCAGCTATTTCTTAAGCAGAGATCCCCTTCTCCCTGCCCCACGCCCTCCCCTGTCCCATAATAAGAGCCATGCATCGCCTATGATTTCTCTATTTACAGGTCCAAAAAAACTCTCATGAGCAATCACTTGCCCAAGGAATTGCTTCCAATTTAAAAAGGAGAAAGAACACACAAGGGTATATATGTATAGTCCATATGTATCTCATGCATGCATGCATGCATAAAAACAAACACAGATGGAGCACATTTAATCTCAAGTTTCCCTGTCTACAGGTAGTAATTAAAGGCATTTGGTGTTTGGGGGAAAAAGCAACATACATACAGGTATGTTATATACTTTTCTTGTGTAAAAAAACTTTTTTAAAAAAATAGTAAGGTAGTTTACTTGCATAGCATTATTATTATTATTAATTATTTATTGTAAAGGTGGTGCACAGAGGGATTATAGTTATATAAGTCAAAAACTTCTGGAGAAGCCATCTCCCTCACAGCCTCTTTATTCACAATACTCACTGTCCTTATGATAAATTTTCAAATTTATATAAGGACCTGTACCTTGAGCTACGGAACAGGGATTCTGACTTATCTCTACAACCAGACTGTGAGGTAGGTTCAAGTTTTAATCTTTACTCTGAATATTTGGGAAGGAGAGAGAAGGGGAGGAGAAGGGAAGAGAGAGGAGGTGAGGAAACTGAGCTTTGGAAGGGAGATAGAGTGTTCACCATCTTGTCTAGGCTGTCCATTCTGGGGTGATTTTGTTCATTTATTTATTTCTTGAAAGATATGCTTCCAGTGGTAAAAATAGCATGCCAATGAAACAGGATGTGTGAGGAAGAGACCATGTTGAGTATAATCAGCTATCAGTATTGGTAAGGGCACTGGAATGTCAAAACTGCAGCTGGTCACACAGTACACTTCTAGAAACTCAGGAACACAGCAGAGAAAGTATGTGTCCTTTAAAGCTAAGATGAATTCAACAGATTTCTTGTCACTCTAAGGGAACACAGTGGGTTCCCATGGCTGAAGGTCTGGGAGACAAAAGGCTTCATTATCATAGCATGTCAGGGGGTCTCAGCTGTCTGGGCAAATATATAGCTTTGAGTGAAATGATTAGAATATGGAGAGCCTGTTTTTATTAACTTAAGAATTGTTAATTCTTACTCAAAAGCCCAGTAACCCCTGCAACACTAATATAATTGACTATTTCTGTACCCACCTATTTGCATTCTTACAACAGAGAAATCTGTAGCACTCTATGGACGCTTAAGAATACATAACCCCTCTGGGTGCTGGTGGCTCACACCTGTAATCCTAGCTACTCAGGAGGCTAAGATCTGAGGATCATGGTTCAAAGCCAGCCCATGCAAGAAAGTCCATGAGACTCTTATCTCCAATTAATCACTAGAAAACTGGAAGTGGTGCTGTGGCTCAAGAGGTAGAGAGCTTGCTTTGAGCTGAAGAGCCAAGGACAGCGCCCAAGCCCAGAGTTCAAGTCCTATGACCAAGAGAAAAAAAAGGAAAAGAAAAGAAAAGAATACATAAACTTATGAGAAGGGTTATGAATGATCAGTCGAACCATCATCATGTTTAATTTAAGAAGTTTCAACCCAGATAGGAATCTACATAGAAAGCTATGAGCCATTCTATTTCTATTCTAGCCAGCTCATGACTCAGCAGATGCCTTCAGCCAAATAATCACACCGCCTCTTTCTAGATGTCACAGGTCAGGCTGGGAAGGTAGGAGTAGGCTGGGGATGTGTGAGAGCGCTCCAGGTAGGCTCTGAGCTTGGTTCACCACCACAGTAGTCATGTACTCAGTTGTCAGGCCTCAGGTTCTGTTCTGGATATAGAAACTGTAATAAAAATGTGACAGGGTCCCAATGCTGGTGGCTCACGCCTGGCTGAGATCTGAGGATCACAGTTTGAAACCAGCCCCAGCAGGAAAGCTGTGAGACGCTTACTTCCAATTAACTACCTAAAAAAACAAGTAGAGCTGTGGTTCAAGTGATAGAGCACTAACTTTGAACCACAAAGCTCAGGGACAAGACTCAGGCTCTGAGTACAAGCCCCAGGACTGGTATATACAAAAAAAAAAGTGACAGAGAAATTTCTCCTGACAGCTCTAATGGTAGTAAATTAGCTAGTGTGTGACAGATTATGTATCACTTGGGGGCCTGGGATGCACTCATACTGAAAATGAAGTGAATCAATGGTAAGCAGTTGATAACTCTATGTCTTCTAAACCTAGAGTCTGTAACTATACAAAACTTCCTGTAGGAGCTGGGAAGGTGGCTCAGTGGTAGAGCGCTTGCCTTGCATGCCTGAGGCCCTGGGTTCAATTCTTCAGCACCACATAAGCAAAAAGAAAAAAGCTGGAAGTGGCATTGTGGCTCAAGTGATAAAGCGCTAGCCTTGAGCTGAAGAGCTGAGGGACAGCGCCCAGGCCCAGGTTCAGGCCCCACGACCGGACCCCCCAACTCCCAAAAAAACTTCCTATAATGAAGATTACAGTATGTTCTTCTCGCTCCTTCATCCATTTAGTATCTGTTAAGACAGGAGTTGGTAGATCACAGTCTATAGGCCAAATAACAGGCCCACTCCTGCCTGTGTTTTGTGTTCTATAAATTAAAAATATGCTCCTGACATTTTTAGATGACTGGTAGGGAAAAAAGGGAATACTATGGTATGACACGTAAAAATGATGTGAAATTGAAATGTGAGAGACATCCATTTTCTTTGGCTGGGCAATTGTAGGGAGCGTGTGGCCACATTTGAGTAAGGAGCACATAGCACACAGTAGTACTCAAGCTGCCTGATTCCCACCTGGTTAGACTATGTGTGCAAAGTCATTTTCTAGGTTCCCTGTGCCTGTTACTCAGTGCTGTCTAAATTACAGGTCACTGTAAGGATGACGAAAGCAACCAGCATGGAATCAGTAGCTGGTGAGTCCCTGTAGGTAACTGTCATTAGTATTATCAACACTGTGGCTTCCAGTGCTTGTAATTACACTAATGCAATTGGAACAGGTAAAACCTGCTGCGACATTCCTGGAACTTATGCTTGACAGTAATTTACAGTTTCACCAATGCTAACAATGATCTTTTCATTATTGGTCATAATACTTTTTTGAAAATTGCCAGTCTCCTTCCCAAAATGAACTCAGCTATCAATCACTGGGACAATAATGGTAATTAATTACAAGTTTTGCTCAAAGGACACTCATTTTTAACATTAGTATCTTGTCCTATCCGTATTTCAAAGTCACTTCCAGAAATGCAGCCATTAGAAACTCTGACAAATGAGATGATCTATTCTATAATGTTCTCCTTTCTTGACAGATAGTTAAGCCAGGACTCACTGGGTCAACCAACCTTCTCAAAGACAGGCTGCCCCTAATTAAAGAGAACATTCACAAACTTGTCTTTGAACTTTGGCTTTGCACCAATCCATCTGCAAATGTTTTTTTTTTTCAAAAAAAATATTTCAACTATTGATCTGACTTAAAAATCTAAAATAATCTCTAAGTCCGGTAAGTGGACATCTTTCTGTGACAATTTCTCTTGGTCATCATGCCCTTATTCCATTTAGAAATGCCACAAATACATCTAGTTAATGTATTAAATATGAAAAGACTTGCTGAAGAGACTCCATTTATTAATGATTCAGGAGAACTTTCTAAAGCACCTATTTGGAATTTATTTATAATTCATTTTACAGCTTAGCTTCAGTTCCCACTGGGCAAATATGTATCAAATAGTACTCTGTTTTTGAGTCCTTGCTTTACATTTATTTATTTATTTACTGGTCAGAGAACACTTTTCCCACCTAGGAGCACCCACCCAACTAGTGTAATTTATGGTTCATTTCCTGATAAGACAATGGTAAGGGGCTTTCAGATAGAACGGAGTACAGAATGCTGCTAAACAAGAGAATGATTACTAAACGCAATAGATATTATAAACTGAACAAGAAACACTAAGCCCATCATAAATATTTATTAGAGAGTAGTCATGGTGATTAATAAACCTAATAATCAACATGTGGGGAAACAGCACCTCCCATGATATGGAAAACTTCATGCTTATCTACCAGGGCAAGTGGGTATTGTCAGTATGGACACCAGACAAGAGTGGCCTAGCTAGTGATGGGAACAGGGACTGCTGAGTGCTAGGAAGTATAATACCATGAATCATGTAAAATCTGCAATATTGACAGCTTACAATTTCAGTTATTCCACTGCTTTCAGGTAACTTATAAACTATAGAAACATAAGTTTTGGAGTTAGAAACATCTAACATCTTAAAATCTTAGTTTTTTGTTTTTTTTTTTTTTTGCCGGTTCTGGGGCTTGACCTCAGGGTCTGGACATTGTCCCTAGTCTTTGTGCTCAAGGCTAGCACTCTACCACATGAGCCACAGCTCTACCTCTGATTTTCCTGGTAGTTAATTAGAGATAAGAGTCTCATGGACTTTCTTGGCTGGGCTGTCTTTGAGCTGTGATCCTCAGATCTCAGCATCCTGAGTAGTTAGGATTACAAGTGTGGCCCACTAGCACCTGGCAGAGGTAATATCTTTTTAAAAGAGTAGTTGGGACTATAAAGGTGTGACAAATAATTTATTTAGCCTAGTTTCTAGAACAAAGAACACATTTTAATCTACTGTTTAGTCTACTGTTCAGTGTTTATCACTCCAGATACTTACACACTTGCTATGGTTTTTGCATCTAATACTACAGCCACTGAGCCAATGACTTCATTCTACGCCTCCTGGCCACCATTGGGCACATATAAAGAATAGCAATTCATGTTTTTTTAAACTTAAAGAACATAAGGCACATTAGGATAGCTTAGCAAAAACCAAAATCAAAATGAAATAAAGAAAACAGATAAAGGCAAGCGTTGGTGACAATGCAAAACAAAAACAAAACCTGGAATCCTCATCCCAAACATGTGGGAATGTTAAGAAAATGTTCAGAAAATATTGTGGTTATTTTTGAAAGTGTTAAACCTGATGTCTCCATATGAGCTAGCAGTTCTACTTTAACATCCACACAAAAATGTACATGAATTTTCATAGCAGCATTATCCAAAATAGTCACAAAGCAAAAATACCCCAAATATCTACCAAATGATTAGTCGATCAACTAATATTGGGTATCTATGCAATGAAGTATTATTTGTAAATAAAATGTGTGAACCATGAAAACATAACACCAATGAAAGACCTTACAAAGATCACATTATAGGATTCTGTTTAGATGAGATGCTCAGGTAGGCAAATCTGCCCATTAGTAAGTGCTCAGTGAGTGCCAGGTGCTTGGGTGGGGGAAGGGAAGGTACAGTGAGTGAGCAGTGACCATGAATGGCTGCTGGTGGTAGTTGTACAAGTTTGTGAAGATAACCAAAACCATGACAGTTAATGATGTACAGAAATTATATCTCTAAAACACTATTGCAAAACCAGATAATGGTAGGTACAACCTTGGGCAGTGACAGAGAAGAATGATGAAATCAGTGTTGGGGGAACCTGCTGTAGGCTACCTGGGAATGCCAACCTCTCCCCCAGAGGCACAAGCATGCAGGAGAGGCACAGGGCACAGTGGGCTCCTGGAGCTCTCTCCTTACCATCCAACACTCCGCTCTCCTGCTCTGCAGTGGGTCATTTAGGGGAAAACACTGCAAGCCAGGAGTAGGAGGCAGAGGAAGATTATAAATCCTAAGACTGAAAGCCTGTTTGGAAGCTAGAGTTAGACCCTGCTTTCCTATCTACTAGCTTGTGGCCTAGGACCAGTAACTTAATCTTGCTAAACTTCAGTTTCTATGAAATTTGGACAGCAGCAAGAAGCACCACATGGGAGAGTACCACAAAGCCGGGGAGATGATGATACACAAATGCAGGGAAAGCTGGTAGAACATTATGTGACAAGGACACATTGTTACCATTAGCATTGTTACCATTGTCATAGATGTGATCTTATTGTTAGGGCAGGCTGAGGTCACCCTAGCCATCCCCTCAGAGTGCCAGTCAGACTCCCTGCCGTTCTCACGTTGGCTTATTCCCTGCCTGTTTGTGCTTGCAAGTACTCCCTTCAGTACCTGGGACAGCAGCACAGGGCATCTGCACAAGGACAGCAGCAGCTACTGCTGAGATCCTGACACTAGCACAGTTTCAGAAATCGTAACAGAAACCCACTTGGAATTTTCCCCCAAAGCTTATGAGATAAGTGTTTTTTTAACTCTTGGCCCATAACTAAGGGAAGCTGAAATAAGGTGAGAACTTCACCAAGTGAAGGAAGAGTCAGAGCTGGAAGCCAAGTCCAGATGTGCCCTTTGGCCTTCCCAGGACACTGGGTGGAAATACAACTCCAACAGGAGAAAAGTTAGGAAACAGGTAACAGTGGGTGAAGGCTGCAACCAACATTATCAGCAATAGTCAAGATACCAAAGCCCCTCCACTCACTCCTTTATCATTCATGCAGATATTAAATATCTATTATTCACCAAGGATTAAAAAACAGCTGTTGAAAGACACTCATTTCCACAAAACAAAATTACAGAATGGTATAATCAACACATGAATTGAAGTATGGAGGAATTGCTGGGGTAAAAGAAAGCTTCAAATACTTTCTCAACCATCAAGAAAACCTTGTCCACTACTTTCAGCCTCCCAGAACAAGAGTGCAAAGAGCAGATCTAGCATGACATATCTTCCCTGAGGAACACTGATGAATGGAATTTTAAACACTAAGGTTTGACTCTTGCTTACAATCAGAAGCTGGCCAGCATGCTGACAATCTTCTACCTCTCCTTCATGAGGTGAGGCAACTGAAGGACTGACTGCAAATGGGGGGGATATGGAGAGCCCGTGGTAGAATGTTAGAAATGAGTAAGAGATTAGGTCTATGTGCCCAGCCTCAAGCCAATTATGACCATTGTAAGACTGATGCAAACTGACTGACTAAATAGTGTGCAGAAAGAACTCATTTCACTCATTGTAAGGCACAATTTCACAAAGCAGTGTTTCATTTGCATAAATATACCTTTATTAAGGTTTAAAATGCTAAGGGTACTTGCATTATATGTAGGACCACAGAAATGACAATTATGGCTCTGCAACTTTCAGAGGTACTACAGATTTCTAAACTCTTCTTCTCCAGTAAAAACAGGGCAATTTCCATGAAAGAGAAAGAGCAAGGAGGAAATATATAAAATATTTATTTAGAAGGATTGGCTAAATATTTAAGAGATTTTTTTAAATGTCATTGCTGAGATGATAAATACAAACTATTGAAAATTATGTGGGAGCTAGTTTTCAAACGTGTGTGCGCGTGCACACACACGTGCACCCGCATACACACATGCCAGTCCTGGGGCTGAGTGCTGTCCTTGAGCTTTTTTGATCAAGTCTAGCACTCTACCACTGGAACTGCAGCTCCACCTCTGGCTTCTTTGGTGGTTAAATGGAGATAAGAAGACTCTCATGGACTTTCCTGCTCAGGTTGGCTTTGAACCATGATCCTCAGATCTCAGCCTCCTAAGTAGCTAGGATTATAGGTATGAGCCACCAGTGCTTGATTCAAACGGAATTTTAAGGTAATAAATTAATCCAACACATTCAATAGATACTAGAATACATATTTTATAAATAACAATAAAATAGCAACTAAAAACCTAGAAAAGAAGACAGGTACCAGTAACTTACATCTGTAATCCTAGCTACTCAGGATACTGAGATCTGAGGATTGCCATTTGAAGCCAGCTCAGCCAGGAAAGTTAGAGAGTCTCTTATCTTCAATTAATCACCAATAAAAGAAAGAAAACATAGTCCAAAAGTACACCTTTGGCTCAGGCTTAGTGACAGTGCCCAGGACCTGAGTTTATGACCCAGGTCTAGCGCATGCGCACGTGCACACGCACACACACACACACACACACACAATCCAGTAAAAATTGAGCCTCTACAAGCCTTGACAAAGAAGTGGAGTGGAATGGTGGTGTCCAGAGGCTGGAGTGGGTGGGGAGAGAGTATAGAGGACAGATCAACAGGCACTAATTTGCAGTGAGCTGGGAGGAAGAAGTTCTAGGGAATTATTGTACAGTATGAGCACCACTGATAACAAGAATGCCTGTACATTTCAGAAAGCTAGAAGAAAGGAACTGAAAACTTTCTACCAAAAATAAATGAAAAATTTGGAAAAAAATTATATTAAGTGAAGTAAGCCAGGCCCAAAGAAACATAGGTCCCATGGTTTCCCTTATTTTTAATAACTAGTATATGTCTGAGACAAGCAGAAAAGGTCAGATAAGTTGATGCTAGGTGAAATGAACCCCAAGATAAGGATTCAAATAGTTTTGCTTTCATGTAATTGTTTCTAATATATTTATAAGATGATTTCTTTGTTGCTTTGTATGTCCCTCCCCCATGGTATAATCCCTGCTTTCACTGTATTTGATGTTGGCATAATTTGTGGAGGGGAAGGAAAAAAATCGTTTAAATAGGGATACAGGTGGACCCAATGCAACAATGAGATGTACAAATTGTTACGTTGAAAAACGAACTTTACAACTTTGGCATGGAGAGGGAGGGTGGTACAAGGGAGCGGGGGCGGGGGGGAGGGGGAGATGGGAAGGGATGGGAAGGAGAAACAAAGGAAGAGGCAACAATGCTTGATAAGAAATGTATTCATTATCTTGCCCATGTAATTGTAACCCCTCTATATGGTATTTTCACAATAAAAAAAATTAAGCCTTGCTGGGCACCAGTGGCTCACACCTGTAATCCTAGCTACTCAGAAGGCTGAGATCTGAGGATCATGGTTCAAAGCCAGCCCTGGCAGGAACATCCGTGAGACTCTTATCTCCAATAAACCACTAGAAAACCATAAGTGGTGCTGTGGCTCAAGCAGTAGAGCACTTGCCTTGAGCTGAAGAGCTGAGGGACAGCGCCCAAGCCCAGTGTTCAAGCCCAACAACTGACCAAAAAAAAAATTGAGCCTTTCTGAGGAATGTAATAAAATTAAAAAGTTTAATAACATAATATTATATTACAGGGACAATACTGCTATAAAACTATTATGATACCCAGTAAACAATGAAGCCATATTTTCTTAAATCTTAAGCAATTTTTTTGAAATTAAATTTAAAACAGTAATAACAATGTATTAGGCAAGTAAATATCCATCTGATGTTTGACTATAATTATTGTTTACATTTTTCAGGAAAATTAAGATCAGTGAACATATGCTTGTGGTAAGCTATAGCAAAGCAAGATATCCGTCTCTAAATTTTACCAAAATGTATGTACTGAATATTCTCTATAAAATGAATTAAGATATTGCTTTCAAATTAAGGATAAAGGAAATGAAATGTCTTTTAGATCATCTCAAACTGTACATGAAATAAATAAATCCTTTCAATAATAGCATCTATTAAAATTAGTTGACTTTGAGCTTCTTATTATGAAAAAAAAAAACAATGCTTGGGCAGAAAATCATTTTTGAACTGCCATGCTATAAAAGAGTTAATGAATTCCACAGATGCTCTCAGCTCTCAGAAACAAAAAGATAAAAAGCTTTCCCTGTAGGAAATTTCATTTTGGAGTTGTGCATATTTAAAATGCCATCAAAAAGGAGAGTATAGTTATCTGTTAATCAAATATTTAATACAAACTTAGTTTCCTTTCTGTTATAGAGACTAAGCTTGGTTTTATTTTTTTAGGGAAAAAAGCAGAAAATAAAGAATTGTGATCCTTCTCAAAATCTGTCTTACTCAGCTATCAAATGTCTTAGTCCATATGCAGATAAGCTGGAAATCTGTCCACACAAAACTCAAGTGAGTAGAAACCAATTGGAAATGTATTGTACTAATTGTACCCAGACATCAGTCTCTGCAGCCAGCCTCATTTGGGCCTTCTGCTTCCTGTCTTAAGAGACCCTACTACTTACTTCATCCCACCATGGCCAAGGACATTCTTCAAGGTCAGATCCAGAATGGTTTTTCTCCCCAGAAAAAGCACTGAACAGATGAGTTAAAATTTGAAGAAAGTAAAGGACATGGTAGGATGATAAAGACAGAAGAAATGTTGGAGAAATGCCAGCATCATAACATAATAATTGAAAACATGTACCTTTACTCTTTGGTCATCAACATCTATAATTGTTGCAACACGAATTAAGCGTGGGTTTCGTTTATCCACAACTTCAAGTTTCATGTCTGGCAGAAAACCATGAGGGCCCCTCTGAAATATTATAGAACATTATAGGTGCAATAAGTCATGCAACTTTCACATCATCTATTTAATCTTCTCAATTCAACATTCACAATTCAGATCTTCTAGTCAATTTTTCTCAAATATTATTGCTTTAGTCTTAATGCTCAGATCTTTAACCCAATTGGAGTTTGCTTTTCACAACTCATGGGACTTTATGTAATTCTTCAAATCTGTTTCACAAAAATCTGGGAGGAGAAAATTTTTTGTCACATTGAAGGTCGTTAAACAAAGACAGACTCAATTCTGACTCCATTAACAATCACATCAAAGTTCTCAAAGGATTTTATTTATTTAAATTTCTCCCCCTTTTTTCAAATTAGCCTTTGTAAATGAAGAAATTTTTGGCTATTCTCAGCATTTCCCAGTTTGGGATTGCATATCCAAGGAGGTTAAGTTATCAAAGACATAATTCAAAAAGCACACAATGCTTCCTAGATCTAAAATGTTTTTAACATATATAATTATGTACTACCTTTAAGCAGGTATACAAAAGAGTTTCAATTCAACATGTCAGTTTCTGAGTACAGTGTATCTTGATCAGTGTCATCCCTTCCATTATTTTCTTCTTCTCTCCCAGACCCACTCAGCTCCTAAACTGTTTCATGCTTAGATAAAACCTTGCATGATTTCAACTGTTGTCTTAAAATCATACTGTACTATAATTGAAAACCAAAGCTTATGAGTTGTTACTTCATTAGTAAGATTAGAGGCCTCAGCTGTGTTGAAGTTCCTTTCAAGTCTCAAAATGCAGGGACCAAATGTCAGTGATATGGACACAGTCAAGAAGGAAATAGGGCAGAAAAAAAAGGCACAAGGACCTAAAGAGCCATTGTAACTTCAGAAATTTAACTATCACAAGTCAGAGTCAAAAAATTACTCCGAAGTTTTTGTAACATAGCAAAACCTTTCACCGTTACTGCACACCAAAGTTTGCTCTAGACATTATAGGAAATGAAAGCATATGAAACTTAAGTCTAGAAATGGTCATAGGAAAATGAAACTCTGCTAATAGAGGAATCATAAATGGTCACCTTTCTCCAACATCTACTGTGTTTTACTCCAACATATTTTCTTTCTACAAAGCATAATTACATTTAATACATGGAGTGTGTTAATGTTTTTCCCCCAAATCACTATCCTCACATGAAATTGTTTCATTTTGTAGATGACAAAGACACATACTTGAGCTGCATCCACATAACCATGAGACAGAGCCTAGAAGTTGCCTTTTTAACTACTTTCATCATTTTGTTTTCTTGTATGTTTTTAATGTTAGAAAAGTAAACTGAAAAGGCTGGGTATGGTGGTACAATCTGTAATTCATATGTGGCTCTATTTGAAAAATAACTGAATGGTTCAAGTGGGGGAACTTCTGCTAGGAAGCCCAAGAGTTTAAGTTCAAATCCTAGTACTGCCAATTTTTTTGCATACACAGTAAAACAACGTTTTGAAAGAAGACAAGAGAGAAAGAATACAAGTAGCTGAGAATTTTACTTACTAAAATCCAGAAAGCTCCTCTGTAGGCTAGAGACTGGTGGTTCCTACCTATAACCCTAGCTATACAGGGGCCAGAGATCAAAGGACCATGGTTCAGAATCAGCCTAGGCAGACAAATCTAAGAGACTATGTCCAATTAACCAGCAAAAAGCCACACTGGAGGTATACCTAAATGGTATGATTGAAAAAACTAAGTGAGCAAGATTACAAGGCCCTGAGCTCAAGACCCAGTACACACACACACACACACACACACACACACACACACACACACACACCACACACACACACACACACACACACCACATACGCATGCACGCACAAATCCTCTGTAGCACTCTGGTACTTCTAGTCTTCTCATTTATATTATACATCTTTTCCTATGTCTAGTCAATTACAACTTTTTCAAAAACCCAAAACATCAAACAGCTTTTTGTTTCAAACCCCTTTAATCACTAGAAAATTTTTGGCAGGTGAAACTGTATGAAGAAACCCAATAAATAAAATTATTATCATAGACAAGTCCAGCAGTCTGAAGCACACAATTAGACCTGAAGGGAACTGACTTGAAAATTGTCCTTTAGAATATAAATATTTCTAATCAGGCAAAATCTATCTGTTCACTTCTTTTTTTATTGTGAAAATACTGTACAGAGGGGTTACAATTACATGGGCAAGATAATGAGTACATTTCTTATCAAGCATTGTAGCCTCCTCCTTTGTTTCCCCTTCCCATCCCTTCCCGTCCTCTCCCCCACCCCCCACTCAATCCTCCCCGGTCCCCCCCACACCAAAGTTGTAAAGTTCATTTTTTGACATAACGACTTGCACATCTCATTGTTGCAATGGGTCCACCTGTATCCCTATTTAAACGATTTGTCTGTTGACTTCATTTTGTAAATGAATTTATACTTAGATCAATCCTGGAATTAGCACATTAATGTAAATTTGATATGCAAAAATCGGTATTCTGACAACTGCTGGAAGAAACATTTTCCTTCAACTCGATAAAATAGGTGCAGAGACTGCACATATTCCCCTGGTTTTACTGTGTCATTGTGGACCTTGGAGTCATCCTTGAGGAAACAATACTGTCAGAGTTCAAACCTCTCACCCTGTACACTGACAAAACTGAATCTGGAACTACAAGGTTTCCTCCATCAGTGCGGAAGTGGCATGTTCAGTGGTACCCTGGCATGCTTTACTGTCTTCCTTGATTGTTTAGTTTGTGTATTGAGACAGGGTCTTACTACTTGGCCATGGTGGCCTTGAACTTGAGATCCTCCTGCCTCAGACTCCCTAGTTTATATTACAGGCAGGGTGCTGCCATGGGCAAATTGATTTTTAAGAAAGAAAACCATCACTACATTATCAGATAGATGCAGTAGCAAGTGGGAGTCACCTACTTTTAAGTTTTGAGCAAAGTAAGTTGGCCATGAAAAAAAAAAATGTTTAAAAACAGAAAACTGGAATCATTTAAAACAACTCATGAAACAGGACTCAACAAGAGCATTTGAAGGCCAGAGTGTGTTCCCATATGGAACTTACCATTTTTAAAACTTTGGCAGGAACTGCATTAGTTTGAGTAGCTTCCAGATAGTCTGTCCAGGAAAAGCTTTCTGGATCAGTATATCCTGAAAAAATACATATATATGAAAAGATTATTCAGAGTTTTTTTAAACTGAAAAACATTAGATAACGAAAGATCACTATTTATCAGACTATAAAGTAAGAACTTTACAATGACTCCATGAAAGTTTTCTGTTCATCTGAGACACAGTAAGGCAGGAAGGCATGAAAGCACTCATTCACTGGTTCATTCATTCATACAACAAAGTCAGGCATATTGACCCAGGTCAAATGACCACGAAAGTACTTAGCAGAGTTAGGTATTTACTCAGGACTCAACTCCTAAGGCCTTCTAGAAGTCTCTCTAGATGTTTGGAAAAACCTACAATCAGTCATCTGACTGAAACCACCAGTGGGGGAAAAAGACTTGGATACTTTTTCCAATTCTTCCAAAAAGTCTGTGTCTAAGCGAATCTCATTCATATTAAACCTGCATAATCACAATGTGCCAAAACTGCTATTTTTCATTGCAGAGGGGGGGATACATAGCTTATGTGGTAAACAGCTTGCCTAGCAAGTACAAGGCTATGAGTTCAATCCTGAGTACACAGCACAGAGCCACCTATCCTGTTTAATTAAACTTCTCCTTGGCTGAGTATTTCGTTTCTCTTGCTATTTTGTAATTTTTTTTCTTGGTATTCTTTTTACCACTAATCTACTTAAAGAGGTCTATACCACAATGACTTCTTTTGGTCCTTTCAAAGAATAACTACTCACATCTACTCCTTATCTCTATGCTTTCCTTTCTAATTCTGTTGTTTGCTGCTTTTCCTTTACTTCTCTTGGTTTTATTTTAGCCCCCCCCCCTTTTTTTTTTTTATAAAAAGTGGACTGCAGGGTCTGGGAAGGTGGTTCAGTGGTAGAGCGCTTGCCTTGCATGCCTGAGGCCCTGAGTTCGATTTCTCAGCACCACATACGCAAAAAGAAAAAAGCGGGAAGTGGTGCTGTAGCTCAAGTGGTAGAGTGCTAGCCTTGAGCTGAAGAGCTGAGGGACAGCACCCAGGCCCAGAGTTCAGGCCCCATGACCGGACCCCCAAAAAAAAAGTGGACTGTAAAATTATTTTTATATTTAAAAATAATGAGATAATAATAAATCTGTCCTTGCTGCTATAGCATACAGCATTAGAAAGCAATACACTCTTCTATGAATAATGTGGTTTTCTCATTTTTACATCATATGAAATTGTATCTGAAACCACTCTCTTTATTGACTCATTGGCCATATATTTTAAGAGATTTTCCAGGTAGTAAGCTGTCTTTCCATTTAAAATATTAATGTCTAGTTTAGTTTCAGAATGTCATGGTGGTATGTACAATTCCTCTTTGGGGAATTCAAGGATGTCTTTTTAGCATAATACAGGATTAAAAATTAAAGAATGTATATGTATAAGTTTTGAAGTTTGATATTAAAACAGTCTGGCTATGTTATTTAAAGTTTGTTTCTGTTTTAAGCAGAAAATCAAGAGCATTACACTAAAGTCTGTTAAGTATTGTCATATACTCAGTATTTCTGATCATTTTTCTTCATTTATAGGAATTTTACTAAAATAGAATATATTTGCAGCCAATCCAGCAAACAGCCAGAAACGTATGCATAGAATTAGCACATCAGTGTGAGCAGATCCAAACACCAATCCCTCAACCCATCCCCATCCTCATCCCCATCCTCATCTCCACCTCCAGCTGGCTCACAATGCTCCTGCACAAGTTCCCACCTGTTGAACCTGTGCAGAAACATTTTCCTCTTAGGGAAACTGAGTCCCACAGAGAGAGCTCAGCATTCTCACTAAGAGGATCATTAGATTGATTACTGCATGAAAAACACTTGTTTCCATGGTTTTATAATATTCCAACATATAAGTGCTCCACAGTTCACATTTCTCTTCTACTTAGAATAATGATGGAAATGTAGTTGTCAGCATTCTAGTACCTTCTTTTGATTGACCATTCAGCTGGAATGCACATAGAAGTAAAGTTGCTGAATCGTGGTGTGCTTTCCTGGAACACAGGGTTCTTGGATGGATTATGGGGGTACTTTACTTCCTAACTTTTATCCTTCAATTAGTTGTTCTGGGTGTGTCTATTTTAAGCACCTTCAAAATGAATTTTAAATAATTTATATCTACTTTCATAACTTGTTTTATCTGAATTCTAGAAGCAGGTTTCAAGCTCTGCTCTCTGTCCTCATCTATATAAATGCCTTTTATTTTTCAACTGTTATATCCACACAGTGTCATGTGCTTATTATTATTAAGTAGTTATACAAAGAGCTTACAGTTCTGTAAATCAGGTTATGAGCACAATGTCTCTTGATCAATGTCACCCCTTCCATCATTCTCCCCCACTTTCTTCCACCCATCCCAACCCTCAATGCATGTGCTTTTTGAATGCCCATACTTTCAAAAAAAAAAGTCCAAAGCTATTCTTTGTATCTAAGATCTTCAGCCTTCTACATAGCTTCTGATCAATATGCCCACCCTTGACTGCTTTAGCCCTAAGGTTTTGCACCCAGGTACCTAACATGAAGAGCCAGAGGATGGAAGAAAGAATGGAGAGTGGGGAGACTGAGCAAAAGGCAGAATGGATAGAAAATGAGTAAAAGGGAGAGCAGCAAGTTGTGTCTACCCTCAACCTTGCAAAGAGTCTGGTCCACTGCTATGAGAGGCAAACCTTCCTTTCCTGATAAACAAGAAAGAGTAGAAGGCTGTGACATTTTAACAGGTTCTTAAGCAACACTATGCATATGTGAAAAAGGAAAATATGCACATCCTATAAGAAACTAAGAAAGAGACGGATGTCTTACTGACACGGGGAGTCCTGCGAATGCTGCCTGTTCTTCCTGTCTTCCTCCTGCCCAGACCTGAGTCCTGAGAGACCTTGGGAGGACATAGGTTGGGGTCCACACCAGACATCTTCCCACAGATACTTTTCCAAAGTCTAAGTTGCTGCTTGAAATATGAAGGAAATATTTGGAAGCACCCTACAGATCAGCAATATCCTTTAGACTCAACATTCTTCCTAAAGAAAGTCAACCTCTAACTGGCTTCCACTTAGGATAAGCTATACTGAGTACTGTAGTTACGTGGTATGGTGGGATCCAGCAAGGGGAGCCCTAAGGTGGGGGGGATCCAAACAGCCCAGCACAGCTTCCTAAGAAGTAGGAAACACAGAAAGGGAATCACAGAAACAACAGGACAACGGATGAACCACAGCAACACTGATACTCACTTGACACTATGTTGAATATGAACATTACAACTTGGATGGGGGAGGGGGAGGGAAAGGTAAGTAGAAGATAAAGAGGGATGGGTAATGGTGATTAAAAAACAAACGTACTTATTGCCTTACTTATGTAACTGTAACACCCCTGCTCATCACCTTTTCAATAATGTTTTTAAAAGTAGGAAGCCAGATGGGATACTGCAGCAAAAGGACTTCCTTTGCTGGCCCTAGGAAGATCATGGCCTTGAGAGGCCAGGAAAAAAGGCCTGTGAGCAGAAAGCTGGCACCGAGGGAGCTCAAGGCCATGGAATACTGGAGCAGAAAGGGTTCTAGGTGAAGAAAAATGCTTCCTTAAAGAAACAGCATTTAAGCTGAGTTCTGGTGGCGCATGCCTGTAATCTTAGCTACTCAGGAGACTGAGATCTGAAGATCATGGTTTGAAGGCAGCCCAGTCAAAAGAAGCCCAAAGTGGTGCTGTGGCTCGTGTGGTAGAGTGCTAGCCTTGAGCACAAAGAGGCTCAGGGATGGCACCCAGGATCTGAGTTCAAGCCCCAGGATCAGACAAAAGAAGAAGGAGGGAGGGAGGGGGGAGAGAAGGAAGGAAGAAGGGAGGAGTAAGGGAAGGTGGAAGGAAGGAAGGAAACAAACAAACAGCATTTAGGGATGCAAAATGGAGATACTACAAGTCAAATGGACCAAGATCTAAGCTATATCACAACCAAATCTGCATTCATTCTGATGGCTTCCTGGGTTACTCCAGGGGAATTAGCAAGCTCAGTGTGATCTGTTTCTAATCTACCTCTTCTCACATTGGCTCTGCTCCTGCACTCATTACAACCCCACACACCTCATCCCTCCTGAAGTTCTATACTTGCTCTTCTTTCACCTGGAAACCATGTTTCCTCTGATCCTGCACTACAGCTCCTTGATGCATTCTCATTAAGCCCTTCCCTAAAACCCCTTTACAATGGGAATCCCCTCCCTACTGGTCCCATCCTTTTTCATCCATTGCATGCCTGGTTTATCTCCAAAGCACTATAGCCATCCAACAGATTGTATGTTTTCCATATTTTGTACCTCTTTTATGCCTTAATTACTGCAATATCCTTACGCGCTATCAGACCTAATAGGACACAAGCTGCTGTATGACCGGAGTATAGTTACTTCACTGCAATTTCCTCAATGGCTGTAGTGAGTACTCCACTGATAATTGATGTCGTTCCTGAGACATCTGCAACTATTATTGTGGTGCCAGGAAGCATCAGAGGCAAGTCGGAATGATGGCAGTCTAGCCTTACAGAAGATGCTAGAGCATGCTCCACTACAACCCAACAATGTGGATGGACCAACACCAGCTAGTGACCCAAAGCACTGAAGACTCCATTATCATCCAAGAGGTCACATGACCTCACACAAGGCATCACACAAGCAAATATAAAGTCCCTTCATAGTCAGTTCCATGCAAGGACGATCAAGACAAGAGTGATACTGGTTACAGGTTCTCAATAAGGACATTCTTGATATTATTTTTCTCCAGCAACCTAAGAAGAGAAAACCTAGGTTTGCCCTACAATAACAGAAAGCAGGTGGATCACAAATTAATAGCACAAGTCCTTCCATCCCACATCTGGGCTGAATATCATACCCTGCAGGGAGATGTATGGCCATTACTACATCTGGGCTAATTGAGGAATGAAAAACAAGAAGTGTATTAGAAAAAAATAGCCGTTTTTAAGAAATTGAAAGCAATTCCATTCAATATCCAGCAATCATAAGTAATCTTCTGGAATCTCATTGACAAGTAGGGTCAATCAGAATGGAAAGATTATTGACCACAAACATACATGCTGAATGGGTTTAATGGGCCACTTTATTTAAGTATTCATTTTTACCTGAGAAGAGTAAGACCTGGCGTTTAACAGCTTCTCCACAGCAATACAAGTAAATGTAAGGTCACACTCAGAGCGCAGGTCTCCTGATTTGGAATTACAGAAGTCAAAACCTCTAAAGGGCTGCTTTGAGTCTTACTAATATTACTGGGCCCTAAGTCTAAGAGAAATCGCTAAGAAAGGAAGGAAGATTGTATGTCTAGTATCAGTGAAGCCCAGTGGCATTGTCAGCTTCCTAAGAACCTAGATTTTGCAAGGAAAAAAAAGGCCCTGGTCACCCTGACTTATCTTTCTTTCAGTGTTCAGAACTCTTAATGGCAGAGATGAGGAAAGTTACCTGGAACCGAAAGCATCCACTCCCAAAGGAGGTTCTGTGCATACAGACGTGTAGAGGGGGAGACTTTCTGAAGACTACCAGAGCATCATGCCATCTCTAATTGGCCTAAGTTAGACAGCACAATATTGTCTGGCTCAAGATGCAAGAAATACAAGACATTATGATATCAGATACCTCAGTCACCATTACATCTAATTCAGGGTCACTACATTTTGCTTTCAAAATACACATAAATGATTGCCTCGCATAAACAGAGACCCAGCTTTGGATCCCCAGCACTGTGAACAAACATAAAACATGGAGCTGGTCCTCACACTTGCAGTACCCCATGTGCCACAAGATTTTGAGCCATAGTTGGCTCATCACAATTCAAGATAAAAATCTTTTTGGCGAGAGAACTCAAATTCAACTCCCTCACATTGATAACAGATTGCCATATTTATCACCCAATCAACAATCACAATGGAGAACTCTGATCACTTCATTTTTTCTCACTCCCATTAACCATATAATATTATATTCAGTGACATTTTATGACTGACCTAAATATCCTCTTATTTCATGTTTTCATTGTCCTTTGATCTGTACTCAACTCCAAGCTGTGCACCCTAATTAGTGGATACTCAATTAATAGCTGTTCAAGTAATTAGCTAATTATTTAACCTTGCCTCTGTACAATATTATATTCCCTATGCCAAATGGATCTAACTATAGGAAACAGCATATTATTAGCTAGCATTCACCAATTCCTTGAGTAGCTAAAAATTTAATAGTTAATATTAAAACTAAATAAAGGATTTACTTTAATGTTGCTATGGTAACTTTAGACCTGCAAGGAAGTGATGAGATAAAGTTAGGTAGCTGTAGGTTATGAAAACACTGATTTTTGGTGCATTCATCAAATACCTAGGCTGTCTGCAATATTCAGTAAGCTGTTGATTCTAAAGAATGTAGAGAAAGCAACTGGGTATTTCCTCCAAGCACATTCCATTTTCTCCTCAATGTTCAATAATTGTGGCTTTATTCCCTGAAAATAAACCTGTGCATTCATTCACAAGATGACTGCATGCTAGACTTCCAGTTACAAAGTGCAGCAATGCACACATGCTTTTAGCTGCACTCCCATAGAAATGCCACCAAAATACAAATAAAGACACTTACAAAGGAATGCTTATCAAGAGAGAACATGCAGAATTAATTTGAATCAACACATCATGAAATATTATGTAGTTGTTATAAAGAAGTAATTAGAATTATGCCAATTGAATAGGAAAGTATCTTCCACGAGACACAGTTAGGTGAGACAAAAAAAAAGACAGAAAAAGTATGTGCCTGATATAATAAAATTCTTTTTTTTTCCCTTTTATTCTTTTGTCAGTCATGGGGCTTGAACTCTGGGCCTGGGCACTGTCCCTCAGCTCTTCAGCTCAATGCTAGCACTTTACCACTTGAGCTACAGCGCCACTTCTGGTTTTCTGGTGGTTTATTGGAGATAAAGAGTTTCAAAGACTTTCCTGTCCGGGCTGGTTTTGAACCTTGATACTCAGACCTCAGCCTCCTGAGTAGCTAGGATTACAGGCATGAGCCACCAGCGGCGGGCTTATAATAGAATTCTTATAGTGCAATGATGAAGAAAATACATGGGTTCATGAATATGTGGGGTACATGTAGGTTCCTGTGCTGTAGCAGTGACATGGAAGAGCAGTATGTGCACAGCATGAAATGGCAATGGTTCCATATATTTTCCTTAAATTGCCATTTCTGGATTCTGCTATAGTTAAAGGCAATCTGGGGCTGGGTGCTACCCAATACACATGGGTAGAAATGGTAGCAAACCACTGTAAAGTTTGGTCCTAAAGTGACAGTACAGATGTCACTTCAGGTTAAGGGAAAAGATTCACAAGGACCTAGAGGAGACCCAGCTCCAAACAATTGCATCTAACATAACAAGTTCCTCTCAGACTTTTGGTATCCTGGTTTAGTCCAGGATGAGGAGGAGGGATTAATCCTAACTGCCTTTTCCTTACTAAAAGTGTTGACCTATGTGGAAGGAGAAGTACAATGTAATCTAATGGAAAACTCTTGTGGTTAAAACAGTATGAAGCCACATGTGCATGTTTCATACTTGTAATCCTAGTTTCTCAGAAGGCTAAGATCTGAGGATCATGGTTCAAAGCCAGCCTAGGCAGGAAAGGCTATATGAGGCTCTTATCTCCAATTAACCACCAAAAAGCCAGAAGTGGATCTGCTGGTCAAGTGGTAGAGGCCAGACTTGAGTGAAAAAACTAAGGACAGTACCCAGGCCCTGAGTTCAAGCCACAGTACCAGTGGCACACATGCAAACAACAACAGCAAAAAAGGACAGAATAAACATTATGGGTTTTTAGGCAAAAATATAAAACAAATAAAAACACAACCAACATGAGGATAAAAATCCCCAGCAAAAACAGAAAAATGCAGATGAGATGTGTCAACAAAACTTTTTGGAAAACTGAAAAGGAAACAGTGAATGAAAACTGACTTGACAGTGTTCAGAAAGCCAAGAATAAATATGTTAAGGAATGCAGCCAATCAGCAGCAGCTAATCTATGTAAAAGAATCCAGAAAAGCTTCAGGATTTGCAGCAACCAGGCACTTCTGAAGGCAGAAGCATGGGGGTGGGAAACAGAAGGCAAATTCCTCATAGAAACCAATGTGCCCTAAAACAGTACAGAAAGGTTGTAGTTTCTCCACATCCTGACCAGGGCTTGCTATTGTATTTGGGTTTGTTTTGTTTCTTGGATAATTATTTTAGATAGCAACCACCCTAATAGATATAATATGATGTCACTTTGTAGTCTTATCTGCATTTCCCTAATACAAATTGGTGATGGTAAGTATTATTTCATGTGCTTACTAGTCGTTCTTTGCAGAAATGTGTATATAAGGCCTTTGCCAATGTTTGTTGTTGTCATTTCTTTAGTGGTACTGAGGATCAAACCCAGAGGCTTGTGTGTACTATGTTGGCACGCTACCACTGAGCTACCTCTCCAACTACCATGCTTATCTTACATTTCTTTTCTTTAGTGTTGAGTTTAAGGAATTTCCTATCTATTCTTAATAGTCATCCCTTATTGGATACATGATTTGAAATATCTTCATTCTTTAAGTTGCTTTTGAACCTGTTGAAATTGTCCTTTGATATATAGAAGTTTTATTTTTTATTTATTTTTTAATTGTGAAAATACTGTACAGAGGGGTTAAAATTACATGGACAAGATAATGAGTACATTTCTTATCAAGCATTTTAGCCTCCTCCTTTTTTTTCCCTTCCCATCCCTTCCCTTCTTCCTCCCACCCGCCCCATCCAATCCTCCTCCCACACCATTAAGTCCAAATTGCCTAGTTTTTGTTTTATTGCCTATGCATTTAATATTTTATTCAAGAAATAAAACCAGAGCTAGGAACAATGGCTCACAACTGTAATCTTAGCTATGCAGGAAGCTGAGGTCCAAAGGTTTGTGGTTCAAAGCCAGCCAGAGCAGAAAAGCAAGCAGGTATAGCTACACTCACATCAAAAAGGTAGACTTCAAGCCAAAGTCTAAGAGATAAAAGATGTTCACTATAGTAGTAGCATCAAGAAGCTACCACATAAACTGGGTACTGGTGACTCACACTCGTAATCCTAGCTATTCAGTAGGCTGAGATCTGAGGATCACAGTTCAAAGCCAGCCCAGGAAGGAAAAGTACATGATATTCTTATCTCTAATTAACAACTAGAAAAACTGTAAGTAGTGTTGTGGTTCAAGTGGTAGAGTGCTAGCTTTGAGCAAAATTGCTCAGGGACAGTGCCCAGGCCCTGAGTTCAAGCCCATGACTGAAAATAAAAGCCAAAATAATTTTTAAAAAACAAGAAAGTAGATATGACATATGTAAATTTATATGAGCCAAATATTTCTGCACTCAAGTTCATAAGACAAATATAACTGGACACAAAGAGATAGACTTGTCCAGATACAATGTTAGTAGGTGACTTAAATACCCACTTTAATTAGTAGATCATGTATCTACACCAAAAAGAAAATTATAAAGGGCCTTCAACTCTTGTTAAAAATCATCAGATCACATATGCTAAGATTTGTGGATCCTCTATTCCAGTCTCCATTCTATTCCATAGATAGATAGATAGATAGATAGACATAGATATATTCTTAAGTCAATATCTCACTGGTAATTCATATGTTTGTTTGTACCATAAAAATGTTACTGTGTGACAGGTGAAACATTCACTGTGGAAATTTAGCCTTGTCTAGTTCAACAGATAGAAGGCCTATTTGATCTTTTTAAAATTCTTCTGAATCCTTTTTAAATTTTATTTTTGAATCAGCATGCATTTATGAGTTTATTATGATTGTTCCACTCATTCACACAATGCCATTTTATCAGATTCATCTCTTGTACAATATAATCATTGCCTTCTCCCTCCTCCTCACTTTTCAAATAGCATTTGGTGGGTTTTATTATGTTGTCTTTTTTTTTTATTGTGAAAATACCATACAGAGGGGTTACAATTACATGGGCAAGGTAATGAGTACATTTCTTATCAAGTATTGTTGCCTCCTCCTTTGTTTCCCCTTCCCATCCTTTCCCATCTCCCACCCCACCCCCACGCCCGGCCAAAGTTGTAAAGTTCATTTTTCGATATAACATGTACGTTTCATTGTTGCAATGGGTCCACCTGTATCCCTGTTTAAATGATTTGTTTTTTCCCTTCCCCTCCACAAATTATACCAACATCAAATACAGTGAAAGCAGAGGTTATACCGTGGGGGAGGAACATACAAAGCAACAAAGAAATAATCTTATAAATATGTTAGAAACAATCTCAAGAAAGAAAAAACCATTTGAATCCTTATCTTGGGGTTCATTTCAACTAACCTCAACTTATCTGACCTTTTCTGCTTGTCTCAGACATATACTAGTTATTGCAAATAAGGGAAACCATGGGACCTATGTTTCTTTGGGCCTGGCTTACTTCACTTAATATAATTTTTTCCAAATCTTTCTATTTCCTAACAAATGGGGCAATGTCATTCTTTCTGGTGGAGGCATAGAATTCCATTGTGTATATATACCACATTTTCTTGATCCATTCATCTACTGAGGGGCATCTAGGTTGGTTCCATATCTTAGCTATGGTAAATAATGCTGCAATAAACATAGTTGTGCTGGTAGCTTTAGTATGGTCTTGTTTGTGATCATTTGGGTAAATGCCCAAAAGTGGGATTGCTGAGTCATAGGGGAGCTCTATGTGGAGTCTTTTGAGGAATTCAACCACTTTGGAAAGTAATATGTTGTCTTTTATATGTGTCAGTATTTGAGTTTGAACTGAGGCTATCTTTCTCACAGCTGGTGCTTCTACTCCTTGACCTATACCTCTTGCCTAGCATTTTGTTATTTTGTTGGAGATGGAATCTGAAAGGTATTTCTAACGGGAATTGACTTCAAATGATAATCCTCTAGGTTTCATCCTCCTTCAGTTGCTTAGTGATATGAGCTACTAACACCAGTTATGCTATCTATATATGCATGCAAATTTGTATGTGTGTGTATTTGTGTGTATATATATATGTGTGTGTGTATACGCATATACATATATGTCCTTCCATCCTCTGCATACCTCAATATGCCCCTTCCTTCCCACGATAGCCCTCCCATATATATGTATATTTATAGTCCCATTATATATAGTCCCATATATATATATATATATATATATGTATTCCTATTAACATTACTATCATCATCATAGTCATAATCATCATCACCATCACCATTATCATCATTTTGATCATTACTTTCGGTCTAAATAAAGCAAAAACCTTCATAAAGTCAGCCACAAATCAGCCTGAGCTGAATGCTTTAGGTCAGTGCTTCTCTCTGGTCCTCTTGTCTCTACTCATGCACACAACCCAGTGGGCTACTCATGGTGCTTCAATGCTAAACAAGCAAAGACATTCTGCCATTTTTCCTTTGTGCACATTTGTCCTTCTATCTAACAGCACTTTCTCCTGCCACATTTCTCTGTTAGTTTCACATATCTATCCAAGATGAATCCAAGCACCACTTCCATAGCTAAGCTATTGCCCTGGTGCTCCTGGTGCTTCCTTCCCCTATAGGCAGAAACTCAAATACAAACATCAGATGCATAGTGAAAAAGATCCTCTCCCAAAAATATTCTCCTTTGGTCTCACTGTGTAAATATTTAGAGTCCTGTTTGATTTATGATGTCCAAATGTAACTTTGTCATTTAATATCTATTGGGTTTACTTGTAGATTTATAGGCACGTTCTAATTATTACAAATGAGGGAA
Source organism: Dipodomys spectabilis (assembly GCF_019054845.1). Classification (NCBI taxonomy): domain Eukaryota; kingdom Metazoa; phylum Chordata; class Mammalia; order Rodentia; family Heteromyidae; genus Dipodomys; species Dipodomys spectabilis. The sequence goes on from NW_024870912.1 coordinate 2,166,482, forward strand.
ATTATGCAACCTATTTTTTAAATTTTTTTTTTATTTTTTGTGAACATACCTATGTTTCTTTGGGTCTGGCTTACTTCACTTAATATAATTGTTTCCAAGTCTTTCCATTTCCTTATGAATGGGGTAATATCAATCTTTCTAAAGGAAGCATAGAATTTCATTGTGTACATATACCACTTTTCTTGATCCATTCATTCACTGAAGGGCATCTGGGTTGATTCCATATCTTAGCTATGGTGAACAATGCCACAATGAACATGGTTGTGCTGGTAGCTTTAGTGTGTCCTGAGATTCCTGGGTCATAGGAGAGGGAAGTATGATGCTTATCAAAATGAACTCCAAGAAATGGAAACATAGGTTTTTTTTTTAATCTGACTTTTTCCATTTTTTTCTTTGTTTTTCTTCTTTGTTACTGTTTTTATTTCTGTACCTTTGGTCTTGTATGTAAGTTTACCTGATTGGGGGAGGGTAAGGAAAAGCACAGAAATGGTGGGACCAAGGATGAACTAATTCAGCAGTGATACTCACTAGATGCTATGTTGAAAATGAACTGTACAACTTGTCGGGAAGAGAGGTCCAGAGAGTAAAAAACTGGGAGAAAACAAGGGAAGAGGTGACACTGTTCAAAACAAATGTACTCATTACCTGACCTATGTAACTGTAACACCTCTGTACATCACCTTTACAGTACAATTCTTTTAATAAAAGAAAGGAATGGGTAAAGGGGTTCTTGAGGCCTGCTATCATTACTACAAGCAGACTTCTCCCACCACAGGAGAGGCCTGGGACAATTTCACAACCTCTCTGAACATTACTTCTCTACCTGCGAAACTGCAATAATTGTCATCAATATCACAAAATGGCCTTAAAATTAGAGAAATGCAGAGTCATCTGGCATATTGAGCAGACAAGAAAAATGAGATCCAAAAACAAGATTCTACTTTACAACCACTTTGATGAGTGCTATTGAGGACAGAGAGGACCAGGAAACGTTACACAGGGCTGAGGTAGATCAAAATGGTGTATTTACTGTGGGAAACAGGCAGTTCCTCAGTAAACTAGATGTGGAATTACTGTACTACCAACATTTTTGCTCCTGGGTACATACCCAAGAACCAAAAACACACCTTCACATGCAAACTTACAAACAACTGTTCAGAACAGCGTTATTCACTTGAAACTCCTTGGTACAACTACTTGAATATATTAGCGAAGAGGAAAAAGTCTATATAATAATGTATTCTCTTAAGTGAAGGAAGTCAGGCTCAGAGAGACAAAGATATATTTTTCTCATATGTGGAAATTAGATCTAAATTATAAACATATGACAATATACACACAGGCCATATGCATATATATATATACATATATATATATATACATGTAGATATATGTAAACTGACTTAAGTATGGTATACATAGGAGAGGATCGCAACAGTTATACAAAAGAGTTACACTCCTCTGAAAAACTTAACTTACAGTATAACAAAACCAGGAAGCTGAACATGTTTGTTTATAGCAAGGAGGAGGAATAGAGGAGAAAGGACATATGAATGGAGAAAGACAAGGTGGGCAAAAACAGGCACAATTTTCAATTTACATATGTGAAAATGGAACAAGGCATATTGAGGAAATGAGTAGGCTTGGGAGTCATACAGGAGAATGATGGGAGGAGTGACATTGATCAAGATACACCATATTCATAAACTAACATATTAAATTGAAACTTTGTACAACTACTTAAAAATAATAATAAAAACAAATGATGTGTTGGTAATGCCTCACTATAGATATACCTAAATTAACTGCCAAGAGGAGCCAGATACAAACAAACACAGGTCAAATAATTCTTGTTTACACAGAATGTTAGAATAAGAAAATTACTATAAAGACAAAAAGCAAATCCTTGCCAGGGGCTTAAGATTTCCTTTCTGAGTGATGAAAACATTATCAAATTGAATATGGTAATAACAAGTATCCAGATTAGTAAATATGGTAAACACCACTGAATTGTTTACTGTAACTAGATGGTTCTTCTAGTATGTGAATTATGCTATAATAGAGCTTTCAGACAAAAAAAAATTGACCTCTCCTTCAGAGAAATCACTGTTTTTCTGTTTTATTTGGTTCCTTGAATTCCATCAATATACAAACTACTAAACACACATTTGTTGAGCTGAATTTGAGTCAGGCTGCAATTTGACTTCAAGGTGAACAGCTCTCTGTGATGAGAGAGGCATTCTTGCCAGAGTTGTCCTTCCTGGAGCCCACCCTACTCCTACTGTCAGTCAGATGTGCCCAGACAGTCATAGTGGCGTCCTGTCCACCTGCCAACATGGCAGGTGGGAATCTCTTCATGAACACAGCACTGCCCGGCACATATAGAAAGATGTTGAGAAAACAAGTCTCTTGGAACCATGTAAACTACTAAACAAAGTAAGCAATATGACCTTCAACTAACAATCCATTCAGTGGTCTTTAACATAAAGATTTTCAACTGAAAACAATAGGCTCAATGATTATACAACTAAGGCTTTGCTACTAAATGCTTTCATTTAAAGATTTGCCAAAGCCATAAATTGACACCCAACTAACAGAAGTAAATGGACATCCCATTTACTGAGAAACGTCCCATCTATTTCCACAGTGGTTACTCCATTTTGCATCTTCCTTGGCCCTGTGACAGTTCCAGCTCTATATCCACACCAAACCTTATCTTTTAGTTTTATCCATCAGAGTGACTGTCAGGTGAAATCTTAAGTTTTGTATCAGGAGATTGTTAGCTAAATATTATCTGCCCCTTACAGAAGGAAGCTCAAGGTCTCTGTGAGAACCTACAACCCTTATGAAAGGAAACGTTGCTAAGATTGGGCTTCCAAATGACTCTCTAGCATTGTCTGGTCATTTTGCAATTTCAACTAAAATTCCATAATAATGCTTCATCTATAGGAACAGATGGCCTTTCCATATTTTCAGAAGGCTTCTCTAGAAAGATGATGAATAGAATGCCTAACAGAATTGTGTATCAGTGCAAAACATCTTTACATTTTATATTTACTGCTTAAAAAGTGACCCTCGAGTCTCTCTGAAGGAGACTCTTTTTATCTGCAATCTATAAAAGTCTGCCAATGCACAAGGGGTACCTCTGCAGATCAGATGTGCTCACATATTTCACCAGCTTTAACTTCTCTGAGCAGAGCAATTATACACACACATACACACACATGCACACACATGCACAAACATATAAATGTTGTGATAAATATAGCAAATGCATCTTTCCTAACTACAGCAATTGAAGCTGTAAAATAAAATTTAACGTAAAAATCTATAAGCACCATAGTGTTCAAAATATAAACTCACCTTAAGTAAAGTAACTACAGCTAACAAATTTGGAAGACCAGTAATTAACCTAAACAAATCATTCAAGAGGATCATAGTAATTTCTTTTATAAAATGTATTTCTCACAGTTTAACCACTCCATTTGTATATAATATACACTATATGTATATATAATATATAGTTCACAGATTGTTATTTCCTAACCAAAAATTCAAATGCTCAGCACCAGACTAATTGAATAAGTAAACACTAAATATTATAGTATTAAATCATAAAAAAGAATCAAGTAACAAGTCATTGGTGGCTCATATTTGTAAACTAAGCTACTCAGAAGGCTAACATCTGAGGATTGTCATTTGAAGCCAGCTCTAGAAGGAAAACCTAGAAGTAGAGCTGTAACTCAAGTGGTAGCATGCCACATGAGAAAAGAAGCCAACTTATAAATTATACCACAACACATACTTTAAAACCATTATGCCAGGTGAAGAAGACTCACAAGTTGCCAGATATTGTATAACATGTTCTTTGTGATATAACTAGAACAGATTAATTGAGCAAGACAGATAGGATTAGAGGCTACAGAGAAATGGGAATGGGTTAGGGAGCCTCTGCTTATAAATAGCTGCTTATTAAGTAAGTTTTACAGGTTGATTAAAACATTTTGAAAACTGAGAGAGCTGGCAAATATACAGCATTAAATATGATCAATTTTCATACTTTAAAGTAGTTAACTGTATGCTATGTGAATTTGGCCTCAATTTAATAAAGGAATAAATAATGAAATGCTTAGTGTGAAATTGATTCAAGTACATGAAAGACTTGCAGACTGAAGGCTACAATTATCAACAAAAGGAAATTAAAACAATAAAAATAGAAAAATGGGCATGACCATTAGATGGTTAACTCCGTATTGTGAAAGTTGCAATAATTTCCAACTTAATATCCAGATTCATAATGCAATTTCTATCAAAAAATCCCACAAAGAAACATGGTTTCCATTATTTGCAGTAATTAGTAAATGTCTAGAATAAGCTTAGCAGATGAGCAGAATAGCTCAACAGCTAGGTACATCTGACCATATAAGATGATGCTAAGTGAAATGAACTCCAAGACATGGACACAAGAGGTATTTTCTTTGTTGTTGTTGTTTATAATGTACTATGCAATTTTTTGTTTCTTTTGCATGTTCTTCCCCCTATAGTATATCCTCTGTTGTTGTCACTGTACTTGATTTTGGTATCTTGATATTGTATATATGTTTATTTGAATTAGGGAAGGGAAAGGGAACAACAGAATGGTGAGAGAAAAGGCAAGGGGAAAATCAATGCAATAGCAATATATATAAGACAGTATGTTGGAAATGATCTCTACAACTTGGGGGAATTGGAGGAGGGAAAGTAGGAGAAAGTTGAGGGAAGGGGTAACAACCTTGACAAGAAATATACTCATGGGCTGGGAAGATGGCTCAGTGGTAGAGTGCTTGCTTTGCATGCATGAGGCCCTGGGTTCGATTCTTAAGCACCACATAAGCAGAAAAAGCCAGAAGTGGTGCTGTGGCTCAAGTGGTAGAGCGCTAGCCTTGAGCTGAAGAGCTAAGGGACAGTGCCCAGGCCCAAAGTTCAGGCCCTGTGACTGACAAAAAAAAAATGTACTCATTACCTTACTGAAACCCCTCTGTACGTCATCTTGATAATTAAAAACAAAACTAAAAATTAAAAACCACCATAAACTAGAAAAACTATATATATATATATATATATATATATATATATATATATATATATATATATCCTTAAAATTCTAGTTATAAAATTCTACCCTTGTAAAAATAAAGCCATAATACAGCAGGAAAAAAATCCCAGCTGGCTTTGTAACAGAACTTGACAAGTAAATTCTAAAATTCCTATGGAAACAGAAGAGACTCAGAAGAGACAAAACAATCTTGAAGGAGAACAGTGCTAGAAGATTCACATTTTCTAATTTCAAAACTTACTACAAAGCAGAAGTAATCAGGTTAAAGTATTTCACTAATCATCAAAACAGAATTGAGAGTGGAGATGCAAAATCCAAGCATCTGTGATAAACTGATTTTTCAGTAAGGGATCCAATGAGAACCCAATAATCATTGGTGACCTCAGATTCAGCCTCTATTTGTCAGAAAAAATCATGATGTGTTTCTGGACCACTTGTTCTTAATGCAGTACACAGCACCTTTGTGGATATACACAGAAACATAATCAGAATAATGTACTTTAACACTGAATACAACCCTAGTTTCTCTAGAGAGCATGATGGAAGGGAAGTGATTTCCCTAAAGGATTTCAAGAAGGAGTAGAGTCCTCCTCCATAAGAGCCCCTACATGACAGACACCCACCTCATCTTAAAGAACCAGAATCTAAAGTTAGCTGCAGCCAGTCCTACAGAAAAACAAGACACACAACTCTGTGTCAAAAGCAAATTTGTTGCTACACATTTCATAAAAAACTCTTCAAGACTAAATAGATATGTTTTAATATGCTTTCAACTCTTGTCAAATGGTTACCAAACTCAATACTTGGATGGAAAGTTCTATTTATCTGTAGTCACAGAGGAGAAAAAAGATTTCAAAATAGCAAACCTCAAGAATGATTCAAATTAAAAAATCAAATAGATGCTACATTCCAGATGGCATATCATATAATCTACATTTCTTCTTGGGAATTATGTTTTGAAAGACATTATTTCTTTGAGGCTTTTGTTTTAAAAATGCTAATATTTCTGGGTGTCAGTGGCTCATGCCTGTAATCCTACCTACTCAGGAAGCTGACATCTGAGGATCATGGTTCAAAGCCAGCCGGGGCAAGAAAAGTCCATGAGACTCTTCTCTCCATTAAACCACAAGAAAACAGAAGTGGCGCTGTGGCTCAAGTGGTAGAGTACTCACCTTGAGCTGAAGATCTGAGGGACAGCGCCCAGGCCCAGAGTTCAAGCCCCACAACCCACCAAAAAAATGCTAATATTATGCTGCCAAAAAAATTATTTTTTGGTTTTGTTTTGTTTATGTTTTTAGGGCTGGGGATTGGAATTCAAGACTCAGGACTTCTTGCTAAGCAAGCACATTAAGCTATACTCTTTATCCTCATTCATTTTTAAACCTGAAAACAAAGAGACTTGATAGAGAAAACCTCTAAGTATCTTTTATTATCTTTGTATACAAAGAGGTTGTCATTTAACAACACAGTTTATGAATACGATGTATCGATCAATGTCTCCACTTTCAACATTCTCATTTATCCCTCCTAATCCACTCCTTTCCTCATTCTTGTTAATTTTGCAGGATATACATTGAATTTTTTCCATATATATTTTTATTGTAAAAATACTGTACAGATGGGTTATGCTCACATGAGTAGGGTAATGAGTACATTTCCTATCAAGCATTGTTACCTCCTCCTTTGATTTACCCCTACCATCCCTTCCCTAACCACTTCCCCAACTCCCCCCCCCCCCCCCCCCCCCCCCCCCCCCCCCCGCCACAATTGTAAAGTTCATTTTCAACAATGTCTTGTACATCTCATTGTTACAATGGGATTTTTGACTGCATCCTCCCCAACTTATCTTATTCATTTGTCTATCTTTTTCCCCTTGACTCCACTCTACCCCTTTCAAGTTTATTTTGTTGAACTTTGACCCTTCCTTCCTTCCTTCCTTCCTTTTCTTTCTTCCTTTCTTTCTCTTTTTCTTTCTTTCTTTCTTTTTTTCTTTCTTTCTTGCTTTTTTTCTTTCTTTCTGTTTTTGCCATCCCTGGTGTTGTACTCCGGGCTTGGGTGCTGTCTCTGAACTTCTTTTGCTCAAAGCTAGTGTAAGGTCTGCACAGGGTTGTCTCCCTCTCTCTTTGCCAACCTTCCAACCAGTATCTGTTACCTAGGTGACCGGCAGACCTGGAAGGAGTCACCTTCCCTTCCTGCTAGGTCACATCCTGGGCCACTTCTGGTCACCTGCCTCCCATCTGACCTTAGGAGGGTCCCAGACCCTGAAGTCACATCTGGATCTAGTGTGGCCACACCTTTCCCCCTTCTGGCCACACCTCTTCCTGTTCCTGGCCTAAATAAGTCCTGGCCCAGAGGTGGGTCACCCCTTCCCTTCCTTTTCAGCCATACCTATCCACCATGCACAGCCAGGGGCAGCAGCTTGGTAAATAAGCTTGTTTTCCTGCCTGAATAAGCTCATGGTGTTCTCTTCCTTGGCTACCTAATGAAATCTACCTATTTAGTATACTTCACAGCTCTACCACTTGACCCACAGCACCACTTCTGGCTTTTTCTGAGTAATTTATTGGAGTTAAGAGTCTCAGACTTTCCTACCCAGGCTGGCTTTGAACTGTGATCCTCAGTTCTCAACTTGCTGAGTAGCTAGGATTACAGGAATGAGCCACTGGCACCTGGCTTTGACTTTTCCTTTCTATGGGAATAATGTTTTTTGAGATCTCCCTTGAATCTACTCTCTTTCCATTAATACATTTGTATATAGTAGTGTATTTTAATAGTTCTGTAATATGAATAATCATTGTTCAAACATTTAGTTCAGTCATTCAGTTGGTTTGTTGAAGGATTAAGTCAGGATCATTAATCCTCATTTCTGAAGCTTTCATTTCTAGGTTTTTTAAGAAGCGTGAGGGAAGTGGGCTTCTAGATATATTTTTCTGCTTCTAGATTTTTTTCCCCACTTCTAGATTCTCTGCACTTAACAAAGTGAAACAGATTTAACAATCCTTTTGTTCATCTAATGAATTAAGTTAAAAAAATAAAGTATGAACCTGAAAATAACTAGTTGTAAATGTCGATCCTCAGCAACAGTGGAATAAAAAGAATTTAGCAACATTTTTAATGTCAGCCTAATAAATCTTGATAAGCATAGGCTTTCATTTGGGGAAGGGCATGTTGATTTCAAGCCCTAGGTGGCAGACAGACAATTACAGGCCTTCCTTCCCCCACCCCCCACACACTGCATAGTTAAATGCCATTTGCATAAACAAAAGTAAAGATGGGAATACCACTCATGCTGAAAGCACTTCAAAAAAGACCAGTCTGCTCACCTGGAGGGGCTATCAGAGGTCTTCCATTCTCCTGACACCAACCAACTGGCTGGACATAAGGACTATTAACATCACACCTGTGGAAAGAAGTCTGTGTCAGATTATCACCCAAAGCCAGGGAAAGAATCCAATAGTAAAGGCCATCCTGGATATAAAGATACCATGGAAAATTGTACTTCATTGCTTTAAAATTAGAAGTCATTTTTATTACTTTATTTGCATGCTGACTGACAACACTTCTGTTTTGCATAATCTTCTTGAAATTTAAAAGCATAAAAAGGAGTGAAGGATTGACAAGGACCTAAAATGCCAGTGATATCCCCAGAGTGAATATTTTAATGAATTTCTTCTACCAGTTATTGCTAGGACCAAGGGAAAACATTAATGGGACAGTCCAAATTTTAATAGGAAATTCCAATCAAGAATACAAGTGACTGTTTTCCTTCCCTTTCCTTTTCAAAGAATTCAGAATGTTCTCTCTAAGACATATACAATAATTATTCTGTTCTGTTTCTTAGTTCAAAGGAGAACACAGGACTTTGGTCATATAGGCTCACTCAGGACATACTATGAGAAAATGTTCCAAAAATTATTTTTGCTATAACCTCTTCTTCCATATTTCAAGCTTCCCTCCAGTAAACTCTTTCAACTCATGCAGTGTTGGTTTAATGGCTTCATAGCATATTCCTCACAGGCTTTCCAATATTTCATTCTTCTTTTCTTGGGGTCTTTCTTTTATATGACAATCTGAGCTCAACATTTTTCAGGCCAGGAAACTACATGCACACACACATATAACTGGTAATGTCTTAATTTCCTCCTGTTTCTCTTACAAACTTGGCATAATACAATGAAGAACTCTAGACTGCCCACCTTACTTCAGTAATTTCCCGAAGGATGGAAAGAAAGTTCCTTAGATGCTTGAATTCAACAGTGGATGTGTGAGCAATGGTACTGAAGAGTTATCTTCTAAATGCCTAACATGCATTACTGTTGGGACAGAGAGAATATCACCAAACATGAACACCTTAAAAAAAATAAAACACAACTTAGGCGAGTGCCAGTAGCTCATGCCTGTAATCCTACCTACTCAGGAGGCTGAGATCTGAGGATCATGATTCTGTCAGCCTAATAAATCTTGATAAGCATAGGCTTTCATTTTGGGAAGGGCATGTTGATTTCAAGCCCTAGGTGGCAGACAGACAATTACAGGCTGTGAGACTTTTATCTCTGATTAACCAGCAAAAAAATAAAAACAAAAACAAAAAAACAAACCAGAAATGGGACTGTGACTCATTGGTAGAGCACCAACCTTGTGAGTGGAAAAGCCAGGGCCTAAGACTGTAAATTCAATCCCCAGTACCAGCACACACAAAAAAGAAAGAGAGAAAAGAAAACACACCAGTAATCATAACTCTCATCGCGATTGTCGAAGTGCACTCGCAGGCGATCATCCACAATGTCTGCTATGGTTGCCACACAAACCAAGGAAGGGTTCTTCCTATCCACAGCCTCCAGCTTCATTCCCACCTGAAAATCCTTAGGCATTGGCCCATTCTAACATGTACCAGAAGGAGAAGAGGCACAAAAAAGAAACAGCATATTAACAGGGCTGAGCCAATGTCCGTATCTCTACAGTATTTAGGCATCAGTAAAGTCCCTGGAGTATCAATTTTCCACCCTCTGAAAGTAAGCCACAAGTGCCAGGTGAATAAATACCCCCATTCACTAAAAAGGCCAGGCACCCCTTTGGGTGCGCGCGCACGTGCGCGCGCGCACACACACACACACACACACACACACACACACACACCTTTGATCAGACATGATTCCATGTCAATCTGCTTCTAGTAATATGTGGCAAATAATATTTGCTATTCAGTTCAGGGAGGATATTTTTCCTTTATCATCTTCAATTTTCACTCTTTGGTTTAGGGAAATTTGTATTAAACTTAAAACCCAGCACTTTATGAATTAGGACATATCTGTGCTTGAAGCTCCCTATGGAGTTTTGCGTAGTTTCCAAATACCAGTATTTGAACTACTGGTAAGTATAGTCTTGATTTAACTATCAAATATCATTTTTCTCATTAGATCTAAAAATAATAGTTTTCTCAATATTTAAGGGACATATATACACTAAACTAAGAATACAATTTCAGTTAGAAATGTCTCTTTAGTATTAGCATTTAGCATCAACAGTTATAAAACTTCATTCTATGTGTGAATGACTATAACTAGTCAGTCTTAGGATTTAGGATACATACAATATCTGAGATCTAGGAGTTTTTATCTGTTTCTTTACTATCTATTATGAACTACTGATTTTATTTTCCCTTAGCATATTCTATTTTAAAGCATTTTCACATTTAGTTAATTCCTTCTCCTTGACACTCACAGAAACACATTTAACAGGTGTATAACATTCATTTCAAGATCAGGAAATGGAACTTTCTAGAAATTAAGTGAGGTATTTGTACATGGCAGCCCTAGGTGGCAAAGCTAATTCCTGACCCCAAGCTTCAGTTCTCCATGACCCAGCCTCAGGTAGCAGAACCAAGTCCTAACCACAAACTTCTGTGCTGCTATGCCCTCTCCCAGAGTACCTCACACTTCTCTGAGCCCAGAGAGCAGCTTTCTGCCTATTGAAGGTTCTCTGGGTGGCTGGGGACAAGGGTGTCATATGGAGCTCTCTCATCAAGTCCTCACAACACCTACAGTCTATAGAAAATGCTCCTCTTGTCTTTTTTATCTTGCATAAAAGTCTGTAAGCTAGGAACAGCCAAGGTCTACCTAGAGTGGCTTTTGGTTTAAGTTAAGCTTAAAACACTAACCCACTGCAAGCAAGCAAGAATGAAAACCACTTATAAAAAGAACTTTAATTTTAGCAGGATTTCAATGTAAATTTTTCAACTTTAGACATTTAATTGAAGTCTTTAATTATACTTTTGAAGGAAAAAAAAAGGATATGCCTACAGGAAACTGTGGCAAATTAAGTGAGCAGAGTTACAGGAAGTTAAGACTTTCCTAATTCCTTAAAGGATTAAAATACAACAGAATATAAAGTGAATTTGTGAAGAAATTTAAGCTCAAGGGAAAGCCTGATTTATGCCGAGGAAGAAAATACTTACAGAACTTCTGTTTCTGAATAATTTCTTAGGAGCATTTTGTAATTTGCAGGCCTTCAAGTAATCCATCCAAACAAATTTATCTTTTCTATAACCTAAAAAAAAAGACACATTGCTCAAAACAACCACCAGGTATTATCAGATACATATTAAACATGAGAGTTACTATTACTATTCAATCTTCTGCTATACAGCCAATGTTCCTAGCATAGCACAAATAATTTACATTAAGACCTAAGCATTCTACCAATTTCCTCAAATGTGTTTGTTTGTCCATGAGGCACCTTATTACCCACAAACATTTTGGTCACTGAGATGTAGACTTGGTCCCATGCTGGTATGATGCAAGTCTTATCATCATTAAGGCTTTAGGAGACCCTGTGTTGCTCTGGCTCTGAAGAAGCCATGTCACAGAGAAGATGGGAGGCCATACTGCACCCAAAAAGCCTGATACTTGGGAGAATTATAGGAATCCCTTCACAATCCAAAGACCATCTGGCAGCTCCATTAAAAACAAATCTACCTGCCATGTACTCTAAAGTGGCTCACACAGAGCTGGTCCATATAACATGAGCTCAGTAAATATATTCTGATTGAACCTCACATTAGAACATATGCCAAACTCCTTGCCCAGGCTTCAAGGTCCTGGGCTCACCTCTAGTTTCATCTACCTTCTTGCCTGGCTTTTCCACTTTTCTCCTTGAAACTCTACCTCATAGCCATGCCCACTCCTCCTCCATTGTAAAGAATTTTCCTGAAGCCTTGCTCAGTCCTTCCCTCTCTGGAAGGAAAGCTCCATGAAGACAAAGACTGCTTCATTCACTCTGCCATCACAAGCACCATACCCAGTAAGGATTCTATCATACAATCTGAATGAATGAGTCTGTTGCCTGACCAGTAACTATGAAATCCAACAGTCTCAAAAGACAGATAGATTCCAAGAGACATACAAAGTGATTTCTGAGAATAAGAGGACTATGCAGACTAACAATAATCCAATAGAATATCAGCAAGCAGGAAACTCTACAAGGAAGTTGTTAGTGAAAAAACTCCTCAGCTCATATATACAGAGTAAATATAAAGATTCAGACTCCACTTCCTGGCCTAGATTCCTGCATCTAAAATGAGACAAAGATGGGACTTGTATTTCCCAAGAAAACTGTGAATCTTTCCAGTTTCCCGCTTTCCATTATTTCCAAGTTTGCAACAAACTATTCCTATTAAATCAACTCTCTTCACTGTACAGTATCATTGATATAGTGACATATTTCATTTTGACCATGATTTAAACATTAGTTCTATAGTCCTTGTAAGGCTTAATAAATTTTGTAAGAAGATGCTCTTGTAGTATTTTTGTGCCTAATGTACTTTATCAGAATATCTGATCTAAAAGGTTACAAATGCTTTTCTTTTAAATACATTATTCCCCTTCTTTCCTGCCCCCTCCTCCCCTTCCCTCATTTTCCTCCCCCTTTTCTTCCCTTCTTTTCCCCCTTTCTTCTTATCTTACCAGTACCAGGGTTTGTACTCAGGGCCTGAGTACTTGCTCCACTTGCTTGCTCACAATTGATACTCTACTACTTGAAACATATCTCCATATTTGTTTTAAGCTGGTTATTTTGGAGATGAAATCTCAAGAATTTTTCTGTTTAGGTTGGATTTGGACCATAATACTTCAGATCTCTCCTAGATCTACCTGAGGAGCCAGAGCTATAGGTGAGTCACCAGTGTCTGGCTAAAGGTACTTATTTCTAAAGATGATAACACTGTGGGTCACACTTTCATTGTGGAAATCAATTGACACTGGGTTTTCTTGTTAATATTTTATGAACTATTACTAAAATGAAACTGAAATAGTAAGCGATTCTATTGGGTTGGTAGCTGCATCCAGGCTTACCCTTAGGGATGTGTAGTTCATGTTTGGTCCTTCCACACCATCCTACTGGATGAATATCAGGGGAACCAGCATTGATCCAGAAATCATAGCAGCTTAAATAACCATCAAAATGAAGTCTCAGCCGGTAACCACACACCTGCAGCATAGAAAGTTTGTGACCATTCATTAAGTGCCATAAATGTGAAGTGAACGCAAAATTCACAAAATATTCAGATATTTTGTCAGTGCTCTACACATGAGTCCATCCATTCAAATGTTTTCATTTGGGGACCAATTAATACAGTCTATGGCATCAGATTAAAACAAAATGGTGGGGTATGATTGGGTGGGGGGAGGGGGGAGGCTGGGAAGGGAGGTGAAGGGTAAACAAAGGAGGAGGCTGCAATGTTTGGTAAGAAATGTATGCATTATCCTGCCCATGTAATTGTAACCCCTCTGTAAAGTATGTTCTCAAATAAAATAAAATAAAATTAAAAAAAAAAAACTCATGATAATAACTTTTTCTCAAACAATTGCTAAGTAACTGTTTTATATTTTTGTCATGGAATCTTATTTGATAAATTTTTATTCATTAAGTTAAATAATTGGCAAACAATATAAATTATGCATGGACAAAGTTTATCTAACACGAGTTTGTTTTTTTTTTTCAGAAGATAGATCATGGCTCTCTTAAAGAACATTAAAAAAAAAAAAAAAAAATGGTGAGGAAGTAAATAGTCAGGTATCTAGAGTCATCTACCAAAACACAGCCTTCTAGCCAGTCTAAGAATCTGAGATCAATATATGTACATTAATTGACTAATTTAATAATTCAATGCCTGTCAAATATACATTCAGAAACCAAATATCCTGCAGTTCCCCTTGGATTCATATCTCAAGACAAAGCACAGCCTGATTTTAACTCTAACATGTGGACCAGCATACTCAACACTGAAAATAACAAAACTCTGAGAAACATATCCTCTATGCATGCAATATGAGTTTAATAGCTACAATCAATCAAGTAAAGCAAATGAATGTGACTTCTAGGTTCAATGCTGTTAGAAATATAGACATCTTTATTGATTTAATAATACGTTTAGTAAGCATCACATTTTGTAAGCCTTTTACTTTCCTGAATGGTGGGTCAATATATATACTTTTTATAAAATGAACATACTTATATAAATGTATAATTCATGTATGTGAACATAATTCATTGCCATTTCTCACTCCTTCAGCTAATACATAAATAATTATATGTCTGCTAACAGTATTAACAAACATGTGGGACTCATGGATTATTATCAACCTTAGATGAAAACTATTTACCAATTAAGTCAAGAAAACACTAGTCGGTGGAAGTGCTAGAAAATTCATCTTCTGAGTAAGGAAAAACACATTAGGAAACGTATTTTACACATTACCAAACAAAATAAATCCATAATGTACTGGACCTTGTTAAAGATACAATATAACTCAAATTTGTTATTTTCTAGAAAATTCTATGATCGCGTAATCTGCCTAAGACAACACCATCTCTTACCTCAGCTACAGAAAGCACACAGAATACAGATGGATGTCGAGGATCAATGCCTTCTAATCTCATCCCAATCTGAAAACCATTTTCATGCTCCGGAAAGGATTGATCCTAGGAAAATTATGATACAACACAAGTTATTTAAATTGCTTCACAATTTAATGTAAGTTGAACTGTGTCATCATTATCTGGCATCTGAAAAAACAGAAGTCATAAAAGCAGAGAATAGACAAGTAGTTCCCAGAGGTTGGGGTATAAGAGGCATGGGAAATCTCTGATCTTAGGATTATACAGGAGGAATACATGATAGGTATTTATGGTCATTGATATATTTATTAGTTTGATCCAGTCATCCACTATGTAAAAAAGTATCATATTATCATTGTATAATCCACAATTATAGATAACTACAGTTTCTTTAAATGGTGAAATAAAATAGAAATTTTAAAAATGAATTTACTGTATAACTTCAAAGCTCATTAATGTAGTTTAAAAGAGTCCTATATATACTATATATAACTGGCCGTCAGTGATGATTTAATCATGTTAATATTCTCTCAGTTCATCCATGAGATCTTATGAACTTCTCATACATCTCTCTTGATCAATCTTTGTGGCTTACACGAATTATCCATTCTCTATCTTTAACTGGGCCCTTCACTGTTTACAGTAACACTGCTATAGAGAAACTTTCTGTTTTCTAGAAAGGGTGCTACTGGGTAGTCCAGAGTGGCCTTGAACTCAATGTCTTTTTGCCTCTGCATTCCCAAGTGCTGAAATTATACATATACCCAACATGCTTAGTTGAAAGATGTCATTTTAATATGGGAAAGTGTGTTTCCTGCATACTTGCACATTCAGCCTATGAAATCCTTCTAAACTCTAAAACTAGACTGATATTTTCCAGGTAATTTTTTAAACTGTTGAAATTTAGAAGGAACCAAGAGTACAAATTAGAAACAAGTAGCCCCTTCCTAGAACCAGGTATTATTTCTATGGCAAGGGTTTGTAGTCTCCCTTAGTTCTAACATTTTCTGTTCCTTCATCTTTGTCATTTGGAGCAATGATATTTATTTAAGAATACAGTCCTTTCCCATACTCTGATTTTCCCATTAGAATATTCCTCATTTTGCTTTTGTTTAATTTTTTCATAAACAGAGTCAAGTTATATGTATTTTTTTGCTACAATACTACAGAGGTGCTACATCATTCTCAGGATGTCATTTCTTGATGAAAATGTTAATTGTAATCATTCAATCATTCTGCTGTCTGATTTATTTGCTGTATAGTTACACAAGAGTGCACACACATAACATATGAATAGATGCACATGTACATATTCATGTTTTACTGAGTCCTACAGCACATCTCCTGTGATGTCAGGTCTGTTTTTTTCCATTAACACAATAAACAAGCCCACTCAAAGAAAATGAGTTTGTTTCCCATCCTCACTGTAGAAATTTTAGAGGCAACCAGCGGGAAGTGAAACAGATATCATAGCATCCCTTTGCTCCATCTCACATGACCAAAAGGCTGATGATTTGGGGTAAAAAAAGAATAAACACAAGCCAGTTCAGATATTTGTTTCTGTAAAGTTAATCCCCACAAGTTAGACCATAAGGGGTATATGAGAAAAGGATATAAGTTGCTATTTTATAACTGGATGTATTTCTAAAGGAAAAGAGATGCTAAGTCTAGATTCTTAGTACAGTGCTAGTATATTAAGAACAACTGCAAATTTCCTAAAGGTAACTCAGACTGCAGAAAAATGCTTTTACAAACCAGAGTGTTAAACAGGCTATACTGCTGTAGCCCAAGAAAAGGCCTGTACATGTATTAAAAGTTAAGTATTGTATATAAGGCACTTTAAACAGGCTGCCCAGAGACAATGGGCACTACTTAGAGTGCCAATCAATTGTTGTTTATAAACGTCTACTGGGTTTTGTTACAAAACTCTAGCAAATAATTGTTAGTCAATTGTTAACAAGTTATAAGTAATCTCTATCTCATTGATCTCCTTGTTGCTTTAATTGGAAATAAAAAGACTCCTTTTGCCACAGCTCAAAGCCATCCAAAGCACAAAGAATCTCTCCAAAACTCCATCTCCCAGCTAATCAGCACAGAGCCAGGCTGGAGCCATGGCTCAAGACTCACCTCTAAGTATCCAGTGAAAGGCTGAAAGTGGCGTTGGGACTCTAAATGGTAGAGCACTAGCCTCGAGTAGAAATGCTCAGGGACAGTGCTCAGGCCTTGAGTCTAAACCTGGTAGATACCAACTGGGACAAGCTCTCCCAGCAATGGATGCTGAGACACTTGCCAGGACAAAGTCAGTCCTGGCAATGGAAACCATGGAGATGAGTAAGAGGAGATGACATCCTAAATGGAGTCACTTTATGCTCACCCTTCCAAAATTAATCAGAGCTGGGAGATCAAGAGAAATAGCTGCCCACCTAATGTCCATACCTGTCTACCTTCTAACTGGACAAAAGTTACAGTCTTGCCTTTGTTACCGGCTATTTGTATTTATAGTAGCCTCTGAATGGTACTTCCAACCAGTCCATTATGCTCTCCCCTACCCAGTTTCCCAAAAGACCCTAGACACTCCCCGGCCTGGGGCTCCCTATTTTTATTAAACAATGGAGTGGGCAATGTAAGCATTATGCCCACCTTTGGTCCTCAGCTCCACCCAGACCTGAGCTCCTCTCAGTCCTAGAGTTCCTTCCAGACAGCTGGCCCCTCTCTCTCTGCCCAGACCTACCCGGACTCCCCTCTACCTCACTTCCTACCCCCAGACCATGCTGCTACCTTGATAGTGGAGGCTGCCATGTGCTCTCTCTCCGAGGGACATATGGCTCCTTTAATAAACATTTTAATAATCTTTCTCCTGCGCCTGCCTGCCTCTGTGTGGTCCCCTGGAATGGCTGTGATGGATCCTTCCACCCACTCTGCCATCACAGAATGGAATCTGTAATTTAAAATAGTGTAGATTCATTGTTTTCCCTCCAGTGCTGTTGTGGTATATTTTCACGTACAATTGAGATTATTAACTAAAACTGCTTTTGGCTCACAATAATATTTAGTTTTAGTTTTAGTATATAGAGTGTCAATAAGTTTCTGAAAGGTAAAATCATAATACGTGGTACTCAAAGATGTTTCTTTTCGGCCCCGAATCCTATCAACCTCATTCCTCCTAAAACTTCTCGAATAACCATTGTTCCCTAGTTTGTCTTGTGTCTTTGTTTTTTTTTTTTTTTCTTAAAAGATCATGTGCTTACTTTTCTTGTTTTCCCTTTGTTCTTACACACAAGGCAAATACTATTGTGCCTTTCTGTGCATGCTTTCTGTACGTGTACAGAAAAAAAATACATGTCTCCTAGAAAACACCCAACGCTAGCTCACACCAATGTTCCCCCAACTTTGTTTATTATATATATTTTTTTTATTGTGAAAATACCATACAGAGGGGTTACAATTACATGAGAATGGTAATGAGTACATTTCTTATCAAGCATTGTTGCCTCTTCCTTTGTTTCCCCTTCCCATCCTTTTCCTACCCCAACCCTACCCCACTTCCCCCTTCCCCACCCCCTCCACCCCATCCCTGGCCAAAGTTGTAAAGTTCATTTTTCGACATAACGTCTTGTACATCTCATTGTTGCGGTAACAGCTGCAGTGTATTCCATTGTATGTGAGTACCACCATTCATTCAATGCGCCTGGCTTTTCATGTAAACGCGAGGCCATCTTTTAACTCTTTATGAAATGGCTTGTAAAATGCCGTTAAAATCTTTCTTACAGTCACAGATCATTTTGAAGCTCCCAAGGAAAAACTTTAAAGAAGATAAAATCCAAAACTGAAATGGCAAGAATACATGATTTCTCAGGGATATTTTATCTCTAGAGAAATACATGTCATTGTGTCTCCCAGCCCTCTTTTCACATCTCCTCTGTTTTCCAGCAGATTGCATTTAGCAGGCTTGGTGTGCCTGCCTCCTGTTCACTGCTTTGAAATCATCCTGCTCACTTCAACACACCACACACGCATGCCTGTGCAGGCACACACAATATTATTAAGACAGTGAGGAGGTTGAGAAGGGGCATATTAGTAATGCAGAATGGAGAATGAGGAAGCTGTAGAAAGCAACACAACAGCGTTCTATTTTCTTTTTTTTTCCCCACACAATCAAGAGCTGTAGATGGAGGTGTTGGGAGGCTGCATAGTGATGTAGAGTGAGCACACCCGCCTGCTTGGGAAACCTGGCCCTCCAACACCTCACAGCCTGGAGTAAGGGCAGCATGGGCTGCCCCTGCCTATAGCTCCCAACATTTCAGCCAAGTACTGGAGGCTTCCTCGAATGCTGCCATAAAACCAAACACAGCAGTCGTTAACCCTGTGAAAGGCAACATTTCGTGAGAAACATAAGTGCCTTCCATTGTCTGCTTTTTGTGTAATGATTTAGTCATGACATGATTTGACAATAAACAATTTCCTCTTTAAAACAATTATTGTTGTGCTTTATAAAACCATTACTTCACTGAGATTGAATGTCAATATTCAACACAAGGCTTTTCAATTTATTAAATAAAACCCCACTGTATTTCATTATAAGGAAGGGGAGCTAGAAATCACACACTTAAAACAAACAATAAGCTCATGAAACTCACACAAGATCCTAAGGCTTGTAGATCTGATTATTTTAAACACAAAGCTTTTACAATTAAATGAAGTCCACCCAAGCAGGGGAGGGGACTTTCTCCAGGACATACAGCCAGTTTAGTAGCATAATTAATAACTAGCGACGTCAGTTTGGGAAACCTGCCAAACAATGGACCACCTAAGAGGACAGAGCTGGCACTAGAAAACCTGGCCCCTGGCCAGGGATGGCTTCTTTAAACGTATTTCCAAACAAGTGCCATGTGCCCATGGAAACACAAGACAAGTTGTGTTGTTTGGCCATTTTCTTGTCCCAGAATAGAGGCGAAGCAATATTTTCGTAGGAAACTGATTTGTTTTGTCACTGATAATGGAGAATCATTATTCAAGGTTCTATCCTCATAGCAAATGCAGGTACAAATTATGAGTTATTATTTTAAAAGCTTATAAAAATGACTCATGGTGTTAAGGGGGAAAGGCTACACGTAGAGAAAATCCAGACAGGCTGCTGTGAAGCCACATTTAAGGGCAATCCTGATGTGTGTGTCCCCACAGGTGTCTACTCTCTGTGGGTCCCTGTGGGTCTCTGCTCCATGAGTAGCCTGACACCAATGATACAACTCTTGGACAGCTGATAGAGTGTGTAAGAAATGCAGCGCATTGCACATGATCATGAACACAGATGGTACATTGTGACAATTGCTCACTGATCCAATACAGACTGTGAAGGGTAGATGGCCACAATCATTAGCAGAGCATCTTCCAAGGTTTGCCAGGAGAGCACTGAGGTGACAGGGTCATGGCTACATCTGAACGCCAGCAAGTGCTGGCCCAGGCCACAGATGTGTCCACATTATGCTGATATTAAGTCAATGTTGAAAGAATGGGGGAAATCTGACATACAGTCAAGCCCCAGACTCAGAGGCCCACACTCATAGCACACTATGCAGCCCACTGGGCCAGGCCGTCAGCCTCTGATGATGAAAACGGCCTCTGCTGCCAGCAGGGGAAGAGATTCATGGAAGGTCTGCATGTGGATGATAAAAACAGAATTTATTATGATGCCAAAGACTATTTCCATAAGTACGGCAGCCTGCTTCAAGGGTTTTATGTCACCAACATCTGCACATCTTACATTGTCCTAATACACATCTCCAGGGCTGAAGCATCACAATTCCAAATGTGAAGCAGGAGACATCAGAGGTCTTATAAAGGCAAACTATAGTATAAGAAGCTTGATCACAGTAGATTTAACAACATGTCAGCATCAAAAGATTTTCTCTACTCACAGGGGAAACAAAATCAGTCTTGCAATTGATAGTGTAAAACATAATTCAAGCAGGGCACAGTGGCTCATACTTTTAATTCAAGATTCCTGGGAGTGATCAGAAGGGTAGAAATTTGAGGACTACCTTGGCAAAAAGTTAGCAAGACCCAATCACAACTAATAAAATCACAACAAAAAATCTCCTATTTATACTTTCCTGCTATTACAGAAACTTTTGGACCAAATGCAAATATCCTATTTAAAAAAATAACTAAGGCTATGGCTCAAAGTAAAGACTTGTATAACTTACATGAGGCCCTTAGTTCAAATCCCAGTACTAGCCCCCTCACACACATACACAATCAAAAGTGTCAGAAGAAAAGATGAAGAAATAGCTCTTTAAAGCAAAAACAAATAATAATAATAAACCAGTGGTAGAGCACCAGCCTTGACCAACAAAGCCAAAGACATAACTAGTAAGATAAATGGAAAGCCCAAAGTGGGAGATCTTTGCTAGTTATGCATCACAGCAGGGCCTCATATTTAAAATTTACTTAGAGCTCAAAAAATTAAATTTCCCCAAAACAAATCCTCAAAGAGAGGACACCCAATCAATAAGTGGGATAAAGATCTAAGGAGAGCTTTCCCTGAATAAGAAATAAGAATGGCAATAGATGTGTGACAAGATACTCTACATCTCTTTCCATAAAAGAAATGCAAATCAAAACAACATTGAGATTCCATCTCACCCCAGTTAGAATGGCCATTATCAAGAAAACTAACAATAATAGATTCTGGCAGGGATGTTGCCAAAAGGGAACTACTACAATGTTGGTGGGAATGTAAACTTGTTCAACCAGTCTGGAAAGCAGTATGGAGGTTCCTCAAAAGACTAAACATAGAGCTTTCCTATGATCCAGCAATCCCACTCCTGGGCATTTATTCAAATGACCACAAACCAGGCCACTCTAAAGCCACCAGCGCAACCATGTTCACTGCAGGATTGTTTACCAAAACTAAGATAGGGAATCAACCCAGATGCCTCTCAGTGGAAGAGTAAATCAAGAAAATACACAATAGAATTCTATGCTTCCATCAGAAAGAATTACTCTGCCACATTCATAAGGAAATGGAAAGACTTGGAAAAAATTATATTAAGTGAAGCAAGCCAGACCCAAAGAAACATAGGTTGCATGGTTTCCCTCATTTGTAATAATTAGAATGTGCCTATAAATCTATAAGCAAACCCAGTGGATAATAAAAGACAAAAATTGTACTTGGGCATGGTTAATTAAACAGGACTCTAGACATTCACATACTGAAACAAAGGAAGATATTCTTAGGAGAAGATCACAAAGGTTCAATAGGTATGTGCATATGATCACATAAAATGAGGCTTATCAAAATGAATTCCAAGAAGTGGAAAAAAAGAGGTTTTTCATTTTACATTTTGCGGGTTTTTCTTTCTATTTTTCTTCCCTTTTGTCACTGTATTTGATTTCTGTACCTTCTGTCTTGTATCTAAGTTTATCTGATTTGGGGAGGGGAACGGGAAGCACAGAAACAGTGGGGGGAAAGGTAAATTAATTCACCAGTGGTACATACTAGACACTTCATTGGAAATGAACTATGCAACTCATGGGGTGGGGTTAGGGAAGAAAACCACTGTGAGAAAATGAGGGAGTGGGTGACACTGCTCAAAAGAAACATACTTAATACCGGACTTATGTAACTATAACCCCTCTTTACATCACCTTTACAATAAAAAAGAATGCTAGGGTCTTGAGTTCAAAGCCCAGTGTCAGCACCCCTCCACCACCAACCCCACACAAAAATTCCTTTTATTGTTTGTTTGTATATTCTTACAAGGCACTGTATACCATAGTCATCCTGACTACAATGATACAACACCAAATCATTACAAGTGGTGTGCCTAAAGAGAGCCAATGAGCCAAGAGCTGGCAGCTTACACCTGGAATCCTAGCTACTTAAGAAGCTGAGATCTGTGGATTGTACTTTGAGCCAGACTAAGCAGGAAAGCCCACAAGACTCTTATTTCCAATTAGCAGCCAAAAGCCAGAAGTGGAAATGTTTCAAGTGGTAAAGTGCTAACCTTGAGCAAAAAGCTCAGGCAGCGCCCAAGCCCTGAGTTCAAGCAAGAAAAAGAAAAAGAAAACAGAATCATGACTGTATTTTAGAAAGATCTCACTATTGGTAGCATAGGTAATTCAACAGAAGGGTTTCATTGCATATACAAAGAGCCTGAAGAGTTTTCCACAAAGAGCTCCATTTGCATAGTCAGTAGAGAACTGATGATCCAAATTCAAACCCTGATATGTGCACAAACCTATACAAGAAATCCAGAAGGCTGTAACTGCTGTGGCAGGTGACAAGGAGGCCTTGACTAAGGCAGGGCAGGGGCTTTGGGTGGAGAAAAGGGTCCAGGCCACTGTGTTCAAGGGGTAAAACAGGCAGCTCCTGGTACCTGGCTGAAGGAGGTGGTCAATTTTAAATTAACATCCAAGTGTCAAGCCTGGAACAAATCCCCAAACTTTCCAGTGTGATTATTCTTACTTTCATTAGGTGAACATAGCTTCTTATACCTTCCAAGACTTTATGAACAACTCCAGAACTTACATCATTGTACCTATTTGCTTTTTTTCATAGTAGTTACTTTTGAGTTCCAATTTTCTGTTGCTTTCCTATAGCCTTAGTGGTAGTCCAGGTAAAGGACCTTTCCATCATGAAAGTCTTCTCTCTGCAACACACTGGGAAACCGAGGTGGGTCACAAATCCTTCCTGCTTCTTTCTCAAGGTTTATAATTGCCACCCAAGTGTGATCAAGAATTGAGATTCCTCCCCCTTGGGATTTTCTTTTGTTTGAATCATGGAGAAATTGAGAATTTACACACACACTTGCACACACTCATGTACTCACACGCAAAATTATTATCTCTTCAAGCTATACCTTGATAGAATTGTTTCTAATGGTGGGGATATAGGGATATTCTTGGTGTTTTTAATGATTAAGAAGCCTAATGTTATATAAAATGTTATATTTAAGTGGTTATAAGCATTCCACTAAGAGTACTAACAGTCATTTTCATTGAATGTTAAAGGGGTTATGATTCAAAAAATAACTGTAAGTCACATGAGGTTCCTTCAAGGGAATATACTATTGATCAAAGTACCAAACATATACTACATTTTGGATACGAACAAGCAGGACACAGGGCCATTAAAGCTGTTCATCACAGCTCTGTGGGCTAGGCTCTGCTCTTGCAAAGTAACATCTACGTCTGCCATCTCTCTCCTATCCAACCATCAACCAAGGTAGCCAACCAAGTATTCCTATGCTTTTGCTTTAGAGACGCCCTTGTATGTCCAACAACTTTTTCATTGTTTAATTCTGAACTCAGAAGTTCAACTGTTGCAACATTATACCAAGACACATCCTACAGACAGAGGACATGAACTCAGGGCTCAAAAACAGCATACCCAATTACGTTAATGCAATTCTTTGTGAGTTTATATGAAATTTAGCCACATAAGAAAAATTAGAATACTAACTGCTGACTGTATTCTCAGAGAGAGAGAGAGAGAGAGAGAGAGAGAGCCCACACATATCAAAGCAGGGAACCCACTGCTGGGCCCAGGTAACCTAAGACCATCGACAATGAGAACCCATTAGCACAACATTACACAGAGGAAATTTTTGCAATTTCCCCCCATCTGAATAGATTTCTTGAATTCTCTGGTCTAGTAACCTAAACCATAAACCCACTTTTTTTTCCAAATGACTTAACTGTTTCAGAGGTGGGGGCTGGAAGGAGACAAGGATCCTCCTAAGTTGTTTCATTTAACAATAAGAGTCTTGTCTACCTTTCATTCTGAATGCCATGCTTTGCTCCTTTTAATTCTCATCCTTCTGAAGATCTCTGGGCTTGATGCTCAGCTCCTAGCTCCCAGCTGGTATTGCAGATAAGTAGCCACTCCAGGGGCTCTAGATCCCCCACCCCATCTCCAAAAACAAGAAGCAGCTCTGTCTAGCTACAACCTTCAGATCAGCAGCCCTGGTGCTTTAAATCTTAGCATTTCAGAGAAGATCCAGAACACAAGGAATGTATCTGAGCCACAAGATCAAGAGGAACCTTCAGTTTTGTCCTACAACTTATGGCCCTGGAGATTGTGAGGAATGAATAGGAACAAGAATCTCCTCTGCTCCTCAGAAGCTCAGCAATTACCCAGCTTAAAGAAGTCACAGCATCAAGCTTCACTGCATGTTTAAATGGGCTTTGTGAGCTTACTGATGATTTAAGCCTCAGCCAAACATCTGAACATAATACACACAGCACTTTCTCAACAAATGTTTTTACTCCCCTAAGAGAAGTGTTAAACACCAATGAAGTTGCCTTCAAACAAACAGGGGACAACAAAATACATACATAAGACAAAAATAGGCAAACAAACACTTTAGCAAATCAAAAGAACATATGGGTTGAGATTATAACTTGGAACTGACATGTCAGCATGTGTGAGGTATTTCCCCGTGGTTTAAATAAATATGAAGCAAGCGATGTACATTCACCATGTGGCTAATGATCAGGGCTTCAAGGGTCCTCTTAAGAAAGCTATATGAGGATCGTGTTTTTCAATGATTTTCAAGAAATGTGGAAGCATGCTCACCACACAAAGGCTTGAAATCTGATTGAACTGGTTCGGCTGGAAAGGCTCTGGTGTGTCAGATGGTTTTACAGGGAGTTAAAAGCAGAAATTTTCACAGGAGCTTCTTTCTGCACCTGCAGAGCTAAATACAACCCAGACTTCATTGAACACAAAATACATACGCCCAGGTTTCTCAGATTTTACTTAGAAGAAAAAGAGAATTTTTAAAATATACATGAGATCTAGAAGAGTTATAGGGAGGGGGGAGCTTTTCGTTCTGCTGAGGAGCTTTTCGTTTTGCTTAGACTTCAAGTAATGAAGACAAGAGAAAACAGGCCTATCTTTGACGGAGGCTATCTTCAATTAGAGGGCAGAACTAGGAAGTTGTCCTGGTTTTTCCTGGCCTCTCGCCATATAAATTCAACCCTTTCATCCCAGAGAAGGCTAGAGTTTCCTTGTCAGGGCACAAAATCATAACAGAGTGTACCAGAATTTAATGGGAGGACACACAGAAAAGTGAAGCATGCAGCATCCAAGATAAAGATGGAATTGAAGGTGGCAGGGGAGGACGCATGCACTACAATTTGTGTACTTATGCCTTGATTAGGTAAGGAATTCATCTTAAGATAGTCCTCCTGTGTTCAGGAGAGAAAAAGACAGTGTAAGAAGGGTGAGATGTGGGAAAGACTTAATGGGCAGCAGTAAGAGGTTGAATGGAGTGAATGATAGTGGTAGCTTCTGGGCCAGGTACTTGCCATGAAGGCCAAGGATCCAGATGTTGGAGCTCCCTCAATGGACAGGTCAGGTCAGAAGGAAGCTTAGAATGTGATTGTGACCAAATAGGCAACACTTGATTTGGCAAGTGAGTCCAAGAAGACAGGGCCAGGCCGGTGTTCTTAAAGAAGCGGGAGATGAGACCACACGGGGCCATCAAGGAAAAGGTAAAAAGCCTCTTGGAAGGGCAAGGGACTAGGACAGAAAGAAGTGCTTATACTAAGCGAAGAGAACCATATATCAGGCACAATCATTACCTTGGACATTTTAAGAGATAGAAGTCTTCCAAAAATCTCTGAACAGTAGGTGATCACTTACCATTTTCAGTTTAATAGGTAGGGTCAGAAAGATGCATCCTAGAAGAAGAGAAGACAGGAAGGCTTCCCAAGGCATGCAGAGATAATAGGTGCCTCCCCCAGGAGCCATACAGCTGAGAGGAATTAAACAAAGAGGAAAGAAAGAAACCCAGTCAAGCTTTAGGGAGATTATAAGTCCACCAAGAGATAAAATACACCTATAAGCAATCAAAGAGAAGAGCTTAAAAGGCTGCCAAAGATGTTAAATACACAGATGACACACAGAAGAACACATCACAAAGGCCGCTGCACCTCTACTGTGCAGGAAAGGCCAGGTAAGAAGCTTGAGTTAAAATTTATGTTTAAAAAAATATCCAGGGCTTCGTACTAAAATCAGGCAGTAAAGGTAAAGACTGAGAACAGCACTGGAATAATTACAGGGTATTCTTAAACTCACTGGATGAATTGGCATGTACTGAGCTCAGAGACCAGGCAGGAACCAAGCCAGCCTTTCAAAGAGACAGAGATGGCAGCCTAGGCCACAAGGCTGATTCCTGTTTGCACACTAAGAATAAAAACTGTGGGTATCAGGGAACAGCACCAGGTCTGAATCCCTAGGGGGAAGTGGGAACAGCACTGTATAGCCTTGGGCTGGAAACGGAGGAAACTGGAGCCCTGGGAGTAGGCTGAGGACAGATCTCAGAAGAGAAGTGAAGTTCAGAAGAGTAGAACTAAAAGAGATTGGGAACAAGCAGGACCAGAGAGCAAGGGTAAATGACTCCTGGGAGAGAGAGGCTGAGATGAGGCCTGGCATGCATCTGCTGTGGAATCCTTGGAGTCACTCCCACAGACAGTTTCAGACAATGGCGAGATAGAAGTCAGGACCGACGGAGATGGAAAAGAAAGGTTTGAAAAATCAAGGAAAGAAGAAAAAGGCTCTAAGCTTTCCAAAATCTGGCCTGCGCTGAGAAGATGAGTCAGTGAGGAAAATGTAGAGTCCAGGGAAGAATTTGTTATTATGGGACCTACTTAGGATTTTTTTTTTTGTCGGTCGTGGGGCTTGAACTCTGGAGCTAAGCATGGTCCCTCAGCTTTTCAGCTCAAGGAGAGCGCTCTACCCCTTGTGCTACAGTGCCACTTCCGGTTTTCTGGTGGTTTATTAGAGATAAGAGTTTCATGGACTTTCCTGCCCAGGCTGGCGTTGAACCACGATCCTCAGATCTCAGCCTCCTGAGTAGCTAGGATGACAGGCGTGAGCCACTGGCACCCAGCTACTTAGGAAATTTGTCACCTAAGGGAAAGGAAAGAGAAAGGAAACAAGGAAGCCCAGCTAACTGGCAATTGGGGCATGAGGTGGGCAATGGAAGAAAAGTTCTAGCCAGGTGGGAAAGGAGAGACTCTCGAGCACAGGAAAACAACAGTGGATCAGTGACAAGAGGCCTTTCCCAGGATGGTGTGGGAGAGGCCAGAGCAGGTGCACAAAGTAATATTTTGCAGGAAAAAGCCTAAGGTCCATCGACTATATATCCATGAAGAAGTGATGGCTTCTATTAGAGGTAGGAAAGAGTCCTGTAAGATCAAGACTGCTTTCCAAGGAAGAGAGTCCAGGCTTATGACAAAGATGATGCCAAGATGATGCCCACCCAACTAGGGCTCTGGATGTGCCATGCCACCAACCTGTGGTCCTCGTGTAGCAATGCGGGCACCAAAGACAAACATGACACAGCCACACAGACCTGCCTGTGCAGCAGGCATAGAGCTGCAGGCAGCAGGGTGGCCAGGGAGATGAGGATCTCAGTGACAGGGTGGTTAACCTGAAGGACATAGACACCACACCGAGGCTGGCCAGGAGAAATGTGAAGCAAGTAGAGAAAGTGGAAGAACTAGAAATCTTAGAAGCAAAACGGGTTCTAAGAGAATGAGAGAGGGAAAAGTCTGGAAGATGAGCTAGTAAGATTAGAGCCCCCAGTGCGGAAAAGATTCAACTACAGCTTGTGAAATGTGGCCAGGCAGGGGATGGGCTGGATTGAAAAAGGAGAGAAATGTCCCTTGAAAGCACTGAAGGTACCAGGGAACTGGACAGACTGTCACATGGGCATAGGTGTCACAGGAGAGGAACATGGCTGGAGTGAGGGAAAACAGGACGGAGTGCATGGAGGTGAATAGTATAAGAACAGACACACACATGTGCACATGGACATACTCATGAAGCACCTAGAATGGAAATGGTGGAATAAAAGCACCTAAAACCACACATGAGGAGGAGAAGGAGGTAAGGCTAGACATGCAGCAGAAGAAAGAGTTGGTAGGGAGCTGGAGGACTAGGCCTGCCTGCCTACAGCCCTGAGGGATGGAGGCATGGACATGGGCAGTGTACATAGACAGTAAACATAGACAGCAGGGACACTGAGGAGGAGCAGGAGGGAACAGCAGTGTAAACTAAGGCAGCTTTGGCACAGTAGAATAATCTGGATGGAACTCACTCCTAAGAAATTCCTAGGACCAGGATCAGGGCTGCCACCAGCCATAAAAAGAGGATGCGGCCTGCACTAGGCAGAAGAATGTCACTTTCAAAGTTGCACCAGGTGCTATACACCACACGTTGTGCTTAAGTAACCTTACCTGCAGACAGGGCCTTGCAGAGCAGGTGGAGCAAAACATCCTGAGATGGGAACACTATCCTGGGTATCTGATGAGCCCAATCTCACCCCCAAAGGTCTTTATCCAAGAGAGGCACTAGAGCCCAGAGGGAACATGTGACAAGGGACATGTGAACAGAAGTGGGAATGAGGAAGGGTAAGCAAAGAGATTCTCCCCCAAGAGCCTGCAGAGGGAGGACAGCCCCACAGAGCCCATTCAGACTTCAGACTTTCCCAATTGCGTCGTAAGAAATCTGCACTGTCTAAGTTATCACATGGATGGTGGTTTGCTATAGCAGCGTTAGGAAACTAGCGAAAGAACTTAACTACATAGATTTCAAGTTAAACCTCTATTACTAAAGCGTAAAGCATCTATATAGAAGTCCAAAAAGATTTTAACTTTTCTTGTAGTGACTTCTTGTTCAAAAATACACAATTATTTCAAAAATGTAGATGCATCCCCAATTTGCTAGGATCTAAGTGTGAATTCTGCCTGTCTTCCCAACAATCTCATGCCAGCCAAGGCATCAACAACACATCTGGCCTTCAGGCCAAGGGGGAGCAGTTTGGTGGTTCTTGCTGTCAGCACACAAGGCAATGCAGATCTAGACTGGCTGTGCTCCTGATTCAAGACAAGCAAGGGCTGTGGCTGGTGCAAAGGCTGGGGGGCTGCTCCAGGCCAGAAACAAGGTCTCGGTTCTTCCTGCAGGAACTGAGCAGGCACCAGCTCTTATTCCCACCAGGACATGAGGGCACGTCACCAGGCCAGAGTGAGCATGCTGTCTGGGCCATCTTAAAAGAAGATGTCAGGCACCTACAAGGCTCAGCGACACAAACACAGACAGGAAGAGCCAGAGCTTGGAGCAGGCTGACAAGCCCCAGAAGAAACGGGTTTGATGCACATCTGCATCACACTGGAGGACTTCAGGTTTGAGCAGACATATATGGACCAGAGGTGATGAGCACCAAGGTAAAGAAAATGTTCCAGAAAACTACATGGGATAGTGAGTGAGCGTGAGAGAATTAGCAGAAGGTGTAAGAGAGAAACACATTTAATACCAACCCTCAGGCAAAAAGAAAAAGCAGTATTTAAAAACTTCAGACCAATTCAAGATAGTAGTCACATATCACCAATAATCAAGCAAAAATGTTTTAAAATCTTCTCTGTCAACAGAAGGTGTTTATACACTTGTATACTCATTATCCCAGATGGTTAAATAAATTATAAAATATGAAACACTTTCTTTGGTTGTACACAAAAAGAAACTTAAAATAGATCTATAGGTAGGCAAAAATCCTTGTGTGCAAATAAAATATGACATACTTTCCTTAAAGTAGTATTACACACATTTTCTTGGTAGAATATGTATCTGACATGAATTGTGTATGTATATATGATGGAATTAGGAATATGTAGGGTAAGTGGCTTTGGTAAGTCATCTAAAACTTGAATGTCATTATGGAAATGGTATCTTAAAAATAAAGTTCTACGTTCTTGTCTTCAGAATAGTTTTCTATCTAGGTATGCAAACTATTTTAAGTGTTATTTTCCACACTTCAGTGACTAAAGCTAGAGAGTTCCATCACATTGGCAGACCTGAATGGATAATACTAACAGAACAAAATGAGCATTTGCAGTCAGGCACAAGATGTCAACAGGAACCTAAGTTCAGTTCAGTACTCCTCCTTGGAAGGCTGACAGGAACCTGCCTTTGTTACCAAACTGAAGCTGTCAAATATAAATCATGGGGTGTTTTTTTCTTAAAACTTAAGTGCCAAGGGCTGGGAAGGTGGCTCAGTGGCAGAGCGCTTGCCTTGCATGCCTGAGGCCCTGGGTTCGATTTCTCAGCACCACATAAGCAAAAAGAAAAAAGCCGGAAGTGGCGCTGTGGCTCAAGTGGTAGAGTGCTAGCCTTGAGCTGAAGAGCTGAGGAACAGTGCCCAGGCCCAGAGTTCAGGCCCCACGACCAGACCCCCCCCCAAAAAAAAACAAACTTAAGTGTCAAGATGGAGTAACAGTATCTTGAGCAAGCCTAGACAGCAAGAAGATCAGGCCGAGTCAATGGGGAGCAGCACTGCTCTCCTCACTCAGTGTCAGATGAAGTCTCCTCTCATCTTTGGGGTACTAACAAGTCCACTCCACGGACTTTACATCACCAACCAACATCTGCTTCATATTGCTATGGTTTTGTTTGTTTTGGTGATGGTGGTGGTGAAGGTAGTTTGTTGATTTAACATTTTTTTCCATCCTAGAATGGCTAAATATCACCGTTCACACATTTACAGTTGAGTCATTAGTCAAGGAGCATCCATGAGCATGGATGTCCTGTCCTCAGCACTCTGTAGTCTCCCAGACCCTCTGCCTCCATGGGTACTCTTCACCCAGCCTTACTGGCCATGAGATCCTCTTTCCTTCATTCAGTAAATAAAAGGCTTTAGCTTCTCACTATAGATCAAAATCATAGAATGTGTTAAATCCAATGCAATTTTTTCATATAAACTTCTGAAACATTGCAAACACACCAAGAAGCATTAGAGCAGCCACACACACACACACACACACACACACACACACACACATGCATGCATGCACACACACACATCTTGGTTAAGGCTGATCCCTATTGCTGCAAGACTTGGGGGCTGGCAGTCACAGTCAATAGCTGCATTGTACATCCTTCTAGTCAGGAATAATGTGATTTATGAGTCCAATATCTCATTTGACACACCCTACCATGCAGCTCCTTAAAACTGCCCGAGGTGGCCCTTGGGAGGACATGTATAAGTGATACTAGGTAAGGTGCATGTTTAGTATATACACATCACATCCTTTGCCTTATATGCACATGTTAGTTAGTGTTCCCAGAATCCAATGATGAAGGGAAGGGACACTCTTTACCTCAGAGATGAAAAAAAGAAAACATTGTACCGGGATGGCTGAAAGACTTGTTTACATCTGAGAGCCAGTAAGTAGCAGTAACAGGGCGGCAAACCCAGGTTCCAGTGCACACTCTGATCTCCTGCGCTGCATCATTGCCTAGCCCAGTCTACAAGTTCGAATGGGTCAACTGGCTATCTAGGCAAAAGTAGTCATTTTAATTAAATGTCCCAAGTATGGATTCCTGGCAATACTCTTAAGACTTTCAGTGGCTGACCTTGGAAAACAGCTCCACAGGTGCAGCTGTGGCTTTTTGTTCTTTTAGGTACTGCTCCCAGGACCACGCTTCCTGTGTTGCTGTAGAAGGTGCTGGAAGAAAAAAAAAACACAGTGATTAATGTAAAGCAATACAGGACAAAAGAGTAATAACATTTAGTGGAAAGTAAACTCAAGGCGCAACCTAATGAGTGGGTGATCAAAGCCTCTCATGAGAGACTCAGCCTGGACTGTGTGAACAGTTAGCCAAAACACCTCCCCACTCCTCACTCTACTTACTGTCCCTATTTGGGGAGAGGGTGAAGAACAGAACTCATCCTCCTCATAAAGGTGCAGGTGAGCAGTTACAGCATGCTCTCGAGGATGGCAGGCAAAAGGATTTGCTTAATTTTAAGGTAACTAGCCCGAAAACTTCCATGCTTCTTTTTGGTGTGAATGTCAGTGGGTACAACCTGTCAGAGGCAATATGGCAGTATTTGTCAAAAAGCCTCAGAATTTTCCCACAGTTGGAATCAGAAATTCTCCCTCCAGGATTTGTCTTAATGAAATCACAGCTGACCTGCCACAGGACAAAATGCAGGGTTTTCTGCTCTAAGTCTGCCTAATAATGAAACATTGCAAACAAATTAGAGGTCTACCAAGGGGAATTAATTAAATGTCATTTTAATAATAGGCAGGAAGATTGCACTGTGGAAGGTTGCTGAATGGCTAAGAAACATTATGTTAATGATATACTGTTAAATGGGAGGAAACGGTTAAGGAAACAAAATGATCCTTTTTGGTAAATATTCAATGGATTAAAATGAGACTAAAATTTGTCAGTTGAAATCTTCAAAAAAGTATTTTTTTCAAAAAAAATCATATTATCCTTTTGCATGAAATTGCAGAGCTTCTGCATGGCAAAGGACATAGCTAGCAAGATCAATAGAAAGCCCACGGATTGGGAGAAGATCTTCACTACCCATACAACAGACAAGGGTCTCATATCTAAAATATACCTGGAACTCAAAAAATTAAATTGCCCAACAACATATCCTCAAAGAAACAACTGCCCAATAAATAAGTGGGCTAAAGACTTAAAGAGAAACTTCTCTGAAGAGGAAAGAAGGATGGCCAATAGACACATGAAGAAATGTTCAACATCCCTAGCCATAAAAAAATGCAAATCCAAACAACACTGAGATACCACCTCACCCCAGTTAGAATGGCTATAATCAAGAACTAATAACAACAGATGCTGGAGGGGATGTGGACAGAAGGGAACCTTACTGCATTGTTGGTGGGAGTGTAAACTTGTTCAACCACTTTGGAAAGTAGTATGGAGGTTCCTCAAAAGACTCCACATAGAGCTCCCCTATGACCCAGCAATCCCACTTTTGGGCATTTACCCAAATGTTCACAAACAAGACCACACTAAAGCTACCAGCACAACTATGTTTATTGCAGCATTATTTACCATAGCTAAGATATGGAACCAACCCAGATGCCCCTCAGTAGATGAATGGATCAAGAAAATGTGGTATATATACACAATGGAATTCTATGCCTCCATCAGAAAGAATGACATTGCCCCATTTGTTAGGAAATGGAAAGACTTGGAAAAAATTATATGAAGTGAAGTAAGCCAGGCCCAAAGAAACATAGGTCCCATGATTTCCCTTATTTACAATAATCAGTGTATGTCTGAGTCCAGCAGAAACGGTCAGATAAGTTGATGTTAGGGGAATGAACCCCAAGATAAGCATTCAAATGTTTTTTGTTTTTGTTTTTCCTTTCATGCAATTGTTTCTATTATATTTATAAGATGATTTCTGCGTTGCTTTGTATGTCCCTTCCCCACAAATAATAATAATAAAAAAGCCACAGAAGATGGACTATCATGGACATGTAAGAAATTTACCTTTCTATACACGTTTTCCTTAGCAGGTATTGGGCTTGAATTCTGGGCCTGCGTGCCATCCCTCAGCTCTTTAGTTCAAGGCTAATGCTCTACTACTTGAGCCACAGTGCCACTTCTGGATTTCTGGTGGTTTATTGGAGACAAGAGTCTCACGGACTTTCCTGCGCAGGCTGGCTTAGAACTGTGATCCTTAGATCTCAGCCTTCTGAGTAGCTAGGCATGAGCCACGGGTGCCCAGCTGTCACTTTTTGAATTAATAAAAACAAGTACATATAAATTACTATATACTTCAAACAATCATCTATTTATATATTTATAAAACACTTCTACTGTGGTAAATACTATGAACATGTGTGCCAAACACAAAGGCAAATGTGTTTATACAGAAAATTAACCAGAGAAGGAGAAAACAAAGGAGGAGGCTACAAGGCTTGATAAGAAATGCACTCATTATCTTGCCCATGTAATTGTAACCCCTCTGTACAGTATTTTCACAATAAATAAATAAAAATTAAAAAAAAGAAAATTCACCAGAGCCTGTAATCCTAGCTTCTCAAGAGGCTAGCATCCAGAGGATTGCTGTTCAAAGCCAGTGAGGAAAATATGAGAGAAAATTACGAAAGTCTCTGTCTTTAAAATATGCAGCAAAAAGCTGGCTTGGAAGCATGGCTCAAGTAGCAAAGCACCAGATAAACAAGTGAGCAAAAAGCTGAGTAAGAACAAAAGGCCCTGAGCATAATGAAAGAAGGGTGATAGGAATGAGGGAATGGGAGGGGAGGAGAGGGAAGGGAAGGAAAAGGAAAGGAAGGGAAAGGAAGGGAATAAAGAAAAGAGGAAGGATTAGAAATAAAATATTAACAGTATTGGGATAGTGGAATCTGGGCTATAGGTGATAGGATGAATGTAAATAATTCTTTGTATGTTACTTTTTATACTTCAAAAACTCATATTGTTCTTTTATCCCATACACAGCATCCTTGGAAAGTCTGATGGAGCATCCTAAGAAGTAACAAACATTTATCTTGCTTGCAATGTTCCAGGAGAAGGTACAGATGGTCAGAGGTCAGACCTGTATCAGCACTGGTGGTGACCAGTGGCCAAACACGTGAGCCTCTCAGGACAGTAAACTAACCTGACGGGACTACAAACACAATACAAGTTGTGTAGGGGGATTTATATAGACATCCGTTCATTTACAAGGTGTTTTCTTACCTTTCTTGTAATGAAAACTCACTGTCCACTAGAATAAATGTAGAACCCTTCCTCTGGTCTAGTAGATGAAAAGTATTTGTCATTAACAAAGAATCTAAGTTTGGATAATAAAAGAAAAATGCTATCAATTTATAGCTTCAACACAGAAAAAAAAGTACGAGAGTTCAACTTTACCATCTGTCATAATATTAACCAGTTACTCCCCAAAATACAGTACCAAAGTAATAGAATTCTGAAGTCATCAAGACTAACAGAATTATCATCAATGACTATGAAATGATGATTCATGTCTATAATCCTAGCAACTCAAGAGGCTGAGATGTGAAGGATTGAGGTTGAAAGCAAGGCCAGAAGAAAAGTCTAAGAGACTGGTATCTCCAATTAGCCAGCAAAATGTTTGGCTGGTGGTGTGGCTCAAGTGATAGAATGTTAACCATGAGCAATAAAGATGAATGAGTGTAAGGCCTTGTGTGAATTCACGCCTTGTTACTGAGAAAAAGAAGAAAAAAGTGGAGGTGGAGGAAGATGAGAAGGGGAGGCAGAGAGGAAGGATAAATAGGAGAAAGAGGATGAAGAACAAGGAAGAGGAGGTAGAGGAAGGGGATAAGAAGGAAGAGGAGGATGAGGAAGAGAAAAAGGAGGAGGAAGATTAGGAGGGAAAGGGAAGGAAGAAGGAAGGAAGGAAGGCAGGCAGGAAGGTGGGAGGGAAGGAGGGAGGGAGGGAGGGCAGGCAGGAAGGCAGGCAGGAAGACAGGCCATAGATATATTTTCTTGCTATGTTTGGAAATGTTGTGGCATCCTGTCCTGGTGGAGATCTCTACTAAGAAGCTTCTGGTGTGTGGCCATTTCTGCATCTCACCACATGACATTTCTTTTGCCAAAGAGAGAAAGCAAACACTCCGGTCAGATTAGTTAACTTCCCTGTTTTCACACAAGGATTTTGCTGCAGTATAATTATGTGCTTTTACAAGAAAACATTGTGGCAGCATCAACTCAAAGGCAAATATAGATCGCTCATTTTCTCCAGCAGCTGTGTTCTCTAAAAGATTGTGTGTAATTTCTCACTTTAATCAGATTTCCGATTGTTATATATTGTCATTTCACCAGAAGTAAATCATATCTCTAAGAACTCTTTTATGATTACATAAATAGGCAGAAAGCCTTTAAAATTTATCATAAAAAGAGTACATAATATCAGACAATAAAAACTTCCCATGAATTACCAACTTTACTAAAGGCATAGAATTATTGTCCAGTATGAGGCCTGGCAGGTTCTTCCTAACAGAATCCCAAAGGCCTTGTGTCTCCATAGTTTCTCCCTGCAGTGCTTTCTCCTTCCCTTGGAAAATACATTGGTTGCAATTAGTTCACTTTTTTTGTCTTGATATAGGGGACCTTGCTATGTTTTCCAGGCTGGCCTGGACCTACAATCCCTTAGTATCCCCAGGGCTGGGCAGCAGGAAGATGAGCCACTATGCTTGCTTTCCTTTTCTTACTTCGAATGAGAACATAACCCTCTATAAAGAAGGGGGTGTGATTGACTGTGTTCTTCCCTGTATCCCTGGAGCTGAAAACTTCCCTAGCTACAAATACTTGTTTAAAGAGTTTAAGGGAAAGAAAGGAAGCAGAGTAGCACTTTGGGTCTTAAAATGAATTCTAGGATATCTATTTTCATCAATTCATGTTTCAGGTTCCTGGAGAGAAGGAACCAACTATAAGAGGTAGTGCTTGGCCACTCATATTTTATACAGTTCTGAAACATGCTATAGATGTGGCGTTCATCCTATAGAATATACAGGTAACTGTGTTAGCTAAAATTTCATTTCTTTCTACTATACTTACTGGCTTTAGAAAAATGTTCCAATTTTTCTTCTTCTGTGACATATCATGTAGTAGAGAAAATATGTAGTGATTTTATATGATCACTCATTTAGTATCTGGCTATTATATGCTTGATGCTAAATTTGGTGATTGGAGTCTGTATGCGTGTATGCGTGTGTGAATGTATATACACGTGTGTACATATAACCA
The DNA here is from genome assembly GCF_019054845.1 of Dipodomys spectabilis. Classification (NCBI taxonomy): domain Eukaryota; kingdom Metazoa; phylum Chordata; class Mammalia; order Rodentia; family Heteromyidae; genus Dipodomys; species Dipodomys spectabilis. Next base: position 2,204,035 of record NW_024870912.1, read on the forward strand.
TATATGTGGGTATATTTCTATATTTTTGACACTGTTGCCCATGATGGGCTTGATCTGAACTCCAGTGATCTTACAGACTTAATTTTCCAAGTTTCTGGGACTACAGGTGTATACTGCTATGCCCAGCTTCCATTTACTTTCACAACATTGGATATTAAATTAATAATGCATTTGTCCTTCTACAGAACTGAAGCTCACACAGCCGGAAATCTTTCAACAAAACTCCTTGCCCCGGCACATCCACCATACAACCCTGGCTCACGTTAGCACAGAGTCAAAACGTAGCAGAAGCACGTATTAAATCAGTCACTCTTAAGATTAAAGAACCATAAAATTAAGTCTGCAGGGAAATCAATGAATTCACCCTTTGCAAATATGGTTAAACGTTTGCAAGTCATGTTGGTAATACATATTTATAGCCCAAAATAAGGTGCTACTATTTGTTGTGTCTATTTATTCTAACTTTAATATTTTCCTCTAGAAAATGCAAAAGATCTAAATACAGCCTTTACAATGCTGTCAAGTTGGAAAAAGAATTCTAGGTATCCAAAAACAGAAATTGTATAAATTATTACTATCAAGGTCACATAATAATGACGTCGTAAATACTGAGCAAACACAGTAGAGCATGCTTACATACTAATAGAAGTCCTAAGAAAATGATCAAATGAAGCTAGGGTATCGGGTAGTGTCAAGCCCTGTGATGCATGGCTGAGGGATGGTGGTGAATTATTTTCAAACCTTAAAATTCTCTTTAGCATGCACCCATGTTTACTTATAAAGATATTCTATTAGGAGCCCCAATACTTGGCATCTTCCAAACAGAACACGGGGCCTCTCCTCCCTAACACTCAACCTCCCTCCTGCTCACCCAACCTGAGCAGGCACAGATTGAGAAATCAGGGAGAGGATGTTTTCACCCGAGCAGTAAGCAACCCTGTTCTAAGAAGCCACACAGCATTTATTAGTAACTTTCTGCACTAAAATTAAAAATGGCAAGGGGTGAAGAATGAATGAACGATCATTCTCAACAACAGAATTGCGCAGATCTTAGTGCTCCTATCTTGGAGCAGTCTCTCCAGAACTCCGTGAGTCTCAAGCACACGGTCACACGGTATTTTCAGTCTGTTCCTGAACTGATGTTGGATAAAGGAAGGCTCCATCAGAGGATGCAGTGTTGTCACCAACCACTAGCCAATTTCACAGCAGTCTACAAACAAGATTGCACTCTGTGGGTACCCTGGAAGGGACACAGTTTCCCTATTGTTGACTATGCATCGCATCACTGCTGGGTAACCTCTCCCAACTAGCAGCCAATGGATTCTAGCAGCACTTCACAATTCCCATTTTAATAACTATGTCCTGTCGCTGTAGCAAGGACTTCTCCATGCTCCAACTACTGCATATTTCATTTGCACATTTGGGTTGCTTTTCATTTCAGACCAAGTGAATTGAAAACTCATTTCCAGCTCACCTCCCCAGGCAAAGCAGGTAGAGTATGCCCTGGAATGCACCAGAACCTGACTCTTTCCCATACGGTATTTACTCTAGAAGAGAGAGAGGTGTGTGCTGGCAAATTGACATCACCACTCCCTGACATATGGCAGGATGCCATGGGGTGAGGAATATACAGACTCAGTGTTAATTTACACTAGTTAAGAAATCCAAACAGCATGCCGGAGAACAAACAGAAGAAGGATTCATTGTGAACAGAACAGGACACCATTCCTCCTTGGGGCTAGTGGGAATAGAGAAGACAATTGAGGCGAAATGGCAAAGAGTACAAAGCAAAAGAAGCTGAAAGGTAAAGAGCGGCCTCTGTAAACCGTGTCTGAGCACAGAGTCACAGACAGCAGGGGCTGGGCTGCTGGATGGGAAGGGGCAATAGGTCGTGGAAGCTCCTCCAAGTCAACCTAAGGAGTCGGTTTAGAAAGCCATTATGGACTTGGGAACTGTGAAGGAGACGACCAGAACCTACATTAAGAAATATAGTGCCTGGCCAGTTCAGCTCGCCAAGGGCCAGTGGAGTGTTCCTTGGGGACAGGCAGGAAGGACTCTTGGAGAAAACACAGCAGTCCATCCAACAACAACAGCTTTGTGGACAGGATAGAGATCCTAACACTCAAGTTTAGACATCCAGGAGCCAACACAAAATGGGGGTGGGGGGGCAGAATTAAAAATGAGTATTTGCGTAGGCATTTCATTTTAGGTATGTAGAATCATCTATAATAAATATATACCAGCAAAAGGCAATTTCGAATTTTCCATGAGCACTCAATAATGGATAAAATAATGAGAAAGATGAACCAGGCCAGAGAGCCAATGACCCTGCTAAAAGAGAATGGGGAGCAGAAAAGACACAAGGAAAGCATAGGCAGGAGAAAGAGGCCTGGAAGTCGGAGGCAGAGGGTTCCCAAAAGACAGGGAGAACCAGACATTAAATGTTCCAGAACAGAGACTGGAGAAGCTGCTGTTAGTCTTAAAACTCTGGTGTCTCTGTGACCAGAGAAGAAGGTTCCATGAAGAAACAGGACCGAAAGTCAGACTGAAGACAGCCAATAGTAAAGAGGACGTGTCAGACAAGCATCAGAGTGAGCCAATTCTGAGAGGTTTGCAAACAGAGAAAGAGTAAGGTGATAGGAGCTCAAGTGGGTAAAGAACACAGTCAAAGAAAAAATTAATTTTTCTTTCCTTGTCTTAAAAACAAAAAGAAAACACAAAGATAAGAGCATTTTAGTTTATCTGCTGACAGAATTAAACCAAGAAGGAAAAATGAGGCTCTTAGCCAAATGGGGATCTATCTACGTCAGCGAGTAGGCAGGCCAGTGTGCTGGCTTGGGGAGGAACACAGGCAGGGAAAGATGTCTTCAAAGGCTCATGGGTTACAATCTTTGCCCCCAGCCTGCCACAGTGCTGTTGAGACGGGGTAGAATGTTGATTAGCTAGCACCTACTATGAAGAAATTAGGTCACTGGAGATGCACTATCAAACACATTTCTCTCTCATTTCTTCTTGGACACCCTGAGGTGAGCTGTCTCCCTTCCAATGGCTTGGCTGCCATAATGTTTCACCTCACCACATGCCCAAAGTAACAGAGCCACGTGGCCATGGACTGAAATCTCTCAAACCATGAATCAGTCATCTTTCCACCACGTAAGCTGATTGTCTCAGTTATTTTGTCACAGTTAACAGAAAACTACCACAAATAAAAAGGTGGTGGACAAAGAGGAAACACAGGAGTCTTAGATGCCAAGGAAGAAGATGGAAGAAATTACACCACTGATCTCCTTCAAGATGCAGAAGAAAAGCTATGGGGCCTTCCTTCTAGAGCACTGGCCAAAGGAGACTTGTGGCTTTGAAGCAGGGTTGAATCAGAGGAGGGCAAAGCAGTCCTAAGCCTCCCTCACTGAACAGGTGATGGCTGGAAGCTGACTACATTGGGAATCTCTGTAGCAGCTCTTGGCAGTGGTGAAATGGAAGCAGATGGGGAGGTTTGTATGCAGCTGGGAGCGGGTGAGAAGAGGACCAAGTGAATGGGAGACACTAAGCCAGGGGAACAGCAAAGAGAAGGATTCAGGGGTCCCTACTGGCAGAAGGCAAATGAAATTAGAAAACAAAGCTGACAAAAATCAAAACAGAATTAAAAAGCTGTGGAATGGTTGCTTCTTTTTTCCTTTGTTAAAGATTCCACAGAGTTGAAGGGGACATACTTGGAGTGAATAAGAGTATAATTAAGAAGAGGTTTCAGTATTGAAAATGTAGAGATTCAGCAGATGTGTGGCTTAAGTGCTGAGTTCAGTGTTGATTGGTTAGCAGAGAGGAGAGGTTGTAAACAAGGTACGTGACTCTACAATATGCTTTACAAAGCCTTTGGAAACTTGAAAATGTGGGGCTATATCCTAGAATTAACAATTCAGAAGTTCTGTGAGTAAGCCTGCAATCTGTTTTAATAATTGCTCCTAGTGATTCTGCAGCATGCTAAGATTTAAGGATGACTTCCAATATAACAGAAAGAGTCCAATGAAGAGGAGAAATAACTAATCCTGATGGAGATGATCAAACAATTTTCACAAATGATAGGACTTGTGCAAAACGATAAGGTTCTCAAAGCGTGGAACCCAGATGAGTTGTATCAGTATTACCTGGTAAATGGTCATGAATACAAATTTGGGGCATCAGTGAACATTTGGGAACTTACTAGTTCAAATCTCTTGGTATGAGGCTCAGCAATGCGTTTTTACAAGGCCTCCAGGTGGCTTTGCTATAGCTAATGATTGAAAACCACAGCCCCAGAGAGGGGTCATCTTTCAGGTTAGTCTGTATGTATGTATGTACGTATGTACGTTTGTACATATGCATGTATTATTTGGTGGTTACTGGTGTTTGTTTATACTTCCCAAGCCCCACTTCCAAACTTTTTCTGTGCCAGTTATTTATTTATTTATTCTGTCCGTCATGGGGCTCAAACTCTAGGCCTGGGCACTATCCCTCAGCTCTTCAGCTCAAGGTGAGTGCTCTACCACTTGAGCCACAGCACCACTTAGGGTTTTCTGAGTGGTTTATTGGAGATAACAGTCTCACTGACTCTCCTTCCCAGGCTGTCTTTGAACCATAGTCCTCAGATCTCAGCCTCCTGAGTAGCTAGGATTTCAGGCGTGAGCCACGCCCAGCTTTGCTATTTTGAAACAGTGTTTTGGTCCTTGCACAGACAAGTGTCTGAGTTATGATCTACCTCTTTTTTTTTTTTCAAGTTTATGTGTTTATTTTTTTAATTTAATTTTATTGTAAAGGAGATGTACAGGAGGGTTATAGTTACATAAGTAAGGTTGTGAGTACATTTCTTGTCAAACATTGTTACCCCTCCCTCATCTTCCTCCTACTTTCCTTCCCACCACGCCCCTTCTCCCTTCTCCCCCCCCCAAGTTATAAAGTTCCTTTCCAACCCTATGTCTTGTGAGTATCAATGTGGCACTGGTTTATCCTTTGTCCTTTGTCTCACCATTTTGTTATTCCCTTTTGCTTCCCCAGATAAACATACATACAAGACACAGGGTACTAAAATAAAAAACAGGGACAACAGGGGATAAACCAAGGGGGAAAATGAAAGAAAAAATAAGTAACTTCACATAGTACATTTAAAACAAAAAAACTTATTTACATATCTTGGAGTTCACTTCAATTAGCATCATTTTATATGGTCATATGTACATAACTATTGAGCTATTGTGATGCTCTGCTAGGACTATCCTAGACATATACTAATTAATACAAATGAGGGAAACCATGGAGCCTATGTTTCTTTGGGTCTGGCTTACCACCTCTTTTAGGCTTCTAGTTGTAGGTAAGATAATTGGCAGCTACCGCTGGGCCCACCTAAACTTTTTTTTCCCCTTTAATCTAGTAGCTTCTCTCTTTTTCAATACTTTTTATTGTTATTATAGAGATGATGTATAGAGGGGTTACAGTTACATAAGTTAGATAAAGAATACATTTCTTTTTAAACAATGTCATCACTTTCATTGCTCTCTCTCAGTCCCCCTCCTCCCCCCCCCCCCCCCCCCCCCCCCGTCCCCACTTACAAGTTCTATAGTTCATTTTTGATACAGTATCTAATGAGTACCCTGCTCCATTTGTTCACCTTTTGTCCCACCATTTCTGTGCCTCCCACTTACTCTCTCAAAGACAGATAAGCCAACAAACAAGACAAAAGGAAAAGAAAACAAAGACAGCAACAAAGAAAAATTCCTATTGCTTCCATTTCCTGAAGTTCAATTTAATAAATACTTCATATTATCAGATGCACATAAGTATTGTACCTTTATGTTCCTCTCCTAAGAATATCCTCCTTTGGAGTTGGTTAGTAGTGATCTTGAAGAGATCACTTGGCAGCCCAATTCCTCCTGAGAGGAAGAAGCAACCTCAGGAAGTGTCAAATGAACCTGAAGAGGCAACCAGCCTCCTTGGCCCCAAGAAAAAGAGGAAATTCTCCTCCAAGGAGGAGCCAGTCAGCAGCAGTGGGCCTGAAGAGGCTGCTAGCAGCAAAAATAGTGCCAAGAAAAAGAAAAAGCTCAAAAAAGCATCCCAGGATTAGAATGGACATTTCCTGGGGGGGAGGGCATACCCAAGGTGACCTTTCTCACCCCATGTCCTAAACCTCAATAAAGACAAATTACTCATGTGTGTGAATGCTAGAGACCTGTATAATTTATCATGTACCAGTGTATTTTTTTAACCATCCAGTGTGTTTACTTCAACCCTCTCAACTTCCGCCTCTTAAATAACTAGGATTACAGATGGGAGCCACCAGTACAGGGCATCAAAAGCTTTTTCAATGCTAGAGTTCATCACATGCTATTGCCCTTTTAATTTGTTAATGCATGAATTACAGTAGACTCTTGGTATCCGCAGTATATATTTCCTAGAAGACCACACTGAGGAAAAACTATGAATGCATAGCATTCAATATGTACTGAGGGTACTTGATTCACTGTTCAAAGCCAACCTGAGCAGGAAAGGCCGCAAGACCCTTGTTGTTGTTAATGGGAAATCAACTTTTATTTTATTTTATTTTTAAATAAGTTTTTTATTGTGAAAATACTGTACAGAGGGGTTACAGTTACATGAGCAAGGTAATGAGTACATTTTTTTAATCACCATTGTCACCTCCTCCTTTGTTTTTCCCTACCATCCCTTCCCTCTCATCTCCACAACTACACTCCCCACCTCCCTCCATCCCTGCCTAAATTGTAAAGTTCATTTTTCGACATAGTGTCTTATTTTTGCGATGGGTAAACCTGTATCCCTATTTCAACAAGCTGTTTTTTCCCTTCCCCTTCCCAAATTATACCAACATCAAATACAATGAAAACAGGGATTATACCATGGGTGGGAGGGGAGGGACATGAGACTCTTATCTCCAATTAACAACCAGACAAAGCCAATAGTGGCACAGTGGCTCAAGCAATAGAGTGCCAGACTTGAGAAAAAAGAGGCCCAGAAACAGTGCTCAAGCCCAGAGTTCAAGCCACTGGACTGGCAAAAATAAACCCAAAAGTATGAGTTAGTCAAAGTTCCTGTATTTTGCAACCATTGCAATATTAGACCCTGTTTGATTGCTGAACCTTATATAATAAATCTTTGGTTTTGAATTATATTTGACAATATTTGTTTAGAATTTCATGTATATTCATACCTGGTATGAATTTACAGTCTAGAATTCAGGGAAGGTTTTTTCTTTTGTACTATCTGACTTGGGTTTCATTGCTATTTCCTGCAGACACGTCCACCTATTTCTAGGACCCACAAGACTTCCCAAACCACTATTTTTTCTTCAAGATAAACGGTTCAGCAGACTTCAGTTGGACCTCACCTCCAGTCCCATCCTCTGGTCTACTCAAATGGTCAACATTCTCTTGGATGTAATTTGATCTTTTACCTTTTCAGAAAATAATCCACTCCTCTGGGCTTTCAAATGTGTTTCTATAGGGGTATTGCATTATTCTCCCTTGTAATTATTGTTTCAAAAACTATTTCCACAGATCTATTTTCCCCTTCTCATTTAGTAATTAAGCATAAAATAAAATCGGGAACTTGTGGGTAAATGGAGCCAGCACTATAAGTGACCAGAAACACGGAGAAGGGAACACTTGAGTCACAAAGGAGTGAGTTGATATGGCTGAAAGATCACCTTCAACCTTCAGCTTCTCAGAGAAAGACATGAATCTGAAGTGAGGTAGAAATACTCAGCATAGCATCAGAATGGTAACATAGTCACCAGAGGAAAAGTACAAAATGATGAGCATCCTACCTCTGAAACAGAAGGGACAGAATTAGGATTCCATAAAACAGAAAGGACTGACATACAATCTCCTGGAGGAAGTGATGCATCAGAACACAGAAAAGCCACACGTGAGAAAGGGAAGAGGCAAAGGAAGAGGAGAAGGAAGAGGAAAAAAAGGAGAAATCACCATTTGCCCAATATAGAGGTCCAATTAGATGGATGAATGTGGAATTCAGGGGTGAAAACAAGAAGAAATCACAAGGTAAATCATAGGTCAGTTTAAGAATGAGATGAAGCCAGCACCGGTGGCTCACACCTGTAATCCTAGTTATTCAGGAAGCTGAGATCTAAGGATTGCCATTTGAAACCAGCCCAGCCAGAAAAGTCCCTATGAGACTCATCTCCATTTACCTACTCAAAAACCGGAAGTGTCACTGTGGCTCAAAGTGGTAGAGCACTAGTCTTGAGCACAAAGAGTCTCAGATACAGCACCCAGGTCCACAACTGATAAAAAGAAAGAAAAAAGAATGAGATCAACACTTATTAGGATTCCTGAGTGGGCTTGGTTCTCTCTGGAGCAGAATAAAGAACTGAGGTATCTCAACATTCTTACTGAAATATTTAAGAGATGGTAAAGTTGCCAATAAAAACTACATTGTTGTGCAGGATTCCTATATGAAATAATTCCCTCTTTGACATGTAGTAGATGTGTGGGAGACAGATCTATAAAAATAATTCTCATCACTGAAACTCCATAAAAAAGACTCCATATAATTAGGAAGTTGATATTAAAATACTCTCCTCTGAATACCACCCTGTAAGTCATCAAATTAACAACCATCTATATGAGATGGTAATATTCTTTTCATAAAATGATTAACTACATATTTCCCTTGACCTTTTCCTTCTGTGTATCCTAGAGACATCTAATGGAACCTACTGAATACAATACAGGTCCAGTTGTTGTTGCTACTTTCATTAATTAATTCTGCCAGTCAGAATTTAGACGTTCCACTATTTGAGATATTACCTGGTGGGCTTCAATTAATGGAAATGCTTAAATATTATTCAAGATCATTTTCTTCCTGACAGTGTAAATGTTCAAATGCTTTCCAGAATCATATCTCAGCCTCACAGCTTGCTAACCTTTTAAAACACTGTCCATTCTCTGTGAATGTAAACTTAAAAATCTATGCAAGAATGTTGGATTTCAGTCCACTAGCATACCACCTGGAGCAAAGAAAAGTACTTTATTAGGCAAGACGTAAGTTATCAGTATTTAAAGAGCATTTTAATGCAAAAACATTTAAAGGTTTCATAGCAAAATATATTCAGGGAGAAGTTCTATGGTCCACCCTGGTATTTTTCCCCTCTGAGATGTTTACTATCCTTCCCTTAGACTTGACTTGAATTGTAATGTGTGTTAAGAAAGGAAAAAATGCAACAGCTGCTAGACTTAATTATTATAAACGCTGTGCTATGTGCTAAAGCAGCTAATGATGTCACTACTTCCTGAAGAACAGGTACAAAATAATTGCCATTTCATACAAGTGAGCCCAAAGGGACTTTACAGCTGAGAACTAGTGGTAAGTAGAAAAAGTGTCCCAAAGATGTCCCTGAAAACCATGTAATGTTACTTCATATGGCAAAAGGAAACTTGTAGATGTACTAGATCCTTAAAATGGCAAAATTGGGCCCAGGGGGGCCCAATGTAATCACAGGGGTCCTTAGGTGGGGAACTTTCACAGCTGTGGTTATGAAGCAGCGTGGCTGTAACACAACAGTCACAGACATGGAAACTTACAGGCTTTGAAGACAGTGGGAGGGCCATGAGCCAAGGACAGCCAATGGCTTCTAGAAGGTAGAAAAGGGAAGGAATCAGAAGTTCCACTCATGTCTTCAAGAAGAACGTAGGCCTGCCTACATCTTGATTTCAGCTCCACAAGAGCCTGGTCAGCTTTCCAGTCTACAGAGCCCTAATAGAAATTTCTTCTATTTGAACCACTAATTCTGTGATTATAACATCGGTAGGAAACTAACAAAACTGTAGAGCATTGATAACAAGTACCAATGTTTCATAAACTGTTCAGTGATCACCAAGAAGTTCCTAAAAGACCAAGTAATCTTAGTTAAATTTTCCAAAAAATGAGAAGGAATTCATAAATACTAAATTAGTTTAGGACAACAGTTATCTGATATATTATCTGGTTAGAACAGAAGGGAATCAGACAGGAGCAATAGCTCACATCTGTAATCTTAGCTGCTGGTGAGTCAGAGAATGGGAGGGTTTGTGAAACTCTATCTCCATCTCTAAAAAGCTAGGCATATGACAGGCACTGCTGGCCCACATCTGTAATTCTAGCTACTTAAAAGGCTGAGCTCTGAGGATAGCAGTTCAAAGCCAGCCAGCCAGGAGGAAAGTTTTATCTCCAATTAACCAGCAAAATGCTGGGAAAAGAGATGTACTCAAGTGGCAGAGTGCCAGCCTTGGGTGAAAAAGCCAACCAAGAATACGAGGCTCTGAGATCAAGCTCTAGAACTAGGGGTGAGGAAAACATTTAGGCATGGGCTTGACATGGTAGCTCATGCTTGTCATCCTACAGGGGAATGATTTCTGCTACTCTGGAGGTGAAGATTAGGAAGAATAGAGTCAAAGACCAATCCAAGCAAAATGATCACAAGACTTCACCTCAACCAATAAAAGCTGGTCATGGTGGTACACACCTGTCCTCCTAAGTACACAGACAGTATAAATAGAAGGATGAAAGTTCAAGCCAGCCAGGGAGAAAATGTAAGACTCTATCCAAAAATTAACTAAGACAAAAAGGACTAGGGACATAGTTCAAATGACAGAGTGCTTGTCTAGCAAATACAAGTCCCTGAGTTCATACCCCAATACCACCCCCACACACACAAATACAGTATTAGAGTATGCACCCAAAGCTAATATTTTCCTATCTCATTGAGATATGCTCAGAGAGTAACTTATAACAGACATGGAGACACAGTACCAAAGACTTGTTTACTCTCTTATCATTTTTGTACACAAAGCTATGGTGTTTACTCTCCCAAATAGAGGCACAGGATTTATGGGCTGAAGTATATATCAGCTAATCACTAAAGATGAAAAAGGTTATTTGCTCCAAAGTTGTGATATAAACGTCTTATTTTTAGGCAAATTACTCTGACATGCCATAAATATGTACTAATCTGATTAGTACATAAATATGTACTAATCTGGCTTCAATCCCAAGCATTCTGTCCATGTTTACAAAACCCACCAGTAAAGTAGAGCTTCCATGTTAAATTAAATCTGAATTCAAATTTGCTATTATAAAAAGTTCTGACCACAACTAGCCGGAAAAAAAATTTCTTATAATATTCTATGTACTGTGAAGACAACTAAAGATAATTGAAAATAGAAAGAAAATGACAAATTATACGGAGAATAAGGAAATTAAAGTAGCAGTGTTATCAAGTTTGAAAACATAGACTTATATCATTTGATGCTTATTTGAAGGGAAAATGTTTCATAGTTGAAAATCCCTTTTATACAGAGAGACTTACTGTGGGTACCAACTACATGAAGAGTGCCTTCCCACGTCCCAGAGTATGTCTAGAACATCCAGCTTTCCATACCTAAGGACCAGTTCTCACAATCTTCCAGTGCCCTTCTTTCTAGGCTATAAAGGCTCTCTCTGATCCACACTGTACCTTTCTTTTCTTCTATAAGGTATCTGTTCTCATCTTCTTCTGTTCAACACACTCCCAGAACTCACAATTTCAAGAGATATCTACACATCTAGAAACCCCCAAATTTGCACCTGAGAACCATTTTACTGGCTTCTGATCCAGACCCATTAAATGTCCCATAGGTCCTCAGTCTCCACATGAATACAACCTGGTGTTGGCCTTCTGCTCTGAACCCTGGTTTCTAAGTAATTGTTCCTCATGAGATGCAGCCCCTAAAATTCTGGAATCTGCCTCCCCCTCTCAGTCATGGCATACACTGGAAAGCAGACCAAGTCTACTTCATCAACCCGAGGAAATTGCTTATGTCTCAGCTTCTCTTTATCCATATCCTCCCCAGACAGCAGTTACATCCACACAAGGTAGCTGTGGCTCTGCTGCACAGGGCTTCCAAGTCTTTATCAACTGTGGGACCAAGTCCAGACAGCTGCACACAACCCATAGGGGCTCATCACCAGAACCCATATCAGCATTCAGTGTTACCAACTTCTTTCTCTAGTTACTAACTCAGGAAATCATTATAGCAGACCTAATATGTGCTAGACTGTATGGAAACAAAAGTGATAAAAAAAAAAAAAACAGATAATGGCAGTGCTCTCACAAGCTTTAAAATCTAGTGGAAAGGGTCAAATAATTCACAATATGACTGAGAACCATATCAACGGACAAAAGGCCCAAGTGCCAAGACTTTAAGATCAAAGAAAACCCCTAAAGTGGCTCTGATGTTAAAACCTGCTGTGACATGAGTCCTATAGTCAAGCAAAACAAAACAAAACAAAAGATGTGGGGGGAGGGAGAGGCAGACAGACAGACAGAGACAGAGAGACAAGAGATACAGAGAGAGAAAGAGAGAGGGATAGAGAGGGAGAGGGGGCATTCTACACAGAAAGGAGGGCAGGGACCAGGGTGTTGTGTCAGGGCCTTAAACAAGCCCAGCATGATTAGAGATAGAGAATGAGTAAACACACAGGAGACAGAGAAGGACCAGAATCCAAGGACTTAACAGCCTTCCTAAAGATTGTGTTCATCTATCCTACAGGCAGTGGGAAGCATGAGAAAGGTTTTAAGCAAAGGAATGGTAGGGATGCTAGCAGGACCAGGTTTGTGTTCTGGCTACATTGTAAAATCTGCATTAAAAGACAACAAGAGCAGGTCTGACCTATAGCCACCTAATCTTCGATAAGGGAGCCAAAAAATAGAATGGAACAAAGACAAGTCTCTTCAGCAAATGGTGCTGGAAAAACTGGTTAAACACCTGGAGGAAACTAAGATTAGATCCTTATATAATACCCTGCACCAGTATCAACTCCAAATGGATCAAAGACCTCAAAGTAAAAGCAGATACCCCGAAAACATTACAAGAAGGAATAAGAGAAACTCCAGGGCTTCTTGGCACAGGCCAACATTTTCTTAATAAAAACCCAGAAACACAACACATCAAAGAACGTTTGGACAAATGAGATTGACTGAAACTGCAGAACTTCTGCATGGCAAAGGACATAGTAAGCAAGATCAATAGAAAGCCCACAGATTGGGAGAGGATCTTCAGTAGCTATACAACAGGCAAGGGCTTTATATCTAAAATATGCTTAGAACTCAAAAAATTAAATCCTCCAAAAACAAATCTTCAAAGAAACAACCACCCCATCAACAAGTGGGCTAAAGACTTAAGAGACTTCTCTGAAGAGGAAATAAGGATGGCCAATAGACACAGGAAGAAATGCTCAACTTCTCTGGCCATAAAAGAAATGCAAATCAAAACAGCATGGAGATACCACCTCACCCCACTCAGAATGGCTATAATCAAGAAATCTAACAATGACAGGTGCTGGAGGGGATGTGGTCAAAAGGGAACTCTATTGCACTGTTGGTGGGAGTATAAACTTGTCTAACCACTCTGGAAATCAGTATGGAGGTTCCTCAAAAGACTACACATTGAGCCCTTCTATGACCCAGCAATCCCACTTCTGGACATTTAGCCAAATGATCACAAACAAGGGTATACTAAACTACCAGCACAACTATGTTTACCACAGCATTATTCACCATAACTAAGATAGGGAATCAACCCAGATGTCCCTCAGTAGATGAGTAGATCAAGAAAATGTGATATATATACATACATACATTATATATATATATATATATATATATATAGAATTCCATGCTTCCATCAGAAAAAATGACATCGTCCCATTTGTTAGGAAATGGAAAGACTTGGAAAAATCATATTAAGTGAAGTAACCCAGTCCCATAGAAATTTAGGTCCCATGGTTTCCCTTATTTGCAATAATTAGTATACATATAGGATGATCTTATTAGATGAGCTCAAAAGCTCAAAAGCTATGTACATATGACCATAGAAGATGATGTTAAGTGAAATGAACCCCAAGATATGGACACACAAGGAGTCTGTCTTTGTTGTTATTGTTTTTAAATGTACTATGGGATTTTATTTTGTTGTTGTTGTTGTTTCCTGTGTATGTTCTTTCCACTATGGCATATCCACTGTAGTCACTGTACTTTATTTTGATACCCTGAATCTTGTATATACATTTGTCTAATCTGGAGAGGGGAAGGGGAATAACAAAATGCTGAAACAAGGACACAGGATGACCCATTGCAGCAAGGATACCCACAGGACCGTATATTGGAAACACACTTTACCACTTCAGGTGGTGGGATGGGGGTTGGGAGGAGGGTGTTGGAAGGAGTGTGGGAGGTGGGGGAGAGAAGAGATAGTGGGAAAACAACAAGGAAGGGAAGGGGTAACAATGATCAACAAGTAATGTACTCATTGTCTTACTCATGTAACTGTAACCCCTCTGTACAGCATCTTTACAATAAAAAAAATTAAAATTAAAAAAGAATACAATAGAACTGAAAGTTTCAATAAAAATTTTATTATCTAGGAGAAAAAAAGAGCAGGTCTGAGACCTGCTAGGAAGTCCAGGCAGAGAATGACAGCTCAGACTTAAGCAGGACAGGAAAGATCAGAAATGGACAAACTCAAATACTCCTGAAACCAAAGCAGCTGTTGCCCAAGAGAAGGGAGAAAAGGAGATACAACGATTGCCCAAGGCTTCAGCTGCACAGCTGACAGCCAGGGCATCTGGAGAACTCTAAGGTTACTTACCCCCTAAGATCAGAGTCAGGCAGTAAGACAGTAAGGTGACAATATCTTTAAACTTTATTCCACAACTACTAATACATCACCAGATATTTCCAAAAAAAATCTATGCTTTTAATAACCCTCCACTTGAATACCCTTTAAATCTGTTCACTTTACTTGAAGCCCTAACCCTTGCCACTATTTTTTCCCTCCACTGGCACCAAATAGCTACGCTTGTAGCTATTGGCAGCTTCCTGCTTTTAACTTCAAGTGTTTTTCCAAACTGTCCTTCTCTGCACAGAGCTGCAACCCAGAGGGGCTTTCCAGGAAAAGCCTGTGAAAAACAGATTGTTCTGCTAATAGCTACGTAAGAGAGGGAAAAACCACCTGAGTTTTTAAAGGTTTCAACTTCCTATCTATTCCTCAAAGAAAATTAAAAGCATGAAAACACTATGTAAAATGCTTTGCTCAGTTTCAGTTCTCTAATGTAAAAGGTTTTTAAACAGCTCTGTGAATGCCCTGAGTTACAGCTGAGGTCTTCAGCAACGGCATTGACCCTCTTGTCTCAGTAGTCTCTCACCTTGCTTCAGGAACATTTCTCCAGTTCATGCTCCTCTCATTTCTCCTGAGCTGCTTGAGGCCAACTTTGAACTTTCCAGCTTGTCTCTAAGCAAAACACAAGTACTCATTCCAAAACAACCCAAGAATTATTAAAAAGAAATATTCAAACTTATCCTTTCAGCTGTTTGAGAAAAAATACTATTTATTGAATATCTTCCAAGAGTCCATTGTAAACACTCCACTTTCTGTGGTAAATTATATTATCTACTCCCATTCACAAAAAAGAAAATTGAGGATTAAGAAGATAAATAACTTGTTGGAAGTAACAGGACTAATTAATGGCAAGACCAAACTCCACATAAGATTTGTTTGGTTCTAAGCACAGAATCTACATTTGCTTCCATATAGCAAAAGAAACCATTCTCCAGAAAAAAAAATAACTGAAAGTTTGATTTCTAAGTTTACTCCAGGGTAAAAATGAATCCCTGGCTGAACATTCAAGGTCCAGGATATGTATATAGGTGTGTAACCACAGACCAGACAGACAGGCATAGAATACAGATAGACAGACAGAGAGACAGACAGAGAGAGTACAGGTAGACAGACAGAGAGATAGACATAGAGAATACTGACAGACAGAGAGACAGACGTAAAGAATACAAATAGATTAGATTGATAGACTGCATACATAGGACAGATAGATGGATGGATGGATGGATAGATAGATAGATAGATAGATAGATAGATAGATAGATAGATAGATAGATAGATAGATAGATAGATAGATAGATGTACCTATACACACATACATATGCCTGTATAGATTTCATACATTGGCCTGAACATTTCAATATGTTTCAGTATAATGACTTATGAAAATTAAATTCTTTCTTAGAGATAAGGACAGTTTTACTAGCATTTTATTGTGCACACATACATCCATATAAGAGTTTTAAAATAGTGTTTTCCAAGAAACGTGGTCTTGAACATTCCAAGTGAATTTCTGATGAATTCACTAGTGGCTACCACAAAAGCACAGTTTTGTACCTAAACTCTGAGATAACCAGTAACTTCAGCAAGTGGCAAGGGCACTTCCTCAGTCCATCTCTTATTGGCTTTTGCGAGAAATCCACAGCACTCTGGAGGTCCAGGTGTTGGCCCACACCATTCCCTCAGACTCAAAACACAGTTGTCACACTTGACCCCTTCCCTGCCCTGCCATGAACATCAAATTCACAATGCTGGGCTTTACATCTAGATGAACGCATGGAAGGCAGACAATTAGGTCATGCGGGAGAGAGCGGACTGGCCAGACCTGAAGTGAGTGGAAGTAGCCCTAGTACATGACTGGTAGCATCTCCTTGCCCTGTTCAGCAGCACAGGCCCCTTGGCCATTATCCACAGACTTGTAGGTCCAAAACAGACAAGCCAGATTCTACAGGCAGGCTCCTCATGCTGCCCTTTTAAATTTCTTCCAGTTTCGGCTCCCCTCACTTTTCTCCTGTTCTCCCTCTTTAGGATTATATCATCTTCTTTCTCCTTCTCATCTTGGTCTTCAGCCCCACAATTCATCTCTGAGCAGGACAAGAAAGCAGAGCTGGAAGGGATGGTGGCCTAGAGCCATGGAGGAACTAGGGATAACATGTGGGGTCATGAAGCATGTGAGCAATAAGGAAATTTCCACAGGCAGGGAGTCTAACTCAAGGTACCATTAGCTCAGAAAGAGAAATAGTGTCAAGCAAAGGGACTGGTATAGGCAGGTTAGAGGAAAGGGATGAAGGTGTTGAAGCCATTGACCTGGAAAAGTGATCTCCCAGTGGGGAGTCAGAGTGGTTAGTGGCCTGGTACAGTGTTCCTGCAGTGGGCCCAAGGCCACCTGGGACTCTAAGGGGATGAGTCAGCCTTGATTGCTGGAGAGGTAGGAGAACTTGAAGCCCTAAGAGGTAAGGGATCCAGAGGAGCGGATCCAACAAGCAAACCCATGAAGATAACTTAGCAAGTCATGCTTCTTACTGCCAAACTCTGCCATTCAAACATACAGAGAGAAGAAACCAGAATGATCCTGTGGGGTGCCCTGGGCATTGGGGGTATTGCTGTGAAATCATGGGTAAGATATGAAAACAGTGGCAGGGACATGTGTGTATATAATTTTGAATGTATCTACATGTTGCATATATACACATACAACCACAGGTACATAGTCTTTAGCTCTGTCCACGGAGAGTCATGGCCTGGGAGCAATGACACCCCCATCACCACAAGCACACTTAGTCCAGCCATAGAGAAGCAGCACAGCTCTGTGCAGAAAGATAATTCAAGGACCATGGCAGGGATATAATAAGATGAGCTTGACACATGCTGTGCCAGAAAATACAAACTAATAGAGATCTAAGAATAATAGAGATCTATCAAAGACAACAAAACTGGCTTAAAGGGCCCCATGTGACAAACTATATAATCACAGAGACTGCTTAAAATCCTCTGAATAAAATAAAAGATCATGAGTCGATAAGGAAATAACTAAATTAAACAAAATTTGGTAAATATGTATATGTGTGTGTATGCACATATTCAGAGTTTTGAATTACCTCCTTAATTATACTTAAAATTTTGTAAAAATTTTGTAACTTCACACTGGAAAGTCTGGGGAAAACACTACCTTAATCTACTGAGAAAACTATTCTCAAAAATGTGACGAATCAGAACCTTGGGTCACAATCAGGACAAAATATGTCACTTCTGTGATGTTTTCTCAGCCATACATGACCTGAACCTAACCATGAAGAATTGAATGATGAAGAAATATCAGATAACTCCAAAATGAGGGACATGTACCTAACCTGGCCTGTGATTTTTCGAAAGTGTGAAGGGCATGAAAATTCAGGAAAGCCTGAGGAAGCCATCCAGACTGAGGGGACTGGAAAGACAGGATTCCTCCATGTAACACGTGAGTGTGAATTGATCTTTACACATTACTGGACACATGGTAAAATAAGAGGTTGGAAGCTTAGGAGAGAATAATGATGTAGCACTCTATGAGCTTTGATATGGCTCTTCTACTTGTAAGGGCTAGTTGTATTCTACTTGGGAAGTGATGTTTTTCTTTGGTGGAAATGATAAAGCATCAGAGGGAATTAGGTACAGTAAAGCAACTTAACTCTTAACTCAGAGGAAAAACTTCTTTGTACTATATTTGTACTATATTTTATAGGCTTGCTACAGTTTCAATGAAGAAAACAGAATGACCATTAAGTGCTTAGACAACATGGGGACATGAAGCAGTCATTTAAAATAGGCATATCACTCTATCAGAAAAGAATGACATTGCCCCATTTGTTAAGAAATGGAAAGACTTGGAAAAAATTGTATTAAGTGATGTAAGCCAAGCCCAAAGAAACATAGGTCCTCTGGTTTCCCTTATTTGCAATTACTAGTATATGTCTGAGACAAGCAGAAATGGTCAGGTAAGTTGAAGTTAGGTGAAATGAACCCCAAGATAAGGACTCAAATGTTTTTATTCTTTCTTGCGATTGTTTCTAACATATTTATCAGATGATTTCTTTGTTGCTTGTATGTCCCTCCCCCATGGTATACCCTGTTTTCACTGTATTTGATGTTGGTATAATTTGTGGAGGGGAAGGGAAAAAACAAATTGTTTAAATAGGGATACAGGTGGACCCATTGCAACAATGAGATGTACAAGATGTTATGTAGAAAAATGAACTTTACAACTTTGGCGGGGGGGACGCAGGGATGGGACTGGATGGGAAGGGGAAACAAAGGAGGAGGCAACAATGCTTGATAAGAGATGTACTCATTACCTTGCTCATGTAATTGTAACCCCTCTGTACGGTATTTTCACAATAAAAAAAATAAATAAAAAATAAAATAGGCTTATGAGCAAATACTTCACGGGAATTAGTCTAGGTCTGAACTGATATTAAATGTGCCCAATGTAGCAATTATAATCTCAGTAGCAAACAGTAATTATGCTGAACAAAAAATCAGCTATGTTTTAAAAAAAAAAAAAAGCAAAGCAAGTTAATTGAAAGAATCCTTTGGTTTTCTATCTAAATATGAAGTTGCAGGGCACTGGTGGCTTATGCCTATAATCCTAGCTACTCAGGAGGCTGAGATCTGAGGATGGTGGTTCAAAGCCAGCCCTGGCAGGAAAGACTGTGAGACTCCTATCTCCAATAACTACCAGAAAACCGGAAGTGGCGCTGTAGCTCAAGTGGTAGAGTGCTCACCTTGAACTGAAGAGCTAAGGGACAGCACTCAGGCCCAGAGTTCAAGCCCCATGACCGACAAAAAAAAAAAAAAAAAAGAAAGAAAAAGAAAAAGACTGAAGCTTCTGGCTTTAGTAAGAAAATGAACAAGGCCCACAGAAAGAAATCCGGGTTGCTCCACAGGAGATAGAATCCTGGTGGACATCAGGCCCTGCCTCAGCTCTAAGCCCATGGAGTTACAGAAGGAAAGATGGGGTGCTGACTCCACAGGAGATAAGACTCCGAATGCCACCACCCCAAGCCCTTGGAGGTGCCTCCTCTAGAATTAAGAGCTAGATGGTGACAGTATTTCTTCTAAATTAATCTGAGCATTAAGGATTCAGTCCCCTTTCCAGAGTTCAGTACTTTACCCACCAGGGACCTCTAATCATGAAGGCAGTGGGGACTTAGTACAGATTATATAAGGGTTTTTCTGGAGGGGAGTTTGAGGATACACATGATCTGAAAGTTCTTCAAGGGAGAAAAGTATTTAATATAGTATATACTTTCCTATATTGATGCCTTCTATAAGATCCATAAAGGCTGGCTTCATAAAACAGGCTTCTTGCATTTGGGGCTTTGCCCTAGCTTGGTACTTTGTCCAGTTTTATCACTTGACCAGTGACTTGGGTTAGGAAAATTCACCTTTTTCCTTTGTAAGAATTCACATTCATATCCCTCCTAAGTAACCCACAAGAGATGGTATGTCATAAGAGAGAGCTGGTAACTTAAGAAGTTAGGTTTAAAGATTAGCTCATCCATAAGGCAGTATCAAGAGCAGATAAATGCTTTGAAAATATGTACTAGAAACTAATACAGAGTAGCATTCTCATTAAAGCTCTCATGAATGCTTCAGTTAAATAAATGCTTCGCCATAAAGGTCATTCCTTAGAAAGTATCCTCCAATGATAGCTTCATGGCTCAGTGAAAATGTCACTCTTTAGGCTCAAAGTAGCTTGATGCATAAATATTTAATTGTTCCTTTAATGACAGTAAATGCTATCTATATGAAGAGGAACTGAATAGAGTAAAATCAATTTGGTTTCTGCTATCTGATCTTGATAGCCAAGCTAAGATAAAGAATTGCCTGGGGGAATGAACTAGTCTCTCTCTAAGTTTAGAAAATGCAGCTTTTAGTTCCGTTGACATTTAACTATTTTTCAAGACAGTGCTTCTATCATTACTCTAGGAAGTAAGTTAGCTACCATAAGAAAGACTCCAGCAAACATTCCAGGGTCCATTTGGGGTCCATTTCAGAAGTTTTAGAATCGCTTAATGAGCCATATCCTTCAAAACTAGTATCTAAACTACCTTAAAATTAAATTAAGCATTTTTTGGAGACAATGTTAAATCTTCTTCAGTTCATTAAACTAATTATTATTACTTCAGAACTTTGTTAACATTATTGCTTAAGTTAAAAAAAAACAATAGGCCCTATTGTTTTTTTAAGAGGTATATCTTTAAGATGTGCTTAATTTAAGTGGAAGATGGACAACTGAACTGAATTTTATGAAAATCAAATGCCCTAGGTTATGCTGAGGTAAATATAAAATAAGCAAAGTGAGGAAATACTGAAGTTTTGAAGTAGCCAGTCGGGAAAAAGACACTCTGGTAGAAAAAAAAGCAATTCTCTTGACAGTAAGTTCTAGACTGCATGTAGCAAAGCATGCAGGAGACAGGAAAGTGCCAAATGGCAAGAGGCTTCTAAAGGCATTCTGAGGGAAGGAGATAATGGACTCAACTAGAAGAATTCTTGATGAATTTTAGCTGGAGAAGAAAGAATACAGTAAAACTGACTGGTGTCTATAAAGGAACCCAGAAATACTCCACTCCACACTGGGAGCTATCATTTGACAGCCGTTACACAGGGCAAGTTGAGGAAGGTGAAGCCAGGATGAATGAAAGGAAGGAGTGAAGTCCCAACAGTATAGGACTGCACAGGTCACAGTTGGACATGCAAGAACAAAGACAAGCTCAGTTTCTTAGAATAAGTAAAATTTCACAAGTAAGAAAAACCATTTGCGTGTTGGTGGCTCATACCTGTAATCCTAGCTACTCAGGATGCTGAGATTTGTGGATTGTGTTTCAAAGCCAGTGTGATTAGAAAAAGTCCATAAGACACTTACTCTAATTAACCACCAAAAAGGCAGAAATAGCATTGTGACTCAAGTGGTAAAGCACCAGCCTCAAACAAAAAATAATAAGGAATAGCACCAAAGCCCTGAGTTCAATCCCAAGTATTGCACACATTAACAACAACAACAAAAAAATATCAAGAAAAGTAAGAGCATGAAAACTTTCACTGATGTGGGAAATCCTGGGTTCCACTCAATCAAAATAGTCCTAGATACTATACTGTACAATGAGGAGAACATAACTACAGTTAGGGGATGTGATGATTTGATGGTCAGTGGGAGATACTTGGAGCTGCCAATCTATTCCCTCGGAACTGGCAGTTTCTGGCCAGTTAGAATAAGTAGTAAGAGAAACTCACTTGTAATGCTAAATGCAAAATGATATTCTGAATTGAATCTTGGAACAGAATAAATATATGGTGATATGTGAATAAAGTCTGCAATCAACAGCAGTGACACATGAATGTAAATTCTTCAGTTCTGACAAATGTTCCATGATCATAGATGTAAAAGTCAGGAGAAATTGAGTGAGCAGTACATAGAGCTATCTCTTTACTCTCTCTGGACCTTACCTAAAAGTCTAAAATCCACAAGATTTTTCCTCCAAAATAGTCAGCTAAAAGCTGAGCTGGAGGCACAGCCCATGTATAATAGAGCCAAGCAAACCAAACAAACAAGTTTCTGATTTCAAACCCTGGTAATCACAAAAATAAATAAATAAAAGTTTTTAAGTGACATAACTGCCTACATACAACTATGTCACAATATATTATCTACATTCTGAAACTGTTGAGCTTTAAGGCAATTTTCAACTTTTCAGAATGCATAAATAGTGTCACCATGATCAGATGAACAAAAATGGGATACACATGCATACTGCATAGGATGAATTTTACAAGAAATTCTGAAGTCAAAGAAACATTTTATGTAATGCTTCTGATAAAAACTACTAACACCCCCTCCAAACCATTAGGACTGAATTCTGCTCCTTTAGAAAGTCAGGAAGCAAGAGACATTCTACCCCATCCCACCAGCAAGGGGAATTTGTGGTAAATAAATAAATAAATAAAATCTGCTACTTGGTCGGTCAAAAACTGTCCTCATTACTTTTAGACTTACATTTCTTGAGCAGTCTAGTGAGACAATATTTGGGGCTTACTTATTTGAATATTTAAGATTACTTATTTTTGTCCCTTTTCACTTCTCTCCTGTGAATTACCTGTCCCTGTCCTCTGTCTGGTGCTGTACTAGAATCTTGGTGGATATCATCTTTTCACTGAGCTTATTTTATCTATTGTGGACCTTTTGTCAGTTGTAGTGGTAGAGAATCTCTGTTGACTTTGTTTCCCTTGTATTTATTGTGATTTTGCTTGGGAAACAATTTTACTTGGATACATCTAAGTTTTCCTTACAACTTCTTCACACAATGTCACTTTTATAAGGCTTTCTCTGCCTAACACTCAACTGGACAGGTATTGGTATTTCTTTACAAAGGGCACAGATAAATTTAGAATCGGAAAAGCCAGATCACTTGTTCAACCAAAGAAACCAAATGTTTTTATTTTAGAAACCTCAACTGTACAGGCATATAGGTGTGAGATTGACCACTGATAATAAGATCTCTCCCTTTCTAATCACAAACAATTATTGACGAAGATTTATGAGGCATGTCCTATTTCAGAGGGATCTAAGAGAGTTGTTAATTGTTTTAATGACTAAGAATAATTTTTGTTCAAAGAGTTCCCCCCCCCAAAAAACCCTCAAATCAATATCAGGATATGACCCACGGACACTCTAGTTCACCCAGTCCCTGGGGACCCAGAGGATGGTATCACATCGTTGGTCTCTCATTACTAGCAGTCATTTTTTCCATCCCAACTTCTAAGCAAGATTCCAGCTTTTTCTCCTTCTGTCTTAACATCTATAAGGAGGGGAGAATGCCAATGTGAAAAGGTCACAGACTTTAAAACTTGTTGTATATGTGTTCAAATACTGATACATTGCCAATGAGTTAATTTTACATTGTGTATATCAAATATTTCTCATCTGTAACATGAGCTTCAGTGAGAGTGGCATAGGTTAGATATTGAATGTGTTATTTTTATGAATGTCCAAAGAAACACATGCTGATTATAAGCCCTGCTTATTTGTCAATATAATTTCCTATTCATATATAAGTATTAATGTGTCCATACATAGCTTTTATTTTCATTTTGGTATTAATTTTAAGACATGAGATAAGGGACCAAGGCTCTACAGTTTTATAAGCATTATGAAGAAAATAACTATTTCCACAAAATACAACAGAAAAATCCTCATTCAAATATTGAATGCAATGATGCAATTGGACACAACTCTAGGCAGAGACAGGAAACTGCAAATCCCAAATCAGATTATTTCAAGAGTTACAGTAGATCTTGACCTCTAGGAGTTGGATTATTTTAGGACATTGAGTCCAGCCAGAATTTTGAGTCAAGGAATAGAAATTTACACAGGCTGGAGTCAAGTTGAGTGCCTGTGCAGAGTGGCTGAGAAAAAAAAAATGAAGGCAGAGGAAGTTCTAGTCCCTAGAGATCAACTAAGAATCGCTGCCAAATAGGACACCAACATATGCAAAAGATGTAGTCAAACTATTATTTTGTGCAATAGAATTTGGCTATAAATCACTTTATTCTCATACAAATATGGAAGTCTCTTATCTGAAGGATGATGTTGTTGGGATGTCCTGGCAGGAGACTCCCAGTCTTTGTGGTTCCCTTCACTGACTACAGACATTGTGTAGGCTAACTTTTCCTAAAGCCCAGCTACAGCACTACAAGGTAGAAAAGTACTCAATACACATGGGAAAGGATTCTAAGCATGAAACACTGGAAACAAACACTGAATAATAGGAAATTTAAGGATTTATTTCCTTTATCCCATTAAAAGTGATTAAATTAGGAGTTACCTCAAAAAGCCTCAGATAATCTAACTGCATTGCAACTAGAAATCTGTAGCAGCTACATGCACCAACTAAGCCTAATCCTTTGTCTCACTTGTTATGTTTCACAGATAGGAAAACTAGAAACAACAATAAACAACAAGTTTGGAGAAGAATAAGCTATAGCATAGCATGAAACTTTTAAGAAGGAACCATTAACCATTAGCTCTTAACTACAGCATATCCACCAATGGAGAACAAGAAAGAGATGCCTTGCTAAGAAAGCTGACAAACCATTAGAAATAATCCTGTACCTGCCCACGATTATGGTATAATCAATAAATTAATAAACAATCTCAGTTAATGGAATTAAACTTTTTTGTCGATTGTAAACTTGAATTCAGGGCCTGGTGATCTCCCTGAGCTTTTTTGCTCAAGGCTAGCACTCGACCACTTTGAGCCACAGCTCCACTTTTGGTTTTCTGGAGGTTAATTGGACATAATAGTCGCACAGATTTTCTTGCCAGTACTGACTTCGAACCCAAATCCTCAGATCTCAGCCTACTGAGTAGCTAGGATTATAGGCATGAGCCACCAGAGCTCAGCAGAACCAAACATTTTTAAAGTGTTTACCTGAGTCTACTTTTCTTTTTCTTCAACTATGGGAAAGAATAATATAAAACAGCTGAGCTCTAATGACTCATTCCTATAATCCTAGGTACTCAGGAAACTGAAATCTGAGGATCAAAAATTTGAAGCCAACCCAGATAAACAAATCTGAGAGAGTCTTATCTCCAATTAACTAGCAAAAAGCCAGAAGTAGAGGTGCAGTTAAGGTAGTGTGCCTGCCTTGAGTGAACGAAAGCTAAGCAAGAGTGTAAGGCCCTGAGCTGAGTTCAATCTCCACTAGTGTCATGCATGCACGTGCGCACACGTGATTGCACACACACACACCCTAAAACAAAGTAGATTTTGAAAATAATTAGTGAAAGTATAGCTGTGGGAGATAAACAACATCATAAATCACAATCTCTCCATGACGGAAGAAAATTGTTTAGAGAAACTTCCTGCAGCTAGGAGGTATAGTCCAAATTTGTTTTGAAAATTCCACTGTTGCATAAGGGAAGTGTATTTCAATGGAGCTGAACATCAAGTTATGTAATTATCAAACTCCTGCATCTTATTCTGCTCCTTCAGCAAAGAGTGTGACAGGTCTGGGGTAGCAGCAAGCGAAGACATTTAAAACAGCATTCAGATGCTTGGTTACAGTCAAACAATTTTTATTTCAAACATTATTTAGGTACAAGGTCACAAATATTCAGAATTATATCCCAAGACTAAATAATACAAAATAGTCTTTAGTAATCTCAATTCTTGTCATTTTTTTCAAAGATATTTTAGGTGTTTTCACTATTTGAAAACGAAAAAAAGAGCTTACTCAGCAAACATCGAATGAAAGTATACTGGAGGAATATTATCAGATTTACATGCCTCCTTCCACTGGGAATGTTGGGTATTCAGCTACATTTTATAGAAAATGTAAATGCTGCCTGCTTGTATAGCAACAATAACCAAATATGTGAAATCTACTTCCATGGAATAACAACTCCATTTAATGTAAAGAGAATTGATTGAATACCAAAAGTATATTACCTAAAACCTATTGCATGAATAAGGATGACAGGAAAGTTATTGTAGAGTAGATATACAACCTCCACCAAAACATGACTTTATAGGATAGTACAAATAAAACCATTAGAAAAGTGGATCACCCCAGAAAAGCCAAAGTAAAGAATTAGAAATAAACCAGCTAGTATCTTTTTTTTTTCTTGCTTTACAAGCCAGAAGTTTTTTCTTGAAGCTTTTTTTTTTTTTTTTTTTTTTTGGTCCGGTAGTGGGGCCTGAACTCTGGGCCTGGGCGCTATCCCTCAGCTCTTCAGCTCAAGGCTAGCGCTCTACCACTTGAGCCACAGCGCCACTTCCGGTATTTTTCTTTTTGCTTATGTGGTGCTGAGGAATCGAACCCAGGGCCTCAGGCATGCAAGGCAAGCGCTCTGCCACTGAGCCACCTTCCCAGCCCTCTTGAAGCTTTTTTAAAAGTCAAGTGCAGCCGGGCACCAGTGGCTCATGCCTGTAATCCTAGCAGCTAGGCAGGCTGGGATCTGAGGATGAAAAATCAAAGACAGCCCAAGCAGGAAAGTCCATGAGATTATTTTCTCCAATGAAACACTAAAAAGCTGAAAGTGTAGCAGTAGCTCAAGTGGTAGAGCAGTAAGCCTTGAGTACAAAAGTTCAGGGACAGTGGGCTGGCCTTGAGTTCAAGCTTTAGGACTGGCAAAAAAAAAAAAAAGGAAGTACATCAGATTTATCAACAGCTTCAGACTCTTCTTTATATATGTATGTATTTGAAGGACTTAGATAACATCCACAGAAGAGACTCTAATGCTGTGGGTAAATAGGAATGTTGTTACAGACTTCAACTAATGGATCTAAAACAACTAAAGCAATGTAACCAAGATTTTACTTAAGATTTGCTTCCTTCCAGCAAGAACTGCACAGATGGTGATAATTACCATGACTCAAGAGGGCCATGCTGTCCTTGGGCTTCTTCTCTTCTTCTGCTTGCTCCTGGAACACAGAAAATGTAGTTTAGATTGTATTTCTGTATAACATCTGGAAAACGACTGCATCTATTTGAAGAAAGTACGAACATGAAGATCTCCTTAATCAAGGGGATAACCACAGAGCCAGCACCCTCCTTCTGGGTCCCCAGGTAAGGCGCCGCATGATCCACATATATGTGCCAGCAGTCTCCTCTGTTGTTTGTTGGATAAAGTAGGAAAGAAAGACTTCAACAACAGTTTCTATGGAGGGTGACATGGATGTGCAGCTACCCACATCTGTGAGCCTGGCAAGCCACATGGGGGGCCCGCTTGAGAGGAGAGGCCTGCTCCTTACCCAAGTCCCACTCTGCCTCTTGCTTTTGCTTTCAACCTATCACAATTTTTCAGCGTTCAATTAAGACAGTCTTTTCTAAGTGTAACCAAACTGACCTTCACACAGTGGACAGATGACTTCACTAGTTCCTATAAAGAAATCACACATTGAATATGACTCACAAGACAAGTGCCAGCAACAGCAAGGTGTCAGTGCCCTTCCTGTGGTCAAGTGATGCATCAGGCACAGAGATAGTGAGGTGAATCACCCATTGAGTAAAACTGAGAATCAATCTGCCTGCCTGCTGCCTGCCTCCCTCCCTCCCTCCTTCCTCCCTTCCTTCCCTTCCTTCTCTTTCCTTTCTTCTTTATCTTTGTATCTCTCTTCCTCTTTTCTTTCTCCTTCCATTTATCTCTCATTCTATCTCATTGTTGAAAGATTCAGAAGAAAGGAGCATTTGAAAAACAGATATCCAGATATATGCCTTATTTCTGTCATTTTGTGAACAAAAACTAATGTACACCACCAAATAAAATGCATGATTAAACTAAAAAAAAAACAGGAAATAAAAGTTCTCAATTGAAAAGCTTCCAAATAAGAAGTTTCAGTGGGCTTTTAATTCATTTTAGGAATATAAATATGCACAACTTTTGATTCGTTTCTGAGTACAAACTGTCATCAGAGAAGATGAAAATTTGGCAACTTATTTACACAGAAACCTTGGCATAGAAATAAACCAGCTAGCCTCTGTTTTTTTTTTCTTGCTTTACAAGCCAGAAGCATAATAAGTGGCTGATGTGAGTTTTATGCTTTAGTAAATTCAGCCAACAATCCTTTCTTCATTTACTCATGTATATGTGTGGGATATATCTTTTCAAGCTGTCACAAAACAGACAAACTGGCTTTTCCAGTTTATGCTCTGACCTGGTCAAGCTCTAAAAAGTCCCCCACCAGGAAACCTTTGGCCTTAGCAAACACACAGCTAGGAAAGCCACTAGATCCTCATCTGACTGCAGATAATAGTATCACCAAGATTTAAACCAGACACTCAAAAACAATCCCATTAATATTTTAATGAAAGCTTACTAGGTTTGACCTGTTAAACGTACTATTAATTTCATTTTTCTGGTGTGAGTTTTTTCTTTTTTAGTCTGTGATTTCAAAGTATAAAATGCAACTTGTAGAGTACTAAAACATAGTTTTGAAATAAACAAATAAGTCACATATGTACAAATATGTGATCAAAGTTTCTTTATCATGGGGATTATGGTTTCTACAGTCAATGTTCCCTTAAGACATCTGCTGAAAGCTTGCTCACCAACCTGGGAAGTGGTGGGACCTTTAGGAGGTAGAGTTTTGTGGAAGGAACTGAGGCTACTGGAAGTAGGTCTTTTAGAGGGGATATTCCTTACTCTTCTCTCCTCCTCCCTCCTCTCCTTTCTTCCAGGAAAAAAAAAATGAGTTGCTTTGTTCCATCACACATGACATTCTGTCTCACTACAGACACCCAAAACAGCACAAGCAATCAATCATGGTCTGGAATTTCTCATATCATGAGCCATAAGCATTTCCTCTTTCTCAGCTATTTATCTCCAGAATTTGGTCCCATCAAAGGAAGGCTGGCTAACACAGTAGAGTAAGAAATCAGTTTGGAGAGGATATCTTAAGTTGGCAAGTGCTTTACACAGTCATCTATTATTGATTGTGACAGATCCCTTGACATCTTTTAGTTCAGTATTTTCTATGTACATAATTTATTAGGTAACTAAATTTGCATTGTTTTAGTTCGTGTAGTTCAAAATACACAGATGCAGATGCAATGCCTCACCATATATTCTATGTGTATATCTCTGTATGCACTTGAAATATAAATTTACAGTGAAAACTTTTTCACTTGTCCTCTCCCACCTCTCCAACATAACATTCTTACCCAGTAATCACTGTGATTAGTCCACAGTATACCCTTCTGAAGTTTTTACCATAAAAATACACTCTGAGCACCAGTGGCCCATGCATCTAATCCTAGTTACTCAGGACACTGAGATCTGAGGATCGCAATTCAAAGCCTCCTCAAACAGAAAAGTCCATGAGACACTTACCTCCAATTCACCACAAAAAATGTCTGAAACTGAGCTGTACCTCAAGTGTTAGATCACAAGCCTTGAGCAAAGAGGATAAGGAACAGTACCTAGACCCTAAATTCAATTCCCAGTATCAGAAACATGGCTATATGCTATTTTCTTGTCTTTGTACATAAGTTAGCCCATCATGGTATTGATTTCTACTTGCCTTTTTACATAACAAATACCTCAGAGTTCCCTAACCCCTGAAAACACTAGTGTTTTCATTATTTTTTTCCATTCCTGGGTCTTGAGCTCAGGGTCTGGGCACTGTCCCTAGGACTCTTTGTGTTCAAGGCTAGGGCTTTACCACTTGAACTACAGCACCACTTCTGGCTTTTTCTGAGTAGTTTATTGAAAATAAGAATCTCACAGACTTTCATGCCTAGGCTGGCTTCAAACCTCAATCCTCAGATCTCTGCCTCTTGAGTAGCTAGGATTACTGGCGCCAATCTGTGTTTTCATTCTTTTTTTTATAGTTGCAAAGTACTATATAACACATGGATACATCATGATTTGCTTAAATAGTTCCTTAGTTATTGAAGTTGAGGCTACTGTTTTAATTCTTTCCTTTTTTCTGCTATGTAATGTTATAGTAATGACCTACACAGGAGCAAGTTCATGGGGAGAGTGACTTCACAAATCAGCACTGCTAGACTGAGTCCATTGTTAGATGCCACTGAGTTAAGTTCTCCTTGGATGCCCTACATGTGGACCTCAAGGCTGACTACTGCCTATCTTGTAACAGCCATGTCAACAATGTGTATCTTAAGCTTTTTAAGTTATTTTTTGCAATGACAGGTTTTAAAAAAAGAACTCACTATAGTTACCATTTGCACTTGCTTCTTTGTAAAGAGGCTGAAGACCACATTATATATTTAAAGATAAATTACATTTTCATTTCTATAAAATGTCTCTCTACCCACAGTCCATATTTTTTGTTGGAATGACTGCACATCTTTGACCTTCATGAATTAGAAATATTAGTCTTTTGTCTACAATAAGCCACACATTACTTAATTCTCCAAGTTTATTGGTTCTCTTTTTGATTTTACTCATACTATTTTTTAGTATACATAGGGTTTTGTAGTTGAAGAAATGAAATTATGCTGGGCACTGGTGGCTCATTCCTGTAATTCTATCTACTCAGAAAGCTGAGATCTGAGGATCATAGTTTGAAGGCAGCCTAGGCAGAAAAGTCCCCATGAGAATCTGATCTCTAATTAACCACTCAAAAACTGGAAGTAGAGCTGTGGATCAAAGTGGTAAAGCACTAGCCTTGAGCAAAAGAGCTCAGGGACCCACAACCCATGAAAGAAAAGAAAAGGAAAGGAGAGAAGAGAAGAGGAAAGGAGAGGAGAGGAGAGGAGAGAAAGCAAGAGAGAGAGAAAAAGAGTGAGTAAGAAGGAAGGAAAGAAAGAAAAAGGAAGGAAGGAAGGAAGAAAAGGAGGGAGGGAGGGGGGAGGGAATTACCAAGCATTTCTTTTAAGGTTTATATTGCTAAATAAAAGCTAAAAAAGCATTCTTTAGAAACAGATTACAAAAACCTTCCCCTTAGTCTGTACCACCCTGAAGGGAGGAACTCCTCACTGCCAGAACTCACTCCCTGGTGAGCACAGAAAGGCAGCCACGACCCCCAGCAGGCAGCAAAGAAATTCCACCCATAACCTCAGCTGAACTGGCAGCTCAGCCAACTGCAGGACTCTCACTAAAATTCATTAACAAATAATAATAAAAAAACTGGACAGGCTACAAAAGCTAAGAGAAGATACAGGTGAGTGGCCCAAAGGGGGTTCCCCAGTTTGGGAAAAGCCACTGATTCCAGACAGGCCAAAACCACACCCACACCCACATCAATCCCAATAGCAACCAACTGCAGTCTCCAGCAGCCTTCTCCTGGCAGCACACACAAAAAGAGCAGACCATGCTTTTTAGTCTGGGAAGGTCACAAAGCCCCCAAACCTTAAAAACAGAATGTTTTTCTGTGCACCCAAACAAGCTGATTTGAGAAACCAACCAAGCAACGGGGAAAACCAACCACTAAAAGCAAATCAAACACGCCATCAAGGGACTTAAGAGGAGACATAAGAGCCCCAAATAAATAGAAAATACTTTTTTTTCTTTTTTTCCTTTTTCCCCAATTATAGCCTTTTTTTTTCTTTTTTTTAAACTTCTTTAAAAAATTTTTTTGCTCCTCCACTTTTTATTTTTTACAAATAGCTTAACTCTCTGTTACCTTTTTTCTATCAGTTTTTTTTATGTGTTTTTGTTTTTAGTTTTGTTTTCTTGTTTTTTGTTTTGTAGCAATCTTGTTGGCTTTTTTCCTTCCTCATTGCTGTTCTGTTCACAACTAGATACAAAGCCTTTGGTGACCACCAGGCTTCCTCTATACATGTTTATAGAGGTAAGTCAGAGTATAATCGATTACCTAATCCCCTACGGCACAATATTAGCATTAATTTTAGTATTGTTATTTCATACATACATAATAGTTCTATTTTGTTTTTTTTTGGTCTGGTCGTGGGGCCTGAACTCTGGGCCTGGGCGCTGTCCCTCAGCTCTTCAGCTCAAGGCTAGTGCTCTACCACTTGAGCCACAGCACCACTTCTAGCTTTTTTCTTTTTGCTTATGCGGTGCTGAGGAATCAAACCCAGGGCCTCAGGCATGCAAGGCAAGCGCTCTACCACTGAGCCACCTTCCCAGCCCAATAGTTCTAATTTTTTATGTATATATTTTTTTCTTCTTTCCTTTTTGTTTTGGTTTGGGGTTTTTGTTGTTCTTTTGTTCTTTTTGTCTTTTGTTTTAATTTTTCCTTTCTTTCTTACTTAGAAGTTAGGTTATAACTTTCCTCCCTCTGTTCCTTTTCTTTGCTACATCCCTCAAGTCTGATTTTTCTCCTCCTATATGTCATAGTAAATCTTAATCTCACCTCACCCATTTATAATTATTTCTACTCCTTCATTCCCTTTTTGTTTTCTTTACTCTGTTGATCCTCAAGTGTGAAACACTGAGCTAGACTATATCTGTAGTTAGTGAGATCGTGCCAAAGTGGCTCAGGGTGTTATCCCTTCAGCCCAAACCATCCTAAACCTCAGAACAAAGCTACTCATTGATTACAGCTGTCTATAGTTCCCACTTCTGAAACACAATACCGCTCACCTGACAAAGATAAGCAGATATAGATAAGGGAGCACCTATCTAGGATTGGGACCCTCTAAAATCAGTGCAAAGATATTGCCTGGGTGTGGATTTTGTCTTAAAATTGTGCTCAGTGGTGGTATTGGGCCTACTTACATATCCAATAGAGGAGAGATGCTGTGTCGAAAAACAAACTTTACAATTTAGGCTGGGGCAGGGTGGGGGCGGGGGGCGGGGAGGGGGCAGAGTGAAGTTGTGGAGATGGGAGGGAAGAGATGGTAGGGGAAAAACAAAGGAGGAGGCAACAATGTTTGATAAGAAATGTATTCATTACCTTGCTCATGTAACTGTAAACCCTTCTTTGTTCAGTATTTTCACAATAAAAAAAACTTATTTTAAAAAATACCTATTTGGATTGTGTACCTCCAAAGTCTGCACAACCACAGGGGCTCTGAGTTGGTGCTTATCTTAAAATTGTGTGCTGGTGAAGGACTGGATATACTTTCATCTCCAAAACAGGAGAGATATAAGGAAAACACATCTTTGAGTGAGAACATCCAAAGTCTACGCACTGAAGGGCTTTGGATTGAGGCTTGCCATAAAACTGTGTTCTGGGGACTGGGAAGGTGGCTCAGTGGTAGAGCGCTTGCCTTGCATGCATGAGGCCCTCGGTTCGATTCCTCAGCACCACGTAAGCAAAAAGAAAAAAGCCAGAAGTGGTGCTGTGGCTCAAGTGGTAGAGCACTAGCCTTGAGCTGAAGAGCTAAGGGACAGCGCCCAAGTCCAGAGTTCAGGCCCCACGACCGGACCCAAAAAAACAAAAAACAAAACAAAACAAAACAAAAAAACTGTGTTCTGTGGGAAAGTGTAGATAGTTTCAATTCCAAAAAAGGAGAAATAGAGTGAAAATACCCATTTTGAGTGTGAACCTCCAATTCCTATGTAAGTACAGGGCTCTGGGTGGGGACTTGTCTTAGAACTGTGATTTAGTGTATAATTGATGTAATCTCACTTCCCAAAAAGGTGAGATACTGTGAAAACTCCCATTGTTGATTGTAAACCCCCAAACTCTGTGCTACTACCATGCTCTGGGTAAGTGCTAGTCTTAGTTGTGTGTTCTGGTGTGTAACAAGATATAATCACACCCCCAAAAAAGGTGAGATAGAGTGAAAATACCCATCATTGATTGTAGACTCCCAAAGTCTGTGCAACTACGAGGTTCTGGGTAGGAGCTTGTCTTAGAATTGTGCTCTAGTGTGTAATTGGATATACACTCACTCCCAAAGAAGATGAGACAGAGTGAAAATACCCATTATTAATTATAAACCTCCAAAAACTGTGCAACTACAGGGCTCTGGGTTGGTACTTGTGTTCTAGGAGCAATTGGATTTGCCTTCACTCCCAAATGGGCAGAATAAATCACAGAAACACAAGAAAAATGGCAAGTCAAGGAATTAACTCCCACACAGGATAAACAGGCAACAGAGCAGTTAATAAAAATCTGAGGATACCTCTCAAAATGTTTTACAACACTACTGGTAAACACGCTGAATGAAAAAATTGAAAGCCTATGTAAGGTTATGCATGAGTGTGATGAGGCAAAAGATTAATACACAAATTTATGGAATCCACAATCAGAAAGCTGAATGAAATCTAACAAAAGGAAAGGGAGTCCAGTCAAAGTATAGCCAGTCAACTAAGGGATTTGAGAGTGCCCACAGAAAACCAAATCAAGGAGGCAAAGAAATCTATATGAGATCTAAAACAAAGCTTCAACAAAGAAGTTGAAGCCATTAAAAGTGAGCAATTAGGGGTGGGAAGGTGGCTCAGTGGTAGAGTGCTTGCCTTGCATGCATGAGGCCCTGGGTTCGATTCCTCAGCACCGCATAAGCAAAAAGAAAAAAGCCGGAGTGTTACTGTGGCTCAAGTGGTAGAGCGCTAGCCTTGAGCTGAAGAGTTGAGGGACAGCACCCAGGCCCAGAGTTCAGGCCCCATGACCGGACCCAAAAAAAAAAAAAAAAAAAAAGTGAGCAATTAGAAAAAAGGGAAATAAAAAAACAAAATAGAAAGTCTGGACAGTAGGTAGTAGACCATGCAGAAGACCGTGTCTCTGGAAGAGAAGACAACCTAGACATTATAGAGAAAGAACAGACAAGTATTCAAAACAAATAAAAAAAAAATATGACAGATATAGTTAGCATATAAAAGACACATTCAGAAAGCCTAATTTAAGGCTAATGGGTGTAGAAGAGGGCCTAGAAACAGAAGCCAAAGGTCTAGGAAATTTATTTCATAGAAACCTTGCAGAGAACTTTCCAAATATTCAAAAAGATAGGTCCATTCAGATACAAGAAGCCTTTACAACCCCAAATAGATACAACCAGAACAGGACATCCCATTGCCACATTGTAATCGACACAGGATCAATAGAAACCAAGGAAAGGACCCTTAAAGCTGTCAGGGAGAAAAGATCCATCACCTATAAAGTAAAATGAATCAGGATAACTACAGGTTTCTCAGCAAAGTCCATGAAGGCAAGAAAAGCCTGGAATTAAGTATGCCATTCCCAAACAATTATCAACCAAGAATAGTGTACCTAGCTAAACTCTCCTATAACTGAGGGAAAAATAAAAACCTTCTATAGCAAAGAAAAACTGAAACAATATGTCTCCACCAAACCGTCACTACAAAGGTATTTAAAGATGTCCTACACATAGAGAACCAACTAAAACAGGATGAAGGCAGAGAAACATCTCCCAAACAAAGAATCAGATAAACATAGACAGATCCTAGGTGACACAGCCCCTAAGAAGGTAGATAACTTGGCAAGAACTTCCAAACACCTCTCAATCCTCTCAATATTAATGGACTTAACTCTCCAATCAAATGACATAGAATCTCTAGTTGTATCAAAAAACAGGATCCATCTCTCTGGTGTCTTTAAGAAATGTACCTTCCCCACAAAAACAAACATATCCTGAAAGTGAAAGGCTGGAATAAAATCTACCAAGTGAACGGCCCCCACAGACAGGCTAGAGTAGCAATCCTAGTATCGATAAAATAGACTTCAAATTAAAATTAGTGAGAAGAGATAAAGATAGACACTACATTCTAATACAAGGATCTCTCCTACAGGAGGATATAACAATTCTAAATATCTATTCACTGAATACCAGAGCACCCAAATTTATCCAAGAAACACTACTTTACCTAAAATCACGCATAGATCCAAAGACATTGATTGACACATGGTGACTTTAAAGTCATATGGTGACTTTAACACACCACTTTCCCCACTGGGATCAACTCAGCAAAAACTCAAAAGAGGAACAGAAGATCTAAACAACTGCATAGACCAACTAGACTTAACAAACCCCTACAGAATATTTCACCCATCAGCAACAAATTACACATTCTTCTCAACAGCACATGGAACGTTCTCCAAAATAGACCACATCTTAGGTCACAAAGCAAATCTCTCCAAATTCAGAAACATTGAAATTATGGGAATAAAATTAGACCTCAACACCAAATGCTACCAAAGAAGGTACTATAACACATGGAGGCTAAACAACACACTGTTGAACCACGAATGGGTCATGGAAGAGATTAGAAAGGAAATTCAAATGTTCATGATATTTAATAAAAGTGAAAATACAAATTACCAGCTCCTCTGACACAGAAAAGGAAGTTCTCAGAAGAAAATTCATACCTCTGAGTTCTTCCATCAACAAATTGGAGAGATCTCAAACTAATAATTTAATGATGCACCTGAAGCTCCTTGAAAAAGAGCAACAAGTTAAACCCCACTCCAGGAGATGGAAACAAATAATTAAAATTAAATCAGAATTAAATGAATTGAAATGCAAAAAACACAGAATCAACAAAACATTGGTTCTTAAAAAAAAATTAACAAAACTGACAGACCCTTAGCAAATCTTCTCAGAAAAAGAAGAGAACACTTCCCAATAAACAAAGTCAGAGATGAGAATGGAAACATCACCACAAAAACAACCAAGATACAGACATTATAAGGGAATACTTCTTAAACCCTTATGCTCATAAGTTTTAAAATCTGGATGAAATGGAAGAATTTCTAGCAATATTGACATGCCCAAACCAAAATGAGTCAAACCAACTTAATGAACCCATATCAAGCATTGAAATAGAAACACCAACAAGAGACCTCCCACCCAAGAAACGCTCAGGATTGGATGGATTTACAGCTGAATTCTACAAGGCCTTCAAAGCAGAACTCCATCAATACTCCTCCAACTATTCAATGAAATTGAAAATGAAAGTTCACTACCAAAGTCCTTCTATAAAGCCATCAAAGCCCGCATCCCCAAACCAGGCAGGGACCCATCAAAGAAAGAGAACTATAGACCCATTTCTTTTACGAACATCAATGCAAAACTTCTCAACAAAATTTTGGCCAATTGACTTCAACAACTTATCAAAAAAATCACACACCATGATCAAACAGGATTCATTCCAGGGATGCCAAGATGGTTCAATGTACACAACTCAATTAATGTAATACATCGCATCAAGAAGAGCAAGTCTTTTCAGTAAATGGTACTGGAAAAATTGGTTAAACAACTGTAAAAAACTATCCTTATCTATCACCCTGCACCAGTATCAACTCCAAATGGATCAAAGACCTCAAAATAAAAGCAGATACCTTGAAAACATTACAAGAAGAATAAGAGAAATTCCAGGGCTCCTTGGCACAGGCCAAAATTTTCTTAATAATGATCCAGAAACACAACAAATCAAAGAAAGTTTAGACAAATGGATAGCATGAAACTGCAGCTGCTTGGCAAAGGACATATCTAGTAAGATCATTAGAAAGCCTACAGATTGGGAGAACATCTTCACTAACTATACAATAGACAAGGGCCTCGTATCTAAAATATACTTAGAACTCAAAAAATTAAACCCTCCAGAAACAAATCCTCAAAGAAACAACCACCCCATCAACAAGTGGGCTAAAGACTTAAAGAGAGACTTTTCTGAAGAGGAAATAAGAATGTCCAATAGACACATGAAGAAATGCTCAAACTTCTCTGGCCATAAAGGAAATGCAAATCAAACAACATTGAGATTCCACCCCACTCCAGTTAGAATGGCCATAATCAAGAAATCTAATAATGACAGATGCTGGAGGGCATGTGGACAGAAGGGAACCCTACTGCATTGTTGGTGGGAGGGTAAACTTGTCCAACCACTCTGGAAATCAGTATGGAGGTTCCTCAAAAGACTCCACATAGAGCTCCCCTATGACCCAGCAATACCACTTCTGGGCATTTACCCAAACAACCACAAACAAGGGTATACTAAAGCTACCAGCACAACTATGTTAATCACAGTCTTAATCATCGTAGCTAAGATATGGAACCAACCCCTATGCCCCTCAGTAGATGAGTGGATCAGGAAAATGTGAGATATCTATCTATCTATCTATACATATATATGAGATACACACACATACACACAAACATATATACATACATATATATAATGGAATTCTATGCTTCCATCAGAAAGAACAACACTGCCCATTTTGTAGGAAAGAGTTGGAAAAATCATATTAAGTGAAGTAACCCAGTCCCAAAGAAATTTAGGTCCCATAGTTTCCTTATTTGCAATAGTTAGTATACATATAGGATAAACCTATCAGATGAGCTGAAAAGCTCAAAGCCATGTACATATGACCAGATAAGATGATGTTAAGTGAAATGAACGAGGTCTGTCTTTTTTTGTTACTGTTGTAAATGCACCATGTGATTTTATTTTTATTTGTTGTTGTTTCCCTTATATGTTCTTTCCCCTATGGCATATCCCCTATTGTTGCTATACTGGATTTTGGTACTGGATTTTACATCTTGTATATACATTTTTCTGATCTGGGGAGGGAAAGGACATGGGACAACCCATTGCAACAGGATACCCACAGGACAGTATATTGGAGACAAACTTTACAACTTCAGGTGGGGGGGGCGGTTAGGGAGGAAGCAGTGTGGGAGGTGGGGGAGAGAATGGATAGTATAGGAGTCACAAAGGGAAAGGATAACAATGATCAAAAAGTAATGTACTCATTGCCTTACTCATGTAACTGTAACCCTCTGTAGAGCATCTTTACAATAAAATAAAACAAAAACCTTCCCCTTCTAGTTATGACCACACTTATGGTTTCTTTCTTACTTTTAAATCTATGCTACCTAATTTGCGCATTAAGTACACATACAAAGTAAGGATACAATATTTTTGCCCAGATAGCTATTTACTTGTCCCTATTGAATATCCTCATCCTCACCAGAATAAGATCTGAGAATAGTATACTAAACTCTTGCGTGCACTTGTATTTCTGGATTTCTATTTTGCCTGTTTAGTCTGTCTGTCTACTCATGTGCCAGAACCACATGGTTCTAATTACTGTAGCCTTATGTTAAGATATGCATTCTAGGCTTTTATACATGGTAAGACTTCTAATATTTTGCACATGATAAGACAGTTCTATTTCTGTTAACTAGTTGAAAGTTCAAAGGTCTAGATGATTTTGACTCTGGACAAGTAGTTTATTTCAGCTCCATGAGCCTGACTTTCATAATGTATGACTTGGAGAAAATGGTAACTTCCTTTCAGGACTGTCTGAAGGATTCAAAAATGTGGATAAAGTCAGCTGATGACTCTCAATTAGTGACAGCTTTACAGGTACCTTGCCAGATTTCAATTGCTAAGACTGTACCCAAGGACTTAACAAAAAAACTCCCCTACTATTTGTGCCTACCAACTGAAGAAAGGTATATCAAACAAACACAATTGTTCATGAAAGAAGCATTCTGAGGGGAGAGTAAACAAGGATCTTAAAATTCGGAGTTAATTAGCCATCTTCAACATCTGTTGGGCAATTACCACATGGCAGGAACTGGGGTGAGCTCTAAGAGTTAAATAAACCATAAACCACAACATCCAGTGTGTATTCACTTGTCAGGGCTCACTGTGTTGAGTCCATTGTGGCAGATGAAGGGCTGGCAATCCTTGGTTGTGACTGGGATGTCACTGTACCCTCACCAATTCCCTTGCCCACCCTGAGCCCCTGCTGACTTCTCCAGCTGTGCCACTCCATGCACAGCCTCATTGCTGCCACCCTGAGGTCTCCAATATCCCTCCTTCTACCCACTCCACACCAAACAGGTCAGTCTCACCCTTGCCAACACAACTGCCAATGTTTCCCTCTACCACATTCCCATGTGAAGATCCAAAGTCCCAATACACAGCATTATCTGAGTGGCCAGCAAGCTCCAGAATTCATTCATCACCCAATGATCAGCTAGCTAGATATCTAGATCTAGCTATCTACAGATAGATATAGATCTAATGTAGATAGATGATAGATGATAGATTAGATAGATATAGTTTATCTATAGATAGATGATTGATAGAT
Organism: Dipodomys spectabilis; assembly: GCF_019054845.1. NCBI lineage: Eukaryota > Metazoa > Chordata > Mammalia > Rodentia > Heteromyidae > Dipodomys > Dipodomys spectabilis. Next base: position 2,244,206 of record NW_024870912.1, read on the forward strand.
AAATCTAGATGGTATCTAGATAGATCTAGATAGATAGATAGATAGATAGATAGATAGATAGATAGATAGATAGATAGCAAACCCATCCTGTCCCTAGCTCCAAGCCCCTTGACTTGTACATAGCTATCTGTAACACACCTTAACCTCCCTATGACAGACAGAACTCTAGGATGACACTCAATGAGTCCCATCACTGAGTGGGTGGAACCATGATGTGCGCTGGATTTTACTGCAGAGAGGATAGGGCAACTACTTCCAGGCATACAACAGGGTAACTGACTATCTCAGCTTAGGGAGCCAGAGGATTCTCCCACTGGCCTGAATGAATGTTTCAGGAAACACTGGCCGTCTCTAAGAACTGAGAATGTTTCCTACTTGATATCCCGTCAGAAGGCAGAAGCTTCAGTCCTCCAGCCACAAGGAACCAAACGTGTCACAACTAGAGCCAAAGGACAATGTTCAGTTCCTCCTAGGAACCTAGCCAGGCCATCAATGATTCCACCCTGCAGTCAGGGCAAACATTCCACTCAAGTTATACCTGGACATCAGAAACCAGGCAGTAATAATTAATGAGTGCTTTCATCAGCTAAGTTTGTGGTGATTTATTATGCAACAATAGAGAATCTATACTGTTCTATTTATCCTTTAGGAGTCCATTCCAGATGATTTCTGCACTCCTCCTTCCTCTTCTTCCTCTACTCAGACTAAGCTGGGGCACTCTCTGATGCTAGTAAACAACCTGCACAAATCTACTGTTGGGCCAGTTACACTGCAGCATCATTATTTGTTTTATTCCTTCATCATTTTTTCATTTGTCCCTTACCTTCTCTGTCTGACAGCAGTATCTTGGCCAACTTTCATCCTCAAAACATAACCTGACACCAGCTCAATGAATATTTGCTGAATGAAGGCAGCAAGGTCAAGTTCAAAGACAATACTTTTCTGCCTGGCAGATTCCACATCCAATGTCATGTTGGATACCTTTGTGCAATTAATGAAGTACACCTTGATGAAAGGTACTATAAGCCAGAGCTTCTCATGTTCCACATGCATGTGAATCACTTGGGGATCTTGCTAACCTGCAGATCTTGATTCAGGAGTTATGAACTAGGACCTGAGATTTCCAGCAAGCTCCCTACAGCTCCAAAGCCATTTCCAGAAATACCTGGACAATACACTGTGTGGCAAAGTTTGTGCCTCTCTCTAAGCAAGGAACAGTAGAAGAAGTGACAATCCAACAGTATCTACAATTATTCTATCATATGTGAGGTTGACTCCCCAATTAGAGCTAATTTTCTATGGTATCTCTATGTCGCAGCCCTCTTCATTCAGTCAACATGCAGGAGTATTACATAAATCAAGAAAAAATAACTCTCCCCCAAGTCAAATTAAAAGAGAAATAAGAAATGATGTTCACATTGATTATGTTAACCAGGCATTGGAGCTCGTTTATAATCACTGCATCATTCAAAACTAAAAAGAAATTTACAGTATGCTCTCTGTCACTCAGCTAGTACACTGGGATATTTGGCTCACACTTTATTAGCTATTGAAATTCTGCCTAGAAAGAAAAAATATTCCTCACAAAAATAACATCACCTTTCAGTTTGGATGTACATTATCCTAGCTCCCTGTGTCTGAATATCCTTAAATGGATTGAACATACATAAACACAAAGAGGTTACCATTTTTAGTATCAGAGTAAGTGTGCATATCTTTTGATACAATGACTTCATTTCTAAATAATTCTGCAAAATAGGTAACTTTAATTCCATTGGCAGAGTAGGAAAAATGCAGAACTTGGGGCTAGGTGATATAAGGTCAAATCGCATCCTGCCTATAAAGAGCTATTTAAGTTTGAACAAATGATTTCTATTCTTTGGGCCTGATTGTTCTCATCTATTAAAATACAAGGATTTGACTAAATGTTCTCCAAGGTCCCTGGCAGCTTTAACATTCTTTGCTTCTGTCTAGGCTAATTAATTATTTCATAAAGGTAATAAATCTACATGGCTACTAATGAATAGAGAATGAATTTTTAAAAGGCAAAAGGAAAAATGAGTGCTTTACCTATCCTCCCAAACAGAAGGCTTAAGGAAATCAATATGACATGAGAAAAATAAAACCATTACTGTGAGTCCCAGGTCTCAAACTTTCTAGCTCCAAAACTTGAAAATAAAGATTTAGAAAAAGAAAAAAGTAATGATGTCTCAAAGAAAGGCTGTCAGTGGTTGAAGGAATGTAAACTGAATCTTTGCCCTGGTATATTTCCTCTCACCATGGAATAATGTATCATTTCAGATGGTAGGGTAATGAGAGGGAAAACAGAAAGGCTGGATGTGCTGACTGCTCTTTCCTGATGGTGCTGAGCATGTGCTCACAGGGCGGGGCTAGCCATGTTTTGAAATTATTCAACCTATGTCTCAGTGTGTGAGTTCCAATCAAAGCAAATGCAAAGATTTCCAACTAGTGAGCGTTTCTGCAGCAATGGAGAGTTTCTGAGATCCTTACTGTCCTTTCTCCAAAAGAGCCTGACACTGCCTTGAGGGCCAACACATGTCTCCAAAGGTTCAGGGAAATACTGGAGTTCTGTTTAACAGTCACAGTAGCAAGTCTCTATTTTCTTTTTCTTTTCTTCTTCTTTTTTTTTTTTTTTTTTTTTTGGTCATAGGCCTGAACTCTGGGACTAAGTTGTCCCTCAGTTCTTCAGCTCTAGGATAGCACTCTACCACTTAAGCCACAGCACCACTTCCAGCTTTCTTTCTGCTTATGTGGTGCTGAGGAATCGAACCCAGGGCCTCATGCATGCAAGGCAAGCACTCTACCACTGAGCCACCTTCCCAGATCCTTACCTGCTTATTCAGGTTTACTTTTCAAATTCTTTTTTTTTAATTTTAATTTATTTTTTATTGTGAAAATACTGTACAGAGGGGTTACAATTACATGGGTAAGATAATGAGTATATTTCTTATCAAGCATTGTAGCCTCCTCCTTTGTTTCCCCTTCCCATCCCTCCCATTCTCCCTCTGCCCCCCTACCAAATCCTCCCCGCCCCCCCCCCACCAAAGTTGTAAAGTTCGTTTTCGACATAAGGACTTTTACTTATTGTTGTAACAGATCCACCTGTATCCTTATTTAAACGACTTGTTTTTCCCCTTCCCCTCCACAAATTATACCAAGATCAAATACAGCAGGGGTTATACTGTGGGGGAGGGACATACAAAGCAACAAAGAAATAATCTTATAAATGCGTTAGAAACAATCCCATGAAAGAAAAAAAAGCATTTGAATACATAGCTTAGGGTTCATTTCCCTAACATCACCTTATCTGACCTTTTCTGCTTGACTCAGACATATACCAGTTATTGCAAATAAGGGAAACCATGGGACCTATGTTTCTTTGGGCCTGGCTTACTTCACTTAATATAATTTTTTCCAAGTCTTTCCATTTCCTAACAAATGGGGCAATGTCATTCTTTCTGATGGAGGCATAGAATTCCATTGTGTATATATACCACATTTTCTTGATCCATTCATCTACTGAGGGGCATCTGGATTGGTTCCATATCTTAGCTATGGTAAATAATGCTGCAATAAACATAGTTGTTTCTCTGAAGAGGAAAGACAGATGGCCAATAGACACATGAAGAAATGCTCAACCTCCCTAGCCATAACAGAAATGCAAATCAAAACAACATTAAGATACCACCTCATCCCAATTAAAATGGCAAAAATCAAGAACTCTAATAACAACAGATGCTGGAGGGGATGTGGACAGAAGGGAACCTTACTGCATTGTTGGTGGGAGTGTAAACTTGTTCAACCACTTTGGAAAGTAGTATGGAGGTTCCTCAAAAGACTCCACATAGAGCTCCCCTATGACCCAGCAATCCCACTTTTGGGCATTTACCCAAATGTTTACAAACAAGACCACACTAAAGCTACCAGTACTTTTCAAATTCTTTTTCCCTGAGCAAGTATAGAACATGAACTGATAATAAGTGAAATTAACGTTTCAGATAAAAATACAGGAATTTGTGGGACTTTTTCTACTGCTCTACTGAAATTTGACATGGCCAACAAATAAAAGAAAATGTTTCCACTATTCAAGTAACTGGAAAAACAGCTACCTCTCTGAATGAAACCTCCACAGTACTTGTTAAAGCATATTTGGGGGGAGGGATAAAGGGGGAGATGGGAGGGCAGGGATGGGAAGGGGAAACAATGGAGGAGGCAACAATGCTTGGTAAGAAATAAACTCATTACCTTGCTCATATAATTTTAATCCCTCTGTATAGTATTGTCACAATAAAAAACGTACTAAAGAAAAAAATCATATTTATAAAACAGGGTGGAGGGTAACAAATCTACAACGGCTTTGTAAACTTCACCATTCACCAAATGACACAAGTGTTGGGGATGAATTATTGAGATGAAAAAGAAGTAGGAAAGAATAATAAGAAACTATAATAATCCTACTCTAAACATGTTCTCTATTTCAATGCAAGGGATTTCACCAAATTCTGCCAAAGTTAAATAGAGCCATGGCTTCCTGCTGTCATTTAATCCATGCCATTGGCCACTATGTCAAGTACAGCTTCTATGTTCTGCCATCATGACCCACAGAGCTAGCTTAGTCATCGGATAGTCTCATCCAACACCAAAGTAAGTGGAAAGAGTCTGAAAGATCCTCTATGACGATTCTTCTACCAAGAAACTGAGCCCAGACTGCTGAAAGGATCTATCCTTGATCAAAGCGAATAAGCCAAAGCTAAAACTAAATCTAGACATTCTAACCCCCATCCCATTCCATTCCATGTTCCCACTACAACACCACCAACAGCAACATCTACTGCAGTGAGATGAGTCATTAGCAGCATACCATCCATCACAAACATCATGCTCACTTCCAACCTCACGTCTTTGCCAATGCTGTTTCCTTGGCCCAGATCATAAAGAATCTGACCTCCCAATTTTGTTTGCCTCAAGATTAGGAAGTACTAGATGTTAATATATAAAATAAGTTACATTCATTCAGGGTGCAACTAACAGGATAAAATAAAACATTTGTTACAACACAGTAAGAAAATGCTACAAAAGGGTATCTTAGACTCTCTTCATCTCTCAAGGTCAAATTCAAAGCCCTCAGGACTTCCTTTTCTCTAGAATATGACCATAACACCTAGGGTGACAACCTGCTGTATAAGTACTTAGTTGTACTACTCTACTCTACATAAGTTAGTTCTCTTGTATTCAGTAAAACTCTCAGTTCCTTGAGAGAATGAGAAATGTTTCACAAATCTATTTCCCAAAGTTCACCACTCAGTAGTTATGTATATCTTATGATTTGAATACAGAAAGAAGAATGGGAACTAACATTATTCACTGTCAGATATTGTATATACTTAATTATAAGCCATAAGTTTTATTCTCACACAGTCAATAAATTGCCCTTTGTGGCACATGTGTCTTTATGTGAGAAATTTGTAGATATGTAGCTGTAAATTAAGGGGTTTGTGCTCAGAAACACCCACATATACAGCACCTATCTGTAAAATCACTTTTAAAAAATACTTCGTTTCTGTAATTGCCATCTACTTAGATTATGATGGTCAATGCTAAAGGCAGAGGGTTAGGAAAGCTAGCAAAGCCATCCAAAATGACACTGGTCTTTGTGCTGGAAAGGCCTAATGGGTCAAGAAGTCTCAAAAGAGGAGAAAAACCTCAAAACTCCTCTTTTAGAGGAGCACTACAGATACCAGTGCCAGAAATACAGCTTGACCCTACAGGAGAATCAGGTAAGCAAAGATATGAGGTGGGTAATAAACCCCAACAAAAAGAGGCCCAGAGGAAGCTGTGAGTTTAGAGGAGAAACACAGGGGACCTCTCTGGAGGGTGATGTTGGAAAGCAATCAAAACTTACTTAAGAGCTGGGAAGGTGGCTCAGTGGTAGAGCACTTGCCTTGCATACTCGAGGCCCTGGGTTCGATTCCTCAGCACCACATAAGAAAAAAGCCGGAAGTGGTACTGTGGCTCAAGTGGTAGAGTGCTAGCCTTGAGCTGAAGAGCTGAGGGACAGTGCCCAGGCCCAGAGTTCAGGCCCCACGACCGGACCCAAAAAAAAAAAAAAAAACTTACTTAAGAAAAAAAGTATATACTCTTTAATCTGACAGTTCCACTAATAAGTTTTTACCTATGAATCATTTGTAAAAATATTCCCAGTGACAAAGACTAAGCCTACTAGATAAAAGACTGACTGAATAAACACAAAAATACAAATGCAACTTAAATGTTTACATTGGGGCACTACTCAAATGATGTATAATACATTCATAAAGAATAAGACCAGAATCTCAAAGACCTGCACGATAATTACAATAAAACAAGGTACACAGCAGGTAGACTGTGAGCCCATTTGGGATATGCATACATAAGTGTGACACATGTGTCTGCATGCATGCAGGGTAGGAAGTGTACCTTTCCTTTTTTTCCTTTATAAATATACAACCAACTATGAACAATGGTCACATCTTTAAGAAAACGTTTGGGTGTTAACAAATGTAAGGGGATAAGGTAGCTGAATGCCAGTAGCTCACACCTATAATTCTAGCTGATCAGGAAGCTGAGATCTGAGGATCACAGTTTGCAGCCAGCCCAGGCAGGAAAGTCCATGAGACTTATCTCTAATTAAACACCAAGAAGCCAGAAGTGGCACTGTGGCTCAAGTGATAGAAGTCAAAAGCTCAGGAACGGCACCCAGGCCCTGACTTCGAGCCCTGGGACTGGCACAAAAAAGGGGGATATTGAGAATATAGTAAGGAATTCACCTCCTCTTTTAATACATCTGTAAAATTTCACATTTGAATTATATGCTTGTATTTTTTAAAGTATAAATAATTTTTAAGACTATGTGGAAATACATAGAAATATTAGCCCACAAAGACATGCATTGACAAATATTATTAGCATCTAGACATCACTGAATATAAAATTACTGTCTCCAAAGCAGATGGTTAGGAACATTTACTAGATGTTTTATGTGCATAATTGCCCAGTGGGATTTTACTTGCTTGAGCAGAAATGCTACTTATAAAATCAGGAGGTTAATGCAGAAATTAAAAGGATTCATCAGTATCTCAAGGAAATCTAGTGAAATCCAAACATGACTTTCTCCTGAAATCCAAACATGACTTTCTCCTTCTCCCTGGTAAATTCTGCTCCAGATGTGAGCAAGCTAACTGTATTATGCCAGTGCATTCCACTCATGAAAATGGGTATGTAATTGGCAGTGTGACAGTTCAACGTGAAAGTCATTGTAAGTGTATGCCTTTTTAATTATCCAGTGTGATTATCTGTTAAAAATAATGATATGTTATTTGTAGACACTAATTTTAATCTCAAAAATAGCAGTATGTTTCATGTACCTCAAAACCTAAATCAGTAATGCAGCCCTCTGAAAACTCATTTTCTTACTCTTATTCCAAGAGACCCATTTTCAAGGAGGTGCAAACAGGCACAATGAATGTCACTAAACAGATATTCCAGGATTCCAGTGATACATGGTTTATGCCGAAGGTGCACATATGTCCATGTAGAGCAATTCAAAAGTAAAGTCTCAAAGCAGGGCGGGAGGTGAAAATGATGATAATGGCATCAGGATTAAGCCAGAAATAGAGTTTGCTTTTCAGAGAAAAACTGGAAATTTGTTCATGTAGACCAAGATGACTGAATCCTGAGACGAGGGGATAATGGTACTAGCAGCTTTAAAGGAAATGATGTTGATCTTTAAAATGGAAAATATGTTTAGACTGAGGGAGGTGGTCTCAAATGTTAAAAAAAAATTAAAAATCAAGAAAAAGTACAATTGCTAATAATGATTAACTTTATAGTATCCTCAGTGGGTCTGAGCCACCTAGTTATTTTTCTGGGATAATTTCTCAAACATTTGCAGCATCAGAATCATCTAGATTGTTAATATTTAGGTTGTTAAAATGTTCCTAAAATATCTATTTAAAATTGCTGGGCCTCACTCCAAAGTCTCTGATTCAGTAATTACTCTTTAGGGCCAAGAAATTTGTACTTCTAATGACCTCCCAGAGGATGCTTGTGCAGATAATCTAGGCCAATTCCTGGAGAACCACTACCCAGGAACAGCTGAGGACATACAGCCTGGAGTGCACTTGTCTCTTTTGGAACTTCTTTTTGTTGTTGTTGTTTTTGTTGTTGTTGTTGGCGGTGGTGGTGGTGGTGGTGGTGGTCATGGCGCTTGAACTCTGGGCTTGGGCGCTGTCCCTGGGCTCTTCAGCTTAAGGTGAGCGCTCTATCACTTGAGACCCACAACACCACTCCCGGTTTTCTAGTGGTTTTTTGGAGATAAGAGTCTCACAGACTTTCCTGCCCAGGCTGGCTTTGAACTGTGATCCTCAGATCTCAGCCTCCTGAGTAGCTAGGATTACAGGCATGAGCCACCAGCATCCCGCTTTCTTTTGTAACTTCTAAAAGATGTCATCAACCTGCCCCTAAGGAACTGGCCCTGTGCTTATCAACCTACCTTCCAGAGAGGCTGAGCCCCAGGAAACAGCTCAAAGCTGGCTCATCAAACCCCCATGTACCTGGCACTGAACCACAGAATACTTTATGTATATTACTTTGCCAACTATAATGTATAAATATACAACCACAAAACCACACAAATAGCTATAACACACACACACACTAGTAAATGATGGTAGCCCGTAAAAAGATCAAAATCAGAAAGGTGAAATAGTCGACCATCCCAAAAGCTGCCACCACAGGGGTCTGCTGGCCATTCTGGCAACATTTAAATTTCCAGGAATACATAGTTATAAGGAAACAACCACTCAGGCAAGAAAACCAGGTGACTATACATTGCTATGAAGGTATTTTAGGTGCAATTAAAAATTCTGAGATGTGGATGGGTTGCATTCAATCAGTTGAAGACCATAACAAAAAACACTAAAGTCTCTGAGAAAAAAAGACAATGTCCTTCTACTGACCTGGGACTTAAGTCTGCAACATCAGCTTTTCCCTAGACCTTTGGCCTGCCCTACAGATTTCACACTTGTCGATTCTTTGAAATAATTCTCTAAATATACAGGAAGACAAACTTAAAGATGGACATCCATATTGGTTCTGTCCTCCTGATACACTTCATAATTCTCCATTTCTTTCCTTGATTAATGGTCAAGGGTCTCCTTTGACCTATGAAGTTAACATTACCTTTTATTATGGAAGTGAAATAAGCCAGGAAATTACATGGGACTCTTACTCACATCTGGAATCTACAAGGCTTGACAAAGAAGTGGAGTGGAATGGTGGTGTCCAGAGGCTGGAGTGGGTGGGGAGAGAGTATAGAGGACAGATCAACAGGCACTAATTTGCAGTGAGCTGGGAGGAAGAAGTTCTAGGGAATTATTGTACAGTATGAGCACCACTGATAACAAGAATGCCTGTACATTTCAGAAAGCTAGGAGAAAGGAACTGAAAACTTTCTACCAAAAATAAATGAAAAATTATCCAGGTGCTGGTGGCTCACACCTCTAATTCTAGCTGCCAGATCTGAGGATCTGAGGATCCAGGTTCAAAGCCAGCCTTGGTAGAAAAGTCAGTGAGACTGTGAGACTGTCATCTCCAATTAACCAGAAAAAGCTGGAAGTGGAACTGTGTCTCAAAGAGTAGAATGCTAGCCTTGAGCAAAAAAGCCAAGCAACAATATGAGGCCCTGAGTTCAAGCCCCAGTACTGACACAAAGATAAAGGAGGAAAAAAACAACAACAAAATGAAAAATGTGAAGGTACTATTTAACTTGATTTAAATATGAAATAATGCATAAGTATATTTTAACAATAACATTACATGATACCCAATAATATAAATTTTTTTATGATTTTCCATATCCTTTGAAAATAAACTTAAAGAAAATAAAAGAGGGTTGGGGATTGACCTAAGTGTAAAAGCATTTGCCTGGCAAGTGCCAAGGCCTTGAGTTTGGTCCTCAGCACAGAAAAAAACAAAGTAAAATAAAATAATTACCTTTTCAAATGGATCAACCATTTGACTGGTCAAATGGACCAGTCTCTTACACTCTATGACAGGATATGTAAAACTTAACTACCACCAGCAGCTTTGGGGGAATGAGCTGTGCCTTTAGGCAGATTCCATAACCTAAAGGCACCATGCACCGCAGCAGCAACTCTGCTAGGAGAGGTAGGGAGCTCACATCTTACCAAGCATCCTTCCTGGGCCACATGCTCTTTGGAATCCATGCTAAGCTTCCTCTTCCTACTGGGCTGTTTCATGGCCACTGCAATACTCCTTAATAGTGGGTTTCTGCAAAACAGCACCGCATGGAAAGTTGAAGTATGCGAGTACAGTGGTTTTTCCTCTTCAGAATTACAAAAATAAACCCAAACTGTTGTTGTGTTTGGGCTAAGATTTGAATGTGTCCTTCAAAGGTTCATGTATTCAAAGCTTGATTCTTAACGTTGCATTGTAGAGAGGAAAGCTTTTTATAAATACAGCTAAGTGGGGCTGGGAAGGTGTCTCAGTGGTAGAGCGCTTGCCTTGCATGCCTGAGGCCCTGGGTTCGATTCCTCAGCACCACATAAGCAAAAAGAAAAAAGCCGGAAGTGGCGCTGTGGCTCAAGTGGTAGAATGCTAGCCTTGAGCTGAAGAGCTGAGGGACAGTGCCCAGGCCCAGAGTTCAGGCCTCACGACCAGACCACCCCCCCCCAAAAAAAACATACTGTCCTTAAAAGGAATCTAATAGAGTTCTCATGGGGACCTCAGTTAGTTTCCAAGAATTGTTTGTTTGTTTAAAGTAAAACATGATTACAGACCAGATTGTGTGAACCTGTAATGCCAGCTACTCAGGAGACACAAATAGAGAAAAAGGAGGTCCCAAGCCAGCTAGGAAAAAAATGCTGGTGAAACATCATCTCAATCAATAAGCTGGGTGTGCTGGTGCATGCCTATACTGTGGTCACAGCTGTATAGAGGGTCATGGCCATAAGCAGAAAGACTAAAGTCTGTGCAAAAATGCAAAAGCAAACAATGCAAATAAAGACCCCTTTTTAAAAAAGGGGATGTGAGTATGGTAAAGCATCTGCCTGGCAAGCATGAGGCTCTGAGTTTAAACCTCAGTACCACACACACACACACACACACACACACACACACACACACACACACACACACCCCACAGCCTGGTCACTCCTTGCCCACTGTGGCCTCCCATCCTCCTGTGCAAATGCTCACTCCTACCACCATGATGCCATTGCTACGAGATGAGATCTTCACCAGGTTAACGCCAGCACCATGCCCTAAGAACTGTTAGCTAGTATTCCATGATAGTAACAAAGCACTAACACACATGCTTCCAATTACTCTTCATACATTGTTTGCTGACAAAAAAATTCACTAATGCTCTTCCAGCCCCTAAGATAATAATAAAAATAATGGAGGAACAAATGGGATTCCTATCAAACCGGGGATTTCTATCACAAAGAAAATAGGTATTATGATTTTGTTCTTTATCTATGATAAAAAATGATTGTTTTCTTTTTGCTGAGCTGACTCAAGCAGTTAGAATCCCCACCATCTCTCCTCGGCCACGGTACTCACGTAGTCTGAGAGCCCACCAGTGTCAAGGAGAAATGATTCTTGATAAGAGGTATCTGCAGTCATGCAAGACATAGAACAGCCATCTGAAAGACAGAAATAAGAAAAACATCACCTATTTACATGACTGTCTTCCAGCATGTTAATAAAGAGTCCTTAACATTCTTTGAGGTGGATACTGGTAATTCTATGTACTAAGGAGGTGGAGACTAAGAAAATGATTGAGGTTCAAGGCCAGCCTGGGCAAAAAAATTTTCAAGAATTCCATCTCAACAGAAAAATATGGGCATGGTGGTATATGCCTGTCATCCCTGCTAGGGCAGGAAGTGTAGGACTGAGGCAAAAGTCAGCCTAGGCAAAAAGGGCTAGAAACTGGCTCAAGTGATAAAGCACAAGCCCAGCAAGCACTCAGCCCTGACATCAAGCCCCAGTATGGAAAAAAATGATTTGAAATGAGATTTCTATAGAGCAGAATAATCTGAAGAATCAAGTATGAATACCAATAGACCAATTATTCAAAAACAAGTCACATTAAACACTTTTATCAACTGATGAATAATTGTTCCATAAAATTTACCAGCCCTGTATCACCTACACTCCCATGTTTTAGGATCATACATCCAATGCTTCATTGGTATATCCACCTGAACAACGACCCTCTAAATACGATGGATGCAGGCTCTGGTGGCTCACACCTGTAATCCTAGATACTCAAGAAGCTGAGAGCTGAGATTCCAAGCCAGCCCAGGGACAAATCTGTGAGAATCTCATCTCCAATCAACCAACAAAAAGCCTGAAGTAGAAGCATTGCTCAAGTGGTAGAGCACCAGCTCTACCAAAAGTCAACTCCAAAAGTCAAATAAGATCACAAAAGCCCTGAGTTCAAACCCAAGTACTGACTCAAAAGAAAAGAAGTAAAGAAAAAAAAAAAGAAATGCTAGGAACATAAACTTACTCACAACTGAGGCCCTTGTTTACTCTTACACAGGACCACTTAGGTCTATTCTCTCTCTCTTTCTCTCCCTCTCTCTGATGACAAGATCTCGCTCCCCTCTCTCTGATGGTCACACTTCCATGACAACTGGCTACTATTAGCCCACAGTTGACCTTACAGTTGTTACACTGTGCACTGCTAAAGAACACAGGCCAAGGAGCAAGTAAGTGGAGGCTGAAATCCATGTGCTCTCTGCAGTCACTGCTTCTCTTACCACAGCATAGCATCTACCCAGGAAAACAAATGCATCTTTACCTACCCCAAACCATGACCTCCCTGGGGCTAATGGCAGCCCAGACTCTGCCTGAGCCAGACACCTAACGTCACTAATTAACATTTCATCTTTTAGGTCTGTCACACTCCACACATTATCACCAGGTTTTTTAAATTTTTAATCCACCACCTATTTCTTGACTCTTCTTCCTCTACTTTATGATCTATTCAAAGGCAAACGTCTCAGTTCTTCACATCACAGTAGGTCTGCCCTTTTGCAGCCCCAAACTTTAGCTGGTCCTTAGCTTCCAAGTACCTTTTCTATTTACTGTACCCACCTTATCTCTTTAAGGTCAAAGAGACTTCAGTTCTTTCAGGAAAGCCTTCCCAATGAGCCCTGCATATCTTACTTACAATCCAGGGTCCTGAGGCGTGTCTTTCAAATAGCCCTTAACACTTCAGATTTTTGTATTTTTGTCTATCAGGAGATATGTCTCCTGAAGACAAGGATTTCCCATTATCTGGATTGTACCTGGCTTACAATAGACTCAATACACATTCGTTCAGCTGAACTGCATATATGTGACTTCTTGCATTACAAGGAGCCTTAGAGCCCTTCCAGTCCAAGGGACATCAGTTCTGGAACCCTATTTACTGTCTAAAATGTTGTAGGATCAGAAAGAACATTATTCTCAGATTGGACTCCTGTCTTTTTCTTTCCTTAAAATACAGAAAAACAACCAATCAACAAAACCATCAAATTCTAGTCAGATAATGTCTGTGTTCTTAAGACAGGCATGCACCTACTGAATTCAGTAACACTGCATTCATTTTGTAGGATGTAAATACAGGCTATCATGCGTGGCTGCTTCTAACGCTATGGACATCTATGCAAATGAGTAGCTTAAACTTGCTGCCTTTAGCAAAGTAAGAGCACATCAGACATATAAGCCTTGCCAAGGCTGACTTGCCTTTCATGATGAATCATACCCCATGGCTTGTCAAACAGAAATCATCTTCTACTGACTTCGAGGTGGTCTGCCTTGCTAATCCTTGGTAATTATCTTAATAACCTGTTTCGCTTACAACAAGTAAGCCTGAACTTATCATGTTATATATCAGGAACAAAATGAAATTTTATACCAAAGAATAGAATTAACACATGTGACAACGGAATCCCTTAAGATTCAGAAATAATAAATCAAAAGTATGAGACACCCAATGATCTACATATTAATTTTGTTACTAAATAACTATGGAATCAAATATAAAACGTCATCAACTATAATGCATAGAAAATGAGTGATACAGGATAGATGGACAGTGTGACACACAGAAAAACAGACTGCTAGAGAAGTTTTGTACAGTCTCTCAGAACGCTACTTCAGAATGTGCTCTAACCAACACAACAGAACACTTCTGTTTTTGTGCCCATATTGGGACTTGAACTCAGGACCTGGGGGCTGTCCCTCAGTTTTTTCACTCAAAGCTGACACTCTATCACTTGAACATCAGCTCCATTTCTGACTTTTTAAAAAATTTAATTGTAGATAAGCATAAGTGTTTCAGATACTATTCTGCCTGGGCTGGCTTCAAACTATGGTCCCAGATCTCAGCCTCCTGAATACTAGCTAGTATTACAAGCATTAGCCACCAGTAACTGGCATAATATATCTTTTGAAAGAAATGAACTTGCTTTAGCCCAGTACCAAAATACACAGATCATTCTGGATGTCTGATATATGGCCTACTCCCAAGGACCCCAATTGTTATAACAGCTACATGCCTTTTGCTGAGTTGTAAAGAAATTGAAAAGTTCTTTGAGTCAGGAATGAATATACTAAATCATAAAGGGCAGTAATGAGACATACTATCCAGAGGAAGAAAAAGTGGATGACGTTTTGGCTTGGTAATACCATTCAAGCGCTAACTAGATAACCAGGAGTGGGGGAAGGGGGGAGGGATTTCAATCAGCAAACCTCAGTAAAGTGGAGGATTTTTGTAGTCATTGTTTGGTTGGTTGGTGATAACAAGGGCTTTGACTCAGGGCCTCATGTTCTCATTCTACTTGCTTGCTCACAGCTGGAGCTCTACCACTTGAGCCATGCCTCCAGCCTAGATTTTTGCTAACTATTTTGGAGATGGAGTCTTGAGAACTTTTCTGCTTAGACTGGTCTCAAACTGTAGTCCTCTAGGATTGAGTCTCCTGAGTAGTTAGAATTACAGGCTTAAGCTATCTCTGTCTGGCTATAAATAAGATTTTATACTAAAATAAAACAAAACAAAAAACAACAGGTCTGTGTATGTAAATCATTTGCATTTCTATGGAAACCTGGAAATACTGTGTTCATTTTTCAATGTAATCTTCTTAATCAGGTTGATTTCTCTTAATACTCAGGAGAAGTTTCAGTTCCACTGCCAAACATTTGTCTCCCTGACCCTTTCCTAGTTAAGAAGACAAATTGAATTTCTCAATGAAGCATTTAGACATTTCCAATTTATCTGATTAAGGAGAATTGCTATAAATAAAAAATAACTTGTTGTTTATATCCCAGTGCTATTAGTAATTTTTTCAAAAATACTTGTTGTTCACCTACTGGCATCCACACAGGTGCAGGTACTTTAGGGTGGAACAAAAAGCTATATCAGACACCCTAGGAAGGAAGGTAAGCACAGGATCCCCACCTTAGGTAACAGCAGGGTTCTGCTTTCTTTCTCTCCTTTCTCTCTTCTGTTCCCCCAAATGCCCCAGCTTAAACAAGAAATTACATGGAGCGGACAAATAAGAAACTTACAACAAGCCAGACACTAGGGGCTCATGCCTGTAATTCTAACTACTCAAGAGGCTGATATCTAAGAATCAGAGCTCCAAGCCAGCCCAGGCAGAGAAGTACTCAAGACTCTTACCTCCAATTAAACAACAAAACGCTGGCCTGGAGGTATGGCTCGAGAGATACAGTGCCCGTTGTGAACAAGCATGCTGAGTACGAGCAAAAGGCCTTGATTTCAAACCCCGCTATTAGCATAAAAAGAAGGAAAAGGAGGAGAAGAAGGAGGACTATGAAGAGGATGAGGAAGAACAAAAACAAGACGAAGCAAATCCACTCACAAGAAATTCAGGCATACCATTAAAAACTACAACGTGACAAGGGTGTTCCTAGGAGAAGGCCATGCCCAACAGTCAGTACCTGGAAGAAGAGTCTACTCTAAGAAATTGTAGAGAATTTAAAATGAATTTGACAGCCAAATAGTAATACAAAGGTCTGATTACAGCACTGATTCCTCCCCACTTCAAAAATGTTAGCAGGCTCTAAAGTTTTTTATCAGCTGACACTCAATGTGAAGAAGGCAAATGGACTGGTATCGTAATAAATGAATAAGCACTTACAATTGAATGCATATTGGCAACTTAGTCATGAACTGAACAACAGCCAGCACTTCCTGCGCGTTCATGTGCCAGGTACAACAATGGTCCTGTATGCAGTTGCCAGGTCTAACAACCCACAACATGGAGGCCACCCCCCGACCCCCACCAGTCATCTTACAGATGAGAGAACACTGACAGAAGGAAGATTGAGTACCCCCTTAAGACTGTGAAACAATCCCAGTGTCCCTCTTTAAAAATATGTGAAGCTATAGCTCTTATAGCTACAGCTAGTGTTAGTTTAGTTATTGAAATTTACCCAGTCAGTAGACTAGTCATACACAAATCGAAGTCAAAAAGGGACATCCAGCTTCCTCTGAGCTTACCTGTACCTTTGTGTTGCAATGCATGCACTTGCAACAGGGCAACTGCTTCCTTGTACGGATTTTGCAGTACTCAGGGTCTCCTGTTTGGTAGGCAGGAGAGCCATACTCTGAGCCCTTTTTCTTTTTGTTTTAGTTCCTTTTCTGATAGGGTCTCCTGCTTTTGGACCAGGACCAGCTTTAGAAGGCCATTCCTCTCCCTACACCTCTAGCATAGCTAGGATTACATTAGCATACCTAGTTTGTTTAGATAGGGGTCTCACTATTTTTTTTTCTTGCCCAGACTGGTCTCAAGACCCAATCTACCCGATCCTTGCATCCTGAATGTTTAGGATTACAGGCATGCACCTCTGTTCTTGGCCAGCATACTGTTTTTTCTTATTTTATCTATATTACACACTTGGAAATCATAAAACAATTAGTAGCTAATTATGCATTAACTGTGCAGTCACACACATCTTCCAAGAACAACATGACACAGAACTCCCATGATTCAGGATGCAAAGGATGTTACATGGGCTTTTTTGAAGCTTACATGTAAATTTGGGTCCTTCCTGTCACCAGTGCTGCAAATTAAATTAAGTAACTAGACACAGAATCCCCCCCCTTCTCTGTCACACATGTGCATTTACACACACTCACGCACACAGGCACCATTAATTACTGAAGTTCTACCAAAGACAAAGGTCCCGAGACTGAGGACAAGCACACCCAACACACCTAGAGTCCAGATCTTGACTTCTAGATACTATTTTCCACTAAAGAACTGGAGTTTCCTTAGAAGAAAGAGTCAAATCCAGGCTTGAGCTAATACAGGAAAATATCGCAAGAAGTGTGGGATGGTTGCATGAGGGGCCATCTGAAGTTCAAGTAGGAGCATTGTTGTCACAACCAATCACATCGGACACTATGGTGAAACATGTACATGTATCCATTTGTCTGCTCCCAAAGACTACATATATTCATTTGACTTTACTACAGTAACAACATAAAGCTCTTTGGTTGATGCAGGGGAAATAATTGTAAAAGAATACAAGCAAACTTCAGAAACAGAAATAATCAACATCCAAAAAAAAACAACCTACCACTAGAAACGAGGGTAGAGTATACTATAAGGAATGATTTTTTGTAGCCATTCCTGTAACTACAGAACAGAGGCTCACCCAGTATTGGAAGGAGATGCAGCAGGAATTCCCATGCATGGTCATCCAAACTGAAGCTCACAGGAGGGGGATCTCGAGATGAATCAGGTGGATGCTGCACGTGCCTACAACTTCATTGCTTCTAGATACATCATGTGTGTAAAATGCAGTGTTAACAGTGACATGTGTGGCAGAAGTGTAACTATATCCCAAACTCCCACCAATAGGATGTGGGTAAATTACAGCATATGAAAAAATGAAAAAGTGTATGGCATTTAAAGTAAGTGAGTTGGAATGACATACTTTCTATCATGGATAAATCTATATTTGAACAAAGGAGCAAAAGGCGGGATGGTACATGCCATCCATCATGCATGTCATGTTAGCTTTCAGACACAGTCACCTCCAGTCAGAATCAAAACCACAGCTGAGTCTGCCTCCAACTACAGAATAACACAGTGTCTTGGGAGGGTAAAAGACAAATGTCTTTGGGGACAGCAGATCTGAATGGTTACTAAAATGCTTCATTTCTTTGAGTAAACAGACCCAAAATGCTGAAACGATTTAAGCCTGAATGGCCTATATAGAGTTGTTCACTTTCTTTATCTCTACTCTTGACTGTAATAAACATCTAGCATGCAGGGATTACTTTATTGGAGAAATTAATCCATGTCTTCAAATTTACTTTTTTAAAGATTTCATGTGCTCCTGAATTATTATCTTATCATCATGAAATAATGTGAGTTTTGCATCCCTGGATTCAACCAAGCACAGATCAAAAATACTGGTGAGAACATTCCAGAAAGTCCCACAAAGTAAAGCTTGATTTTTGTCACATGTCAATCATTACTCTGAACCACAGAAGTGGCATTTTGTACATGTGCTAGAGATGCTGTGGAAAAGGATATGGGCAGCTTACATGCAGATTCCACACCATCTTATACAGGGGCTGAACATCCAAAGATGTAGCTCCCATACATGGCCGTAAGGGGCAAGTAAGGGACATGGACACTAAGGCACAACTTCACTTCCTTAAAATCGATCTTTTGACAGAACCTCCAGAGGGTTGACAGAACCCTCTGGAACACTTAGGGAATCAAAAACAATCTTCAGCTCTGTATCACCCAAGGCAACACCAGCAGTGAAAGCTTAAGCCAGCACTTGCCTAACTCCAAAGTTCCACCCCTCACCTTAGAGTTCCATTTCTAAAAGGAAGTTGCTACTTCCTCTGGCTACATGGAGTCTTTTGTCTGTTTAGTTCACACAGGGATATAGAATCCTGTGTGTCAGCGAAAAAGTGTACAAATAAGTCATTTGCTTGCATTTAGCTGGTTGCAGAGCTACAGCTACAATGTAAGATTGAGTTAGTGGTAAAGCAACAGCCTTAAGTGAAAAAACTAAGCAAGAGCATGAGGCACTGAGTTCAATCCCCAATAGCAACACAAAAATAAAAAGAAAATGGAATGTAAGACTGACACAACAACCCACTTCCTACCACTGAGGAATAGACTATGTTCATTACCACACGTTTCTAACAAATGCTCTGTGGAAGTCCTGCTAGAATTCAGTATCGCTAGTATCACTAAGCCTGCTCAGATGAATCAGCTTCCAGGGACATCTTTAATACAATGGCACTTGGATCATGACAACTGGCACTGCTGCCTAAAAATGGCACACTACACTAAACACCTTGTAAACTCATTGTTTGCAGAAATAAAATCAAACTGTTTTGTTATTCGAGCGTGTCTCTGCTATGAGCATTTCAGGGAAGCATCTGACCTTGGTGAAATTCTATTAACAGGATTTTCATCAGGCAAGTCAACAAGGAGAGCTGCAGAAGCTTGCTCTAGTCTGATACCACAATAAGCAAGAAGTCAAGGCTGGAGGAGTGAAAAAGCCAAATAGTCACAAGTTCTCAGTGTGACTCCAGCTCACCGGCTGAGACCAAGGTGAAGCTTCACTTACTATGAAGAGACTGCACAACTCTATAGGCATGTCTTCTCTCCCATTAAAATATAAGACACAGGTGGGAGATGCAGGAAACTTCAGTGTATAGATTTACAACTGCTGGTCACATGAACACATGTAACCAGCACCCAGATCAAGAAACAGAACACTGGAATTTACAGCCCCTCAAGGGTAATCAACTTCCTACCCAACAGATTACTCACCTCATTGTAAGTGCTGTACAGATCGGATTATAACTTATGAATGTTTCCTGTGCCTGGCTTCACAGTCATTCATACTGCTGTATATGTGTGAAGACAATGCGCTCCTATTGTTACATAGCATTGTTCAACGTGTAAAATATTTTTCTACCTCTCTACTGGTGAGTACTTGAGTAATTTCCAGGTTGACACTAATACAAATAGTGTGCCTTTCACATTCTATACAAAACCTTCACTGTACAGTTAGCACATTTCTGTTGGTCCAAACCAAGGAGGAAAATTCTTGGATCATACAGTATGTATATTGATTCTTCTACTAGTGTGGTAACAACCTCCCATATACTTGATGCCTTTGAACAACATAAGTTATTGCCATATAGTTGGAAGGTCAGAAGTCTCCTGGGGCTTAATTCAAGGTGTCAATGTGGCTGTTCCTTTCTTTAGGCTCCAGAAAACGCATTTCTTGGCCTTTGCCTGCTTCTGCAGTCTCTGCTGGTTGCTGGCATTCCTTGGCATGTAGCCCAATCCTAGGTCTGTCCTCTAAGCTAGTTAAGTCTTCTCTGAGGACATCACCCTGGCCCTGACTCTCTGGCCTTTTTCTACCATATTAAGGAATCCTGTGATTGCATGGGCCAATTTGAATAATTCAGGATTATCTTAATTACCCTATCTCAAAACAGCTGATTAGCAAGCTCAATTCTAGCCCTATTCTCCATTCCCTAGCTCCCAAGCTACAGGGAGGAGGAGGTAGATATTTTTTGAGGGCCATGATCTTCCTCCAAAACCAGATTGCACATATTTTAAAAGATGTATTTAAAACTCAGAATATAAGCATTTTCTGTCACAGTAAAGCAAACTTAATATTTCTCCTTTCTATAAAGCTTTTGTTTCTTAATATTGTGATTTTTCTAAGTAGTAAAGTCTGCAATTACTAAGCATAAAAGTAATATCTATATTAATTGATTTCTAATTTATGCTGCATGTTAGGGGCTACATACAGAAATACAAAATAAGTAGGCAAAATTAGCTTCAATGGTCAGTTAAGCAAATGCAGAGAGGAAAGAAGACTAGAAAAATATAACAAAAACTTTTGTATTACACCACTGAGCTCTGGATTAACAAAAGAGGGGGAGGGGAGAAACAGGCAAGACCAAATGAGCTCCATACTAACAGCTTTGCTTCTTTATTCTATTTGGGTAAGTGAATCATAAACCATGTGCATGTTTTGAGATTAAAAACTGACTCCAACAACCCAGTCAGGAGCCAAGCAAATCTCGTCTCATTTTGATTAAGGACCAATAAGCCTCTGTTCACAGGTGTAGACAATAACACAGAACAAGATTGGTTCACTATAGACTGATAGAAAAAATAATCACCAAGAAGGAAATCAGAAAGCAGACTATTCAAGTAAGTGGGGGAGGTCTTCTTCCTCTCTTTCCCCCAGCCAGTAAGGTAGAAAGCCCCAAACTGTGATAGCAACAATGTCCTATATGCAATACCTAACAACATGAACAACATGAAATCCTCCTGAAACCTGCAGGAAAAACTGTAACGGAAGTACACAGGAAGCTCACCAATATGAGAATCCAAAGAAGCAAAACACACAAGAAGGAATTTCCTAGAAGTCTTCACAAAAGAAGAGGCTTTGAGAGATTTTTTTTTTTACAACAAGTATATATAAACTCATGAGAAAATAAAAAACAGACTACATGAGACAAGAACAGAATATAGATATAGTTCAAACCATTTTCATTTGTTTGGGTATTTTTTTAAAATTTATGTGCTTATTTATTTAGTGCTGATACTGGGATTTGACCTCAGGGTCTTGACATTGTCCTTTTACTCAAGGCTAATATTGTATCATTTGAGCCACAGCTCCACGCTCAACTTTTTGCTGGATAACTGGAGATAAGAGACTCATGGACACCGGGCGCCAGTGGCTCACGCCTGTAATCCTAGCTACTCAGGGGGCTGAGAACTGAGGATCGCAGTTCAAAGCCAGCCTGGGCAGGAAAGTCCATGAGACTCTTATCTCCAATACATCACCAGAAAACCGGAAGTGGTGCTGTGGCTCAAGTGGTAGAGCGCTCTCCTTGAGCTGAAGAGCTGAGGGACAGTGCCCAGGCCCAGAGTTCAAGCCCCACGACCAACAAAAAAAAAAAAAAAAAGAGAGAGAGAGAGAGAGAGAGAGACTCCTGGACTCTTCTATCTGGACTGGCTTCGAACCATTATCCTCAGGCTCCTACATAAAAAGGATTACTGGTGTGACCCACCAGCTCTCATCTTCAAACACTTTCTTTAAAAAAAGTAGATTTGAGGGAGGGTCTGCTGGCCACAACTGTAATCCCAGCTATTCCAGAAGAAGAGGCATGAAGTTAGTGAGTTCCTATTTCAAAAATAAAATACAAGCAAAGGCTAGGGTCCCTGCTCAAAGGATATAGCCTTTGCCTAGCACATGCTAGACCCTGGGTTCAATCCTTACTCTGCAAAGAAATAGTAGATTTAAATAAGAAGGAAATCTGAAAATGCAGTACATAGTACAACACAGTAGCACACTTTTCAGAAGTGAATGTTATTAAAAGAGAGTCGAAAGTGGAAATAATACTACAAAATAAAACTTAGGAAGATAAGAATAAAATTCAGGGAAAACTACAAAAGAGAAGTCTGCTATGAGCAGTTGTTTTCAAAACTTGCTATCAAAGAGTCAAATAGTCAGGCACTGGAAGCTTGCTCCTGTACTTACAGATAATTGGAGAATTAAACACCACAAGTCCAGACACAGAGATATGACTCAAGTGGTAGAACACTATCCTGGAGCAAAAAAGCTTAGAAACAGTGTCTAGGTGCTGAGTTCAAGCCTCAGTCCCAGTCCACACAGACAACGCGCATGCGCGCGCACTCCCCCCACCCTCCCCCCCACACACACAAGTTCCCTGGTCTCCAGACTAACCAATGCAAGTCTGGAAAACAGTTGAAAATAACATTATCAGTACCAGCTAATATCACAGGTAGCACCTCAGAGAAGCAGTTCAAGCCATCATATTAGAGGTGAGTTAATTAAATGTTTAACAAAACATAGCAGGCTAATTATTTTTTGTCCATCATGGGGCTTGAACTCTGGGCCTGGGTGCTGTCTCTCAGCTCTTCAGCTCAAGGCTAGCGCTCTTCCACTTGAGCCACAGCACCACTTCCAGCTTTTTCTGCTTATCTGGTACTGAGGAATCAAGCCCAGGGCTTCCTACAAGTGAGGCAAGCACTCTACCACTGTACTACCATACCAGCCCTGCTAAGTTTTTTTTAAACTAGGGCTTGAACTCAGAACTCTGAGCTCTCCCTTAGCTCTTCTCCTCAAGGTTGGCTCTCTACAACTTGAGCCACACCTCTACTTCCTATATTATGCTTGTTAAGGATGAGTGGGAGAAGACTGGAGTAGGGATAGCTGAAATAGGACCAAGTAACAAGGTGTTCACTACCTTCTAAAATATATTATCAATGGTGTAAGCTATGCGTACAAAGTTGGTTCATTAAAAACAGAAATGTCCTATTATTTGAAACACCTAGCAGGCTAATTTTTAAGATGGACATTTTGTATAACCTGAAAATGATGTTATAAATACTTAAGTGGCCCTTGGGAGATTAAAAAAAAAAATTTACCACTCTTCAACTAAAACAACTCATGACCACTAAGCCAATATCGTAGAAGATACTTAAAGAAATATTATACAGAAAAGAAGAAAGGTATACATGAGCATGGAAGTCAGGAAAGAATAAATCTCATTAGGAGAGTAATCAAAGAAAAGTAGAAATTAACAAAACATTACCTCGGTAAACCAGTTAACCTCTAATATGAAGAAGAAAAAAAGAAACAATTAGCCAGGTGCCAGTGGCTCACACCTGTAATCCTAGCTACTCAGGGAGCTGGGATCTGAGGATAACAGTTAAAAGCCAGCCCAGACAGGTAAATCCATGAGAATCTTATCTCCAAGAAACTACTCAGAAAAAAGTGGTAGAGCGCTAGACTTGAACAAAAAAAAAAAAAAGGAAGCTCAGGGACAGTGTCCAAGCCCTAGGATTGGGTGGAGGGATGTGAGAGCAAAGGAAAGAAACTTTCCTTACCGAGTAAGATTTACACAGGCTACCAACAATGTGATAAAACGTGATATCTCAATACAATAAATCCTAAGAGGCAAACTGAAGTAGCTCCACAAAGCCAACATCAAAACAAAATTAGTCTAAAAGTCACTATAAATTAATAAAGGAAACAATCCATCAAGAAGTTACAATTGTAGATACATGTGCACTGAACATTGCACCCAAGATCATAAGAGAACAGAAACACTAAAGAGACATATAGGTCCAGATGCAACAACACTGGGTATTGGCAATAATCTGCTCTCATCAATAGGTAGATCACCTTGACAAAAAAAAACAAAAAACAACTAACAAAGAAACTTCAGACTTAAGTTATACAATAGAGCATATGGACTTAACAGAAATGTATAAGACTATATCATCCAAGAGCTTTGGAGTATATATTCTTCTTGGAAATCCACAGAAGTTTCTCCAAATAGATAACAAGCCTTTACAAACACCAAAATATTAAAAATCATTCCATATATTATATCAAATCAAGTAAAATTATACATCATACCAAGAGAAACTATTCACACAGTTTGAGATAGAACAATACACTGAATGTTCAGTGAAGAAACTAGAGAGGAAATTAAAAAATTCT
Organism: Dipodomys spectabilis; assembly: GCF_019054845.1. Lineage (NCBI taxonomy): Eukaryota > Metazoa > Chordata > Mammalia > Rodentia > Heteromyidae > Dipodomys > Dipodomys spectabilis. The sequence goes on from NW_024870912.1 coordinate 2,268,845, forward strand.
TAGAACCAAATGAAAGTGAAAATACAACTTTCCTAATAATCTTTAGGATGTAACAAAAGGAATTCTAAGAGAAAAGGCTATAGCCATAGGGCCTACATTAAAATACCAATGAGATAAATAATCTAATTATACATCTCAAAGTCTCATTAAAAGGCTAAGAAACTAAACTTAAAATCAGTAGATAAAAATAAGTTGTTAAGTAACAATCATGGGAAAAATAAAGAAAAAGAGACTAAAAGCATAATACAAAGGATCAGTGTAACAAGAAGTTGGTTCTTGGAATAAATGCATAAGACTGACAAATCTTTAGCCAAATTAACCAAAAGAGAAGGAAGATCCAAATCAATATAAGTAGAAACGAAAGAAATGAGATTATAAATTATCACTGAAATCCACAGGATTATTAGAGTATATTTTGAAAATTATTTCACTAAATGGGAAACAAAGAAAAAAAGGATGATTTTCTGGCTATATCTGACCTACCAAAATTGAACCAGAAGTATATATACTAATTAAACAATGTGGTTGAAGCAGTAACCTGCAAGGGAAAAGTGTTTCTGATATGATAGAAGTTAAGGTTAGAGTTTAAAACAGACTTTTGTAACTACTCATCTTTTAGATAAGCTTCACAGTAAAATAAAGAAAATCCCTGTAGTTGAGACACAAAAGAGAAAGATAAATGAATCAAATCATACGACCACAAAGAAATGATTGATTCAAAAGGAAGATGGCAGCAGCAGAAGAAAGAACTATGAAACAGTTAAAGTGGAATTACTAAAATGGCCATTTTAGGTCCTTACTTGTAGATAATTAGTTTAAATGTCAATAGATTAGTCCTCCAGCCCAAAAATAGAGAGCAAATTGGCACAGAGTTACTTTGTGGATTAAAAAAAGCAAAATCCAACTATATGCTCTTTGGGAGAGATTCACTCTCCACAAAAATGGAAAGAAAAAGAAAGACATCCGGCGCTAAGGATACTCAGAAGACAGAAGGAAAGTCTGTATTTATATCATAAAAAAGCAGACTTAAAATCTATCATCAGCAAAGTTAAAGAAGGTCATCATGTGGTTTTCATACTAATAGTCAATTCATCAAAAGGATAGAACAATCAGAGATAGTTATGAGGTACTTAAAAAATAAATCAAGTCAACAGAACTGCAGGGACCAACAGACTAGGAGTAGGGAAATTCAGTACCTTTCTTTCTACACTAAGTAGTTTAACCAGACAGAAAATCAATCAATAAGGAAATAGTAAGTTTAACACTGTAGACCCAACGGACCAAGCACAAGTACAAAGCATTCTCTTCAGCAGTGACAAAATATCCAGTCTTATCAAGCACACACACAGCACTCCCCAGGATAGAGCCTATGTTAGGTCACAAGACATGTCTTAACCAATTTAAGAAGATGGAAATCATATGGAGTTTCAACCACAAGGGTATAACACCATAAAGCAGTAACAGGAGGAAAACTAAAAAATTCACAAACATAAAAACTGAGCAATAGCCTCCTGAAATCTAATTGTTCAAATAAGAAATTGAAAGAGACATCAGGGAATTTCTTCATCCCACCAAAAATGGGAACACAATACACCACAATTTATGGGTTGCAGCAAAACCAGTGTGAGGAAGCAAAGTCTAGTCACAAATATTGACATTAACAAAGAATGACATCGAATACACAACCTGATTTTACATCCACAGAGCAAGAAAAGAACATCTATGTCCAAACCTAGCAGTAAGAGAAGAAGAAGAAAAAGATTTTAGAGTCAGGCACCAGTGGCTCATGTCTATAATTCTAGCCACTTTGGAGACTGAGGTCTGAGGATGGAAGTTTAAAGTCAGCCTAGGCAGAAAAGTCCTTGAGACTCTTACCTCTAGTTAATCACAGAAAAAGCCTGAAGTGACACTGTAGCTCAAGTGGTAAAATGCTAGCCCTAAGCAAAAGGAGCCTAGGCTCAGAGTTCAAGACCCCATCAGAAAAAAAAAGATTTTAGAACAGAAACAAGTGAAAGAGATCATAAAACAACAGAACACTGATTAACAAAACTAAAGGTTAATTTTTTGAAAGACAGGTAAAACATATTTAACCAGAAAAAAAACAGGGAGGATGCAAATATTTTTAAAAAGCCATCACAACTGATATCACAGAAATGCAAAGGTTCATAAGACACTGCTATAAATTAACAAAAAAGGTGACTGACCTAGTAAAAAATGGGCAAGTTCCCAGAAATTCACAGCCTACAAACATGAGCATAAAGAAATAAAAGAATCTGTGCAACTATCAAAGTTTAACCAGTAATCATAAACCTCCCAGCAAAGAAAATCCCAGCATCAAATGAATTTGAATAAATAAAAACTGAATTTGTAATCCCATCTTCCCAAAAACTAAAGGTGAAAGAGCACTTACAAACTCATTTTACAAGGCCAGCATTGCCCTGATACTAAAACCAGATAAGAACACTACCAAGAAGAAAATACGACATAGCAATATCCCTGATGAACAAAGATGCAGAAACCTTCAATAAAATACTAACAAACCAAATTCGACAACATATTCAAAAGATCATATATCTAACCAAGTAGAACCTATTATAGGATGACAACATATGACACTCAATAACTATGGGACATGATATCAACAAGAGACAGTTTTAAAAATGATATGGTCAACCTGGGCATGGTACTTACTGCACACCTACAATATCAGCACTTTTGAGGCTGATGCTGGAGGATCCTGTGTAGGCCAACCTGAATTACAAACCAAAACTCTATTCCAAAAGAAAAATCATCTAACCTTAATAACCTGGGGGATGCATTTATAATGATTCAGTATCTTTTCATGATAAAAAAATAAATTAACCTCTCAACAAATTAGGTGTAGAAGGAATGAACTCTCATATGCTAGGGCTACATATGACAATCCCACTGTAAATATCATTTACAGTAATAAATAGTTGAAGGCTTTTTCTCTAAAATCAGGAACACAAAGATGCTCACTCTATTCACTAAATGTCTCTTCTACTTAGCATATTGCTAGAAGTTTTCCCAGAGCAATTAGGCAAGAGAAAGAAATAAAAGACTCCAAATTGGGAAGAAGTAAAATTGTCTCTCTTTGCAGATGGCATGATCTTATATATAGAAAACCCTAAAGATTCCACACACAAAAAACCTTCAGAACTAATAAGTGAATTCAGTGAAGTTAAATAATACAAAGGTAGAACAGAATAATCTGTGGTGCAATGGTTCTCTTCTAGTAGAAGGCACTAGAAGAGGCCAATTAAATTGATTCTGGGTTGGTAATATTTCATTTCTTAATTTGGGTTCTATTTTCTCAGATGATTTCATTTTGTAAAAATCCACTGAACTAAATTTATATGTATACATTGTTTTGGCCCAATACAAAGTTTACTGATTAACAAATGGTATAAGAAAACTGAATATCAACATTCAAAAGAATAGCATTGAGCCCTTACCTATACCATATATAAAAATTAACTCAAAATGGATCAGAGATCTAAACACAAGAGCCAAACAACAAAACTCTTAAAAGAAAATAGGTGAAAAACTTTACAACATACAACTTTGTGGCCCAAATCACAAATAAACAATATTTAAATGAAGCCAGACACCATATCTCTCTGCCTCACAATTCTAGCTACCCAGGAGGCAGAGATTGGGAAGATTATAGTTCAAGACCAGCCTAGGCACAAAATTATAAAGACCACCTCTCAATGAGGCATGTCTATTGTTTCAGCTACATGGGAAACATAAATAGGAAGACTGAGTCCAGAACAAAATAGAAAATACTAAAAAATAGCTACAATACAGCTTAATTAGCAAGAGTACCTGCCTAAAAAGCACAAAGCCTAGAGTTCACAAAAAATGCATATACATTTTATCAAAATTAATCACCATCAAAGAACTCTCTGAAGAGAATTGAAAAGTAAATCCATAGAACTGGAGAAAAATACATACAAGTCTATAAAGTATTTATATCTATATCATATAAAGAACTCACAAAATTCAGGCTGGGGATATAGCTCAGTGGTAAAGCAATTGCCTAGCACTTTTCTGGCAGTCAGTGGTAAAGTCCTTGTAAGGCTGTGAGATCCATCTCCAGTGTCATAGAAAAAATGTATAAATTCAACAGCAAACAAACTGAAAATGAGCAGAGAACAAGCAGCTATTCCTCTAAAGAAAATTTGCCAATGTCCAATACACATCTTTTTAAAATGTTCAACACCTCTTTATCATTAGGAAAATATAGATCAAAACCACAATGAAATGGTACCTCATGCTAGTAGGACAACTTCTGTTTAAAAAATAAGAAAAAAATAGGCGTTGTATGTTGAGAAGAAGGTGGAAAAATTGGTCCTTTGTACATGACAGAGGAAATGTAACACATTGCAGTCAATGTAGAATGCAGACTGGTAGTTCTCTAAAACTCAAAAAAGGAATTCCACTTCTAGGTATATACCATAAAGCACTCAAAGTAGCGATCCTAACAAAAAAATTGTGCACCAATATTCCTAGCAACATTATTTATAGTAGCCAAAAGATGGAAACAAATGGGTGGGTAGATAAACCAAATGTGGTATAAACACACAATGGAATATTTTCAGCATTAAAAAGAAATGAAATTCTAGCACATCTTACAACATGAATGAATCCTCAAAACATTATGCAAAGTGAAATAAGACAGATACAAAAGGATAAATATAGTATGATTCCACTCTTGCAGAAGGCAACTAGAATTGTCAAAATCTTAGAGACATAAAGTAGCTGGTGGTTACCAGGTAACAGGGAGTTTTCAGTTTAGGATGACTGAAAAGTTTTGGGGAATAAACTTCTTGATGGTTGTACAATAATGTAAATAGTACTTCAAACTAAAAATTGTACACTCTTAACCATAACAACAAAGTCTGTATTCATATTCTATTACAATTTTTAAACTTGATTTTTTAAGTTTTTCAAGGGAGTTATTATATATTCTCCAGTCACTGTATTAATTTCTGGGACTATAAATGAATTCTCCTCTGCTTTAAGAAAAATCAGATTGCTAGGCCTGGGTGATTCCTGCCTATAATCCTAGCTACTTAGGAGGCTGAGACTGGACTAGAAGATCCCCACTGAAAAACAGACCAGGAAGATTCCATCTCCAATTAACTAGCAAAATGCCCAACTGAAGGCAGGACTTAACTTGGCAGGACGACAACCAGCAAGGAAGCTGGAAGCTCAAAGTCCTAAGTTCAAGCTTCTGTATTGGCATGCGAGCGCGCACGTGCAAGCGAGCACACACACACACACACACACACACACACACAGTAGGATTTTTTCTCTTCCTTTCTATTCCTAGTAGTTACTCAAAAGGCAGAGGTTAGCTGAAGAGCTGGTGTCTCATGCCTGTAATCTTAGCTCTCAAGAAACTGAGATCTGAGGATCGCAGTTCAAACCAGCCTGGGCAGGAAAGTCCGTGAGACACTTATCTCCAATTAACCACAAGAAAACCAGAAGTGATGCTGTGGCTCAAAGTGGTAGAGTGCTAGCTTTGACCACAAAGAGCTCAGGGACAGGGCCCAGGCCCACAACAGTTCAAGCTCCATAACCAAAATGAATAAATAATGTAGGGATTTTCAGCATTCTCTGACAAATCTCTTACAATTCAGAACACCTAGGCATTTAAAGCTAATAACTGATCGTCTCGATCATTCCATCTACCAACAATACTCTATTTCCCCAAATCAAATCTGGTCATCTCAAAACATCAAATCTTTTTCTCCTTTCAGACCTATTAATTAATGCATTCATTCAGGACAGCCCACCCACAGCAGATTTTCAATACATTTTAAATCATTGTTATTACTCATTCAAAAGCCAAGGGCCTGTTATGATAAAGGAGAGGGTAAATCCTCTCATAAATCAGCTAAGAAAGCATGTGCTCTATTTTCTGATTTCAAAGAATGAAGAAATCATTGAGGATATGAATGTGGAATCTATGGTGATCATTTTTCATTTATCACTTCCTGGCATCATGTCATTTCCAACATTTTAAGTCCAGTCTTCGGCGACAAAGAACCTCACAACCAGTCTGCTTTTGAAAAGACACAGGCAGTGACCTAACCTATCAGGGAAATGCACAGAGAAGCCAGGATATGGCCATATGATTTCTCCTTTTGATCCAGAAACAAAAAGAAAACTGGCATTGTCAGCAACTATACACTGATAGCCTCAAAGCTGGGATACCCTGAAAACCTCCTCCTTTGGGTAATTTTAATCTTTCAAAAATATTTTCCTTCTTAGGTTCCATTTCCTCTTAATTTGTCCTTCATCTGTTCCTGAAGAAAAGTTGCATATCATATAGAGCTCCTATAAATTCTTATTTTAAAAGCAACCATTTCTGACCATCTAGGATAAACTAAATGAACAAAATTATAGTTTTTCAATAAACTAAATTAACACATGTAAATGATGACTTACCGCAAGTAAGTACAACTTAGTGCAGTATTTTAAAGGGCATATTCTGTTTCATAAGCTTTGCACATATTTTGTCTATATTAAACACAAACTTGCAGAACTAGGAAGGAAAATACGTTGGCTTGCTGCCATTCACATAACTCATAGTTTGACAGAAATCAACTAAACTGACTTCTCATGGGGTAGATGAACCATCTCAGCTTTGAAAGGACCATGATTAAAGGGGGGAAAGCTATGAATAAACATTCGCTACTAATCATATATATTCTACTCATTCTATTCAATAGGCATTCTTACTATAAAATTTTGATACACACCACGAGGCACATGTTTTATAGACTTGAGCTAAGCAGATGTGATGAAATAAAAGGTACAGAAATATGAGTGACATGTTCCTAAAGCGAATTCTGCCAAGAACCCACCAAGCTATTTTCTTAAATGATTTTTTTAAAACAAATTAACTCTTTAGTCACTTGAAAGGTTTGCAAAAATACCAATGAGGCAAAGGTATTTGCTGTTGTTGTTTCCTTTGGAAGTGGGAAAAACTGGAAGTCAAAGAATTGTTGAACAATTATCCCATCTCATCTAGAAAGCACTTAATGCTAAAAAATGCAAAATGACTAGGAAGATGCTGGTCAAAAAACAATCCACCAGCCAGAGCTAACTGCTGGAAAATAAACATCTAGGAAACTTAATTAGTCCAACAAGTTAATCTGATAACACACAGGACACAGGGATAACTTAATTCAATAAGCTTATCTCAATGACTTAACATTCTACCAATTTCATTTAAACAATCCCCTGCATTATTAAAAATCATTAGCTAATGTGATTCATGACTAAACAGTAGGCTAGGTAAAAATGAATATTAGCAACCCTTCTTTATCCCAATTTGAATTACTTTCATATCCAAATTTCTAAAGAACAAAATAATGAGCTCTTATGCTAAGACTATGCATGGGAAACTCGGCTCACTGGTACATATACAATTTACCCCCAAGGTAGCTGGGGGCCACAGTCAAAGCCTCTTCAGCCACAGGCTGGAGATCTCTAGGGATCACAGCTCTGTCCCTGGATCACAGCCATTAAAAATCTCTAAATTTCCATTCTTGTCACCTCACCCTTGGACAAACAGCTCTAAACTCTGGTGCTAGTTAGAAATAAAGGGTATGAGTCATCTGGACTTTCTGTGCCTAACATTTTAAAATTCAAAATAGTTCTGATATATTCCCTGTGCTTAGGCAAAGCCGCTGTGCCAGGACCTGGACCTGGTACAAGTTAACATTTACACTCTAAAGAAAGCCTTGGAGAAGCTGAGAACTCAGCACACAATCATGATAAAGCCACAGGCCAAACCTCATTCAGGAAATGGCAATCAACACAGAATTGTATAAACCAGAATTGTGCTGAGCCCTTTAAGTTAGACAACCTAAATATTTGTGTACACATCCTTGTATGTACATTTCTATTTTCTGAACCAACATAAGAATATTTTACATTTTCTCTACATTATGCAAGGTACTTGTCAACTTGTTTCGACCTGTTGAGGTTCCTCCTTTAAAAATCTAATTAAGAAACCCTATTTATCTTTTAGTAATGACAGACTTTGATAGTACTGTATATTTTCTTGCTATGTGTTTTCCTCATCAAACCTTTCACCATTATGTGAAATTCCTAAGTCTTTACTGAGTATGACTTTATCATAGAAATTCAGAAATATATGAAACAAAAAATTCCAAACAGGGAGATCACTGGCTGTTTCTTTGCACTCTACAGTTCTTTAATTTTGGAATCTTTTCTCTGAAAGCATCCTCCCTCATCAACCCTGACCAGCCCATCCATTCCATTCCCAGGTAGTGAGGATGTGAGATGAGGAAAGATTGCTTTGATTCTTAATAAGGATGCGGGAGTCCTCCAATGCTGATTGCCTGGTTTAAAATTGCTCTTATCAAAATGCCACATACACATAAGCAATTGCAAATTCCCTTTGACTACTTGGGTCCCAATTACAACAATCATGACTTTAGAAAACCTAAAATATCATCAGAGGAAAGTCAAACCATATGCATGAAGGACAAAGATTGGCAGAATTTTCTGGTCGCACAGGGGATAAATCAGTTGCCTAAGCACTGTGGATTATGTAAAATACATAAACTGTGTTACAACTATCAGAATGGAATTACTCATGCATCCATCATTAGACGCTTTCTCTTCAGGCTGACTTCATTTAGTGCTTCAATGTTCATAACATAATCTCATTATCTGCTCTCTTTCCATTTCATGTAAAGACACAAAACTGTTACTATTTTTTTAAAAATCCTACACAAAGCCATGGTGAGATGAAGACAAACCTGGAGACATGTCTCAAAAGATGTTGGTCCTCTTTCACAGTCTCATCTGCTTTTCCCCTATTTAGATGGATGGAGAAAACACATGCTGTCAATGAACCATCTTTAAACCAAGCCCATATGCTCTGGGAATTAATGATCTCACTTGTGGACTCAGTTCGCAAAACTCCCCCTAGCGAATAATCTACTTCCTCTTCCAGGTGAAATTATACTTCTACTAGAGCCGGGTGCCAGTGACTCACGCCTGTAATCCTAGCTACTCAGGAGGCCGAGATCTGAGGATCACGGTTCAAAGTCAGCTGGCACAGGAAAGTCCATGAGACTCTGGTCTCCAATAAGCCACCAGAAAACTGGAAGTAGTGCTGTGGCTCAAGTGGTAGAGTGCTTGCCTTGAGCTGAAATGCTGAGGGACAGCACTCAGGCCCAGAGTTCAAGCCCTATGACAACAAAAAAAAGAGAGTGTCTACTAAATAAAATTGCATTTGATAGTTACATAGTTTCTAAAATATACATGCAAATCACTCTGACTTTTTCTTATTTACAAAAAAAATCAAAGCCCAAACAACTGAGACCAGGTCATTCAAAGCCCTGGTCTTGTACTGAGCCAAGCTTGAAAAGTCTCCTCTAAAAAGACACAAAACAATAAATCTTTCAGCTTTACAAAGAAAACTCCTACAAAGCTCGGTGAAGTTTTAGAACAGAGTACCACAGGAAAATATTCCAAAAGGAAGAAAGCTCTTGCGGCTAAATTCTAATGTTTTATGGATAAAAGACTAACTACCTCCTATGTGATTACTACTCCAATTTCCCCACCCCCAACCTTCCTTGCTCTTCACACTACATCCATGACCTTGTAAGATCAGATCTAGTGCAATCTTCAAAAGTCTCTGTGCTCTGTAACTTTACAGAGCCTACACCCAACAAACTTGACTCTTCAAATACACAGACTGTCCTTTTTGTCTATAAAGCATAGACTCAAAGACAACGCCTGAGAGGCAAGTGGATGGGGGTGGGGCGGGGAGGAGGGGGACTGTTGTGCAACCCTAGGGGTTCTGCCAGGAGAGCTCATGTGTAGAAGTGCAAGAAGAGGGTAGAAAACCAAGCAGGTAAGCTTGTAACTTTTATTACTGGTGAAATCCTCCAACTGAAAGACCTTGCAGGATTTCAGATTATGAAGCTATGATTAAAATCTATGTTTTCACTAGCGTCAGTTAACTTACATGGCCCAGAGCCGGACATAACTTATGTAATCAGTCATGCCACATATTCTAAAATTATTTTAAATATAAAATTGCCTAATTTATTTCATTTGCACATTAACATTGAGCAACATATCATGACCTCAAATACTTAGCATACTCCTGAGCCAACGGCTGAAATAAATTTTCACCCTTTTAATCACTTGCACGAGGATAACTCTTGGAGATGGTAAGTTGTGATATACCTAAAGTAGGAAAATAAATTCTTTTTTTTCTAAACCAGGCATGATGGTACCTGTAATCTGAGCACTCAAGAAGCCAAGACATAAAGACCACCAGTTCAAAGCTATCTTACTCTAATCTAGCAACACCATGCCTGCCCCCAAACTAAAACTATGTTTTTTAAACACATTCTAAATGAGTTGCTTGTTGTTGGAAGTTCTAACAGGAATTTCATAAGGATACTATTTCAATTTCTGGAAAAACAACCAGAGATCTAGAAGGAATGAGATTCAACACTGCTGAAGCAGACAGCGTGAAAAATGAGTCAGTCAGAGAGAAAGCCCCCTCTTCTACATCTTTCCTTCCAGTTTCACACTCTCTGTGTGTGGCCAGCAGAAGGCAGCAAACACAAAACACAAGGGCCATGTGCATAAAGGGGCAGGTGCACTGGGAAATGTTGGTCTCTCCCTTCTCCTTGCTTTGTGGCTCATAATTACTTAAGTATGACTGTCCACAACACATGACATAACTAATTACAAGTTGCCAAACAGAAGGTAATGCTGTTTTGTACATGTCGTAGAAGTAGAAGTCTCTCTGTAGGATACAAGCCAGAAAAAGGCATATGTCACTCCTCTATTTTGGAGGGTTTCACGTTTCTAATCTCCTACATATCAGGTATTCAAAAGATTTACAAAGTAACTCAGTAAAGGGATTGATCGTATTAATATTAAAAAGAAACTATGAAAAAAGAGGTTGAGTAAACATAATAAGGCGAATGTCATTAGGCTAGGAGATCATGATTAAAATATCATAATACCTTAGTGTGAACATGTAGGGTGAATTTCTTTGAAATTTATTAGCCATTATGACACCTCAAATAGTCTTGAGTAGTCGGGCAATGATGATGATGAAAGCAATATGGATAATCATAGAAACAGCAGCCACAACAACAGCATCAGACCTTACTGATCTTGTTATTACAACCTACAATGAATTATGCAGGTGACAGGATCAAGACACTTACGTTCACACCTGGTAAGAGAAATGCTTAGGGCCACTGCTGCTCAAAGCAGCAGAGCCAAGACTCAAACACCTCTCCTCAAAGTAAATTCAGTTCTCTATCCAATACAAATAGTAAGAGCAGCTGTCACCAATAGCACATGCTTGTAATCCTAGCTACTCAATAGACTGAGATATAAGGACCACAGTTCAAGGCTAGCCTGAGCAAGAAGTCCATGAGACTCTTACCTCCAAGTAACCATCAAGAAGCAGGAAATGAACCTGTGGTTCAAGTAGTGGAGTGCTAACCTTGAGCAAAAAGTTCAGAGACAACACCCCAAACCCTGAGTTCAAGCCCCAAGACTGGCACAGAAAAAAAAAATAGCAAGAGCAGTCTACCAGAATCTCCTCCCAACTTCTCTCTTTCAGGAATCATCCCATCTTCTTGCCTTCTCCTGCACTTGCTCCTTGTATGCATGGTTTTATTTTTTTAAAGTTTGATACTAGAGCTTGAAATCAGGGCCTGGAGCTTGTTAGACAGGGACTCTACCACTTAAGCCACACCTCCAGGTCCCTCCATTCTACTGCATAGGATGTTGGCAGGATTATAGCCCTGGCAGTGCTGATGGTACCAAATTGCCCTTCAAGTTCAAGGAGACTAATCAGATTACAATGTTCGTGCGGGGGGGGGGGGGGCTGGGGGGAGATGGGGAAGATTGGGGGTGGGGGAGGATAGGAAGAGATGGGAAGGGGAAACAAAGGAGGAGGCTACAATGCTTGATAAGAAATGTACTCATTATCTTGCCCATGTAACTGTAACTCCTCTGTACATTATTTTCACAATAAAAAAAATGTAATAAGGTCTGGCTTCAAATGTTTTCCCCTTTCATGCAATTGTTTCTAACATATTTACAAGATGATTTCTATGTTGCTTTGTATCCTCCCCCACGATATAACCCATGCTTTCACTGTATTTGATGTTGGTATAATTTGTGGAGGGAAAGGGAAAAAACAAATCGTTTAACTAGGGATACGGGTAGACCCATTGCAACAATGAGATGTACAAGTTGTTATGTCAAAAAATGAACTTTACAACTTTGGTGGGTGGGGGGAGGATCAGGTGGGGGGAACGGGAGTGTATGGGAAGGGATGGGAAGGGGAAACAAAGAGGAGGCAACAATGCTTGATAAGAAATGTACTCGTTATCTTGCCCATGTAATTGTAACTCCTCTGTACGGTATTCTCACAATTAAAAAATAAAAATAAATTTAAAAAATTTAAAAATGTAATAAGGCAGAGCAGATAGATTATTTTCTAGCTACCTGTATTGAAACATGTAACCTAAGAATTGTTGGTAATATTTATTTCCATCTTGTGTAAATACAGAAAACCAGACTGTAATGAGAACAGACAATGCAGAGATATACAAAGAGGTGTATGCTCAAGGGGTCCTCCAATGTATACCAATCACAGAATCTGCCTCTCAGATTGACGTTTATCCAGACAACTACAAATCCAGATACAGTAAATATGCTTGCACAACCATGTTCATTGCAGCACTATTCACCATAGCCAAGGTAAGGAAAAGCCCAGATGGCCCACAATGGATAAATGGATCAAGAAAATGTGGTATAGATACACGATGGAATTTTGTTCATTCATTAGGAAGAATGATAAAATATCATTTGCAAAGAAATGGATGGACCTGGAAATGGCTATGGTAAGTGAATTAAGTCAAAGCAGAGAAACAAAAGACACGTGTTTTCTCTCATATGTGGAAGCAAATTCTAATTTATAATTATACAAGTAAATATATGCAAAATTATATGAAAGTATACAGAAACATATTAATTGAAGTACTGTATTGGAGGGGAGAATTCAAATAGTATAATTACCTAGAAAAACTCACAGTCAGCCGAGAATGTGGCTTACTGGTAGAGTGCTTGCCCAGCATGCATGAAGCCCTGGGTTCAATTCCTCCATACCACATAAACAAAAAAAAAAAGCTGTAAATGGCACTGTGGTTCAAGTGGTAGCCTTGAGCAAAAGAAGCTCAGGGACAGTGCCCAGGCCCTAGGTTCAAATTGCAGGACTGGCGAAAAAAAAGAAGAAAAACTCACAGTCCAACAAAATAAATACCTGCAAAACAGCAATTGAAAAATAGAAAAGAATTAAAGGGAGGGGATAGATGAATGAAGAGAGGAAGGGAGGAGGGAAGGCAGTGTTAATATTCCATGAAAATCCTATAAAACTCAAAAAATTGAGATGAGGCTTTGGGTTGGGAGGGGTAGGGCAGACATGATCAAAGGGCCCACAATGATCAAGATACATTATATTTATACACTGATTTGTTGAATGGTAAACCCTTTGTACAACTACCTAAAGATAACAATGATTTTAAATTAAATAAGAATTTGTCCTTAAAAGATAACAATAAAGAATGTAACTTTCATTAGAAATCATTGAATCACAATTTCCAAGTTATACTAGTTGCAGGGGACGGGGAGAAGTGTAGGAAGGTGAGTGTGTGGTTTTCCTTTTTTTGAGGGGGGGGTGTCCGGTCGTGGGGCCTGAACTCAGGGCCTGGGCGCTGTCCCTCAGCTCTTCAGCTCAAGGCTAGCGCTCTACCACTTGAGCCACAGCGCCACTTCCGGCTTTTTTCTTTTTGCTTATGTGGTACTGAGGAATCGAACCCAGGGCCTCATGCATGCAAGGCAAGCACTCTACCACTGAGCCACCTTCCCAGCCCCTGTGTGGTTTTCCTTATGGGAAGTGAGGGAGATGGTAACATGTGGCTAGCCCAAGTGCACAGTCATGTGCCGTGAAAGACACTGGTTCAGGCTTTCCTCCATGGCACTTCCCCCTGATTCTTGTGAATGGAGGAATTTGTTCCCTATGCAGGCTTACAGAGAAAATGGTCAAGAACAAGTACCAGACATAACATTAGATGCTACACATGAGTGTTTTTATGTCTAGTGGAAAAACTAAATGACAGTAAAATCACCAAATACAGCCACGTGTCCATTTTTGCAGCTAGAAATCTGGGTCACTTAACAGCAAGTAGGTCTCATACTTTCTTTCATCTTTGAAGACTTTTTTTTAACAAAATTGCCTACCATAAATCCAGGAATGAAACACGACAACTCAGATCCTTCCCACACATTCCTGTCCTCCAGTCCAAGCCGCAGTGAGCTTCTCACCTCACTCCCAGACATGCAGATTGTAAAAGCCCACAGTCAGGTTTAAAAGTGTTTATTAGAACCAGACAAACTAAGCATGTGGAAATGACAAAAACAAGAAAAAATCAGAAAACTTCCTTATGGCACAACATTTGGAAACCCAGACATAAGCATAAAATAGCAACGGCTGCCTTTCTGAGTCTGGCTTCCTACCCATCAGACTCTGATATTTTATGGGTTGTGCCATCAGCCCCAGGAAGCTGGGACAGTCATTACCCCATATCTGAGAACAGATGAAAGTGACAGACAGTAAAGAACTTGCCCAAGGTTACATACCCAGACAGCGAAGGGGCAGGCTGGGTCTAGAGCTCCCGTGTCCACTTGACCACTGTGCTACCTGGGGCCTCAATGCAATATAGCTTCGAAGGTGCTACATTTAGCACTCACAGTCCACAGAGAAAACCTTACTCCAGAAAGTTCAGGTGGGTTTTCACTGCCGTGACTTGCCAGCCTCTAATATTTGAAGAAAGCCGGGGGGAATACATGATAACCTTAAATTCTTGTAGAAACATCATAAATAGGAATTCTGAGGGTCACTTGCGGTCTCAATGGAGACTTTTTGAGGGTATTGGC
Source organism: Dipodomys spectabilis (assembly GCF_019054845.1). Lineage (NCBI taxonomy): Eukaryota > Metazoa > Chordata > Mammalia > Rodentia > Heteromyidae > Dipodomys > Dipodomys spectabilis. Next base: position 2,283,902 of record NW_024870912.1, read on the forward strand.
GATCCTTCCTGTCCTTTTTCCTGCATGAGTGACTAGATTTTCTTTCAACTTCATTCAGCATTACCTACCTACCTAGCAAAATGCTGAAGCACCAGATGGTGGCTCTTATCTGTAATCTTAATCACTAGGAGACCAAGATCTAGAGGACCCAGAGTTGAAGTGAACCTGAGCAGAAAAGTTCAAGAGACTCCATTTCCAATTAAGCAGAAAAATGGCTAGTTGGAGGTATGGCTCAAGTGGTAGAGAGCCAGCTGAATAAGCAAATCAAATGAATACAAGGCTCTAAGTTAAAGCACTGATACCAGCAAAAAGTAAAATAAAATCATCTTCCTGTACAGGTACTTCATTCTAATTTTAAAAAATGTTAAAATACAAGCAGACTCAAGAATTTAGACATCTACTAAGCCAGATATTAAAGAGATTCGAACAAATGTAAAACAATGCCACCCTTTCACTAAATCTTTTTATTTCAGAAAATATTATTTTTCACAAAAATACCAGGTACTGGTGGCTCACACCTATGATCTTAACTACTTAGGAAGCTAAGACCTAAAGATCAAAGTTTAAAGCCATCCTGGGCTAGAAAGTATATGGGACTCTTTATCTCCAATTAACCACCAAAATAGCCGCAAGTGAAGCTGAGGCCAAAGTGGTAGAGCACTAGCCTTGTGCAAAAAGGCTCAGGAACATCACACCCAATTCCTGAGTTTAAGCCCCAGGACCACACCAAAACAAAACAAAACAAAAACCCTATTTAATAAATAAGTTCATAAGTTCACTACTTCAATAATAATTTATCAATAAAATATTAAACAATAAATTATCTCCAGTTCCTGAAGCAATAAACACTGCAATATATAAAATGTATAGCATAAAAGCATTATTATTAAAGTCCTCAATAATTTTAATGGTATCATAAGGTCCTGAGGCCAGAGAGTTTAAAAAGTCCTGTCTTAACATACACTAGATTGTTTTGTTTTATAGGGAAAAGAGAGTCCACAATTCAAACCTCACAGCTGCGGTGTGACTTCCCTGGTAGATGACTCTTGTGGTACACATCTGTAATCCTAGCACTGAGGAGGCAGAGGTAGGATTGCAAGCTTGAGACCAGCCTAAGCTACACAGCCATGTTCACAGCCAGTCTGGCTACACAGTGAAACCTTTTGTGAAGCATGAAACAAAAATATCACTGGATGGGCTGGGAAGGTGGCTCAGTGGTAGAGTGCTTGCCTTGCATGCATGAGGCCCTGGGTTCAATTCCTCAGCACCACATAAGCAAAAAGAAAAAAGCCGAAGTGGCACTGTGGCTCAAGTGGTAGAGTGCTAGCCTTGAGCTGAAGAGCTGAGGGACAGAGCCCAGGCCCAGAGTTCAGGCCCCACAACCGGACCCCCCCCAAAAAAAAAAAACCACTGGAAGTACTTTTTGTCACCTAATTCTTCTGATAGGATTGATTTGCCCTTAAATGCGACATAAATATACATATTAGTGTACATTAGTGTATCAAATAATATATCTCTGTGGCATGTTTTAAGACACTTAGGATTAATTATAATAATATAATGTTCTATCTAACAGATAATATTTTCTATACAACACCTAGAAACTTCATAACTGCAATCTTGAGCTACAGTAGATAAGTCTTTAATATCTAAGCAATGTATTTTGATAGGGTAATGGCTCATATTTATAAACTAAATATGTGTGTATAGATTTATATATATGTATAGCATAACTAAGTAACTATAAAAATACAGTTAACCTCTGTACACTAAAAAATTAACTTCATATGACAGTTATTTTTAATATATTATTACAAGAATGTCTTAAGTATAAGCCAGGCACTAGTGTAATCCTAGGTACTCAGGAGGCTGAGATCTGAGGATCACAGTTCAAAGCCAGCCCAGGGAAAGAAAATGTGTGAGACTCTTATCTCCAATGAACCACCAGAAAACCAGAAGTAGTGCTGTGGCTCAAGTGGTAGTACAGTCACCTTGAGCTGAAGAGCTGAGGCACAGCACCCAGGCCCAGAGTGCAAGCCCCAAGACCGACAAAAAAAAGAATGTCTTAAGTATAATGTAAGTTTTAATGAAGTCTTAGTCATGTTACTAGATATGCATATACCTTTTTAATCTACGTTGGATATTTACGCTTAGTATGAATGCAGTTACAAGAATTGTCAGAGGCATTTGTTAGACTCTGACATCTTAGTGAAATAGAAAAAGTGTACTAATATTTTATGCACCAACATGTTCTCTCCTGAAGTTTTCTACAGGTTTCAAAATGTATAAACATTGTGTTTTACAGAACTAGGACAGAGAGAGCGGGAGGGAAACAAGAGAGAGGGAGAGAGGGAGGGAGAGAGGCAGGCAAATGAACAGGGAGAGGAAAGAAATACACTGTCCAGTAGAAGCTCAGTGAGGAGCTATTGCTCTTAACCTTCCCTCTATGACAGTAAGGAATTTGTAACAAAGTTGAAAAGAAATCTAAGCACCAAATCCTGAATGCACATGATAATAACTATTCAGACTAATTTGCACTGACTTTGGATTACTCTATCATCTTCTTCCAGAGAAGAAGAAAGGATGGAGGATTTCTTCTGCCATCACCTTCTTATTTGGAAATAGATGTCTTAGTCATGGAAAGAAGAAAATTGTTCAGATATTTCTTACAAAACTAAGGCAGTAAGCACACTTTGGTTTGAATTGTCAGATTCCAGATAAAGAAAATAACGTCCACCGAGCAAGAACAGCTTGTAAGGTCACACACAGAAAGAACGCAAACCAGGCTCCTATCTCTTAATATAAACTGCCTCCTCAACACCGCCCAATTCCTGCAAAAATGCCAGGTTTATAAAGGTTACTTTTAAGGCTGCATCGTTTCCCAGCAGGACAATCTGAAAGTTATCACTGGCTCTTCCAGCCCAGGAGATTTTGCCTTCAGTCACCTTTGCTGATAATTAGCTAGTCTGGATTTGATTCCAGCAAGGTTAGTCTCCTGAGTTAAATTCAGAGGAAACTGCCAGTGCATATAAGGGCTTTGGGGGGAGAAAAATCACACAGCCTTGACTAAATGCACACCAGCAGGGCAGAGTGAATGGACTGCATTCTGCGTTGGAGGTGGGTAGGAAGAGTGACCAGCAAATCCAATTACACAGGTACATGCACTAGAGAAAGGAAATTTTGACCTTACAGTTCCATACTATTTTTTCCTTTTTTCAATTCTTAAGTTTAAATATTCTTCATCATGAACTTGATCAACTTTGTTCAATTTAATAAATTATCTGTATAGAACAAGAAGAGCAGTGTTTATTTGCTGAGATACTGTTAACATGAAATTTCCTGTACATGGGGTTTCAGCACATTCTTCATCAAACAACTTCACAATCTGCCAAATTCTTCATATGGAAGAGAGCAATATGTGTTGTCAATAAACAATGTGTCAGTGCTATGTCCAGAAAAACATACTATCATAAATATCTATCTTAAGGTAACCTTCCCAATTCTAAAACTGTTTTTATAATCTCACTGAATTTGTGTGTATATGTGTGTGTACATGTTTGTGTGTGCATGTGTGTTGTATACTAGTACTGGGGATTGAATTCAGGGCCATACACTTTCAATTAACTTTTTTTTTTTTTTTGCCTATGTCCTGGGGCTTGAAATCAGGGCCTCGGGCACTATCCTGGAGCTTTTTCACTCAAGGCTAGCATTCTACTACTTGAGCTACATCTCCACTTTCAATTATTTGGAAATAATGATTAATTGGAAATAAGAGTCTCATGGACTTTCTTACCTGCACTGGCTTCGAACTGTGATCCTTAGATCTCAGCCTCCCAAACAGCCAGGATTACAGGTGTGGGCCACTGGCACCCAGCTTACTTAAGCTTTTTTTCCTCAAGCTTGGTGCTCTACTACTTCAGCCACACCTCCACTTTTTGCTGGCATACTGGAGATAAACCTCTCAGATTTATTTTGTGGGGCTGGCTTAAAACTGTGTTTCTGGGATCTTACCTCCTTGAGGGTTACAAGAATGAACCACCAGCACTCCATTCTCATTAAATTCTTTTTTTGGGGGGGGGGGTTCCAGTCGTGGGGCCTGAACTCTGGACCTGGGTGCTGTCCCTCAGCTCTTCGGCTCAAGACTAGCGCTCTACCACTTGAGCCACAGTGCCACTTCTGACTTTTTTTCTTATTGCTTATGTGGTGCTGAGGAATCGAACCCAGGGCTTCAGGCATGCAAGGCAAGCGATCTACCACTGAGCCACCTTCCCAGCCCTCTCATTAAATTCTTAAAAGAGAAAAGTTGTTATTTTAAGTAATGCCACCATCCAGAAACAACTTCCAGAAAATTAATCCATATATATATATATATATATATATATATATATATATACACACACACACACACACACACACACACACATATATACATACATACACACACATTAGATATATATGTGTGCACACAGAAAATAGAGCCTGGGGAAGATATTTCTACAAAAAAACCATACAGCTAGTAAACATGATGTAATCTGCATAATATCCATAGGTGTAAAATATTTCTATTAATAACTATAAAAAATTGTGAAAACAATTTTAAATGAGTATCTAATTTTCTATGTCCTCATGGATAATATCCACCTCCAGAATCCAGCTGAATATTTTCTTTTTTTTTTGTTCTTGTTAATTTTTTTATTGTGAAAAAACCATACAGGGGGAGTTACAATTACATGAGCAAGGTAATGAGTACATTTCTTATCAAGCATTGTTGCCTCCTCCTTTGTTTCCCCTTACCATCCCTTCCCATCTCTCCCCTCATCCTCCCCCCACACCAAAGCTGTAAAGTTTGTTTTTCTACATAACATCTTGTATATCTCATTGTTGCAATGGGTCCAACTGTATCCCTATTTAAACAATTTGTTTTTTTCCTTCCCCTCCTCAAATTGTATCAACCTCAAGTACAGTGAAAACAGGGGTTATACCGTGGGGGGGGGGGACATACAACCTCCCTAGCCATAAAAGAAATGCAAATCAAAACAACATTGAGATTCCACCTCACACCAGTTAGAATGGCTATAATCAAGAACTCTAATAACAACAGATGTGGACAGAAGGAAACCCTACTGGGAGTGTAAACTTGTTCAGCCACTTTGGAAAGCAGTATGGAGGATCCTCAAAAGACTCCACATAGAGCTCCCCTATGACCCAGCAATCCCACTTTTGGGCATTTACCTGAATGATCACAAACAAGACCATACTAAAGCTACCAGCTGAATATTTTTAACTGCATTGTGACCATAACATTGCTATGTACAGACATTTCTTTATCCATTTAAGGATAGCAGGAAGTCACCCAAACATGGTATTTTTTTCTTTTACAGTGTGCCTGTGTTTTCCTAAGGGAAATAGATGAATACCATGCATATTTTCAGAAAGGTCTTCTTTTACCGTAGCCCAAGAAACCACTATGCATGGAAGAGATGTGTGGTTAGGAAGAACCATTCACCAACCTCTGAAGGAGGCACAAGTTCCAGAAGAACCTGCAGCAGAAGCCAGAGTGATTCTGGCTGTGGAGATGTAGGGAGAGGTGGTCAAGGGTCCTCTCTGGAGCCAGCCCTCCAGAGCAGGTCCTCTGGGACTTAAGACACATTTTCCCAAGAGTCACACATCTGTCTACAGTAATATGCAGGGCACAGTGCCTACAGCCTAAAGCAGGCTTGCAGATCCCTGATGCTATCACCACTGAGACCACCTCAGGGGCAGCTTTTACCCAAAGCCTGGCTACCTAGCCAGGGGTGTACTTCCTGGAGACCTATAGCTGTGTTTTCCAGGCCAGAGTCATCCATGGTGCACCTCCTGGTCTCATCCCAGAGAGGATGTTTCTTTGCAACGGTATTTCTCCTTGCTCAGTGAAGACAGCTGTACTGAGCCTCCCACAGCTGGAAAAAGGGCCATCCCTGGCAACCTCTCAACACACCCATACCAAAATGCTGTAGCCACATATATATACAGTCATCAGAATGCTCCAGAAGCCACTTAACCTATGGACAAATGTTCTCATATACAGCATTCCAAGGCGGAGGCAGCCAGGTCCCATTTTCCCCATGTTTTCTAAAAGACTCCCTCCAGTTCATATGGATGGATGGTTACAAAGGCTGTGGTCGATCTTTGCACAGGTGCTGTGCATTTCACTCACAAAGTTCACATTACCTCCTTGTCTTCACTCCAAATCTGGGGAGAGGATATTCACCACCATACCTTCCCCTTTATAGGGAAATGGCAATTTATAGTTAGCCTCACAGGTAAGAAGTGTGGAATGGAATTAGATACCAAGGACTGGAAGGACCATACATAAAGAAAGATTCAGCTGAGGACATTCAGTGCTGAGCTGCTCAAGTATATCAAGTCAGCATAATTCCCCGGGCTTAAAAGGCAAATCACACAAATGGAAGCAAGTCTACTGTGTTACCACCATGTATGAAAAAATGGTCTGAGGCAACTAACATTTTAGAGAGGAAAGGTGGATTTAGCTCAGAGGCCACTGGACTGGCCTCTGATGAGGATGAGGACAATCTATCCTGGTGGGAAGTCAAGTAGAAGCAAAGCAGCCATATGACATATTATAAAAGAAGTAGAGGCTAAACATTCTGCTAACTTTCTGCAAAGCCCAAGGAAGTTCCACAACAACAAATTATCTGATCCAAAACCATCAGCACAGCTGAGGCTGAGAAGCTCTGGGTTAGAAGAACAGGGCACTTACGTGGGCCACTGCAGACAAGGGAAATAACACATGCCGTGGCTCAGAAGCACTGAGGAGCTTAGATGCATAGGAGGCAATTTATGAAGGGGATAAAAGGAAACAACATTAGAGTATCACTTGGGAAGGCTTCAGGGAAGGCTCTGAAAACCAGCCCAAGGATAGCAGGGGATTCAGCTCAAAATGGGAAGATGTCAATCTGATGTAAACCAAGATTTGGGCATCCCAAAGCCTGGCTGGAATATCTTCTGAGAGTTCAGGTGTAAAGTACAGAGGGGTGCATGGAAAGTATGGAGAGGAAATAATGGAATTTGTTACCAAGGACAGGTCTGGTTCTCCATCAGACAAAGGAGAGGTATGGAGTGGTACTGGGTTTTTCCTTCCTTCCTTCCTTCCTTCCTTCCTTCCTTCCTTCCTTCCTTCCTTCCTTCCTTCCTTCCTTCCTTCCTTCCTTCCTTCCTTCCTGCTTCCCTCCCTCCCTTCTTCCTCCTCTCTCCCTCCACCCCTCTCCCTCTTATACCCCTTCTCCCTCTCCCTATCTCTCTCCCCCACCCCTACTCTTTTGTCAGTATAAGACCAGACTTGAACTCAAGACCTTTCTTACTCAGATTTTCTAGCTGAACATTTTACTACTTGAGCCACCTTGCTAGTTAGTCTGGAGATGGAGTCATGCAGACTTTTATGCTCAAGCTGGCTTCAAACCCTAGTCCTCAGATGTCAGCTTCTTGAGCGACTGGGATTATAAACCTGAGAAACAGTTAACCTATTCCACCACACTTTCTCATCTGTGTAAACAGGTCAGTGCCCAGCAGTGAGCCCATAGTAATATCTGCCACAGAAATGGGCACTGGTGGCTTGTACACCCATAATCCTAGTATTCAGGAAGCTGAATAGTTCAAAGTTCAATAGTTCAAAGCCAGCCTGAACAGAAAAGTCCATGAGATTCTTATCTCCAATTATTTTCCAAAAAAGCCAGAAGTAAAGCTGTGGCTTAAGTGGTAGAGGGCCAGCCTTGAGCAAAGAAAGTTCATCAACATCCTGTACTCAGGGAAAAGCCCTTAATTTAAGCTCCAGGACTGGTGCAAACACACACATACACACACACACACACACAATAGATAATTTAAAAAATACCTGATGCAGGAATCTTGAACACCCTGGATTCATATGTTACAAGAAAATTAACTCTGGTGACCTTATGCCAAGGAACGAATTAGAGTGAAAGTTAAACTTGGAAAATGGCAATCTGCCTCTAACAGAGTACTAAATCTCATTCTACTTCCAGCAGGAGGCGACACTACTGGTTCTTGAGTAGAACACTGCATCTGAGGGGTATCAGGTAGTTGTGGGAGACTCAGCCTGCTATCCATCTCTGTGTGATGTACCCTCAGGTACAAGATCAAGAGCTACCACCTCTCCTCTAGGGCTCCCAGCAGAGACAAACTCACACCCTACAGGTGTACAAAAGAAATGAAGCCATCATAGTTCAATGCATGTGTGATGCCAAATGTGTGCAGAGCTCAAGAGATGTCAGAAAGGATGAGAAGGCTGTGATGAAGCCTGCCCCAGAAGCCTTCCCCTCACCCCGCAATTATCTGTCTCCTGTTGAGTCCCATTGCTATGGAACACTGTCCACACAAGAACCTCCTCCAGGGTTACCTTCATCTAGGAATCAAGGGTGCTTCTAAACACTCTGTGTAGTGAGCTATGGTCATACAGCAACATCCAGGCACCCAGGAGTCTTCTACCCAGTCAACTACCTTGGACTTTAGGCAGTAGTCTTTCGGCTTTGAGGCTATATATTCTTTGCTATCACTGTGACACTCTGCTCCCTAGCATGGCAGGGGCCAGAGACAACAGGGAAACAAATGGGTGCAGCTGTATGCCAGGAAAAAAATTTACAAAAAAAAGTCAAGTGGCCACATTTGGTCACTAGGCCATTCTACTAACATGGCTTACCCTGTCACTGTTGGGTGAATAGTCAGAACATGATCATTCATTCAGAGTACTTAACTCAGTTCTGAAAATATATGTGAAGTGTACATTTTTTTTTCTTGGTCGTGGAGCCTGAACTCTGGACCTGGACGCTGTCCCTCCTCTTCAGCTCAAGGCTAGCACTCTACCACTTGAGCCACAGTGCCACTTCTGGCTTTTTTCTGCTTATGTGGTGCTGAGGAATCGAATCCAGGGCCTCATGCATGTAAGGCAAGTACTCTACCACTGAACCACCTTCCCAGTCCCCCAGAAGAGTACGCTTTAATGAGGAGGAAGAAGCCTGGCTGATGAAGTAGGGAATGAAGATCTGCAGGTGAAGTGCTCAGAGATGAGAGGATGCTTTCTCTATGCCAGAGCTGCCCAGCTTCAAGTGGGAGAGACACACTCACAAAATGTTAATCATGAGGAAAGCTGCCAACTTCTGCACGTTCCAAGCATACTCCCTCTCCCCCAGCACTGTGTTCTGAATATGAACGTGGGGACTATTGGACCTGCTTGAGGTGAATGTTACTTAAAGAATGCTTCTAATAAAGTGACAAATCACTGAAATGATGGTGGGAAAATAGATACAAAACAATAAAAGCATACTGATCTTGTGATCAGTTGTAGAACCAGCAAAAGAATTCCTTGTTGTAACTTCTGACTCTCTTTCCCACAAAGCTGGTCAATATCACCACAAAGTGCCCTTCCAAATTCTATGGACCTCCCTGCAATTAAGTTTCTTCATCCTTTACTCTGATGTAATAAATACAAACCTGAAACCTTAAAGATAAGACATCTCCCAATTTGCAGCTATTAGGAAAAAATGGAACTCCAGACCTCTACCATCCTATGCCTACATCTTGGTTGTACTAAGAATGAAGCACCCTAACTGTTCCTTTATCCAAGACATTTCTTCTGGATCCTTATGCAACTGGTAAATTTGAGAGATGGGTTCATGTCTCTCTTTCTTTGTACACTCCAACCCCAGCAAAGACTCAACTGCCTGTAATGGTTAATTTTGATTGTCAGCTTTCCTGGATTAAAGAATCCAAATACTTCTGGCTGTGTCTGTTTCAAAAGACTGGCATGTGAATCAGCAAAACTAGTAGGGAAGGGCTGGGGATGTGGCTTAGTGGTAGAGTGCTTGTCTAGCATGCATGAAGCCCTTGTTTAGATTCCTCAGTATCACATAAATAGAAAAAGCCAGAAGGGATGCTATAGCTCAAGTGGTAGAGTGCTAGCCTTGAGCAAAAGAAGCTCAGGGACAGTGCCCAGTCCTTGAGTTCCAGCCCCAGAACTGCCCCCCCCAAAGAAAACCCCACAACCTCCCCCAATAAAAACAAAAAAAAGAAAAACTAGTAGGGAAGACCTGCCTTGGCTGTTGACTGTACCTTCCACACAGGCTGGACCTTCAATGGGGATCTTCCTGCTGCTATCACCCATAAACATCAGACTCCAGGTTCTTGGGGTTTTGAGCTTGCACTTGCAGCAGTAGTCCTCCACGGGGCTTTTAGATATTTGGCCTCAGGCTGACACTGCCTTGGTGACCTTTCTCTCTTTCTAAGGCCTCTGGCTTTTTGGACTAAACAGACTTCCTGTCTCTTGTAGCCAGCAGACAGCCAGTGTGGGACATTCCATCTCTGATCATCTAGGTCTATCTAATATATTCCTTCTCACAAATATGTATGCCCTATTGTTTCTGTTGCCCTGGAAGTCTCTAACTAATGCACATCCTTTCTGTGAGCTGTGGAAGTACTATGCATCTTTTCATATGGGACTCAGCTATGTGGCAAACACAGTTCAACACAGCACCTGCCTGCCCCCATCATGCTGCCCCAGCGCTTTGTGGGCAAGGGAAAGCAATCCACGCTGCTGCTCACTGTTCAATAAGCTCCCTTGTTCCATTGTCACTGAACTGAAAGTCTCCTGTCTTTTGCCAGCCTCCTTGAAGCAGTAACAGGCCAATTTATTAATGTGTAAGTAGGATAAAAATCAAATCCCAGAACCAACAGTAATTTTCAATAAGAGCTTTGTACTTCTTCATTTCATTTTCTCCATTTCATCATTCTTTAGCAAGCCTTCCTCTTCTGTGATGGCCAAAACTCTGCTTTTGCTGGGCGCCAGTGGCTCACACCTTTGCTTTAACTACTCAGGAAGCTGACATCTGGGGATTGTGGCTCTAGGCAAAGCTGGGCAGAAAAATCAATGAGATTGTATCTTCAATTTATCAGCAAAAAATGCCAGAAGTAGAGTCATAGCTCAAATGATAGAGCTCCAGCCTTGAGCAAGAGCATGAGGCCCTGAGTTCAAGTTCCAGTACACACACACACACACACACACACACACACACACACACACACACACACACACACACAAATTCTGATTTTCAAGATAGCCCCAATTTAGCCCTGCTGACCTACCCTTTCCAATCCAAAATGTGCTCCTCTCAGCCTCCAATGTCCTGTTACTCTGTCTAAATGGGATTGTGGAGATGTAGTTTTTGAAAATATGTAAATTGCTTCAATGTTTTGTGACCATTTTTCTTTTTTAAAAAAGGAAATGAAATGAAAACCCAGTTCAGCTTCCATTCTTTCACTTCAAAATACATTTTCCTCCAAGAATTTAACCCACTGTAATTACATTTTGCAAATAACAGGAAGAAAGTATTAACTTCAGAGTCTTCTTCAAGCCAGATGACCATCAATGGCTCTTAAGTGCTTTATTGCAAAACACATTTAAACACACATTGCTTTTCCTTTCTGTAAAACATTACCCAAACCTAGGAAGGTTGGAAATTCATATACATCTGGTGTTGCATTAAGTTTTATGTTAGTATTTAAACACTGCTCCTCCCCACATACACCAGATTCTAAGGGAAAACCTCCAAGAAAAGGAATGAAGGTACACTTCATAGATGTGACTAGATTCTGGGAAGACATCCAGTTTCTGCATCCTTGGCACAGCAGCCCCATCCACGCTGGGAACTAGGCAGCTCACTTCTTATGCGGCAAAGAAGCAATCTGAACAGAGTAGTCCTTCACCACACCTTCCCAAACTGCCAAATGTTTCAGGTAAACAAAGGTCCCATGATATCCAACAGGTTGAATGAAGCCCCTTCCATTCATGCTTGCATAAAAATGCAGGCAGTCTATGTAGTGCCCTTGACCCAGGCTCTTCTGTAACTGAGCCACTGCAGGGTTAACCTCCAGCACACTCACCCCAGCTCTGCACAATGAAAAATCTTAGTTTTGACCCAGGAAAAACAGAAGTCACTCCATCTAAAGTGGGGTGATCCCTGTCATAAACAGGGAGACCAACACAGTATCAGCCAAGCCAAGACCCTGAACAGATCAAGCACTGTACAATAAACAGCCATCTTCCAGTGAGTAACAGAGAAATCCTAGAGGAAGAAAGAGGAAATTATGGGGAAGGCCTGGGTTTGCAAACTGCTTCAAATCCATGCAAATGCCAAGTGAATTAATACAAAAAAAAAACCTCCATTGCATCATTTCTAGTAACTGTTTTCAAAACAGAATAATAATAAACCTGTAAGTGATAGATTAGCCAAGAAAGAAGCTATGTTTGGTTTGGTTGGGGTCATCCTAAGAGACAGATAAGACTAAATTATTGCTTTCTTTAAAGTATGGCCTTAGAATTCATAGCACGAAGGTTTGTGCTTACAAAGGATTTCTTCATGGTTCTCGCCTTCATGGGCCTCATGCATGGGAGGTCTTCTGAAGGGTACAGCACAAGAAGGAGCCTGGCCCCCACAATCCACCTGTGCAAGTGTAAACCTAGGCTGTGCCCACACACCTCATGGCTGGTTTTGACCACTTCACAGCTATGTGACTAAGGCAAGTGGTTACCCACTGGGCCGCCTCCTGTACAAACACCAGTGAAAACAACCCCTGAACAAGTCACAAATTGTCATAAGCATAAATACCTTGGCCTGCTGGTGTTCGCAAATCATTGTTATGTAAAGAACTACAAAATCAATTTTCTTTTATTCTCTCCTTTTTAGAGGTAAGGCAAGGTTGAAGCTGAGTTCATTTACAAAAATCCCAACATTTTAGGTTGAGAAATGCTAAATATACTATGTCAACAAGTAGCTTACATTCAGTCGGACACTAAAAGACATTAAAACATAGAAATGGAGGAACATTTAAAATTTCAAAGACACTAATTAAATTCAACTCAATCAAAGTCAGTTGGAGACTGAACATTCCTTCCAGACAGTGAAAACACCCTGAAGCCACATGCTCCCTACCTGTACTAAGAAATAGCTCCCTATAATACAGTTGACTGCTGCCCACTTAGAGCATCACACACACACACATATTCTGTGCCATCATTTCCTTCCACACCCATGCTTTTATTACTGATGTCACTTGCCAATATTAAAACAACAGGCAAAATGAAATTTCTAAAGAAGCATGAACTATATGGGGAAATATTCACAGGCAAGGCTTTCAGCTAATTTGATATTGAAATGAAATTCATTTCTGACCCAATTCAATAAAGTCTTCATATGTGGAAGAAAATTCCCAATAATATGAAAACTATTTTTCCAAATGGATTTTGCCCTAGTATAGTTGGGAAATCTGGACTGTTCCTACATTATAAAAAACGTTGATGTAGTGAATTAATTTAATCCACATTAAAAAAAAAACTCATACCCTGACTCACTAATGCTTTGTAGTAGTGAGCTTACTGCCTAGATTCCTATATCATCCCTGGCATAAGACACTAACCCAGTCTTCCTAGGCTCCAGGCCTCCTTTCATATATGGCCCTAAGATGCCTGTACAACTGCTCTTCTTACTTATGCCCTTCAGGGGCCTTAGGAACAGTCCAACTAACTCAGTTTACAAGCTGATTTATAACCTTACTGCCTGCCAGATTAACCAACCTGTACTCCTAGACAGGATATTAATCCAGTTTACCTTGCTGCAATTTCCTCACCCCCTACCTGGAACATCCCTAAAGACTCAGAATAGATGTCACTTCCTAGGTGGCTTCATGAGATGACCCATCTACTTCTCAGAGTGGACCAGACTCCCTTACAATGAACCCAGGCACCTTTCACTGTAATTGTTTCATTTTTCTGGCACACTTCATGAACCATAAGCTCCAAAAGAGTTCTCTATCTTTGCATCTTCAGCACCTGGAATGATGCCTGGGACATAGGAGATAGTCAATAAAAGTTAATTTACCACATGAGATGACTCTAGCTTTACCTTATCAGTTAAACTTAAGAAACAAAAGAATCTGGTGGGATCCAGCAAGACTTGGTGACCAAACAGACAGGGGCCACAGAAGGAAAGGAAAGATGTCAAATTTCCACTTTGGGTAGCAATAAGAGAAGTGTCCTTCACCAAGGAAAAGACAGAGAAAAATCCCAGGATGTGAGAGGATGAATCTAGACACTGAATTTGACATGCTCCAAAAGACATTTCCCACAAGAACAAAGTCAGTGCTCAGAGCACAATGAAAGGGAAACTTACATCCCCTTTGAATTTCATACCATGATTGTGGGCCAGACTTAAGTGACTCATGTCCACTGAAGAGAATGTAGCAGAACCAATTCTACAGAAGAAACCCATAGGAGGATAGCTCCTTCTCCTGGATGGGGCCCTCTAGGGAAAGCTAGTCACCATGGTATAAGGATGCTCAAGCTCTCTGCATAGTCTGAGAAAGTCCACAAAGGAGGAACAAGAGGCAGTATAACTGGCAGAGACTTGCCTAGAAACAGGGAGTAGAAGTAGAAGCTAGAACAAAGCCTCCACTTTGGAAGAGGGGTCAATCTTCCTCTGAGGTAGAACAGAGAAGGAAGGAAGAAGACATGCAAAAAAGCAGAATTTTCAACATAAAAGGGAAGAAAGTTGATACATTCAAAACCAAATATCTCAATTTGCTACGGGGACTGAAAGTGCCAAAAAGTTTAAAAGAAGAGATGACTATTTTCAACTCACTAAAACGAAGGAAAATTGAGTAAGTTTATCAATTCAAAAGAAACATGGTCAGTCGAGTGACAAAATTCAGCCCTGCAAGCCTTCTACCACCATCTGTGAGAACTGACAATTGTGTAATCATTCTTGGAATTCCCCAGGAAAATGCTTTATACCTTTGAAATCACTAATTTAGTTTTCTTCTACATGTTAAATGGATTAGTCAGCTTCCCTTCACTGTGACAAAATGCCTAAGATAACCAACTTAAGAGGCCAAAGGGATTTATATCAGCTCAAAGGTTCAGAAGTTTTGGTCCATGGTTGCTTGATCCTTATGTGGTGGCTTATTTCATCACAAAGCAGCACATGGAAGCCAGGAAGCAAAAAATAGAGAGGAAGGGCTGAGTTTCAATATTCTCCAATACAGGCATTCCCCAATAAACTAACTTCCTTCCTTCCTTTAGGCTCTGCCTCTTAGAGATTCTACCAGTTCCCAGCAGTGCAGTGCTATAGGCTGGGGACAAAACCTCCAACACATGGGCCTATGGAGAAAAATCAACCAACACCCAAACTATAAAACTAAGCCCACGTTATTAATACTTAAGTTAATTATCTATCTTCTTGAAGACAGGGGTGATTCTCCAGCATTATTTTTGGAATATACTTGACTATTCCTAAATGTCTCTCCTAAAGGCCCAATACGCATAATTCCTTTGTAGCCATCTGTTCATCATACCACCATTCTAATAGTATCATTTAGGAAGCACTAAAATCCTTTGTTCAATTAGAATTTGAACCTGACTCTAAACTTAAGCCAATGCCATGGGGAAAAGCATAAATATTACATATAATTCATTTCAGTAATGGTTTTATAAACAGCCAGCAGGTAAAATTGTCAGAACAAGGACCAGGAAATGCATGCATTTCCTAATTGCTCTCTCAAACCAGGAGGAGAGACAAGACCTTCAGGAAATCACTATAATACAAGGCAGCCTGCAATAAAATGAACAACTGATCACACATCTAACATAGAAAGTAAGAGCATGGAGGACCACCACCTGGGGATTGAAGGTTTCATTGAAGAAATAGCACATAAGGTGAACTTGCAGAATATGAAATATTTCAACACGTAGAGAAAGGCAAAAAAAAAAAAACAAAACAAAAAAAGTGAGACATGACTATTACAAGCAAAGGTGTGACAAGGAAAAGTGCACAGAGAACCGGCCTAAGCTATCAATGCTTGGGGATTCTACAACAAACAACTCTACAACTTGGTTGAGTAGAGTTGAACATGGAGGGCCAGGAATGATACAGCAAGTGTACATCTATCAACTGTACAACATTTACTAACTGTTCTGAACATTGCAGCCCCCGAACTGAACAAAGCAAAGTCCATATCTCTGTGGAGTCTATATCTCATGATCTAATCATAGGGATGAACCATTAAAAAATACTTAAGGGAGAGACTATAATGACAGATTAAAAACATCGTTCATTTTCCTGCATCTCCACACGTCTGCCATGGTACCTCCAGTACATGATTATCAGGAGAGACGAGTGACTTCGAAAGGCAGAGGAAGGCATCAGTAAAGAGAAGACAGGTAAAGAAACCAGAGTCAATCCAGAAATAGCATACTTTAGATCTTCTGAAGAAACAAAGAATCCTAATGCAGAGCCCTAAGAAAAATAGTAGAGGAGGGAAGAATTCCCCCAGTAAGTCTGAAAATAAGAAAGCCCTCTGCAAAATACAAAGCTTAAGATGGGTGACCTGCTTCCTGCACAGGAAGCAGAAGCACAGAAAGCGCTCCCCGGCTCACCCACTTATGTGATGAACGATGGGGTTCACTCAGAAAGAGGTCACACAGACAGACCTCCACACTTCCAACCTGTCTCCTGTCCATTCTCAAAGAGCAGCGCTCATATTTACAAAACTTATTATTACCAATAGCTCTACGTACACGCAGATGTCTTCCCTAGCATCTGCTTCATTATATCCTAAACCATGGCATACCTCTTCCTCTGATAGCGGGAAGTGATGGCTGCTCATGCCCCATTCACACCTCCCAGATCCATCCCGTGACCCCAGAGGCCAGCAGCCACTTCTCCCTGCCCCCTCCTCTCTCCATGTTCTCTGGACAAATAGGACAACACTGTCACCTCTCTTACTGATGTTTAAGACAGAAAAGAGAAAATGCATACAACGTGAAGAGACACATAAAAGAATACAAGCCAGCCCAGGGTTTTATTTTGTTGCTATTTGTTGTATTTGTTTTAGTACTAGAATAGTATGTCTTGACATACAGGTTCTGGCATGTGCCTCACCCCCATTCATTGCCCAGGTGTTATAAACAGACCCTGAAGCGTGGTGTGTGCATGAGTTTAGTCATGGCCTCAAAGGGTAATCAGGAGTAACAGCATGTGGAAAGCCTGGGACAGGGTGGGGGTGGGGAGATGAGAGAGGATGAGGAATTGAATTCAACACTGCAAAATACAAGATGTGGCTGGCATTTCAGCTCTACAGTAATGAAATGCATTTCCATACCCTATGGGTATTCTATACCCAGTTTTCTTTTTATTACTTTGATAGTTTAACTCCAGGGATGTTATCTATAATAAAGGAGCCAAAAGGAACAAGGAATGGTAAACTGTTTCTTTCCCCAAGTCTTACAATAAAGTATTGAGATCAACACACAAACCCCAGCATACCTAGAGGTTCACAATGCCTAAAACTGAATGACTATCTCTGTAGTGCTAAAACAACAATCCAACTCATAAAACAGAAAAGTAAAAATATATTTAGTTTGTAATCCAAGCTACTCAGGAGTCTGAGATCTGGAGGATCATGGTTTAAGGCCAGTGAGGCAGAAGAATCCACAAGACTCCAATCTCCAACACAGCTAGCAAAAGGGCTGGGGTTATAGCTCACATGGTAGAGCACCAGCCAAACAAACAACCCAAACAAACCAGAGGCCCTGAGTTCAAGTCTCAGTATTGACAAATTAATAATAACAGTAAAATGTTAGTCTTGGAGAACATGAAGCTAGCTCCTATTTTGAAATGTAATGGGAGTATTTATGTTCGTGGCCATCTTCATTCTTTCAAATGAAGATTCAAATAGCAACTTTAAGATTAAACCATTCTTTGCATAATAAGTGAGGAAGGCGGATAATCTCAGGCCTGAAGTTTCCCCACCTCACAGACCCATATGAGCAGCATGTGGGTTTGAGCCCTTGGGACTTCAGGCCAGAAAGCAGTACAGCAGAGGGGGAGAGGCCCCTGGGTGGGGACAGAAAGTGGCTCAGCTCCCTCTGCAGTGCTGACCCTGTCATCTGCCAGAAATCAAACATGTGTGTTGTAAAAACTGGATTTCACACTCCTACTGGGGAAAAAGAAGAAGACAACAAACCTAGGAATTAAAATTCCCAAACCACAGTAATTCATTGCAGAAGCAACTCTCCATATGATGCCATAGGTCACCCAAGCCCCGCCCATCTTATACTCAGGCCACTGCATCTGCTCAGGGTACCCATCAGACCTCATGGCACCTGGATTTGTACACCTTGAGGCTGCCTCTGAGCAATCCCAGTGAGCAGCCTAAAAGCAAATAATCCCTGTCTGCTAGTGGACAAGAAGATGGCTTTGAGAACACCAGAGCCAGATCTTCATCAACTGCTTCTCATGCTTTTCCTCATTGGTTTTAATCCAGCTAGATCTAAATAAGGACATATTTTTGTATTTTAATTAAACTTAGTCAAACCTTTGGAAAGAAAAAGGAAACAGTGCCACCTAACTGTATGAGACACTTTGTTCTCAAGGGGATTTTTCCCCTTGATTAATGCATACTAATTATCCATGAGACCCATTTATTTATAATCGATTTTTATCTCAGCACCCAGAGTAATTTAACAAAGAAAGCTCCACAGCTACCAGCCTTTCAAATGCTACCACAATGTAAAGTTTAACTGTACTTACGTTTTAGAAAACAGCAACCTACAGTTGGGAGAAATAGCTGAGTAAATTTCTAAGTTTAAGAAGAGTCTTCAAATGAAGTTGGTTTATTATTATTATTATCTTTAAGTAGTTGTACAAGGAGGGTTTCAATTCAATATTAGGTGAATTCTTATAAGATAAATTGAAATATTTAGAATACCAATAATTCTGGCTCCCTCACAAACTATTTCTTCTATTGGAGACATTTTTGGTATTTAATCTTGAGTAAAACCCAGTAATTGGACTCAAACATTTAAAAAAAAAAAAAGCACATTAAGACTAGATGCCAGTGTCTCATGTCTGTAATTCCAGCTACTCAGCAGGAAGAGTTTGGGAGGATCAAGGTTCAAGTTCAGCTTTGGTAAAGTTAATAAAACATCATCTCAACAAACAAAATGGGCATATTGGTTCCCTTCTCCCAGCTACATTGCAAGAACAAGTAGGCGTATCATGGTATGAAGCCTACCCCAGGCAGAAGTGTGAGACCATATTCAAAAATTAACGAAAAGACTGAGAGTGTGGCTTAAGTGAGAGTGGCTACCTAGCAAACGCCAGTACAGGCTGAGATCTGAGGACTGTGATTCAAAGCCAGCCCAGGCTTGAAAGTCCATGAGATTCTTATCTCCAATTAGTCACCAAAAAGCTCAAGTGGAACTGTAGCTCGTGAGTGTGCCATCCTTTTTCACTCAAAGCTAAGGAAAAGCACTGCAGCCCTGAATTCAAGTCCCCGTACACACCCACAAACACACACACACACACACACACAAACACACACACACACACCACCACCACCACCACCACCACCACACTAAACATAATAAACATAAATAAATAAAAAAAATTTTAATGTGGAGCTGGACACCTGTAATCACGCCTGTAATCAAGCTACTCAAGAGGCTGAAATCTGGGGACCACAGTTCAAAGCTCCCCCAGGCAGGAAAGTTCATGAGACTCTTTTCTCCAATTAACCACCAATAAACCATCAGTGGTACTGTGGTTCAAAGTGGTAGAGTGCTAACCTTGAGCATAAAAGCTTAGGTAGACCAGCCAAAAAAAGAAAATTGTGGGTCTGGTTTTCCAAACTACTTGAGAAGTTCCCTCAGTCCTCTGCACATGCAAGCAACAACTAAAAAAGATAGCTCAATGCCTACCTCCAAAATCAACACACACTTCCTGACAGCAAAATCTACAGCAGCTTCAGAGGGAGGCAGCCCACCTGTCAAAGGACCGGGTACTGAGCACCAACCTGTGCGGGGAGTGAGGCACACCTGAGGGCTACATCTTCTTGTGTCATTGATATGGAATGTCTGAAGCTTATAGTGCCTTTGACTTGCACTGGTGGAGCCGGATCCAACTCTAAGTTCCTAGTACTGCTGGCCTGCTCTCGCCTCCACTGTCCTAACTAGAAAAAGACATCTGAGAGCCCCTGCCTCTGCCCCTAAACAGGACCTTAACTGGAATCTGCTTCTACTCAGCCTAAAGCAGCAGACTGAATTTAGGAGCAATAGATCTTATGTATCTCCCAGGCAGGATGGATTACCAGGAGAGGAATAAAATCAAAATCACCATACTTCTGGGTGGAGGTGTGCCATGTGCCGTATCAGGAAGCACACATTCCGTGTGTTTAGGCACTGTTTGTAAAAAATAAAAACAACAAAATAAAAGTACTTTATATCCATTCATAGGGCATAGTTCAGACTGAATTTTGACTAATTGCTAAAATTTAGCACCATTAGAATATTACTTTGTGTTACCAGGTGCTGGTGGCTCTGGTCTATAATCCTAGAAACTCAGGGGACTAAGACCTGAAGCATGGTGTTTTGAAGCCAACACAAGTAGAAAGTCCTCAAGAATCCCTGTACAATTAATCAGCAAAATGTAAGCCTGGAGATATGGCTCAGGTGGTAGGGTGTTAAACAAGAAAAACAAG
The DNA here is from genome assembly GCF_019054845.1 of Dipodomys spectabilis. Classification (NCBI taxonomy): domain Eukaryota; kingdom Metazoa; phylum Chordata; class Mammalia; order Rodentia; family Heteromyidae; genus Dipodomys; species Dipodomys spectabilis. The sequence goes on from NW_024870912.1 coordinate 2,304,503, forward strand.
CAAACATCAGGCCTGAGTTCAAACCCTGGTACTGGCAAAGAAGATAGGTAGGCAGACAGATAGGTAGGTAGGTAAGTAGATAGGTAGATAGATAGATAGATAGATAGATAGATAGATAGATAGATAGATAGATAGATAGATAGATAGATAGATAGATAGATAGATAGATAGATAATAGAGACAGACAGACAGACAGTGTTGACTTTACAGGTGTTGGTTGATATTGATAGACAGATAAATATAGATATAGATACATAGACAAAATATATTACTTTGCGTTATTTCAGTCCCTGGTACTTCATATAGCCTATTCAAGCTGTAATAATGCACTCTACTCCTCAAAAAGTATCCAGGAAAACAGCTGCACTGGGCATCCAGCTTAGAAACTGTTCACATCTCCTAAACATAAGGACAAATGATGGGAACACAGTCTGCCAAACCACACAAATTAGGGCAACCTCTAGACCAAATACATCTCTCTTGGTACCTACCTGGAAATAAAGCTGGGACTGTCAAGTGAGCCCAGAAGCTCACTTCTCAGAGCAGACGGTGAGACACACGTCTTCAGCACCCACAGCACAGCTCCAGGTGTGGAAAGCATTTCCACACACCATGTTTACAGCTGCAGTCACCAAGACAGATGGGCAGTTGAGGCATTGAGAATAGAGGAAGCATAAGGAAATAGGAAACCTAAGTGTGCACAAGTACATTAGAAGATAGCCCAGAAGAACTCAGCAACCAGAACCAAGGTCAAAGAAACGGCACACCCTCACTCCAAACCTCAGCGTAGCCAGGCAACTGTGCAATCAGCAAGGGTGAGGCATCACTCAAACAAGGGTCTTTCAACAATGGCTTCCAATGCCATGAGCCTGGGCCTGGGCCTCCTGAACCTCCATCACCTTCCCTCTTATGACAGTACATACTGTATCAGACAGTCAACATCAAGTGTATACAATGAACAGGTTTACTTTAAAGCCAAACTCCAGGACTTACATGACCACACTACTTTCATCCCTTCAGAGTAATTGCTTTGTGAATCTATACATTTATTCTAATGATGTTCTACTACTCAATTTTTTAAATTCCAAGCTCAATTTGTATCACCATCTGTCAGAGATCCTGCAGAAATTAGAAGTTTGGAAAATGAAAGAGTTCCTGACCTTCAATACATGCTATGACTTCAACACATCATATAACTCAGGCTTAAAGGCTGAGATCAGTTTCTTACACACACACATACATACATACACAAAACCACATGCATGTACATGCACACACACTATTTCAACACATTCTATAAAAATCTATCTATAGGGCATCCCATTTATTTTTCCCTTGTTCTATGTTTCTTCCTTTTCTTAGAAGATTAAGATTTTTATTTTATTTTATACTAAGGGTGATATCAGCGGGGTTACAGTTCATTTCCAACATACTGTCTTGTGAGTATTGCTGTTGCCATGGTTCACCCTTTGTCCTTGGTCTCCCCATTTTGTTATTTCCTTATCCTTCCCCAAATCAGATAAATGTATATACAAAGCACAAGGCACCAAAATAAAATAGTAACAACAGGGGATAAAAACAAAGGGGAAAAATGAAAGAAAAAAGCAATAACTTCACACAGTATATATAAAAAAAAAAACAAAAAGAAACACAAAAAATTATTATTTCCATATCTTGGAATTCATTTCAATTAACATAATATGATCATATTAACATTATGATCAATTAACATTATATGATCATATGTACATAGCTATTGAGCTATTGTGGTCCTCTACTAGAACTATCCTAGACATATACTAATTATTACAAATAAGGGGAAAGTATGGAGCTTATGTTTCTTTGGGGCTGGCTTACTTCACTTAATGTGATTTTTTTTTTTTTGGTTGGTCGTGGGGCTTGAACTCTGGGCCTGGATGCTGTCCCTCAGCTCTTCAGCTCAAGGCTAGCACTCTACCTCTTTGAGCCACAGCACCACTTCTGGCTTTTTCTGTTTGTGTGGTAGTGTGGAATCAAACCCAGGACTTCATGCATGGTAGGCAAGCACTCTACCACTAAGCCACATTCCCAGTCCCTTAATGTGATTTTTTTTTTTTTTTGGGTCCGGTCGTGGGGCCTGAACTCTGGGCCTGGGCGCTGTCCCTCAGCTCTTCAGCTCAAAGCTAGCGCTCTACCACTTGAGCCAAAGCACCACTTCTGGCTTTTTTCTTTTTGCTTATGTGGTGCTGAGGAATCGAACCCAGGGTCTCATGCATGCAAGGCAAGCGCTCTACCGCTGAGCCAACTTCCCAGCCCCAATGTGATTTTTTTTCCAAGTCTTTCCATTTCTTTATGAATGGGGCAATGTTACTCTTTCTGATGGAAGCATAGAATTCCATCAAAGGCATCCCATTTCAACTTCAATTTGCTCACAGGAACCAAGGAAAAGCTGTGTACTAATTAACTTCTGTCACCAGCCAATTAACTTGACCGTAAAATTCACAAACCAGAAATATAATTGATAGCAAACACAATACTGCTTGCTAGATTAAGTGATGTTTAGTAATTGACTGGAAACCAACACCCAACCACTGGATTTTCAAGTTTAAGTTTTGGAAGATTTATTATGATAGGGATTGTAAAAGTCCTTATGAAATAGGTTAATATACACCAAATAACATGCTTGAAAGGAAAAAAAAAAGTGTATGTTTCTAAACTCAAAGCAAAACTAATTTTCCATTAAGCCATTTTCACATATCTCCTGGCAGGTAACGAACAGAAGTTATTGAATTTAGGCAAAGGTGAGGATAAAGAAAATGTGAAAAACAGCTCCCCAGGGGAGTTTTTGCGTTTTGTGTGGAAGTTACTCAGTAGCATTTGATGAACCAGTCCTATAGCGTGTGGGATGGATCTTCACAAAAGCATCTGAGCCTGCCCTCGGCAAGATCAGAGCATCCAACTTCACCTGTGTGCAGGTAAAATAACAAGAACAACTTATGGTTCTTGAAACTCTCATCCTTCTTATGCTATTTCCAATACAATTGAGAATGTCAGTCACCGAACACCGTTGTTCCAAGACTATTCTTCCCAGGTACACCACCAACCTGGTCACATACAGTTTCACTGTGAACCTGTATCAACATAAACACAGGCCTGAAACCAGGTGCCAGTGGCTCACTCCTGTAATCCTACTTACTCAGAGGCTGAGATCTGAAGATCATAGTTCAAAGCCAGCCAAGCAGGAAAGTTCATAAGGCTCTTATCTTCAATTAACCACCAGATAACTAGAAGTGGAGCTATGGCTCAAAGTGACAGAGTACTATCCTTGAACAAAAAAGCACAGGGACAGTGCCCAGGTCTGAGGTCAAGTCTCACAATCAACAAAAAAAAAAAGAAAAGAAAATGGGAAAGAAACAACAATAAATACTGGCCTGTTCATTTAATTCACTGGGCTCATCATGTCTGAATATTTGGAACAAATACTATTTTACTAAAAGTCACACTCCAGGCAGATGTGGTAGAGCACGCCTATAAACTCAACATTGAAGAACCCCAAATTTGAAGCCAGCCTGAGGTCAGAGAGATACCCTGTCTAAAAAAAAATACAACCCATAACCCATTGATTTCTCTATTTAATCATGTCCATTAGATTGCCTGTTTTTGAAATCTATCTAGACAAACTAAGTTATCCACCAAAAAATATTTCAACATTCTATCAAAGATATGCTACTCAGGGGTAGGATTTAGAGATTGTTTCAGATTATTTATTATTTGTCTATTATTTATTATTTATAAGTGGACATGCACAAACCTGCTGAAGTAATCGTCACTCAATGAAAACATGTGAGAATGAATACAGTCTTCACCATTTCCATATAGTGAAATGCACCTTTCTCACTGTGTACTATATACCAATCAAGGACATATAAGAAATGCAGAAATAACCTAAGCATGGCCCAGTACCCAAGAGTACCACTCATCTCTACAAGGTTCTGATTAAAGCCTGGCACTTGCCCTGTCGTCCGTAACATGTGGTCTCTGGATGTAGCAGCTAGAGGATGCAGCTGACACAGACTAAAGCTAGCATGACAGTGGCCGGCTCTGCATTCTGTTGCCTTCCATAGCAGCCCTTGAAGTACCATCATCAGAACAGAACGCATCCCATCAATTAGAGACCTGACACAAATGTCCTCATTGTCGCTTTAGGAAGCTCCACTGCCTAGCTGCTTCCCACCAAGCACAGTAACAAGGATGCTGCATGCCTGCCTTTCTGGGGGTCAGCAGCACAGTAGCTCATCTGCCCAGCTGTATTGTAAAGAGCAAGGGCCTTATGGGCAGAAGGTCTGACAAAGTGTCATAGATCAGGTGTTTAGAAGTGCTGCTAAAGGAACAAGCAGGAAGAACCTGTGAACATTCTGGAACCCAACTTGAATCTGCCGCCCTGAACCGTTAGTGTCCTGGGAGGCAACTAGTCTTGAAGTCTGCCTGCCTCCTCTCATCCTTCCATTCCATGGTCTACCACTGTTGTGGACAAAAGACACACTCAAAGGTTTACAGAATTAACAAAAGTCTTGGGGGGGGGGTGTGCACACATACAGGCATGTATACACACAATACTAGGGTTTGAACTCAAGGCCTTGTGTTCTCACTTTTCCACTCTGATGTTCTACCACTTGAACCACAGCTGGCTTTTTGCTAATTAATGGTAGGTAAGAGTCTCACAGACTTCCCTGCCTGGGCTGGCTTTGAATCATAATCCTCAGTTCTCAGCTCCTGAGTAGCTAGGATCACAGGCCTGAAGCACCAGCACCAACCTCACAAGTATGCTGTTGACAGATGTTTCTATCACTGGCTTTATCGTATCAAGTGCACATTAACATAAAGGGTTTATTATTATTGCACAATAAAATTCATCAAGCTAGTGAACATGACCTTACTGCAAAACCTGGTTTTGAAAAGAAAGGTAGACATGATATCATTGAAGTCTTAGCTGATAACTCATAGAATTCCAAGATGTTAAGAACAGAACAAGAGGAGGGGGACAAAAGAGAAAGCAAATAAAAAGCAGAGAGAGGGGGGAGAAGGGAAGGAAAGGAGAGTGGAAGGAAGGGGAGGGGCAGTGCAAACCTAAAAACAAATATAAGATGGCAAATGCAAATATATGAAAGCCCCACAGGAAAAGAGGGCATTGGGGCCTTCAATCACACATCAGCAGGGTTCATGTGTTACCCAACTAGTGAAAAAGACTTTTACCAACAGGTATATCTGAGGGCAAAAAGAAATCCTTGTACAAAGTCTAGGTGGGGCTCAAAGCTGTTAACTACCTCCCACATCACATTTGCTCATAGGATTTGACCCATTTCCCATTGGCAACTCTCAGATGGAATGAAGTCACCTAAAAGGGAAGGTTCCAAAGTTTTACTAATACTCTATCAAATAAGACGGCATTCATGATAATTAAAAATTTGATTAAATGTAGAAGTATAGAACCAGCTATGGGGCACATGCTTAAATCTAGAACTATGGAGACTGAGGCAGAGGAATCACAATTCAAGACCAGCTGAGCCACAGTGCAACTGTCTCTAAATAAATAAATTCCAGGGCTGACTGTTCGCACCAGCAATTCTAGCTATAAGAGACCCCTACTCAATCAATAGGTGTGTGTGGTAATACTCGTTTGACTTCCCAGCTTCATGGAAGGCTGATATTAGCAGGATCACAGTTGCAGGTTAGCCAGCGCAAAAGAATTCACAGGATCTTACCTCAGTGGAAGAATCTGTGCCACGTGCTGTGCACCTGGCCTACCATCTACATCAGGAAGTGTGAAATAGAAGTACTGAGATCCAGGCAACATGCCTGGGCAAAAAGGAGACCCTGTCTCAAAATAATCAGTGCAAGAAAGGGCTAGACATAAAACGGACAAGGATCTCATCTCTAAAATATACCTGGAACTTAAAAAATTAAATCCCCCAAAAACAAATCTTCACAGAAACAACTGCCCAATAAATAAGTGAGCTAAAGACTTAAGGAGAAACTTCTCTGAAGAGGAAAGGAGGATGGCCAATAGACACATGAAGAAATGTTCAATCTCAATAGCCATAAAAGAAATACAAATCAAAACAACATTGAGATACCACCTCACCCCAGTTAGAATGGCTATAATCAAGAACTCTAATAACAACAGATGCTGGAGGGGATGTGGACAGAAGGGTACCTTACTGCATTGTTGGTGGGAGTGTAAACTTGTTCAACCACTTTGGAAAGTAGTATGGAGGTTCCTCAAAAGACTCCACATAGAGCTCCCCTATGACCCAGCAATCTCACTTTTGGGCATTTACCCAAGTGGTCACAAACAAGACCACACTAAAGCTACCAGCACGACTATGTTTATTGCAGCATTATTTACCATAGCTAAGATATGGAACCAACCCAGATGCCCCTCAGTAGATGAATGGATCAAGAAAATGTGGTATATATACACAATGGAATTCTATGCCTCCATCAGAAAGAATGGCATTGCCCCATTTGTTAGGAAATGGAAAGACTTGGAAAAAATTATATTAAGTGAAGTAAGCCAGGCCCAAAGAAACATAGGTCCCATGGTTTCCCTTATTTGCAATAACTAGTATATGTCTGAGTCAAGCAGAAAAGGTCAGATAAGTTGATGTTAGGGAAATGAACCCTAAGATATGTGTTCAAATGTTTGTTTTTCTTTCATGGGATTGTTTCTAACGCATTTATAAGATTATTTCTTTGTTGTTTTGTATGTCCCTCCCCCACAGTATAACCCTTGCTTTCACTGTATTTGATGTCGGTATAATTTGTGGAGGGGAAGGGGAAAAACAAGTCCTTTAAATAAGGATACAGGTGGACCCATTGCAACAATGAGAAGTACAAGCCAAAACGAACTTTACAACTTTGGTGGAGGGGGTGGGGAGGACTGGGTGGGGGGAGGGGGGAGAAGCATGGGAAGGGATGGGAAGGGGAAACAGAGGAGGCAACAATGCTTGATAAGAAATGTACTCGTTATCTTGCCCATGTAATTGTAACTCCTCTGTACGGTTTTCTCACAATTAAAAAAAAAAAGGGCTAGAAACTTGGCTCAGTGGTAGAGTGCCTGCGTAATCATTACAAAAACCCTGTGTTCAAACCCTAGTATGATGAAAATGGTAACTATAGTATAGAGTGTGTATGCTATAGAACAAACATACTATGTTATTCTTAGCAGTGTCCTAAAAATGTAAGTCAATATTTTAAATAGTGACATTTCATGTTTTTAGATGAACATTCCTGCTTCATTTAAAGTTTGTTGTTGTTGTTTAATCATAGCTACTTTCCTTCCATCAACTAAAAATCCCTGCTTTGCTATAGTCTCTACAAATCCCTACTGTTTCAGAGCACTGAGAGGATTTCTCTCTCTCTCTCTCTGTCTTGGGAATTAAAGAATTCTTACTGTAGTTTTCCAGATAAAGAACATGAGAGGAGATCAAGAACAGTCCATGTTTCCTTCCTACTGCCTGTTTCATTCAGTTATCTCCCATCAGACAGGCAAACTGATGCTGAACTTAACCCTTAGCATCATGTGCCAAACAGCACCAGGTTGATAGGCCAATCCTGGCTGGACAAGCCCAGATGAGAAGCCAAAGTCCAGGGCAGAACACTTGTTCTCAGGTGAGCTTGCCTTTGAACTGGCATCAGTGCTCACCCAGGATTATAGCCATAATCTCCTTTAGTTTTTATTTACAAGAAATCACAATGATGACTACAATAAAATTTTAAAATATTGATACACAAGGAAGACCCATTTTTAAAGCTGATTTTCTCCTTAAAGCAGCCCTGAGAATAAGCAATGGCTTTTTTTTGTACCAGTACTGGAGGTTGAATTCAAAGCCTGAACATTATCCTTTAACTTCTCCACTCAAGGTTGGTGCTCTACCACCTGAGCCACAGCTCCATTTTTGGCTTTTGGGTGTTGAACTGGAGCTAAGAGTCTTGTGGACTTTCTTTCCCTAGCTGGCTCTGAATTGGATCCTAGGATCTCAGCCTCATGAGTAGCAATGATTGCATTGCTTGCAATAGCTTTTTAATGTAGGACCAGAAATCCTTCAGGGACTGGGCCAGTTCCAGTGCTGCAGTCAGTGTTGGGACACTAATCAAGAGAATCTCAGCAATAAATAGTCTGTGTAGCACATTCAGGTCAAGACTGAAAATGCTCCCACAAAGCCTACCCAATGGCATCTTCCAAGGCTGCATGTTTTTGAGCATACATGTCTGTGTGCAGATTAGCTGGCTGTTTAAATTCAGCCACTGAGTGCTGTGGACTGTGCAGAACCCCAAAACTTCACAGCTGCAGAAATGTGGAGAATGGCTGCATCTGCCAGGCTCCAACCCCTGTGACCAGCCCAGTGCTGGGCTTTTACACAGCCTAAACCCACCACATCACTTCTTTAAAAAAAAAAAAACCCTATAGCCACCAGCTGCTGGTGGCTCACACCTGTAATCCTAACTACTCAGTAGGCTGAAATCCAAGGATAGCTGTTTAAAGCTAGCCTGGGCAGGAAAGTCCTTGAGACTCGGATCTCTAATTAACTACCAGAAAACTAGAAGTGGCCCTATGGATCAAGGTGGTAGAGAGCTAGCCTTGAGCAAAAGAGCTCAGGGATGGCACCCAGGCTCTGAGTTCAAGCCCCAAAATAAATAAATAAATAAATAATCCCTTTAGCCAGGTTACCAGGGCTGCTTCTCCAGAGTCTTCCCCATCTTCAAAATCTACCCATTTTCTTGGGAAATCAAGGAAATGATCCCAACTTCTTTCCCCTAGCCCCTCAGCAATTCTGTAAATCCTACTTTCAAAATACTCCTGGATTTCCATTTACTCCAGATTCATCCACTCCGGACACCCACCTCCGGGCTGCAAGCACCACTGAGTTCCACATAGACATATACACACCTGCTCTTGTCACCTGCACAAATTCTGTAGATGTAGGCATTCTCTACTGTCACAAGACAGATCTGGTCTGTCACAATTCTGTTCTCAGCTTGTAACTCCTTTCCACGGATGAGTAAGGAAATGCACGGGCCTTCATGAGCTTCGCTCTGGGGCGCGCCCCCTGCCCGGCAGCCCTTCAGCTCTCCTCACAAGGCATTCCCTCCCACCTCAAGTGCCTCTGTCCCTTCTCCTCCCCTCCTGTAGGGTGCCAAGTCCTCTCTTACCCAAGGCTTCTCTGGGTTTCCCTCTGCTGGAATATGTGCCCCAGGCCTGGCTAGTGGCCTCTTTTGCTCCACACCTGACAAGCAGGCCACCTATGGGTCTCTCTCTCTCTCCACGAACTTCAAGCCTGACTTACACATGAATTTGCTCCAATGTGTGCCCTCACTGCCCTGACTCCCAGGCTTGGGTCTGCACTATCACCTTCATATACAACCAACAATGGAGATACCCAACAAAAGTTCTTGTCCTCATTTAAGCTGATTAACTGGTTCCCCAGCAAAACAAAACCGTGAGTAGTTGGGGCCAATTTAATCCTATAAACTGTGGTGTACTAATACTGTATATTGTGTGCCATTGCAGGTGCAGGGAAAACAAGCCCGTAGTCTCAGTTACTTAGGAACTTGAGGCAGAAGAGTCCATTGAACCCAGGAGTTCCAGACACACCTAGAAAACACAGTAAGGTCCCATCTCTTAATTAAAAATAAAATGTAGCCGGGCACCGGTGGCTCACGCCTGTAATCCTAGCTACTCAGGAGGCTGAGATTTGAGGATCATGATTCAAAGCCAGCCCGGGCAGGAAAGTCCATGAGACTCTTATCTCCAATAAACCACTAGAAAACCAGAAGTGGTGCTGTGGCTCAAGGGGTAGAGCATTCGCCTTGAGCTGAAGAGCTCAGGGACAGCTCCCAGGCCCAGAGTTTAAGCCCCACAACTGACAAAAAAAAAAAATGTAACTCTTATAGGGGCTTCCCGTCTCAATAAATACATTCTCTTTAGCCAAACGCCATGGCACAGAAAAGTGATATACTCATTTCTGCTCCATCAGCCCCCACACCCTGTCCAAACAACTTATGTGTCTGTTGCAGCAACAGATACATCTATCATTGATCCATGGGATGTGTGGCCTCCTCCAAAATGCCTGGCTTGGTGCAGAGAAAACTTTGGTGGAGATCAGCCCAAAATGGTCACACTGAGCAGGACCCCCACTACAATGGGAGCCACCCCAAAAGGTACACCACACACACCACCCCAAAAGATACACCCACACACACACACACATGAACCAGAGGAGCAGAGCAGTGGCTATTCTGACAGCTTCAGAATAAATGTTTCATTGTTCCATTGACACCTTAACCGACCGGGTTGATAACTTACTCCGGAGGTAGATCAACGTGTGTGTGTGTGTGTGTGTGTGTGTGTGTGTGTGTGTGTGTGTGTGTGTGTGTGTGTGTGTGTGTGTGTGCCTGCCTGTACTGGAGATTGAATCAAGGGCCTGGGCATTGGCCGCTCTACTGCCTGAGCCACACGTCCACTTGGTTGTATATGTGTTTTCCTTTCCTTTTCTTTTTTTTTTTTTTTTTTGGTGGCTAATTGGGCATACTTGCAAAATAAGCCAGGGATAAATTCTCCTACGGAGCTATATAATAATGGAAATGCTTAGATAAAAATGATTTATGTGGGTGATGGAACTGAAGAGTTTCATTTTTTCCTAAGTACCTTCTAATTCGCTGTTCTGCTTAAGTACAAGATCATTATGATATTTATATCACTTGTGGTAAGCATCCTTTGGAGTACATGAGTAGTACACTGTTTTTTCAATAGACCTAAATAATTTTCTTCACTTGAAAGTAGGTTCCTAAAATAAACTGTTCTCAAAATATTTTTTTAACTAACATTGAAGATGGAAATGCTTTCTAAACTACGAAACACTGCAAATCAGAGGAGAACATCTATGTTCCTAAAGCAGAAAGCAAAATACAGTCACAGTTCACACTTGAGATATTACAGTAATAATGAGTTCAACTCTTTCCAACCAAGTGCAACTACAGATGACTTGGGTTGTGTGCATATGTGTGTGTGTGTGTGTGTGTGTGTGTGTGTGTGTGTGCGTGCACGCGTTATCAGAGAGAGAGAGAGAGAGGAGAGAGTGTGTCATGGGACTTGAACTCAGGGCCTGGGCGTTATCCCCGAGTGCTCAAGGCTAGCACTCTACCACTCTACCACAGCGCCACTTTCAGCTTTTTCTGAGTAGTTAGTTCATTGGAGATAAGAGTCTCACGGACTTTTCTGCCCATCTGACTTCAAACCCTGATCCTCACCTCAGCCTCCTGAGAGTAGCTAGTATTACAGGCATGAGCCACCAGTGCCCAGCTGACTTGGGGTTTTTCATCAGCAGCTGAGACCTTGCTGGATGTTCTCTCCTTTGGTGATGCTTGGTTTTTCTTTGCATCCAACCAATCCTGGGTTTCTGTCACTGATTCACCCAGTCCCCAGCTTTTGATTGCCAACCCCAAACTTCACGACTGACCAGTTTCTCACTGGCTTTCTCCTGGCCCACTATCAGCTCTTCTCTCCAGTGAAATGCCACAGTGCCTCTTTCGATCATTTATAAACTAAACTTATCGGCACTGTCCTGCTCCAAACCACCACATCTGATTCTCATGCTCACTCCCACACTTTACCAGCAGCAGCATTCTTTCCTAATTAAAATAATGAATTAAAGGAATGGATGCTAATCTCACTATGGCTTCCGATCTTTACTTTGACTCTGGAGAAGGGGAAACTGAGTGCACTTGAAGAAAGGAGGGAGTGGGGAGGGATTAGGGCTCCTTCTACCTGCTTGGTGGATGGCTGGTACTTCCAGTCCAATGGTCTTCATGATCCCTCCCAGGCCCTCCTGCTCTTCCCAGCAAGAACTCCAGGGCTTTCCATCTGCCATAACCATGCCAATAGTCCTAATTACTGCTTTGATCAGTTTCTATCTCCACTGTGCTCAAGGTTTGTCCATTCACATCCTGTGGATATGTACTGAATGAACAGCTAACTACATATCAGGAGCCATGCCAGGCACTAGAGGCTTAGTCCTTATTACTAAAGATGAATCAGAAGTATAATGTAAGATTCAAACCACTTGAGTACTACAATGGCAATCAGAGACGGTACTAGTTACCAAAGATTCTTGGGATGAACTGAAAAAGACCTGTTTCTCTATGAAGTGAACCTTAAGTCTGCTTCTAAACTTTCCTTAACTGTGGTCTCACCAGATCACCTTGCCACCAATATCTTTTCTTAGGAAATGGGTTGATGACTTACTCCAGAGGTAGATCAAAGTGTGTGTGTGTGAGAGTGTGTATGTGTGCACGCGCATGCATGCACATACGTGCATGCACACCTGCCTGTTGTAGAGATTGAATCCAGAGGCCGGGCACTGGCCCTTCACGTTTTCCACACATAGCTGCCACTCTACTGACTGAGCCACACGTCCACTTGTGTGTGTATGTGTGTGTGTGTGTGTCTGTGTCTGTGTGTGTTTCCTTTACTTTTCTTTTCCTTTCTTATTTTGGTGGCTAATTGGAGATAAGAGTCTCACTGACTTTTCTATCCAGGCTGGCTTCAAACCATGGTCTTTGTATCGCTGCCTCCTGAGTAACTAGGATTATAGGCATGAGCCACCAACTCACAGCTTAGGTCAAATTTAAATCTTCTTTCAAGCCCCACACTGTCCAATCTCAAGCTAACTCTGTGATCCTACAAGCCAAACACCAGTGATCCTAGAGTCAAAAACCAGTGTGGCCTCTATTTCAGAGCATCTTTAGTAATGGTTTAAGCTCATCTTCCTTCTGATCAACAACCACACACCAGATCAGTGCAGTACAATCCTACTCACCTGGATCACCTAAAAATCTGCCTCCCAATTCTACAGTATGAGCAATAAATGAAATCGGTGTTTTGTTTTGTTTTTCACTTCATGCCATTATTAAATACCAAGCTCTGTCTCACATCTCACAACCACCTGTTTGTTACTGTAATACTTTAAGGAGAGTGGAAAATGGGAGCCACCCTTCGCAATACACACACACACACACACACACACACACACACTTTAGCCAAGGACTGAAACTGGAGCCTGCCACAGCATTGTCTACAACAGTTCCAGCCTTGAACTCCAGGGGACGGCGGACTAGCAAGTCTGAGTGGAGTGAAGACAAGCCTAGAGTGTGAGTCCTTCCAAACCAGCTGCCAGGTGGGTGAGGGCCAGGCTGACTCCATCAGGAGACACCACAGCAACAGTGGTCATCCTTCGGCCTTGGGGGCCGCAGCACATTAACAAACGTCCTCTGTCTACGTAAAGACACATATAAAATAAGGCACAACCTGGGGACTTTAGCTGAGGATTTAGGGCAATCCAAACCAGGAGCCAAAACCCAAAGTGGAGCTGTCTGCCTCCGCGGAAACACTTCCATGGATCCCACAGGTCACGGAGGCGCTGCTGGCCCAAGTGTCCTTCACGTGGGAATCCTGAGGATGCGATGGGGGAAGGGGGGAAGGAAGGGGGCCTGGGCAGAGAGTGGTCAGCGCTTGGCTCTCAAGTCCCAAATTGGACAAAGTAAGTTAGGGAGCTTCCCGCCCCCGCCCCCGCCCCCCCCCGCCGACGCTGGCTGTGCGCCCCGGGCTGGGCTCTGGACAAGGGCAGCAGGATGGTGAGGACAGATGACCTTCGTGCAGACCCAAGGGGGTGGTCGAGACCCAGGGGAGACAAAAGCCCCCTACCGGGAATCTGACGCCCGAGGGCGCGCGCCCCGCCCCACGCGCCGAGTCGCCCCCCTCCCCGGCCCTCGTCCCGGGAACGCCCACCCACACCTGTCCTCACCCAGGGCCCCGAGGGGCAGAGCAGCGGGCGCCCCTCAGCCCCGCCCGGCCCCCCCCCACGGGCTCCCGCCCACCCCGCATCCGCACCCGCACCTGGCGGCCCGGCTTACCCGGAGCTGAGCGCAGCGGAGCGGCCCGCCGGCCACCGTGGGGACAGCGAGCGCCCTGTCCGTCCGCCCGGCTGCTCGCAGCGCTGGGCTCCGCCGCCCGGCGGGAGGGGCGTGGGGTGCACGCGCCGCCGCGGGACGCGGAAACCGCCCCCTGCGCCCCTACCCCGCCTCCCCGCCCCGCCCCGCTCGCGCCCCGCTCCCCGCTCCCCTCCCCGCTCCCCGCTCCCCGCTCGCGCGCGCGCGCACGCTCCCCGGCACCTGCCTCGCCGCGGGGACCGCGGTCCGGGCTTCCCCAGGCCGAGAACGTGACCCCCTCCGCCAGGCCTCTCTGGAAGGGATTCCCAAGTCCCCAAATCTTGCTGACAATCGGGTCTCCCGCAGCAGCGCCCCAGGAAGCCCGTTCTGGCTTCATCCCAGCTCTTGGGGCGCCCCTGGCGAATGATTTTCGGCTCTGGACTCCACTCTCTTGCGGCTCCATCCGATTTTGCAGACCTGCTCTGATACCCTTTTCCTGACTTTGCCACAGAGGTGCACCCTGGTATCCTTCCATAAGTGAAAGGAAGATGGGGTTCCTGACCTAACGTGCCCCCCACTGCTTGAGACTGAGCTAGGACCAAGAACTTACAACCCTGCCCACTAATCTTTCTATTGGGGAGGAACTTGTTAAATCATTTATTATAGTTTGTGATAGCCAGTAATTGAAGACTGTTTTGTGTCTTTCAGGTGAAATTTTCTTTCAGGGGAGTTTCTTGTACATAAACTCTTTTATGCAAATAATAGCTAGTAAGTACAAAATAACTATTCTATTTCTTTCTTGCTTTCAGCAAGAAATTTAGTAATTTAACATGATTGGCATAGTACTGCATCCACAATGATCTTTTGGCTTTGCTTTTGTCTTCCATACATCAAGAATGAAAAGTTGTGAGGCAGGATTGGCCATTTGTTAGAAGCAAAAAATACTGTTGTGGAAGGGAGAAAAATAAATAAATGCAGCTTCAAAAGTAGGAATGGTGATCATGTAAATGTGTAAGTGTAAACATGTCTGCCCTCGCTGAGATTTGAGGCACACAAAGAAGGGCCAGCAAAGCAGCAGAGAGAGGAAACATTTTAAAGAAGATCTTAATGAAGTGGTGGGTTTACTACCAGTCCATTTTAAAATGGTTATACCCAGGATGCACTTCTGCCAGCACACACTCTTTTACATGCTTGCCCACCTGATGGCAGAAATTATCATGGACCAGGGGAGAAGAGGAAGAGGAGGAGGTTTCTGCTTTCCTAAGACTGGTGAACACTGCAGGTTTTTGCTGTTCTGTTGATGCTGATGCTGTTCGGTGAAGGACAGATGCCTCCACCCTTCTTAATGATATTTATTGATCATTACAGACTCTAATGTCTCAGTGATACAAACCTCAAAATGTTTCTAGCACAGAAAGTTAAGAATGTTTCTGGTTCCACCTTGACCCTCAAGAAAAGCACTATTACTTTTAATCAGAATCAAAGAAAATTGGAATGAAATCCAAACAGAGTAAGTTGGTAACACTCTGTGTATGTATATGTGTGTGTGTATGTGTGTGCGCGCGTGCACGTGCACACACGCATGAGTTATAGTCCTGAGGCTTGCACTTAATCAGGGCCTGGGCACTGCCCCTGAGCTATTTTGCTCAAGGCTAGTATGCTAACACTCGAGTCACAGTTCCACTCTCAGCTTTTTTGGGTGGTTAATTGGAGATGAGAGTCTCATAGCATTCCTTCCCTGCTGGTTTTGAACCATGATCCTCAGCTCTCAGCCTCCTGAGTAGCTAGGATAACAGGAGTGAGCCATCAGCATCCAACTAGATTTTTCACTACTTTTTAAATAGAACTATTATTGTTATGACACAATTCTAAATATTATTTGGTTGATATTTATGAAAACTGAGTGTTTTGATTTTCGTGGGCTAAATTTAAACAACAAAAATGGCCACACCCTTAAACCAGGTGAGACAGATAGGAAACTCCATTTGGGGCTACTTAATATACATGCATAGGTACACAGAGTTGACAACAAAATAGAATTATATTCACAGGAGCTAATGTTTGATCAAACCACACCGCTATTCAAATAGTATGGAAATATACACAGCATACTTCTTAGAGAATTTTTAGTTTCTGTGTTACTACTGGGGCTTGAACTCAGGATCTCTTGTTGTACTTAAGCTTCCTTGTTCCTAGCTGGTTCTTTACCACTGAGCCATGCCCCCAACTCAGCATTTCACTGGTTGATTGGAGATGGAGTCTCACAGACTTTTCTGCTAGGGCTGGCTTTGACCCTCTATCCTCTGATCTCAGCCTCCTAAGTAACTAAGTAACTAAGATTACAGGCCACCAGCGCTACTCTTACAGAATTCTGTAAAGCTATTGTAGTGAATGGCTTTCATTGGAACAACTGCAGATTAAGTTGTTTGTAATAATTTTACCAATGGCCCCTATGACCAAACAGCTAGAAAACACTGAGAGAATTAAGAATTTTCTCCTTTATAATTTCAAATGAATTTAGAAACTCCCAGGGCAAGGCTGCTGTTGACCAGATAAGGATGGTTTCTTGTGGAGATAAGACACCTTGATGGCATGGCCAGCACAGAACATCAACAAAACAGACCCAAGTCACAGCCTCCTGCTGCTTCTGTGTATCCATCTATTGGATGATTGAATCAAAGCTTACTACCTGCTAGGATAATGAATGCACTTACTCCAAGAACTCTGCATTTTTTTAAGTTTGCTGAACTTTTTTCCTTTTTTTGGCTAGGTGTTTATATGATTTTTCTAAGTGATGTGAAATTATATTACTTAATTACTGCACCAGTAGTAGAACTGGATGATGATGCAGAAGTATTTTTGAGATCTCACAAAGTATAGGCTGTTCAGAGGACCATTTGTGAGAGGTTAGTGTGGAGTGAGTTTCTCTATTTACTTTGGTGTAGTTGAAGTTATTGCAACATAGTTTTCTGCTTATATCACAACCCAATTGTCCACAGCAGCTACCATTACTTCATTGATCACCATTGATCTTCAACAACTATTCTCATCATTTTTTTCATATTAATGACCTTGAGTATAATTTTCCCTTACAGTTTCTCTAAGAATGAATTCCTAAATGCACAGTCCAATATTCAATTATCTTTTGGTTCAGACATAAGGGTCAATTATATTGAGCAATTCAAACTAATTTTAAAAAATAGTAGCAGAGAGCTTCATAAGAAAGATTTGCACTTTATGCTATTTTAAATAAATGACTTAAAAGCTACATAGGAAACTATTTTGAACTGGAGGCATTGATTGAGTGGCAGAATGCTAGCTATCAGTGAAAAGGATAAGCAAAAATTATAGAACCCTGATTTCAAACCCCCAGTACCAGCACAAAACAAATAAAAAAGCCCATTTGGTTTTCCAATTGCCTATCGTTTTAGTAAAACAAAGTTGTGCTACAGTAGCTCATTCTTGTAACCCTACCTACTTGAAGAACCATGGTCTACAAGACCTAACTTGAAAACAACCAGCAAGAAACAGGACGGGAGATGTGGCTCAAGTGGTAAAACACCCAGACAAGCAAGAGTAAGTGCCTTAGTTTAAACCCCAGTGCTTCCAACAAAAAAGTAGCTTTTTTTTGTACTTTTAAAAAATAGCTTTAAAACACCACTTCCCAGCATACTCCTTTGAATTTCTAAAGAATTCAATTTGTATATAGTATTGTTAATACTTAGTCTGTTTAAACCAAAGGATCCTCATATAAATTAGCAAAATTTACTTCCCACTACAACCAATGCTGAATAAACTTACAGATCTTTGAAATAGGCATGAAAGACCAAACTTTTTTCCTTTTACTTCTTTTTTTGGTGCTGGTACTGGGACTTGAACTCAGGACCTCCATTCTCATTTGGCTTTATTGACTCAAGGCTGGTACTCTACCACTTGAGCCATACTTCTAGCATTTTTAATGGTTCATTGAAGATAAGGGGAGTCTCACAGACTTTTCCCTCTAGGCTAGCTTCAAACCATGATCCTCAGCTCTCAGCCTCCTAAGTAGCTAAGATTACAAGAATAAGCCACCAAACAAAGCCTGGCTATCAATTTCTTTAGTCTCGTCTTTACAGATATTGATGGTATGACCATGCCATCTTCACTGTTGGAGCTATAGTAAAAGAAATCAAGGAAAAGACAGGCGTAGGTAATTCATATATTTTGAAGATCAACATGCTCAAAATAACTATAGCTAAATACTCACTCTCAGAAATAGCAGCTGGTACAGGATGTAAAATACACTGCAGGAGTCAGAAAAGTGGTTACTGATCCCTTCTCTGCCATTACACCATCGCGTGTGCCAAGGTAAAGCACTTGCCATAGGGATCACCAGGTCCAGAGGCAAAGCCTCGTAGTCAGCATTGTCCATCCAGAAACTTGATTCTGTTGTGCTCCATCCAATAATTGATCAGCCAAGAGGACCAGCTGCAAACAAGAACACCAATTATACTGACAGACATAATTGTCCAAAAAATATCAATGTTTCCTAGTAAGCACATTCCAACCACTACAGAATACATGGAAGGCAAATGATGCTAAAAGATTGCCAAGTGACTCAAAACAAGCAGAGCTGGCTGCCCTTTGTGGATAGTGACAGCAGAGGACAAGTGTCAAAGAGAGAGGTCTCCAGCCAAGGGACCCAGAGGCTGTGTCAGCTGAGTGCGCTATTTAACTGAGTTCCATGTTTCTTTTCCATTCCAGGCCTTGGAACATTCACTGGTCATCAGCTTGATTGGATCTGGGTCCTTTAAGAAACTCCATCAGCAATACATCTACAAACTGCATTAGCGGGAAAGCAGTGTCTGAAGAATGATAAACTGGTTTGGATTTATTTTGTTTTTTACTTTCTCACATTGCCCGAACTCAAATACCTCTCTGAAATTCCTTCTGGATGACTAGCCTCAATAGACACACAAATTTTTGAATTATTTCCATTTGAGATTCAGTTTTTGCCATGATTAAAACATTTACCAAACTATAAATGTAATTGGTTTACTTGGTACATTACCTTAATATGTGATACTCCATTTAAAAATACAGTCCAGATTTTTCTGGATTAAATATGCATTTGTTCTTTTTTTCATTTTGCTATTTACAATACAAATTCTTGCAAAACTTTTTCCTTACTTTAGAGGCACATACTGATCTAAAACGGTTAACATGCCATTGCCATGAGTAAGTCAAAATATTTCTCTACCCTTATACAGGTACAAGTTATGCCTCTTTTTTAGATTGTTAGATATCAAGTTTACAGTGTATACTTTGAAATTAAATATTGTATATTTTCCTGTTTCTGGAATGAATAAAATTAACTGTATTATTAAATTATTGTTACTACTCAGAAAGTAGGATTGGCTTATTTATAAGAAGCATATTTGATGGGGCACTTATGGTTCACAACTGTAATCCTAGCTACTCACAAGACTGAAATCCATAGGATAGCAATTCAAAGCCAGCCCTGGCAGAAAAAGTCTAGTAGAGCCTATCTCCAAAACAACCAGCAAAAAGTCAGGCTGGAGGCATGGCTCAAGTGGTAAAGCACAAGTTGAGCAAGCAAACCCAGCAAGCATGAGACCCTGTACCAGCAAAAGGAATATATTTGGTTTTTGGTTCCTGGCACAGGGCTCCCCAATCCCAACATTTCCATAACAATAGAAGTGTCTTTTCTTTCTCATAATTAGCCCCTTCCTATCACATCAGAATTTATTATAGAGTTGGCTTACAGTAGGACTTTTAGAGAAGCTGAGAGTGGAGCTAATGACAAGAAAGGTATGAACTTTCCACCCTCCTGCTGACCTCCAGGAAGAAGGGAAGAGGGCTAAAACTCTTGAACAGACTCTGAGGAGCTTCTGGTATTGTCAAACATTCCTGTGCCAGGAGAATGGCAGACCCCAACTCCAAGCAAACAGCCATACTAAATATCAAAGGTTGTTTTAATTCAGCAATAGGTGGGGCTAGAAATGATTATTATTACACTACAATAATATTGCTTCTTTTCTCTTAGAGTAAAATGAGCAACTAGCTAGATGTTCTCTTCCCTTAAAGCTTTGATGTGAGGGATGAAGTCATAGGAAGCAAAAGTGAGTGTTTTGCACAATGTAGGCCATCATAGAATATTATCACCAATACATCTACTGATGTTCAAAAAACGCAGCCAAATACAGCCATTCTCTCTTCTCTGTCATTCTTGCTCCTTTCACACAAACACTAGCATTCCTCATCCTTCTTATCTTTGATTATCTTCCAGCTTCCTTTCCATTTTAAAACTCTTATAAAATATATCTACACTTCATACCCAAGTGTCAACCCCTTACAATCTTACATTTGCCCTCACCCCTACCCAAGTCTTCTAAAAACATCCTCCCAACGCTCATAAATGCTCCCCAGAATTCCACAAATTCATTGTATGGTGTCGTTATCCACCTATACGACTCCTTCAGAACATTTGCATACACTGAGTCTAATTTTCAAACTCTCTTTAGGTTTTGGTTAGAAAAAGAAAAGGCAGCTTTACAGACAAAGCAGAGGTCTTTCTGGGAACTCAAGGTCAGGAAGCCCGGCCTGCCCTTTTCAGAGACTGGGGTAGGGATCACTCTGTGTCTCTCTAGTTTCTCCTGTTCCTCAGATACTTTTCATTCTGTCCTAGTTCTCTGTGTCTGCAGATACACTTAGCAACCCCAGCCTTCCCATCCAGTTCAAGCATCTGTCAGACTGATAAGTTTCACTGGACTCAGCTTTCTCATCCTTAGGAGAGAAAGATGATTGGGCCCAGCTTGCTTCATGCATCCGCTATTAATGAATAGATGAAATAATAGTCCAAGTTGTAGATGCGCACACCTGGTACAGGTAGAACACAGAATGGGCAGGTACCCCCAAAATATGCCTGAAACTTTTTGTTCTCCACTGCTCATTTGGTCTCCTTCATCCATCCCCCCAACAACTGCTTTTCATGATTGACAATTAGGTGATAAAGTTTTGTTACTTCTAAATCGGGTTCTTTTCGTTAACGTTTGGATTTTTTTATTTTCCCTCAACTGTTCACTTTTTTGCTTCAAAATGTCTATATCTTAAGCTGGCATTCCTCTGAAGTTACAACACTCCAATTTCCAACCCTTTTCTGTTATTTCTGTCTGGGTTTTCCACTGGCATTTAAACCAAATCCTCTCTGCTTTTCTGATCTCAAATCCTTGCCTTTATTGCTCTTCCCATCCTTTATTGGAGATGCCATTTTCCCAGTCATTCTCTTCCCTGGGTCCTGTGAACTCCAGGTCTATTCTATTACTATGGCTGACACTTTTCAACATTATTTCTCTCTACTTTTTCCCTTTCATCTCTTTCATTGTCATCTTTCTTTTTTATTGAAGTTTTCTCTCTCTCTGTCTCTCTCTTTTTTTAATTGTGAAAATACCATACAGAGGGGTTACAATTACATGGGCAAGATAACAAGTACATTTCTTATCAAGCGTTGTTGCCTCCTCCTTTGTTTCCCCTTCCCATCCCTTCCCATACCCCACCTCCACCCCTCCTACCCTATCCTCCCCCCCCCCACCAAAGTTGTAAAGTTCATTTTCGACATAAGGACTTGTACATCTCATTGTTGCAATGGGTCCACCTGTGTCCCTATTTAAACGATCTTTTTTTGTCTCTTTCCCTCAGTGTTTTCTTTCTGTCTTTCTCTTCTTTTTTCTTTGTTTGGTTTTAGATTTTGTATTTTCCCCTCTCCTGTTAACCTTCTTCAGGATCTGACCATTTACTTCCAAAACTGGAGTCTAGCACTTCTGACTGGCAGCTCTTTGGAACGTTTTCATCTTAGGTATCCATGAAATTGAATAGAGTAGAGAAGAACCCAACTGTTAGAAAGACTTGAAAGAAGCAAGAAATGAAGCCGATTGCTTCTGGCTCACGTTTGTATTTCTAGCTACTCAGGAGAATGAGATATCAAGAAGTGAGGTTCAAAGCCAGCCTGGGCAGAGTCTGCTAGATTCTATCTCTAATATATTCCATCTCTCAGAGAAAAGCTGAGCTGACGGTCTGGGTCAAAGAATAGAGCACAAAAACTGAAAACATTTCATCCACAATAGCCTCTCTGACTGTTGGGAAACAATCTTCTGAATTCATCGTCTCTGTTTTCCCAGCCCCAAACTTACCATAGATACCAACTCAGCCCTTGAAACCAACTCAACCCTTAAGCAATCTCACCTTACCCTTTCCCTCCAGCCTCTCCTTTCCAGGATCCCTATTCCTGTTCTTCTGATTGCCTACTACAGGTACCCCAAAACAGCTAGTATAGGAAAAGAAACTTTGGATGGGTGGAGCTGGGCAGAAACCAGAGAAATGTGTGTGGCTGGAGTTGGGCGGGCAGGAGAGCAGCAAGAGGGCTACACAAGCTTAGGACCACACTATGCCACTCAACACATCTGTCCTGGTACTTCAGAACTTCAAAGCACATTCTAAAACAGTTACTCCCTCAAGAGCACTCTGACAGAGAGATTTCAGACGTGTTTCCCCCAGGTTGCCTAAGAGGACTGTGAGTCCAAAGCCAGCGTAAGCACCATGCCTCAGCTAGAAATGAAATGTTAAGTTCATGTCTTCCAAATCAGTGATGCTTCTTCTCCCCATGCTCTAAAACCTGGTTCTCATGGTTCTACTTCTGCCTGTGGGTCATCTTCATTTGCAGGCCAAATTCGCCCCTCTACAAAATCCTGCCCAACTCTGCTTGGGCCATAGTTTCTAGTTACCAGCTCTTCAAGGTCACCCCAGCTCCACCTCCTGCCACTAGATGCCCACATGAAACTCGCTGTTCTCAAAACAGCTACAAGTTTCATCCATTTCCCCCCACCCCAGAAGACATCTGCAAAGTTGTTCCTCCCTCAAGGCCAGTTACCAGATACTGCAACATAGTGTACCTTTAAACATTCAGCACTGTTGAAATCTCCTCCTGGACTAGGAATGTGGTTCAAGTAGTAGATCCCAAGACTAATCATGCATGAGGTCCACATTTCAAACCCTAGTATCACCAAAAAAAAGCCTAAAGGGTGCTTAAATATAATTGAAAAATATGTATAATCCGTATAATCCTTTATCAGTTTTATTGATTGTATCACTTTCCTCTTTTCCTTCTGCATAGCATTCTATGTATACGTTTTGTTACATTTATATTATCTCGCACTTTATGTTACATTATTTTTTGCTTACCTAAAATTCTGACAAGTCTATGATTTTCTTAAAAACATAGTCTATATTTTTCAGATAACTTTTAAGTAATTTATCTTGCAAGTTGTTTATGTTGTTAATTATACGTAAAATGTTGGTTTTAGTTACCGTCCTTTTGTTCAGAAAAAAATACAGGGAGTAATGTAATATATACCCACCAGTCTGAAGGAGCACATGTTAATATGTCACCATTGCCATTTTCAAAGAATTAATGCTCTAGATGGTTGAACTTCTTTGTCATCATTCATTTCTCTGCCTCCTCCCTCACCCAACCACCTGTGAACTTATTATATATCCTTTTATTAATGCCTCTTAAAGAAATCTTTCCCTTACAATCATAATACTCAATGTACATATATGATCAGGGAACCAAGTACTTTGAGGGACTGAGTGGAGGTGGAAAAGATGGAGAGAAGGACTGAAGGCATGGCAATGATCAAGATGCATTGTACTTTTTAACTTTTTAATAATAAAGCAAAGTAATGAAATGCATAATAAATGGTGAATGAATTCGTATAAACAAATGTTCAAATGTAAAAGAAAGAAATCCTTCTGGGACTCAAGGTTATTAAAATAATATTAATTTTAATATGTTTTAAATGTTAGCCATAGTGGACTTTCTAGAGTTCAGGGACTTATATTTAGTAGGTGCTCTACCACTTGAGTCATAACCCCAGTCACTTTAGCATTTGTTTACTTTATGAATAGGATCTTGAGCTTCAGTCTGAGCCAGCAAGCTTCCTGATATGCCTCCTAAGTAGCTGAGTTTAGAGGTGTGCTCTACCGCACCTGACTTTAGGGCATTATTTAACACCTCAATTACATATAGAATAGGAGAAGTTCATGGACAGCCTAATTTTGCTCTTGAGTTTAGTGGGAAATCTTCTGAAGTGATTGTGTTTACTGTAAGATGTACTGGACAATGCATTTCCATTGTTTTCTTGTTGCTACGGATCTATGTGCCTTTATTTTTACACGAGCCAATAGATCTTGTCAGGTGCTCTTCCAACTGCTTTGGAGATAGTATATTTGTCCTTTCCTAATGACTTGCTTCATGAACTTTATTCCTTTTTTTACTGCTTATTTGAAAATCATTTGGCACTGTTCTTTGATTTCTGCTTTGCTGACAAATTTATCTTCCAGTTTGTGGCCTGGTGGTTTTTTTGGTTTGGTCTTTTTGTTTTTATAGAGGAATTTTTCTCTCTCGTGTTATTCTCTTGGCCTTTGAGTAGAAGTCTGTTAATACCTCTTCCCCTCTTCACTTCCTCCCTCTTTTGTCTCCTCCCAGCCCTTTCTTTCTTGTCCTGATTCAGGTCTTTTGCTAATCAGGCCTGCCAGTCTACTTATACTGAAGGTCACCAATATAGTCACCAAGACAGCAAGGACTCAGACAGCTACTAACCCTTTCTGTTTGTGGCTGTACAGAAAGAATACAGCTTTGTGGCAGCTGTAACCACTGCAGCAAAGGCTGTCATTTTCATGCTTCTTCTCCAATTCAGAGAACAGTGTCAGCCAATGCCCAGTGTCAGCTCCTTGGTATGGCTGCAGTCCTGCATCATGCATGAAATCCCTTTTGGCAGGAAGTGAATCACCATCCATCTCTGACACTTTAGGATTCCCAGGAGCAGAGGTGTAGTCCCTGCCTTCTACTGTGTGTCTGTGTTCATTTCTAGAATCCCAAGAAAATTGCTTGTTCATCTTAATTTGTTTCAGCGGCTCTGTTTGCATCTAGATGGGCACTGCAAAGATGAAGACAGTGACTTTTCCAAATTCCCATGTTTTATTTGCCTTTAGAGTTCCCTGCCACCTTTTCACGGTGCTTCATACATGATAAATATTCCAAAAGTTTCCAGCAATTGAAAACACTCTGTTGTGTTTAAGCATTGTGCTCTGCAGAAGCTGAGTGAAGACTCCTCAAAAAAAAAACATTGTGGAGGATGTCCAGGAGGAAGATTTGGTGGTATAGCATTTGCTGTATTGGCAAGGCCCTGGATTTGATCCTCAGCATTGCAAACATACAAATACAATCTGTCTATCTGTCTGTCTGTCTGTCTATCTATCTATCTATCTATCTATCTATCTATCTACCTACCTATCTATCTATCAAACACAGTCTGTCTATCATCTCTCTCTCTCTCTATTTATCTATCTACATTGCACATATGAACACTTATGGAGGAAATTCATTCATCATTCACAGGGGCTTTGCCTGGAGACTTGGAGGAGCTGAAGCCCTTCCTTTAAAGAGGATAACATTGCCCCATTTGTTAGGAAATGGAAAGACTTGGAAAAAATTATATTAAGTGAAGTAAGCCAGGCCCAAAGAAACATAGGTCCCAGGTTTCCCTTATTTGCAATAACTAGTATATGTCTGAGACAAGCAGAAAAGGTCAGATAAGTTGATGTTAGGTGAAATAAACCCTAAGATATGTATTCAAATATTTTTTTTCTTTCATGCCTTTGTTTCTAACTCATTTATAAGATTATTTCTTTGTTGCTTTGTATGTCCCTCCCCCACAATATAACCCCTGCTTTCACTGTATTTGATGTCGGTATAATTTGTGGAAGGGAATGGGAAAAACAAGTCATTTAAATAAGGATACAGGTGGACCGTTGCAACAATCAGAAGTACAAGTTGTCATGTGGAAAACGAACTTTACAACTTTGGTGGGGGGGGGAGGATTGGGTGGGGGAGCAGGGAAGGCTGGGAAGGGATGGGAAGGGGAAACAAAGGAGGAGGCTACAATGCTTGTTAAGAAATGTACTCATTATCTTGCCCATCTAATTGTAACCCCTCTGTACAGTATTGTCACAATAAAAAATAAATAAAAATTTTTAAAAAAAGGATACCAATATTCCATTTGTGTGCATGCGCCTAGAGGGACTCTGAATAAAAGTGGCTAATCTAAGTTGTTGCCTGAACAAACTATGGTCATGTGCTCAAGAAACAGCTGGTAATGGACAGAGACAGTGTATGATTCAACCCTAAGAGTCTATGCTTTCATTATTATAATTAGATGTTTATTTCTATTTCTCTGCCCACTGTCCCAAGTCACTGTGGTAAATAACTAGCCTCTTTGGGGTTTAGTTTAGTCTTTAATCACAGTTTTGTTTTTTTATCCAGGCCTCCTTACACAGACCAAAACTTCCAAATTCAGATTAGTAAATTCACTTCTCCTTTCCTTCCTTTTTTTTTTTTTAATTGGTGGTGAAGCTTGAACTCAGAGCCTGGGCACTATCACTGAGCTTTTCTGCTCAAGGCTAGCATTCTACCACTTTGAGCCACAGCTCTACTTCCAGTTTTCTAGTGGTTAATTGGAGATAAGAGTCTCACAGACTTTCCTGCCCAGGCTGGCTTAGAAATTTGACCCTCAGATCTCAGCCTCTTAAGTACCTAGGATTAAGGCATGAGCCACTAGCACCTAGACCTTTCCTTCCTTTTTAATGGAAAATATATTCCTCTGAAATGCTTATTCTGGTCTCTGTCTACAGAGCCAAGAAGTTATTAAACAGAGCTCTGGACATACATCCACTTTTTAAGAAAGTTCTGATTGCCTATTTGTAATCTGAAATTATCTTACCTTTAAATCCAACATGGCACATAAACTGTGTTGTTCACACATATTTTCTATTGCACAGTTCCATTCTAGAGGAGATCCTTTGATTCGACTTTTTTTTCTCCACAGGCTCGGGTTTAAACCTGGAAATGAACTACAACTAAAATGAATAGTCAGCAAACAGGAACCCAAAGGTGAGACCTACTTCATCACTAGCAGTTTTAATAATCCACATAAATTCTTCGGTGTACAAGTACCAATAAGTCAAAACACCATGCATTGATTGTGTTCACTGAATTGATAGACTGTTGACACAGCATAACCAGTAGGTCTTACATTGAGTTTATATTTTGCTAGATTTTGGCTATCTTCCAGAAAGATGTTCAAGCTGGTTGTAAAATGATCTGATTAAAGCAGCTTTCATTGACTGTGACCCAGGTGCCTCTTGATCATCTTTTTAATCCATCTTCAGCTCTGAGGGAAATTTTAAGTAGCAAATTACAACTGTATAATTGTAAAAATTCAACTTCTCATGTTTCAGACCAACTCTTACCACACTATCCCTTATTTTGCAAATGGGAAATCATGATTTTCTCTAATGTTGTTTTCACTGATTTCTGACAATCCAGCTTTGGGAACATCCTATTTTAAATAACTAGCTATCTGACGGCAAAATATGCAGTGGAAGCTATGTTAACCAGACTGACATTACTGTAGCAAATGCCTGAAGTCAAACAACTTACGGAGAGAACTGGTTTGTCTTGGCTCATAG
This sequence comes from Dipodomys spectabilis, assembly GCF_019054845.1. Taxonomy (NCBI): domain Eukaryota; kingdom Metazoa; phylum Chordata; class Mammalia; order Rodentia; family Heteromyidae; genus Dipodomys; species Dipodomys spectabilis. Next base: position 2,332,052 of record NW_024870912.1, read on the forward strand.
TTTTAAAGGTTTCAGTGCAAGGCCAATTGGCCCCTATGTGTTAGGCCTCAGATAGGGCAGAACATCCTGGTGGGGAATGTGAGGCAGAGCAATCAAAATGGAAGGAGAAAAAACAAGATTCACAGTCATCTCAGAGGTCACATTCCCGATGCTAGGCCCATCTCAAAGTGTCCACCGCTCGTAATTCTCTGTGAGCCAGGGACAAACTTTTCCTGTTCAATCATGGGGCTTGAATTCAGGACCTGGGTGCTCTCGAGTTCTTCTCATTCAAGTTTAGCGCTCTGCCACTTTGACCCACAGCTCCGCTTCTGGCTTTCTGGTTGTTAATTGGATATAAGAGTCTCATGGACCTTCCTGCCCAGGCTGGCCTTCAACCACAATCCTCATATCTCAGCCTCCTGAGTAGCTAAGGTTACAGGCATAACCAGCTTTAGCATTTTCTGTTTTGATAGATTAATAAGGAACAATATTTTAATGCAAAAGTTAAGTCACTAAATATAAATCTAACACAAATCTAATTTGGAAAACCATACTAAAGCTATTGCTAACCTTTCCTCTGATAATAAATATAACATCCTTTACCTTGGAAAGATGCATGGATTCAGGGTGTTATAAAAAAAATAGAAAAAAAAACTAAGAACAAGAACAATCTTCTGAGCAAAGCAAACACCAATGCTTTCCCCTTTCTGTCATAACACAATGTTGTCATTCAAGTTCTTACTCTCAGGAGGTCCCAGGGTTTCTCAACAGGTGGTGGTTTCCTCAAGGGAATGAGTATCCAGGTGTTGGAAATATATAATCTCACAGGCATCTTCCTAGAGCATCTGTTCTCTTCTATCTTCTTTTTGTGTTATTAATTCTTAAATTGTATGAATATTATACAGATATACGGGGCACACTGTGATGTTTAAATCATGTACTTGTGCATTGTGTAATGTTCAAATTTGTATAAGCACATCTACTTCCTCAAACACTTACCATTTCTTTGACAGAAGAACTTTGAGGCTCTTTTTAAATGCACAGCAGTGTTATTGTTGTCACTCTGCTTGTTATAGCACACTGGAACTTACCTCTCCTATCTAACTCGATCAGTCCACTCTCTCCACACAACTCTCCCTAGCCTTTGGTAAAAAACATCTGTTATGTTGTTCTCTCGCAATGGCAGGAAGGAGTTAGCTGATGATTTAGAACATCGTTTTGTAGTAAAATAAATGTGGGGGGTCAAGCATAATGGCACACACATACAATCCTGAGGCATAGATAAGGAGTCCAAGGCCAGCCTAGACAAAAATCATGAGACCCTATCTGAAAACTAAATGAAAGCAAAAAGGATGGGTCATGACTCAAATGGCAGAATGTTTGCTTATGCAAGTCTAAGACCTTGAATTCACCCCCGGTGCTGTTTTGAAAAAATCAATTGACTAATTAATTCAATGTGGACATATTTTACATTTGGAGGCAGTTTGTCTACGTTTTAAGCAAAGCAGGAGCCCTCACAATTTTCTTCTATTAGAAAAATGACGTATCTTTTCTCTCCCTAGAAAGCTAATTACTTTGGTATTGTCATTTTTATTTATTTAAGAATTGTACCTCACATATTATTTCATTCATGCACTCACATACAACAGAAGCTTGGTTGCTGGCAGAGTAGGTCAGATTGCTCATGGATTATTTGTTCCTTTGATCCAGGTGGAAAATTAACATCTGTTGTGGTATAGAATGACCTGTGGAGTTGTTTGTTCGTGACATACTGATTTGTAGCTCCCAGTGTCATGATTGTTTGAGACTATCCAAATCAGTATTATGTGATGGGATTTATTACTCTACTGTACAGCAGCTGTATTCTTTCTAAAATCAGTACTCATAGATCACTACTTGCATTATGAATTTTAATGTGGCTCAAAAACTGAACCTTTGAAAGGAAAAATGGTATGCTCCTTGTTCATCCTGTGGCCAGCCACCTATTTCCAGGATGAATAGATATCAGAAAATGCTTGCTAAACACAGCACACACTCAATCATTACCTTGTTGATAGCAAAAATACTGTTGTCATATATTACTGAAGAAAATATGATAACATAGGAACCTTTAAAGGAGAGAAAAAGAATTCAACAAACCAAATGCAAATTATTTATTTCCTTCCAACTTCTTCCTGTTTTAACCAAATGTCATTGCTTCATGAGGAAATCAGGAATTGCTACGTCCTACTTTTCCAGATTAATTTTACTTTATAACCCCATGTGTTGACATGGTCTTCAGAGTTGTCATTTTTCTAATCCATTTTACAAAATTAATTCTACTGAATATTTTCATGCATCAGCCTGAACCTGAGGTTTGTCATTTTTATCACTCTGCAGTAAATTTCTCTTATAACATGACAGATTTTGCTCAGGTGTTTCTGATTCTTAGACATTTGGAGTTTGCCCTGCAGTTTGTGTTTTGGTTTTAGTTTTGTTGACTCAAAAATGGCATTACTATAAATATTTTAAAATAAATAATATTTGAATCTATTTGTTTCCTTGCACAGTGTTCCAAAGAGGAAAATGATTATGTCCAATCATAGACCCAATAGTTTCATAGTTCTTTACATACTTTCACCCCTCCCCAAGTTAAAACAATTAATAACAAAACAAGAAACATTTAACATTTTTTAGGTCCAACAGCATTGACATTTTATAATTTTGAGTTACTAAAAATGTGTAAATACATATGAAATAGTATCTTAATGTTAATAAAAATTATATTTTTTAAACAACAGAGATATGGAAGATTATATGTGATCATTTGTACTTGTAGTTAGTTCCCTGTTATGAATGTTCCATTAATTTAATCAACTATCAACTGAAGACTCAAGGTAACTTTTATAATTATGTACAAATTATTTACATGTTTCAAAAACAAGCTATTAATTGTGCATGTGTGTGTGTGTTTGTGTGTGTGTGTGTGTGTGTTTGTGTGTGTGTGTGTGTGTGTTTGTGTATGTGTATGCTGGTGGTCCTGGGGCTTGAACTGTCCTTTAGCATTATCACTCAAGGCTAGTGTTCTATCACTTGAGCCACAGCTCTACTTCTAGTTTTTCTCTGATTATTTAGAAATAAGAATCTAGCCTCAAACCTCAATTTTTCAGATCTCAGCCTCTTGAATAGCTATGATTATAGGCATGAGCTATCAGGGACTGGCTAGAAAACAGGGTTTTAAACAAGACTATTAAGGATATCAAGCACATTTTAAAATGTAGGATATATTATAAATATATCCTGAAAATACTACATAAATCTATAACTTCAGCATTTTGATACATTTATTTGGGTTTGTTTTGTTTTTCTGACAAGCTACAGCAGGGGAAAATAAAATGTATTTGATGTATTTGTCCCAGTGTTAGCTTTTTGTCACTGTCACAAAATATCTGAGATAAACAACTTATAAAGTGAAAAGATTGATTTCGGCTCATGGTTTCATCCATGGTTAGTTACTCCTCCATTGTTTTTGGACTTTGGTAAAAGAGAATACTGTGATCTGAGAAGAGAGCAGACGTGATCTCGTGGCATCCAGGAGCAGGGTTCGAAAGTATGACACACCCACAATGTCTCACTCCTTCAACTAGGTCCCATCTCTCGAGTTAACAATTCCTCCCAATGGCTGTTAAAATTACAAACCAATGGATGAATTCACTGACAAAGAGTCCTCGTAAGCCATCCACTTTCCAAAGCCTCACATCTTAACATTTCTCCATCAGAGTCCAAGCCTTCAAGATCTGGTCTTGAGAGACATCCTGAATCTAAAATAAAGCCTTTTTCCTTCCTTCTCTCAACACTACTCCACATTCAATGGCTACTTTACATGGCTTTTGTTCTTTATTTGACTCATTGTCTAAGTTAGTAGATAATTTTCAGGTAAGTTTTGTTGCTGTTGTTTCTGAAGCAGGGTATACAGTAATACACAAGTATCATCCCAGCAGTAGGGAGGTTGAAACAGGAGGATTTCAAGTTTTTAAAGCCAGACTGGGTTACATTCAAGATCCTGTCTCAAAAATATCATTCATACCTAATCAGGAGGCTGAATCTGAGAATTGCAGTTCAATGCTAGCCTAGAAAGATAAATCCTGAAGATTTTTATATCTAATAAAATTCAGCAAAATTCATAAATGGAAACATGGCTCAAGCAGTAGAGCACAGGGCTTGAGTGAAAAAGCCCAGTCAATGAGACCATGAGTTCAAGCCTGGTACTGGAAGACACACACAAACAATAATTGGTATATGTGATTTGTGTTTCACCTACAATAAAATATGGCTTTTCAAATTACCTTTTAATTTTAACTTAGGATAGCCTAAATATGACAAATACTTTATCCTGAAATCCAAACAATGAAAACTTACAACCTGAATACTGTGTAGATCTAGTAAGGAAAAAGAAAATTCTACAAGCAGGTAATTGGAGTTGTCAGAAAAACAAAGAAATAGATTAAGCGTATACTTAGTCAAATCATAAGGAATGTGAAACTAATATTTTAAAATGACTTGTAACATAAAGATTCCAGATAACTTTCTGAATTATGTCAAAAAATTAAAGTACCTTCACAATATTCTTCCTTCAGTATATCTTAGAATTCCATAGGAATTTTGGACATTTGTAGTTTATGTGCTATGCTAAATATGAACTAGGAAAATAATATTTTGAGCAAATCCCTAGAACTTATATAATTAAGGATTGGTCTTTTCAAAGCACTTGAGGACATTAATACTGAAATCATGGTCAACATCTGTTTTCCATGATGGTGACTCTCATCCTTGATTTGATATTTTAAACCAGAAATTAAAATAATCTTGAGAAAAATGTCTTTGTAAGCAATAAAAGAACTATAATCTTATTCTATCCATTTGTTACTTTTTGAAGAAAAAGGAGTGCTTCAGAGAATGACTTAGTGTTCCATGGTGATGAGAAACAAAAGATAAAATTTTGTTTGATGTTATGAAAATATCAAGTTCCTAGTATTTGTTACATTTTATTTGATTTGTAAATTTAGCCAGTAGGGTTATGCATCTGCGGATAAGTTCTATTTTTCAAGTCATGTGTTCATATAAGCATTTCAGAAACAGATAAAATATATGCTACTCATTTAGGCTATTAGAGCATCACTTTTATTTGTGAAGGTATGTGTTTGTATATGCATATGTGGATATAGATTAATAAAAGAGAAAGTGTGACCTTGGGAAAGTTACTCAATCCTTATTACCCAAATAATTAAATCTGCACTTTAGTTTCCTTTTCTGTAAAGCCTATGATAATATCTAATATCTACTTCATATGATATTGAGCTTATATATGTAAAGGAGATTGTTTATTAAGCACTAGGAATGCTTCTGCCATCTTGCAACTTCCTTCATGTTATTGTTGTTATAAATAATTGCACACTAATACAATTCTAAATGTAGCCTTTAAATTTAGGAACCGGGAATGTTCTTATCATGGCAATTCTGCACACAGTCAGACAGGATTCTGAAATTTCTAACAACATGACTATGGATGAGGCATTTCAGCCAGGAAATGGTTTGAGGAGATTGAAAACCAAGTTGTGATTTTAAAAAAACACACTAATTGACCTTTTCTGCTTGTCCTAGACTTATAAGCTACCTATGTATGACCATATAAGATGATGTTAAGTGAAATGAACCCCAAGATAGGGACATAACTGTTTTTTTATCCTTCTTGCTATTGTTTTTAACATATTTAAATATACTATGTGATTTGTTTGTTTCTTTTGTATGTTCTTCCCCCATGGTATAACCCCTGTTTTCACCATATTTGATTCCCGTGCCCTGCATCTTGTATATACATTTTTCTAATTTGGGGAGGGGAAGAGATATAACAAAATTCTGAAATAAAGATGCAGGTTGACCCATTGTAACAATGAGATGTGCAAAACACTATGTTGAAAACGAACTTTACAATTTGGGGGAGAGGGAGGAGTTGGAGAGGTGGGAGGGAAGGGATGGTAGGGGAAAAACAAAGGAAAGGGTAAGAATGCTCGATAGGAAATGTACTCATTACCTTACTCATGTAACTGTAACCTCTCTGTACAGTATTTCTACAATAAAAAATATTAAAATTTCAAAAAAAAAACACTAAGTGAAGATTTGGGAGCAACCTGGGCTTGAATCACCCTCTGCAGCTAAAATGACAACATACCAACAGTGGACTAACAGCAGTCCTGGACTCAAGGGGCCAGCTAAGGCAGGGTACTGAAATAAGAGAAGAGACTGTATGCTCAGAGAAGAGAACTGATCCCCTGGGGTTTCTGGAAAGAGAGGCACAAACAAAGCCAGAATACAACCAGTGAAAAAGATACCTAATCACTCCACAAACATAAAGCGTTATTACACCAACAAACATCAAGTGTTATTAAAGGAACCATGAGCTCACCTAACAGGCACCAGAAAGCAATCAGATAGTGACCAGTATGGGTGGGTTTGGGTGGAGAATACTAATAATCTGTTTAAAGAAACTCACCAAGCTATAGGATAACATGGAACAAATAATTATGTATTCTAACAAAAGAAATTAATGGAGAGAAGGAAGCCATTTTAAAATCTTAAACAGAGCTGGGTGCTGATAGCTCATATTCATACTCCTTGCTATACAGTAGGAGGCTGAAATCTGAGGGTTGCAAATTGAAGCTTGTCTGTGCAGGCAAGTCCTTGAGGTTCTTATCTACAATTAACTATCAAAAAGCTGGAAATAGATCTGTGTCTCAACTGGTAGAGCACTAGCCTTGCGCACAAAAACTCAGGGACAGCACCAAACCCTGAGTTCAAGTCCTATGACGGGCCTGAGTACACACACACACACACACACACACACACACACACACACACACACACACACACACACCTTTGTCTTATATATAAGTTTATCTGATGGGGAAAGGGAAAAGAATTATAGAAAATGTGGGGCAAAGAGCAAATCAATACCACAGTGATATTCACTAGACACTGTGTCGAAAATGAACTTTACAATTTGGGAGAGAGGGGAGTGAGGAGGAAAGTGGTAGAAAATGAAGGAGCAACACTGTTCAAAAAGAAATGTGCTCACTACTTTACTTATGAGACTGCAGCCCCTCTGTACATCACCTTTGCAATAAAATTTAAAAACACACAATTAAATGAAAAATTTTGAAATTAAAACAATATGCTAAATAAAATAAAACACAGTAGAAGGCATTACAAACAGAACAGATAAGACAGAAGAGAAAATTAGTTTTTCAACAACAGGGAATTTGAAAATAAGAGAGAAAAATGAAGAGGAATGAACAAAGTTTATGGAACCTTGGGGCAAAGGTGAAAGGTCCAAATATTCAGGTTATTGGGATTCAAGAGGCACTTGAGATTGCCAACTGGGAAGACAGCTTGTTCAAAGGGACAATAGTGCAAAACTTCCCAAATCTGGAAAAAGATACAAATAGCTAGGTACAGGCAAGTCAAAGACAAACAGTCAAATTTAACTCAACTTTCTGGTGCCTGTTAGTCCCACCTGAAGTTACAAACAAACTCTGAAATGCTAGAGATAAAGAGAATATTCATGGCAACAAATGCAAAGAAACAACACGAACAGGTAGTTCTGATTCATCTGACTGCAGAAACCTCACAAGCTAAGAGAGTGACTTGAGTTTTCATTTTAGTAAAGGTAGAAAAAAAGAAACACCTATCAACTAAGAATACTGTACCTACAAAAGCTACCCTTTAAAAATGGGGAATAAAAATACTCTCAGCAACTCACCACCACCATCACCACCAACACCACCTCCCACAAAGAAAGCACTACTTAACTCTATAAGACTTATCCTGTCAGCAGTGCTGAAGGGAATTCTTCACACAGGAGAGAAATGAATGAACACAAGAACATCAGAACGTATAAAACCCACTGGTAAGATCTATCAGAATGAGGGTGCTCTTCATAGTAATCAAAACAGCTTGGTACTGGCACAAGAACAGACCTCAGGGCCAATGGAATAGAATTGAAAACCCAGAAATGAACCTACAGACCTATAGCCAACTAATCTTCGATAAAGGAGCTAAAATAATAGAATGGAAGAAAGACAGCCTCTTCAGTAAATGGTGCTGGCAAAATTGGTTAACCACTTGTAGAAAACTAAAGCTAGATCCTTATATATCACTCTGCACCAGAATCAACTCCAACTGGATCAAAGACCTCGAAGTCAAAGCAGACACTCTGAAAACATTACAGGATGGAATAGGAGAAACCCTAGGTCTCCTTGGCTCAGGCTGAAATTTTCTGAATAGAGACCCGGAAACACAACAAATCAAAGAAAGGTTGGACAAACGGGATTGAATGAAATTGCAGAGCTTCTGCATGGCAAAGGACATAGCTAGAAAGATCAATAGAAAGCCCACAGATTGGGAGAAGATCTTCACTAGCCATACAACGGACAAGGGTCTCATATCTAAAATATACTTGGAACTCAAAAAATTAAATCCCCCAACAACAAATCCTCAAAGAAACAACTGCCCAATAAATAAGTGGGCTAAAGACTTAAAGAGAAACTTCTCTGAAGAAGAAAGAAGGATGGCCAATAGACACATGAAGAAATTCTCCACCTCCCTAGCCATAAAAGAAATGCAAATCAAAACAACATTGAGATACCACCTCACCCCAGTTAGAATGTCAAAAATCAAGAACTCTAACAACAACAGATGCTGGAGGGGATGTGGACAGAAGGGAACCTTACTGCATTGTTGGTGGGAGTGTAAATTTGTTCAACCACTTTGGAAAGCAGTATGGAGGTTCCTCAAAAGACTCCACATAGAGCTCCCCTATGACCCAGCAATCCCACTTTTGGGCATTTACCCAAATGTTTACAAACAAGACCACACTAAAGCTACCAGCACAACTATGTTTATTGCAGCATTATTTACCATAGCTAAGATATGGAACCAACCCAGATGCCCTTCAGTAGATGAATGGATCAAGAAAATGTGGTATATATACACAATGGAATTCTATGCCTCCATCAGAAAGAATAACATTGCTCCATTTGTTAGGAAATGGAAAGGCTTGGAAAAAGTTATATTAAGTGAAGTAAGCCAAGCCCAAAGAAACATAGGTCCCATGGTTTCCCTTATTTGCAATATCTAGTACATGTATGAGTCAAGCAGAAAAGGTAAGATAATGTGATGTTAGGAAAATGAACCCTTAGATATGTATTTAAATGCTTTTTTTTCTTTCATGCATTTGTTTCTAATGCATTTATAAGATTATTTCTTTGTGGCTTTGTATGTCCCTCTCCCACAGTATAACCCCTGCTTTCACTATATTTGATGTCGGTATAATTTGTGGAGGAGATGGGGAAAAACAAGTCGATTAAGGATACAAGTGGACCCGTTGCAACAATGAGAAGCCCAAGTTGTCATGTCGAAAACGAACTGTACAACTTTGGTGCCGGGTGGGGATAGGGGGGAGAATTGGGTGGGGAGCGGGTGTGGGGGGGGAGGCTGGGAAGGGATGGGAAGGGTAAACAAAGGAGGAGGCTGCAATGCTTGATAAGAAATCTACTCATTATCTTGCCCATATAATTGTAACACCTCTGTACAGTATGTTCACAAAAAATAAAAATAAAAAAGCTAAAAAAAAAAAAAAGAATGAGGGTGCTCTAATAGTGCACACTTGGCACACTGGTGTTTGCTCTTTGATCTTGTAGAATGTAGAACTAAGTCTGTCGACTTCTGGGCTTGTAACATTCCCCTTAATGTTTTATTTATTTGGGTCTTCTCTTATTGAGAGGTTAGCTTAGCTATGAGCTTGTCAATCTTGTTTATCTTTTCAGAGAATGGAGTCCTAGGTACATAGATTGTTTGGTTATTCTTTAGCTTCTATTTCACTCGTTTCTACCTTGATTTTTATTATATTTTTCCGTCTCGTGATTTGGGGTTTGGATGTCTCATGTACTTCTATGGCACTGATGTGTAACATCATTAGGTTATTTATTTGCTATATCTTTGTTTTTAAGTTTTTATTGTAAAAATACTGTACAGAGGGGTTCCAATTACATGAGCAAGGTAATGAGTACATTTCCTATCAAGCATTGTTACCTCCTCCTTTGTTTTTCCCCTACCATCCCCTCCTTCCCACCTGACTCATGATTCTCAACTTTCCTCTCTGCTCTGCCTCTGCTATGTCCCAGAGGTTATGGAAAGTTGTAATTTAGTTTATATTTGATCCAGGAACATTTAATTTTCCTCCATCATTTTTCTTTCTCCTTTTCTTTCCCCTCCTTCCTTTCTTCTTTTTTTTCTTTCTGATCATTAAACTCTTTGCTCCCTTACTACATAAGGGTGGCTGTTACACCAAGAAATTCACAAGTTTTGAGAAGTCCAATTACTCTTTCTGAGACCTTGTTTTCCAGCTCTGTCCCAGGCTCCTTTCAGTTTCTGTCTTTGAATATATTTAGGTAAGGTCTTTTCCTCCCTCCCTCCTTTCTTCCCCTCTCTCCATCTTTCCTTCCCTTTCTTTCACCCCTCCTTCTCTCCTCTCCTTCCCTTTCTTTCATCCCATCCTACCTCCTTCTCTCCCTCCCTTCACTCTCAGCCCTTTCCCCCCTCTCTCTCTTCTTGGTCCATTTACACTTCAGGGTTACATTATCTGCTGTGCTAACAATTCTTAGAGAAATAATGGTCATGTAATACACCATCCAACTTCAGAGTGGCATTGTGGATTATTTTTAAAAGTGAACGAAAACATCAAATATCACAATTTAGTTTACGTTTATGTAGGAGAAAAATGAGTCTATTTTATTTTACTACAGGCTGTGTTAAAAAGGAAAACCATTAAGTGTTGGTCATACCTTTATAACTTATACAGTCCTTGAATACGTCTCAGGAGGCTATGAACTGCATTTCTGAGGAAGTTTATGTCTGTTGAACAGTAGGCGGCTGGCAAAGGATGCTCATAAATTGGGTTCTTCCCAAGTGTTAAGTTTATTTTTCTCAACTTCTTTATTTATTTTCACGGAAGGGGACACAACCTGAACTTTTTGTTTTAGTTGATTTTTTAGGTAGGAACTCTGATTTTGGATTGTGATTCTCCTACCTTTACCTGGAATTCAGGCATATATCACCATGTCCAAATGTAACTAATATTCTAGCAGTTATACTTACATATGCCTTAAATGTGCTCACAAATAAAATTTAAAATTTGATGTAAGATACAGGATGACATCCACAAGATTCACTTGAAGAATGGAAGACTTCAATTTTTGAGTGATCTTGAGCAAATCATTTGAATTCTCAGGACCCCAATTTCTCCTATTAAATTAAAAATTAGGGCTGAGAATGTGGATTAATGGTAGAGTGCTTGCCTAGCATGCTTGAAGCCCTTGGTTTGATTCCTCAGTATCACATAAACAGAAAAAGCCAGAATTGACACTGTGACTCAAGTGCTAAGTGCTGAGCAAAAGAAGCTCCAGGACAGTGCCCAGGCCCTGAGTTCAAGCTGTAGGACTGGCAAAAAAATTAAAATGCAAGTTTTAAAGACTATTTTTGATCCTGAAGTTAATTCCATATGAACAAAACTAATTTCTTGCATGGATTTTAAAAGAATAAACTCAATATTAGCCGAGAAAGAAATAAATTATTAAATATAAATGATTTTTATCATTTGCTCTCTGCTTTTTTTGTTGCTGGTGGTGATGATGGTAGTAGGGTTTGAACTCAGGGTCTGGACACTGTCCCCAAACTATCTTGCTCCAGGATAGCTCTCTGCCACTTTGAGCCACAGTGCTACTTCTAGTTTTCTAGTGGCTAGAGAAAAAAGTCTCACAGACTTTCCTGCCCAGGCTGGCTTTGAACCATGATCCTCAGATCTCAGCCTCCTAAGTAGCTAAGATTATAGCATGACCCACCAATGCCCAGCACTCTCTGCCCTTTAAACCACACAGTTTTGAAATTGAAATGGCCTTTCTTTGTTGTAAAATTATTTCACTTATTATTTACATGTAAAAACTAGCTATTATCTATAGCTTTCTTGCCTAGATTTGTCCTTAGATGATAAGCAAGAAGATCATAATAAAAATGTTTTCCCAAGGACCCAGTTAACCAGTAGAGGATGATGAAGACAGAGATAATAAAGGATTTTATCAACAACCTAAGTATTACAGAAGTCAACTCTTGGTCAGGTATGGTGATACATACCTGCAGTCCCAACAATTGGGCAGCTTAGGCAATATCACCTCCAGTTTGAGTTCAGCCTAGGCTACATGGCAATACTCTGTCTCAAATAGAAAATTTAAAATTTTATAGTAACAAACCCTTTCTGACCCAAATGAAAATTGGGACTATACCATATCAGAAGAAAATGTGGCAGGATAATATTTGTTTTATTAATTCCCTTCTATCTGTTACTGGTTTTTTTAATACACTGTAGATAACCACTTTTTGTGTTCTTGGTGGTGTTGTTTTTCCAATATAAAGCTTTTTGCTGGTTATTCTGGAGATGGAGTCTTGCAGTCTTTTCTGCCCAGTCTTAGACTATAGTCCTCCAAATCTCAGTTTCTTTACTAGCTAGGATTACAGATGTAACCTGCGGCAACCTGACCTGCTTCTACATGTAGGTCATTTACACTCTGGGGAATCGAGACTCAAAATTCTAGCTTGGCACTGGCAGCTCACACCTGTAGTCCTAGCTACTCAGGAGGCTGAACTCTTTTCTCCAATTAACCCTCAAAAACCTGAAAGGGGAGCTGTGGCTTAACATGGTAGAGCACTAGCCTTGAGCAAAAAAGCGCAGGAACAGTACCCTGGTCCTGAGTTCAAGCCTCAAAACTGACAAAAATAAAAAATATTAGCTTTTAGGAGGAGAAAAGACCAATTAAACACTGGGTCCAGGTCTAGGCCAACAGCACTTATCAAATATCTTTGTGGAGAGAAGACAGAGGCATCCTCTGCCCATGGCCAGTTGAGTTTTTTGAAGAACCAGCCCTGCAGTTAGCTCAGTTAGGGGAGATCTTAGCCACATGGTAGTGGCACTGAGAGGAGAGAGGGAGAGATAGGAAGGAAAGGGGCAAGAATATGTCAGGGGGTAAAAATAAAGCCTTTGGGTTTCATTAGTCTCTGATTTGAAGTACTCACTGCTAGGATTAAATGGCATCGAAGAATTAATTCCCAACAGGCATTTTCAGACTCCTACCACAAATCCTTTCTTTGTTTACAATCTATTCTATAAACCAGACATGAAGAAGAGCTGTTCTGTCTGAAGCTGTCTCTCCTTTTCTATGTTCATCCCCTCCAGGGGTCTAAGAAATGGTGGAGAGATCACAGATGACTCTGCTCCTGGAATCCCACAGGTGACTAAGGTCTGGAGATCTGGCCACATTTTAACAGGCTCTCTCTCCAGGATCTCAGCCTCCTAAAGAGCTAGTATTATAGGTATGAGCCTCCAGTGACCAGCCCTCTTTCCTTCAATTTTAGGGAAATTGAGTTCTTGTCTACTCAAATTGTACTCTTTGGTTTTATTTGACACAACAGCCAGAACTCTTAGAACTCTTTCTCTCTGATCTTGTATCCTGCCTCTTCTGAGACCATGTTCAGGGATGGGCCATCTGGAAGGGAAGGGAACACCGGAATTGCAATGTAGAGATCATTGAGCTATGTAGACAAGCAGTTTTCTGTATGTTAGGAGAGCATTTGATTATTTTTCTGTATTTTCTCCCATTGCACTGTAACTCCACAAAAGTGGGACCTTCACTGCTCTGTCCCTTTGTAATTTGCAGTTTTCACTGTAGGCACTAAAATATAAAGAGCATGAAATAGTAAACGCCTTCTGAGGCTGCACAGAAGAAGCTGTGGAAACCATAGAATTGCTCAGCTCTCTGTCAGGATGACACTTAAACCACCTGGAATTTATGCCCTCTTCTCCAACCTCCTGAATGCACTCATATCCTTGTCCCTGGTGTTCCGGGGCTTTCAACATGTGCTACTCTTTCTGCATCTAGTGCTTGATCCAGAGGTGTCTCTTCTTCCATTCCACTGTGCCTCCTGTAGAGCAGAGATGGCCAAGCACAGGTCAGACCCCATTAGTAGCTCTTTCTATACACTCAGTTTACCTCTATCCAGTTTTTTTCCCTCCTCTTTCTGTGTGTCTGTTTTCTTGCCTAATATAATCCATATTCTTTGGTATGTTTCTTCTCCACAAAAATAAATGCATTACTTTAAAATTTGGGTTGTTTTCTTTTGCCTAGTCATTTACAAAATTTTGTTCTCTTAATGCACAATACTTTAAATTGGGTATAGTGGCAAACACCTGTAATTCCAGGAGGATAGAGAATTCAAGGTCCACTTGACTAAAGGTAATGAGATTCTATCTTGGAAACTAAATACAAAGACAAAAGACCAGAGGACATGGTCACTTGTCTAGCATACAGCAGGTCCTGGGTTCGATTCCTACTGTTTAAAAGACAAGAATATAAAGAGATGAAAGAAGGAATAAAAGAAGGAAAGAAAGGAGGGAGGGACAGAAGGAAAAGAATGGGGAGGGAAGGAAAAAGGAAAGGCAAGGCAAAGGAAATATTCACTGGGCCAGGCACTAATGACTCACACCTAAAGTCTTAGTTACTCAGGAAGCTGAGACTGGATGATCAAAGTTTGAATCAGAAAACTCTGTGAGACTCCATCTTTAATTAACCAACAAAAAGCTGAACTGGAGACATGACTCAAGTGGAAAAGCATCAGCTGTGAACAAGTAAGCAGAGTGAGAGCTCTAGCTTCTGAGTCCATACCCTATATGAAAGAAAGAAAGAAAGAAGGAAAGAAAGAAAGAAAGAAAGAAAGAAAGAAAGAAAGAAAGAAAGAAAGAAAGAAAGAAAGAAAGAAAGAAAGGAAGGAAGGAAGGAAAGAAGAAAGGAAGAAAGAAGGAAGGAAGGAAGGAAGGAAGGAAGGAAGGGAGAGGAAAGCAAAAAAGAAATGAAGGCAAAAATAGAAAAGAGATAAACAAAGAAGGAAGGGAAGGAGGGAAGGAGGATAGTCACTGAAGAGTATTGCAATTATGTCCTTTGACAGCCAGTAACTTTTGCTATGAAGTGACTATAGATCAAACTGTCCCTGGAGGGATTTCAATGAAGAGAGTTTCCCTCTCACTCTCCTAGCACAGCATCTCCCAAACAGTTTTGGAGAACTCCAGAATAGTTGTTAGAGTCATAACTCAGAGTGCAGCATCTGTCTGCAGGGACAGTTGGTGGTGACACTTGTACAGATGACCTGGATTTCCATGTGTGCTCTGAACACAGGCCTCTAAAGTCCAATGTTTACAAGCTGCATAATGCCAGGTAATGATTGATAGCTACCATGAGGGCTGGAGGTGGCAGAAACTGGAAGACTGACAAATGAACTTTTGTCAAAGACCCAAAAGTGATGGCAGAGTGGCTTCAACTCTTCAGCTTCCTGAATAGGACAGCGAGGGCCTTGTTGATGCGTTCCACTTCACCATCCTCCAGTGCTCTGGTTCAGCAGAGTGTAGCAAGGACAGATGCCTGGAATCCAACACCTCAGCTGGACTGAGAAAGCAGCTGGGTTTCCCTTCCTTGCTAAATCTCCTGGGGCTTCTCTAAATCAAATGATTCTTGCATTAATACACTGGTCATGTCCTTCATTTATGCTGTGCCTGTTTTCTGTGAACTAATTTATACTATAAAAGTCCTACTTATTTCATATGTTGTTCAAGTCCTTGCTTCCCAGAGAAAATGACCACATTAACACAGGTGTGAAGGCCACACTTGGACTCTCAGTGAACATGGTAAGTGGCTCCACCTAGCTATTCAGTAGGCAGAGATCTGGAAGAGGGTACAAAGCCAATCAGGGCAGAAAAGCCCAGGAGATTTCATTTCCAATTAACCATCAAAAAGCTAGGCTGGAGATGTAGCTCAAGTGTCAGCCAAACAAACTCTAGGCCCTGAGTTTAAGTCTGAGCACAGCCAAAACAGAGAAGTGATCATTGCTCATGCAGGCTGTGGTTTAAATATGTTGGAAACTTAACACCAATAAAACAGTGTTCACCTTTAAGAGGCAATTAAGTTCCAAGAATGGTGGTACACTCCTGAAATTCCAATTACTCAGGAGGAAAATGCAGGAAGATCTTAAATTCAAGGCCAATCAGGGCAACATTAGCTAGATCCTATCTAACAGAAATGGTTTGGAATGTCACTCAAGTGTTAGAGCACTAGCCTAATGGGTATAAAAGTCCTAGGTTCAATTCCTAGTATTCTTTGCTCCAAAAACTGCAATTTGAAGATGAAGGCTTGACACCTGTGAATGGATGAATGCTTTTATAGAGTGCTTCCTGTTCTTACAAAGGATAAACCTGGCCTTTTCAGTGTACTCTTTCTCCGTGTGTGCCTTCTGCCATGCTGGGATTCAGAAAGAATGTCCTCACCAAAGGTGGTCTTGGTCTAGCCAACTTCCAGAACCTTGAGCCAAATCAATTTCTGATGCTGATAAAGTACCTAGTGTATGGGACTCTGTTAAAGCAGCAGGAAACAAACTAAGATAGAAGACAGAATAGTTCTATTTTCATAAATGCTTAAATTTGGTAAGTCATGGCAATACCTTCAATTCTCAAAATAAATAAAGAAGAAAGATTTGTATCACCATCAGCCCCTATTTTGAATAAAATTATAAACAAAAAAAATGGACATGAAAGGCTGCTTTCTCAAAATGATGAAGATCTGAAATCAGAAGTGAGCATTATATTATAATGATAAAATTCTAGAAAATTTTGTTTCTCTGGATCCAAAGAAAAGTAAAGGAACTCAATACTATGATTATTTGGTGCTTTTTAGGTTGTTTGGGGCAATTAAAGGAAACAAAAATTAGTTGCAAGTATATAGAAAATAAAGACAATTGGACACCAGTAATCACCTGCAATCATAGCTACTTGGGACATGGAGTTATCACAGTTCAAGGCCAGTCCAAGCCCTTCCCAACCTATGCTATGTGCAGTGTCATGTACCTGTCATCCCAGGCTACATGGGAGCCTGAGGTTAGGAGGACATGGTTCCAACACAGCTGGGAAAATGAAGTCCATCCACAAGAAAAAGTGTGCCTGTGATCTCAGTCATAACAGGAAGCATAAAGCAGGGAAGCTAGACCTTACCCTAAAAATAGCCAGTGAAAAACACGTCTAGAAGTGTGGTTCAAGCAGTAGTGTGCCAGCCTAGCAATCTGAAGGCTCTGACTTCAACCCCTAGTTCTGCAAAATAAATAATAAGATAAAATTATTATACCTTATAGGTTGCATGATTCTAAAGACTAGAAGTAGCAAAAAGTCAATTGGAAAATAAGGCTTTACTTAATTTTACTTTTTAATTAGCACACACTGGTAGCACAACAGGGCTTCATTATGATAATTCCATAGAAAAATGATAAGAAAAAGAATTTTTAAAACTCAGTGAAGTAACTGCATGAAGATAATATGCCAGAATTATGCTCATG
Organism: Dipodomys spectabilis; assembly: GCF_019054845.1. Classification (NCBI taxonomy): domain Eukaryota; kingdom Metazoa; phylum Chordata; class Mammalia; order Rodentia; family Heteromyidae; genus Dipodomys; species Dipodomys spectabilis. Next base: position 2,349,542 of record NW_024870912.1, read on the forward strand.
GGCATTGCTAACATACATATATAGCTGTGTTTTTCTCTCTCTATATATATGTGTGTGTATCATACATTTGTATATGTCTCTATATAGATATACATTTATAATCTATATATGTATATATGAACATATTATATATGAATAACAGCAATGACTAATTTTTCAATAATTTTTAAATGTATACATATATTAGAATATCCACATGGTAGAGAGGCATAATAATAAACAATATTCTTGAGTACACAATCTTAACTATTTTATCTAAATGGGAGAAAGTCAATACCCTTAACAATGGGAAAGTAGCATGAATAAGTAATGTAAATACAGCCAGCACCTGGGGGCTGCTGGTTGGCAGGTCAGCATCCTACAGAACCATGAGACAAATAAGCCTCCACTTCCTCACACACTCCTGGGGCAGTGTCAGATCCCTGTGCCTCCCTTCTTCCCCAGGCCCCCTCACTGCATGAGCACCTCATTGTTTCCTGCCTGGGCTCAAGAGTCACATCTCAAGCCAGGCACGGTGGCTCAAGTCTATAATTCTAGGTACTCGGGAGGCAGAAATCAGAGGCTCAAGCATCTAGATCAACCCATGCAAAAAGAAGTTTGAGAGACCCTATCTCAAACAATGGCTGGGCACTGCGGTATATTTTTGTCACCTCCAACTAAACAGGGTAACACAAAGCAAGTAGGAGGATTACAGCCCAGGACAGCTAGGACATAAATCAAGACCCTATCTTGAAAACAGTTCCAGAGGGCTGGAGGTATGGCTTAAGCACTAGAGGACCTGCTTAGCAGACTCAAGGCCTTGGCTTAAACTGCAGTACTACCTAAAGAAAGGTCACATTTCATTGAGGTTCCCTGACAATTCTACTAAAATGACACCCCCACAAGCACACACAAAGCACCCCCACACAGCATCTTCCTCACCCTTTGGTACTCAGCCAACTTTACTTTGTCAGCTTTGAACTCACTACCCAGTGCTTGCGCTTACCAGCCATCCTTCCCCGCCCTGGTCAGCTGAGTTAGAGAGGGAGATATTTTTAGTTCCTCTGTTCACTGCCGTCTGAATGAATGAATGCAACAAAGCATGTGTAACTGAAGAGAGAGAAACGCACCCCAAAAACAGAACGCTGAATGTGCCATGGTAAGCATCTGTGAGGGCTGATTACTGTTTCCTTTTCCAAACATTTTTATAGCTGGGACTACCTTTATTAAAATGCATTTCAACTTTTAAAAAGGATGAGTATTCTCCTGCTTACCCAGTTCATTTTCCCAACTGTTTGCTCAGAATTATTAAAAAAAAAAAAAAAAATACCATGGGAACAGACAGACTCATTGCATCGATTGACACCAAAACAAGCACACAAGTCTATTCTTATTGGGTGTCCCTCTGGCTCCATGGTTTCCAAATCAAGTCAGATACTCTTCATGATAACTGTTACCTGCTTCTGGTGATCACATTTTGACTAGGGAGTTTAATTAACATCTTTACTCCCCCCCCAAAAAAAATACATCAAACTTTTCTGATTCACCAACTGAATATCTCTATTCTCCAACTGAAATGAGTTTTAAGATTAATTACATTTACTCAAAATGTTCTTAAATCTCTTCTCTTTTCTTTCAAGTTGAATCCCTTCAGTTCAATTTGTTTCCTGGGTTTTTTTTTTCAATTTTATCAGTCACTGGCTCTGTTCTCTTTTAAAAAGCTGACTCATTCTTCACACTCACACACAGTTTTGGACTATTTTAAGTTTGGTTATTAAAAATGAAATGATCTATTAGGTGGTTGCTTAGAGAAACTTTCTCTGTTTTAATCAGGGAGGAGAATAGAGAATAGTTACTAATAACTCCTGTAGAAAAAGACTCTCACAGCTCGGTAATTCGAAGCCAGGCTGGATAGGAAAGTCTGTGAGTGTCTTCTCTACAATTAATCACCAAAAAGCTGGAAGAAGAGCTATGGCTCAAGTAGTAGAGTGCAAGCCTTGAGTAAAAAATAAAACTAAGGGATAGTGCTCAGACCCTGAGCTCCAGTCCCCATAAAAGAAAAGATAAAAAAGAAACTCACAGCCTGATGGGCTGATTTATGCCTATAAATCCAGCTAGTCAAGAGGTAAAGATCAAGATCGATGGTCTGCAAAATGTTAGTCAGACTCCATCTCTACAAAATAAGTTTCATGTGGTGGTTCATGCCTGTAATCCTAGCTACTTGAGAGGCAGAAACAGGAGGACTGCAGTCAGAGGCTGGCTCCAGGCCAAAATCAAAAAACAAAAAAAACTATCTGAAGCAAAAAATGATTGAAAGTGTGGCTCAAGTGACAGAATGCATGCTTTACAAATGTGAGGTCCAAACTCTGATGCTGCCAAAAACAAAAAGAAAAGGAAGCAAAAAGCCCTCACTAAGTCTTTGTGAAAATGAGGGTGGGATTGGAACTGAGCCATCTAAGTACTTGATGTAGTGTGTTCTACAGCCTTTCATTTATGTGACATCGGCCCTAGGAATGGGGTGAGCTTAGGGGCCTGGTGGCAGCCAGCCTCCTTCGCTGCCTACAATACAGTGTCTCTAGGAGTACCACAGTAAGTGTCTCCAGGAAGTACCTCAGTATTTACAGAGGTTCCTAGGAAGAGAGCCTGAGAAACCTCATTAGATGTCCATTATGTCCTGATAATATGGCCTGGGAATAAAAGTTTATGTGACAGCTGCTTTAATTTTACTAAAGGTCCTTTCCTATCATTTCCACATTCTTGGGAACTGTTCAAGACTTACTGCTAATCCAGGCCTACACTTCTGGCATTAGCCTTTACAAAAGGGCTTCATAACCTTTCAAAAGCACTGAGCCTTCCCATTGAAACAAAAATTAAATTGGCAGCTGTTTGCTGCACTGGCTCACTCTGAGTGGCAGAAAGCCCCTGTCATAACCAGTTTCTGTTTTACATCTCCATTCAGTGACCCTAGCTAGCTCCACAAGCTATGGTGTGAGGTCTCTGTTCTTGTCTCTGCTCTCTCCACCCTTTAAAGATAATGACATTCTCTAGCCAACAAACTTGCCAAAAACATGTTGGCTTGGAGCCAGGCACTGGTGGCTCATGCTTGTAATCAGGATACTGAGATCTGTAGATTGGATTCTAAGCTAGTCTGACCTAAATCTCCATTTAACCAGAAAAATGCTAGACTGAAGGTGTGGTTCAAATGGTAGAATGCCAACCCAGAACAATAAACAGAATGAGAATGCAGGGCCCCAAGTTCAAGCCGGGGTACTTGCACACACACACACGATATTTGCTTGGTTGTGTTGCCACAAAACTATCCCATGTGTCTTGTCAAGTATTATGTAAACATCCAAGACAGAAATGTACAAATGTCACTGGAGATGTTAGGGTGTTCTGCGTGACTAAACCACACCTTCATACCAGAAATGTTCCAATTCCATTCTTCCTCCAGACACCCTACTGGGCTGTCCCCACAGCAGGGATCAAAAGGCAGCTCAAAAATGAAAATACCGGGGCTGGAGGTTTAGCCCAGCTGAAGGGCGCCTGCCCAGCGCACCCAAGACCCTGGGTTCGGTCCTCAGCCCTGGAAAAAAACAAAAAGAAGAAAATATCCACCCATGGACTAGGTTTGGTGGTTCACACCTGTAATCTCAACTACTTGAGAGGCAAAGATAGGAATATCTCAGTTTGAGACCAAAACAAGAATAGTTAGAAAGACCATGTCAAAGAAAAAAAGAAAGAGGAGGGAAGGGTGGAGGGAGGGAGGGAGGGAGGGCAGAAAGAAGGAAGGGAGGGAGGGAGGGAGGGAGGAAATAAAGGAAAAAGAATAGTGATGCATGGTTGTATTTTCAGATATTTGGGAAGTGGAAGTAAGAGAATCATAGTTTGAAAAAAAAAAATGAAAGGACCGGGTGTGGCTTAAGTAGTGGAACATTTCCCTAGCAAGTGTGATGCACTGAGTTTGAAAAGATAAAAGTAGAATATCCATTCATGATAAAAAAAAAAAAAAAAAAAACAGCTGGGAAGGTGGCTCAGTGGTAGAGCGCTTGCCTTGCATGCTTGAGGCCCTGCGTTCAATTCCTCAGCACCACATAAGCAAGAAGAAAAAAGCCAGAAGTGGTGCTGTGGCTCAAGTGGTAGAGCACTAGCCTTGAGCTGAAGAGCTGAGGGACAGCACCCAGACCCAGAGTTCAGGTCCCACGACTGGACCAAAAAAAAAACAAAAACCACTCTGGAGAGATAGTATATTCAACAGCTTTCCATTACAATACTAAAATACCTGAGATAATTAGCTCATAAAAAGAAAAGGTTTCTTTGGATTCTCTTGGTACTAGAAGTTCCAATCCAAGATGACATGGTTCTGTTGCTCTCAGCCTCTGGTGAAGGTAGTTTATTATGGTGGAAGCTTGCGACAGAACAAACAGCTTACTTCATGAGACAGGAAGACAGGAAGATGGTCGGGGCCAGCAATCCCCTCGAAGGGCACCCTCATAGGGACCTGAGGATTCCCCAGTAGGCCTCAGCTCCTAAAAATCCAGCACATCCAACCACACACATTGGGGACCAAGCTGTTAACATCAGGACCTTTGGTGGACAGTAGCCATATGCAAACCATAGAAGGTAGCAGCTGGTGAATGCAAGAAGTGTCTGAAATTTTGAATCTTTCTTCCTTCCTTCCTTCCTTCCTTCCTTCCTTCCTTCCTTCCTTCCTTCCTTCCTTCCTTCCTTTCATCCTTCCTTCATTCATTCCTTCCTTCCTTCCTTGCTCTCTCTCTCTATCTCTGTCTCTCTCTCTTTCCCTGTTTCTCTCCTTCTTTCTCTTTTAGACAAACCTGACTATATAGCCCAGAGAAGCCTTGAACTTCTCTTTTGTTTTTATTTTCTAGTGCCTCTATTGGGCCTTGAAAACAGGGCCTTGTACTGTTGCCTGGCATTGTTTGCTCAAGGCTAGCACTTTCCTGAGCCATACCACTACTTCTCACTTTTTGTTGGTTAAAAATAAGAGTCTCACAGACTTTCCTTCCTGACTGGCTTCCAACTACAATCCCTAAATCTCAGCCTCCTGAGTAGCTAGGATTATAGGTGTGAGTAATCAGTGCCTGGCTCTGAGTTTTCATTCTTTTCTCCCCAGTTTGAATTTCCTAGCTCCTTTGAAGCTAGCTATATGAGGCCTATACCTAGGTTTGGCCCAAGGGATGCTTACAACATGTGGCTTGTGTGTCTGAAAGGAAAGCAGGTCTATCTCACTTTTTCTTGTGATCAGAGCAAAGAGCATGGTCAAATACCATGAACTGGAAGTCCTGCATTGAGGAGGGTAGAGCTACAAGCAAAGAATCTAAATCCCCAAACCACAGAGGAATCCTCAGGCTGTTTCCAGTCATCACACTGTCATGGAAAGTAAAATACAGCCCTGGCTGCTGCTGTTAGTGCTGTTTCAGCCTTTGATACAGGAGTCAGACTTGCATTATAGCAGCAATCACAACAGGCAAGACATGAAAGGCGGATGTCTTTGTTTCTTGCTGCTATCACAGACTATCACAGATTGGGAAATTTATGAACAGTGGTTGGTTCTTCTGAAGGCTGTGAAGTCCATGAGCATGGCATCAGCCCTAGTAAGGGCCCCTGTGCTGCGTTGCAGCATGGAGGAAGGGTGAGTATGGAAGGGACACGGAGAATGACAGGGAGCTCTTCCTACTGGGAAACTGATGACTGGGTCATCATCATGACAATAGCATTAGTGCACTCGTGGGAACAGAGCCCTGATCACCCCTCAAGGCCCTCCTTCTTACTACTATTGCAGTAGAAGTTAATTTCCACCAAGAAGTTTGGAAGAGACATCCATACCATAGTCACAGAGAGTTACCATGAGGCTTTCTTTTTGTTGTTGTTGTTTGTTTGTTTTATGTGTTTTAATTAAGTTTTTATTGTGAAAATGCTGTACAAAGGGGTTACAGTTACATGAGCAAGGTAATGGGCTTTCTTTATGTAAAGAAGAGAATGGAATAGAAATGGAGGTAAAATGGGGATTACAACATAAGAGAAGAGTTAGTCTAAGTAAAATGGAGGCTCATGCCTGTGATTCTATCTACTGGAGAGGCTGAGAGCTGAGGATTTCAAAGTCCACCTGGGCAGACTTTTATATCCAGTTAACCAGCAAAAAGCCAGAAGTGAACATGTAGTTCAAGTGGTAGAGTGACAGCTTTAAGCAGAAAAAGGTAAAATACAATGTGTCAGGGCCAATTTTGTGATCACTGTTGCCCAGTCAAGGTGCTCTGTGTGTGCCCACTAAGGGTCAAAGAACTCAACAGGACTGACAATAGCTCAAGATTATGACTAGAACATACTAGCTCCTGTTTCCTGGGGGCGGGACCCTGAGCTCATGCCTTGTAATACACTTAGATTCTTCTTTGCTGTGTCCTATGAGAAAATCGATGAATAAAATACAGTTCTTAAACTTATAGCTACAGAAAACCTATTACAGTTAAAAATGGCTACTTTTGGGGGGGCGGGGGGAGGATGGGATGGGAAGGGGAAACAAAGGAGGAGGCTACAATGCTTGATAAGAAATGTACTCATTATCTTGCCCATGTAATTGTAACCCCTCTGTACAGTATTTTCACAATAAAAAAATTGGCTACTTACTGTCAACTGTGGAAGATCCCAGGTCTCTTGAAAGGGTACTCACAGCCACCCAAATCCTGCTAACCACACTTTCTTATCCTAACATTTCATGTTTGCCTCTGCTTTTGATTTATGCAATTCCATCAGAAAACCAAATCAAAGCCAGGTGCTGGTGGTAAGCTTACAACTTTGATCCTAACTACCCAAAAGACTGAGATCTAAGGACTGAGGTTCAAACTCAGCCCACGTAGGAAAGTCCATGAATCTCTCATCTTCAATTAACCACTAAAACTCCAGAAGTGGAGCTGTGAATCAAGTAGCAGAGTACCAGCCTTGAGTGAAAAAGCTAAGGGACAATGCCCAGGCACTCAGTTCAAGTGTCAGTACCAGCACAAAATAGAGAGAGAAAGAGACAGAGACAGAGACAGAGAGAGAATCAATGACGACTAAGGAACCCTAGGTTTAAACGAATGCAAAAGCTATTTTCCCTTGTCTTTTATGTGGGCTTCATAATGGTTCATTAATTATCTTTCTAATTAGTTTTATGATTAAATCTCAAAATCTTCCGTGTATAACCAGAACTAATCTCTGTACTCATGGAATCCATGGGGTTTTCCTATGAGCCACGGGAGGCAAGGAAAACAAATTTCTGCATCCCAAGCAAAATGTTAATGACAAAATTAATTAGGAAAAAAATGTATCCAGATTCTTATTAGAATTAAGCCAATCTATTCACCTTTGTTAAAATTAAGAATATAAGATATTGTCTTCAAATAGCTTCTACACAATTGGAAAAAAACATCCTTAGACTGTATGATTAAAATAAGTACTTCAGTTTTCATTTGATCTCTGTGTGAGAGCCTTCTTCATCTCTCAGAGACTGAAGTTTATCCTCAAGCTCCATTTATCAAGGCTTGGATTCATGGTGCCTTCCTCTTCTTACTCCCCAGGACCAATTCCTGAGCACAATTCTCTATCTCTTTTTGTCCACGTTTATAAAATTCAATTGTAAATGGAAAAGGAGTAAAAACGTCTCACCAAAATCTCAAATCAAATATACATTGTGTCAGTCCTGGGGCTTAAACTCAGGACCTGGGCACTGTCCCTGGGCTGTTTTTCAGCTTAAGGCTAACACTTGAGCCATAGCTCCACTTCTGGTTTTTGGTGGTGAACTGGAGACAAGAGTCTCCTGGACTTTTCTGCTTGGGCCAGCTTTGAACTGCTGGCCCTACATCTCAGCCTCCTGAGTAGCTAAGATTATAGACATGAGCTATCAGTGCCTGGCTACCTGTATGCATATGTTTTTATATATGGCCTGCATGGACACCTTTACATCTGTGTGTACAGTGTAGATCTTCCCTGTAGCTTTGCCTGTGAACACACAATAACACTCATGTGCCTATTTGTTCTCATACACATTTGTTTTTATAAAATTTGTTGTTCATACATTTGACATCAATTTTTTGAACAATTATATACACAGAAAAAAAAGAACAAATCAATGCAACAATTTATCTAAAAAAATCCAAATACTTAATTTCAGACTCAGTCTATTCAATGAGTCCTTTCCAGGACTGAATGAATAGTCTATTGAACTAGTCTTAGATCTTTAGACCATTTTCATTAAATTATTCCACTGCTACTACAGGAGCAGGAAGGGGAAGAAGAAAGAGGATTGGTCAGTATGATCAAAGCACATTGTATGAAAATAGAAGAGTGAATACATTAAGGACTGTAAAAATAAAAAGGGGGGTTAAAAAAGATTAATCAAGTGGAACTTCTAGAATATGACCAGAGTGCATTATGTGCATGTATGAAAACATCACAATAAACCCCACTGTATATAAAACAGAGAAAGAAAGGGAAATTCAATTGTATTTACCACTGTGCATGTCTCTTTGCCCACAATTATGAAAAGTAGCAAGCCTGTGTTCCCTGGCTTCAGCAAGTTCCCTCCACAGTCTCGCATTGGTTATTAGGGAATTGCAGGGCACTGGCTGGCTGTGGGGGCCATCTAGCCTGGAACTCCATTGTTCCTGCACTCCATTGTTCCTGGATGCAGCTCTGGGCCTATTAGGCCCCTTGTCATGCAGGATCCACCATTGAATGACCCAAAAGTGCTGCTGTGCCCCTGCCCCAGGCTGACAATCTTAATGAATGGCAGCGTTAAGAGCCTCCTGTGGCACAGTACCTTCAGCTCTCTGTAATATATACATTTTTGTAACTTCAGCTGCCTGTGATATTTGCATTTCACTGCCTTCAGCTGTAGTATTTGTGTTTCAGTATCTTCAGCTCTATGTCCTATATGTAGGTATGTGTTCCATTATCTCCAGCTGTAGGTAATATATGCATTCCAATATCTTCAGCCATATGTACCCTATGCATTCCAGCCTGCCCATTTTCCACATTCTCTTTGTTCTTCTACCCATGGGCAATGCGAGTTGGCCCTCACTTTCCCTGGGTTTCACTCATCCCTTGGGATTAGGGTTACCAGAATGAACAAATAAAAACATAACATGTCCAGTTAAACTTGCACTTCAGATAAACAACAGATATTTTAGCCTAGTTATGTCCAAATATTGCAGGGGACATGCTCATATGTTTATTGAATCTGACAACCTTCACTGGGGTCCTTGCCAGGATATTAAATGCCGTGCTCCAAAAAAGCACCTCTGCATCCATTTATTCTTGTTTATCTGCACTTAGGTTTTTTTCACCTTGACCAGACCTCTCAAAACCCAATGCTGGTGACAACCTGGCTACTAGGAGGGAAAGTCAGGTAGATTTTGGCATTTTTTTCTGTGTACAATTCCTGTTGCATTATCAGGTCCAGTTGTGGGTGCTGGTGCTGGATTTCACCTTCATTAACACCTGGCAGCCAGGAGAAGGTGGAAGCACCATTACTACTCTGCAGAGTTGCTGCATCTCTGCATCATCTTTAAGAATGAAGAAAAACCAGATGCCAGTGGCTCACACCTGTAATCCTAGCTACTCAAGAGGCTGAGATCTGAGGATCGTGGTTCAAAGCCAGCCTGGGCAGGAAAGTCCGTGAGACTCGTATCTCCAATTAGCCACCAGAAAACCAGAAGTGACACTGTGGCTCAAGTGGTAGAGTGCTTGCTTTGAGTTGAAATGCTCAGGGACAGCACCCAGACCGAGTTTAATCCCCATGACTGTGGGGAAAAATGGGGGAGCCTCAGTTCTTGAGGGATAGGAACTTCTTCAGGCTTTGAGAGTTCCGGTGGATCTAAAGTGATCTCTGGAATTTCCATGTTTTCATATCATGTTTGAATGTTAGGCTTTCCAAATCATGGCCCTCAGTGAGCCATAAGCTGCCCAGCATTTAGCAAGCAACTGTCTGAAAAAAAATACCAAATAAGCCCTTGATTTGTAGTATTTGCTCATTTGCCCAGTGATATTTCACCATGGTTGAATTCAAGTTTCCAATATGATACCAGTGAATGTGGAGACACAAAGGATTCATTGGTTCTTGGGAGCTAGGAAGAGCAAGGTCCAGCAGCCCCTGGCCCATCCCTTTGTAGAGCAGATGCTGGCTAAACACTTAAACCTCTTGTTGCTGGGTGACTGTCAATACCATGCCTGTATTTATTCCTCAGCTGTGTCCATAATCTTATCCAAGAGATAGGGCCTCTTTTGGAAATTACCAAAGGGAACTTCTACCTCTCATACAGCTGGTTAATGGTCCTTGGTCCCTCATGATCTCTCCACAATGCATCAACATGGCTTAGCAGAAGCCAGCCAACTCTGCCATCTTACAGGCAGAATTAGCCTCCATACATCTCTCAAATGCCCAAATGATTTCACCCATAAAGGTAATCTCCTTGTCTAATACTTTCTCTGAATGTGGTAAGTAAAATCTTTAGCAGTTGGGCCAGAGACGGCTTCTAACGTCTCATAAAACTCTTAGACGAGATTGTCACGGGGAGGTGAGGGAGTGGGCTCCTGACACCTCATCTTACTGTCTGTTTTCCTGGACAACTCCTAATACCTTTGGAGTTTGTTCTAATCCCTTGAGAAACAAATGCCAAGATAAAACTAGACATGCAAGATATTTATGAAGGAAATTGCATTCATAAATATGAGGGAACAAGGCAAAGCAGCAATACAGACTTCGGTGCAGATCTGAGTGTTGTGAAGGAGAAGAAGAAATCGGGAGGGACAATCAGATCGATGTACATTTCTAAGGCAATTCCAGCTACAGGAGTTGAGTTGCACATTCTCAGGAATGGGCCTGCACGGGAATTTGGCTGAGCTCAGGTATTGATTGCAAAGGCAGGTGTGGATCCGGACACCCTTGGTCCACCCCATCTACTGCAGTAGCACATGACTGCTGTGTCTGGCCTGTGCACCCTATCTGTGTTTTCTCTTAGTTGGGAATTGGCAGACCTGACGTAGGCATTCCAGGATGAATTGAGCCGTTGGTGATGTTCCAAACTTTAGAACAAACCCACCAGTGAGTGCAGTGCACCTGGGCTAGAAGAGCCACTGAAGACTGTCATCCTGGATCACAGTCTTGCTTACCAGTGACCTTCTGAGTAGAAAATCCATTCATTTTCTCCAGTATTCTTTTTGTGCACAAAAAAATGTGTTCACCTCAAAGCAGACACTCTGAAAACATTACAGGATGGAATAGGAGAAACCCTAGGTCTCCTTGGCTCAGGCCGAAATTTTCTGAATAGAGACCCGGAAACACAACAAATCAAAGAAAGGTTGGACAAATGGGATTGCATAAAGTTGCAGAGCTTCTGCAGGGCAAATGACATAGCTAGCAAGATCAATAGAAAGCCCACGGATTGGGAAAAGATCTTTACTAGCCATACAACGGACAAGGGTCTCATATCTAAAATATACTTGGAACTCAAAAAATTAAACCCCCCAACAACAAATCCTCAAAGAAACAACTGCCCAATAAATAAGTGGGCGAAAGACTTAAAGAGAAACTTCTCTGAAGAAGAAAGAAGGATGGCCAACAGACACATGAAGAAATGTTCAACATCCCTAGCCATAAAAGAAATGCAAATCAAAACAACATTGAGATATCACCTCACTCCAGTTAGAACGGCAAAAATCAAGAACTCTAACAACAGATGCTGGAGGGGATGTGGACAGAAAGGAACCTTACTTCATTGTTGGTGGGAATGTAAACTTGTTCAACCACTTTGGAAAGCAGTATGGAGGTTCCTCAAAAGACTTCACATAGAGCTCCCCTATGACCCAGCAATCCCACTTTTGGGCATTTACCCTAATGTTTACAAACAAGACCACACTAAAGCTACCAGCACAACTATGTTTATTGCAGCATTATTTACCATAGCTAAGATATGGAACCAACCCAGATGCCCCTCAGTAGATGAATGGATCAAGAAAATGTGGTATATATACACAATGGAATTCTATGCCTCCATCAGAAAGAATGACATTGCCCCATTTGTTAGGAAATGGAAAAACTTGGAAAAAATTATATTAAGTGAAGTAAGCCAGGCCCAAAGAAACGTAGGTCCCATGGTTTCCCTTATTTGTAATATCTAGTATATGTATGAGTCAAGCGGAAAAGGTCAGATAATGTGATGTCAGGAAAATGAACCCTTAGATGTGTATTTTAATGTTTTTTTCTTTCATGCATGTGTTTCTAACACATTTATAAGATTATCTCTTTGTTGCTTTGTAGGTCCCTCCCCCACAGTGTAACCCCCGCTTTCACTATATTTGATGTCAGTATAACTTGTGGAGGAGATGGGGAAAAACTAGTTGTTTAAGGATACAGGTGGACCTGTTGCAACAATGAGAAGTACAAGTTGTCATGTCCAAAACGAGCTTTACAACGTTGGTGGGGGGGGGGGGGTAGGGGGGGAAGGGGGGAAGGAGAAGGATTGGGATTAGGGGGGGAGGGGGGAGGCTGGGAAGGGATGTGAAGGGTAAACAAAGGAGGAGGCTGCAATGCTTGGTAAGAAATGTACGCATTATCCTGCCCATGTAACTGTAACTCCTCTGTACAGTATGTTCACAAATAAAATTAAATTAAATTTAAAAGAAAAATGTGTTCACATGTGCACCCTCCCACCCCCACACACAAGACAAGTGATCCTGCAGCAGAAGACACCAATCAGGGTGTCCTCTGATTCAAAGAATTCTGATACTGGCTGGGAAGGTGGCTTAGTGGTAGAGCGCTTGCCTTGCATGCATGAGGCCCTGGGTTCGATTCCTCAGCACCACATAAGCAAAAAGAAAAAAGCCGGAAGTGGCGCTGTGGCTCAAGTAGTAGAGCGCTAGCACTGAGCTGAAGAGCTGAGGGACAGCGCCCAGGCCCAGAGTTCAGGCCCCACAACCGGACCCCCCCCCCCAAAAAAGAAAAGAATTCTGATACTACCGTTAGAATATTAGGTCCCACATATTGGACCCAATTCTCACACTATCCCTCCATTTTAGATGTCAATCACAAAGCACAGTTTGGCTGACTGTGAACTGAGACCCCACAATCCCCCCATTAGGTTTGACATATCTGCCCAAGCAGCTCAGTACTAAGTTAAACTCAGACTCTACTGGTCTGCTCTCAAGGACATCATAACCTCTCAAGGACATCACAAAGTCTGTAGAAGAAGACATGTGGATGGGTGCCAGTGGCTCACGCCTGTAATCCTAGCTACTTAAGAGCTAAGATCCAAGGATAGCAGTTCAAAGCCAGCCTGGGCAGGAAAGGCCATTATCTCAATTAACCACCAGGAAACCAGAAGTGACTCTGTGGCTCATGTGATACAGTGCTAGCCTTGAGCAAAAAAGCTCAGGGACCCCACAACTGACCCAAGAAAAGAGAGAGAGAAATAGAGATGTGGAGTGAGGCATGGGGCAAAAGATGTAGAGCCACCATGCCCTCTCTGGGCACCACCTTTGCCCCCTCCAGCTCTCTGGAAGCTCTGTCTTTTCCAGTATTAATGGTGTCTTCCTTACATAGGCTATGTTGGTTTAAATCTCAACATTCAATTCTCCTCAGCCAAGTCCCTTCCCTTGAATCCTGCCTTGGTCTTTGTGGTGAACCTAAGGGGTGACCAGCCACAGGTAATTCAGCAATATCACACCTCCTCATCCTCAACTTGTCAGCTACCCAAAATCACTGTCTTCATGTGGGACCTGTCATCTCTAACACCGTGTCATCACCAAAGCTCTCGCTCAGATGAACATCTCCAGTCCTGGAAACCAGAGATTGAATTTCTCAGGTGTTCTGCTTGGCTCTCTGTAATTGTTTTCAATCTTATCAATAGTAAGTTGAGTGGGAAACAGCTCACAGTTCATGACCATCTGTCATCATTAACCTGTTCTTGATATGCATGTTGCATTTAGTCTCACAAAATTCTCTAAGGCAAGTTCAATGAGCCCTGTTTTACAGAGAATAAGCAGATAAGATGACGTGAATATCAGACCAGATCCAGTGCCCTGGAGTACACATCCAGCTCAGGAAGATAGCCAGGTGAGCAGAACTGTTCCAAGGCTGGGAGTAAAGAGAACCTGATAGGGATTTTTACTAATAATTAAATGATATTTTGTGTGTGTGTGTGTGTGTGTGTGTGTGTGCCAGTTCTGAGGCTTGAATTCCGGGTCTAGGTGCTGTCCCTGAGCTGCTTTTGCTCAAGGCTAGCACGCTCTACCACTTGAGACATAGTCCCCATTGCCAGCTTTTGAGTAGCGTATTGACCGTAAGAGTCTGACTAGCTTCAAACCATGTTCCTCAGATCTCAGCCTCCTGAATACTACTAGGATTACTTGGTATAACCACTCACACCAGGCTGAAATAATGTCTTTTAAAAGCCAGTCTCTGGTGAATTAAAAGAGAGGAATATGAAGTCAGAGAAGCCACTGGGAAAGCAAAAACAACTACCCAAAAATAGATGCGTGGTGGACCAAACGCAGGGAAGGAAGAGGGAAGGTGAGATTTAGAGACATTTTCAGCAGGAAACTGGTGTGGCTTGTTAAACAGACTTGTCCTGAGGCTGGTCAAAAAAAAAAAAAAAAACAAGAAATTTGGTTTTAAAAATTGTAACTGGCTTTATTTGAGGTTCTAGATGAAGCACATTTGATTCTATAATATATAATGCATGTTCTGAATGGGCTGAGAAGACGTTGATTTTCTGACTGAAGAAAGTAAAACCAAAGGACTTGAAGGGATTAATCACTTCAAAGTCACTTCCCAGGTAAGATAGTGACAAGAGCCGAGTGCCAAGGGCTCAGGCCTGCAATCCTAGCTACTCAGGAGGCTGAGATCTGAGGATCTTGGTTCAAAGTGAGCCCAGGCAGAAAAGTCCATGAGACTCCTATCTCCCATAAACCACTAGAAAACCAGAAGTGGAGCTGTGGCTCAAACGGTAGAGCACTGGTCTTGACCTGAAGAGCTGAGGGACAGCGCCCAGGCCCAGAGTTCAAACCCCACAACAGACAAAAAAAAAAAAAAGACAGTGAAGGGAGACAAAGAAATAGAAAAATAACTGGTTGTTTGACATCAGGATGCTCTATTCACATTTTTTGTAAGAATTACAGCAGGAGCAGGCTCATAATCAGACCAAGAGAGCATCTTGCACTCTTTGCCTAGCCTGGACCCCTACTTATGCCTCCCAAGTAGCTGGGATTACAGGTATGAACTGCTACTTCTTGTTTCTCTTTCTGATTTGTGGATAAATAAAAACTAACACTTACTGTGGATGTGGTGAATAGAACTTTAACATGATAACTGTTTCTTTCAGTCTGCTCTCTTGGGGTATGGTACAAAAATAGTACAAAACAATGATCTTCTATAATTTTTATTTAAGCCCTGTTAAGGGTTAAAAATTGTTCCAAAGGTTGAGACTGGGTGGCTGAGAGAATTGAGTTGACCTCAAGGTGACATTGAGGCATTTAGCTGTATTGCCCATGGGTTAATAGTGGAGTCTTGAACACAGAGGAACACCCAAGGAGGGGCCGGTGGAGAAGCAGCTACGCCTTAAAAGTGTTTGCTTCCCTTTTACCCCTAATGTCAATGCCCCTTGTCAGCAGGAAGTAGCCAGAGAGAATCTGCGCCCTATTTCATGATTATTAAAAGGCTGGAATGTAAGGTCCGCTCCTGGATGGCGAGAAGACTCCACCCTCCTCACAGCAAAGTCTCCACCCAATACCTGCATTACCTAGGCAACTGGGACACCTGGAAGAGGTCACATCTGCATCCGCTGAGGTCACATCTGAATTTGATGTGGCCACACCTTTCTCTGCCCATACCCTAGATAAGGCCTAGCCCAGGCCCAGATGCTCTCTCTCTGCTCTTTTCTAGCTCTCTCTCTGCTCTTTTCTAGCTCTTTCTCAGCTCTTTCTTTCTCTTCTCTTTCCCAGCTCTCCTCTCTTTCCCAGCTCTCTCTCTTTCCCAGCTCTCCCAGGTCTCTTTCCCAGGCCTTTTCCCACCACGTGGAGGACCAAGATGGCCTGGTGCCAGCCGGGACGATGAATAAACCTACTCCTTACCTGAAAAAAAAAAAGTCTTTGCTTCCAAGGACAAGAAGAAACCAAGATGCCAACCCCACAACCAACAGCCAAAGGAGAGGCTGGAGGAGGACTAGAGAAGCTAAATTCGTCACATAGAAATCTTATTATTTCAAATATGTTTCTATACCCTGGAGAATATGAAATTGAAAATAATACAGACAATATTCATTTTAGTAGGTTTGCTTGAATATTATTAACAATATGGCTTTTGAAAAATGGAAATAATTACAATTAAGCTACAATGTGACATGTTCCATAAAAAGAAAAACTAACCCTGTACCAACATTAACATAAAAAGGCCAGAAATTATAGACCAATCAAATGGGTCTTCAGACAAATAGAAGTCCTGCTCAGAAAGGGATTGGAGCCTAGCCATCCATTAGGTCACCATTACTGAAGTAGTGATAGTTTTAGAACATCCTGTCCACAGCCAGCTCCTTTGATTCCCAGCTGCTTCTCTATAATTATACCCCTAACACACTGGCTTTTCCCCAGGATGGTGGCAAGTAAATATGGCTTTGTTTCTTTTCATTCAAAATGGTGAGATTTTATTTTATCCAATGTTATAAAACTCACACAGTCATTGCTGGCATTTCACTGGTAATTACCATTGGTGTGCTGCACTCGAAAAAAATGTTTAGGGAAGTTTCTCTTTAAGTCTTTAGCCCAGTTATTTATCGGTTGTTTCTTTGAGGATTTGTTGTTGGGGGATTTAATTTTTTGAGTTCCAAGTATATTTTAGATATGAGACCATTCTCCATTGTATGGCTAGTGAAGATCTCCCAATCCGTGGGCTTTCTATTGATCTTGCTAGCTATGTCCTTTGCCATCCAGAAGCTCTGCAATTTCATTCAATCCCATTTGTCCAACCTTTCTTTTAATTTTTTCTGTTTCTAAGTCTCTATTAAGAAAATTTGGGCCTGTGCCAAGGAGACCTAGGGTTTCTCCCATTCCATCCTGTAATGTTTTCAGGGTGTTTGCTTTGAGTCTGAGATTTTTGATCCATTTGGAGTTGATTCTGGTGCAGGGTGATATATAAGGATCCAGCTTTAGTTTTCTACAGGTGATTAACCAATTTTGCCAGCACCATTTACTGAAGAGGCTGTCTTTCTTCCATTCTATTTTTTTAGCTCCCTTACTGAAGATTAGATGGCTATAGTTCTGTGGGTTCATTTCTGGGTTTTTTATTCTATTCCATTGGTCCTGAGGTCTGTTCTTGTGCCAGTACCAATCTGTTTTGATTATTATGGCTTTGAAGAGGAAATAAGAATGGCCAATAGACACATGAAGAAATGTTCAACCTCTCTAATCATACAAGAAATGCAAATCAAAACAACATTGAGATACCACCTCACCCCAGTTAGAATTCTAATAACAACAGATGCTGGAGGAGATGTGGCCAGAAGGGAACCTTACTGCATTGATGGTCGGAGTGTAACCTTGCTCAACTACTTTGGATAGTAGTATGGAGGTTCCTCAAAAGACTCTACATAGAGCTACCCTATGACCCAGCAATCCCACTTTTGGGCATTTATCCAAATGATCACAAATAAGACCATACTAAGGCTACCAGCACAACTATGTTTATTGCAGCATTACTTATCATAGCTAAGATATGGAACCAACCCAGATGCCCCTCAGTAGATGAATAGATCAAGAAAATGTGGCATATATACACAGTGGAATTCTATGCCTTCATCAGAAAGAATGACATTGCCCTATTTATTAGGAAATGGAAAGACTTGGGAAAAAATTATATTAAGTGAAGGAAGCCAGGACCAAAGAAACATAGGTCACATGGTTTCCCTTATTTGTAGTAACTGATATATGTCCAGGACAAGCAGAAAAGGTCAGATAAGATGATGTTTAGTGAAATGAACCCCCAAATAGGGACACAAGTGGTTTTATCTTTCTTGCTATTGTTTCTAACATATTTATAAGGTACCATGTGATTTTTTTATTGCTTTGTATGTTCCTCCCCCATGGTATATAACCCTTGTTTTCACTATATTTGATATTGGTATAATTTGGGGAGGGGAAGGGGGAAAAAACAAATTGTTTAAATAGGGATACAGGTTGACCCATTGCAACAATGAGATGTACAAGACACTATGTCAGAAAAGGAACTTTACAATTTAGGAAGGGGGTAAGGGGGGTGTTGGAGGTGGGAGGGAAGGGATGGTATGGGAAAAACAAAGGAGGAGCCAACAATGCTGGATAAGAAATGTACTCATTACCTTGCTCATGTAGCTGTAACCCCTCTGTACAGTATTTTCACAATTAAAAAAAAAACATTTAAAAAATGTTTAGGGAAGAGGAAAAATGTAGTTCCATGGGAGAGCACTTGCTTAAGGTACATGAGGCCCTGAGTTCAAGCCCCAGCCCTGCAAAAGATAAAGCAAGCAAGAAAGCCAGGCCCAGTGGTTTATGCCTCTAATCCCAGCTGTTGGGGAAGCAGAGATAATGAGCATTAAGGTTTGAGGCCAACATGGGTAAAAAGTTGGTGAATATTTATCTAAAAATAGGCACCAAAAATATGGTACTTGAAAGAGGTGGGGTGAGGTCAAGAAGAAAAAAGTCAAGTGAAGAGGAGAAGAGGGGTAGAATGCAGTCAAGAATTCAATGTATATCCTACAAAATTAAGAAGAGTGAGGAGAGGGTTGGGTAGGGCAGGGATGGGTGAGATGTTGAAAGGGGTGACATTGATCAAGACGCATTGTATTCATATACTAGTTTGTTAAATGGCAACTCCTTTGTATAACTATTTAAGTGTAAAAAAAAATTAAGCCTGGGCATGTAGGCACACTCCTATAACTATTTGGAAGGTATGGATGGGAAGATAGTAAACAGAGGCTAGCCTCAAGAAAAATTATAAAAACTAAATAAGGCATAAAGGGCTGAGGGGAGGGTGGCTCGAGTGATAGAGTGCTTGCTTAATAAATACAAAGCCTTGAGTCCAAGCTCAAAACACAGTACTGCCAAAACAAAATAACAAAATGAAGTATGTAGGGCTGAGCTTACAGAAATTCAAAACCAGCTAAATGATAGTGTTATAAGAAAAGCATAAACTCATCAACAAATGGTGCTGAGAAACTTAGATTCTAACATTCAAAATAATGAAACTGGACCCTTATCTTACATCTTACATAAAAGTCATCTTTACATGGCTAAACGAACTAAATGTAAGACCAGAAATGCTCCAGGAGCAACATGGTATGTGTGGACCGGAGTCCTCCTTCACATTCGCCTTGACCATAATCTTTTTTATTTTAAATTACACTGAAGGTTTAGGCTATAAAAGCTAACATAAAGCTGCTATACAAATGAAATCGAAAAAAAAATCTGCTATACAAATGAAATCGAAAGGCTGCTACACACACACACACACACACACACACACACATCAAAAGTTAAGAAACAGCCTATAGAACAGGAGAATGATTTGCAAAACGTCCATTTAATAAGGGGTACACACCCAAGATAGATGAACAATTCAATTCAGTGGGAGAAAAGCAATAACCCAATTGAAAAGTGAACAACGCATCTGAACAGACACTTCCCCAAAGAAGAGATGCATGGCTAACAGTTCTATGAAGATGGAGCAGCCATTACTCATCAGGAAAATGAGGCTACCACCTCACACACATTAGGGTGACTATGGTTAAGAAAAGAGAGACAGGAGATGCATTTTGGTTGGGGTGTAGAATGGAGAAAAGGAAACCCTAGTCCACTCTTGGGGAGCATGTAATTGCTATAGCTATTGTGGAAAATAGTAGGAGATCCCTAACAAAAATTAAAAGTAGAACTCAACAGACATTGGTGGCACATACTTGTAATCTCAGCTACTCAAGGGGCTGGGATCTGAGGATCACAGTTTGACACTATCCCTGGCAGCTCTAGAAATGGAGCTGTGGCTCAAGTGATAGAACACCAGCCTTGAGTGAAAAAACTAAAGAACAGTACCCACATTCTGAGTTCAACCTCCATACTAGAATGAAGGAGGAGGAGGAGGAGGAGGAGAAGGAAGTGGAGGAGGAAGAGGAGGAGGAAGAGGAGGAGGAGGAGGAGGAGGAGGAGGAGGAGGAGGAGAATGATGATGATGACGACGACAACCCTATTACCCAGACATCTCTTTTCTGTATACATGCCCAAACAATATAGATTTACGAACTCATAAATGTCTTCCCCAACATTCACTACCGTATCATTCATAATAGATAAGCTATGGAAATACTTCAAGTCTTTATTAGTTGACAAGTGAATTTGAAATGGAATAGTAGTCAGCCTTAGAAAGGAAGTCCTGCCATTTGCAACACCATAATGAGGATACTATTCTAAGTTAAAAATCCAGACTGAGAAAAAAAAGTGTCATTTCACATGCACGTGAACTTTTACAAAAAGGAGATCAATATACAAAATAGAAAATTATATATTGATTACCAGGGCAAAGTAGGGAAAGTCAAAATAGCAGATATTTAGGATGATAAGTCTAGAAATCTAATGTACAGCATGGTAACAGCAATAACAAAGGAATTTTGCATTAAGGATTTTAGTAAAGTAATATTCTAGTTGTTCTTGTCTTGAAAAAATGTGTAGTTGTGTGAGATGACAAATACATTAACTTCCTCCATTATAGCAATTGTATTACTATTCATGCAGGAGTTAATTGCATGTGTGGCTTTGTGTGACTTTGCATGAATGACCCCAATGGAGGTGTCTGTAGAGGCAAGTGGGGACTGAGGAAGGCAGCAGGGGTAGAGCAGAGAGAAGGGTAATCAAGAGGAGCCCCAACCCAGAGCAAGCAGCAAGGGACACTAAATGCAACAACGCAGCAAGAACTCTCTCATTGTCCTGGTACATGGGGGGAGCAAGGCGGGGGCAGAATCCTACAGGACCACAGCCCTAACATGGCCACAGCCTAGTCTTGTAGAACTAAATGTAGAATTTAAATTAGCTGCCCACTGACAGTGGCTCACACCTGTGATCCCAGGAACTCAGGAGGCTCAAATCTGAGGCCTGAGGCTCTAAGCCAGCCCAGACAGGAAAGTCTGCGAGACTCTTATATCCAATGAACCATCAAAAAAGCAGGAAAGGTGTTCAAGCACCAGTACTGATACACACACACACACACACACACACACACACACACACACACACACACACACACACTACCTTCCTGAACTCCAGCTGATTCCAAATAAATGAAGTTTTAATGTCGTGCAATTCCTCTACTGTATGTGATGATCCCACATAGACATTTGATAATATAAGGAAATCGCAGGTTTTGAACTTTGATGTGAAGGGGTTTGTTTGTGCGTTTTTTGGTAGGGTATCAGGAATCAAACTAGGTCTTCAAGAATACTAGGAAAGTACTCTATCATTGAGCCCAAGATTTCTTTTTAATTAAATATGGGTATATTTTTACTAATCAACAGATAAACCTATAAAGTGCCTTTTCTCAAATGTCTCATTTATTTATCTATTATATGGCTGTGTTTTTGAAGAATGCTGACAAATGTTCAAAACATTGCATAGACACTAATAAGCTAAAGCAGATAACCACCTGCTAGAACCCTCAGGTAGGGACACAGCCAGGACTTAGAGTCCTGGGTTCAAGTGCAGAAAAACTTAATGGCTCCTGCAGGGGCTTGAATCAAGCATGCCTTTGCCCTGTGAGTCTTGGCAGAGCTACACGAGAACAGTTCATCCCCGCAGATGCTTCGTTCATTTCTAGAGCTCCTGCCAAGAACCAGAGTTCCCACTCAGCCTCTTCAGGCAAAGGTAAATGTGTTGGATGAGTATTAAAGAAAGCTCATGAGAAATGATTTCAAGCCAGATCACCCAGGGATATTTAAAATTAGAATTGTTAATATTTTTATTATTCTTATTAAGGAATTGTACAAAGGGGTTATTACAATTCCATAAGTCTGGTAATGAGTACATTTTGTTTTTGGACAATGTTACCCCTTCCTTTGATTCCCCCCACCCCCGTCCCTCATCCTGTCCCTGCTAATGAGTTGATTAGTTCATTTTTTTACAAAGTATCTATTGAATACAAAATGACTGTGTTTGTATACCTTTCTGCCCTTCATTACAGTGCTTTCCTTCTCCTCCACCCTCACAAAAACAGTCCAATAAAGAGAACAACAAAACAAAACAAATACCACCACCAACAGTAGCAACAACAAAAATCATGTTTCCATTTCCTAGAATATTTTTGGTGTAGTATTTTGGATGTTCAGAGGACTTAGGCATAGTACAAAAGGATTACAAAATTCACGTCTAATAAGGATCCCAGCTTTATCCCACTAGGAAGTGCCTGGTCCTATAGAGCTCTAGTCCTGTGCTGCCCCAGCACCACCTACAGGCTCCAGGGAGAATTGTCCAACCACGGGGAGGTACTGCAGGTGCATGTCCACACAGCCTGCTGACTTCAAAGGACCACCTGGGAAGAACACTGATGGGAGGTGGGCCCAAAAGAGCCCCTCTAAGTATAGAAAGTTGAAAGGCTAAGCAGCACCTCTTGGCACACAGCTCCCAAGCCTGGCAGGCCCTTTGCACAGGTGAAAAGCTCTTCTGACTTTATGTGTTAGGAGGCAGGAATTATTACCCACCCATCCCATAGTCTTTTGCTCTGTGGAGATGCTGGGGGTGGGGGAGATTCTGCCCAGGCAACACCAGCACCTGATCCCCTCTCTACCACCCTGGCAGAGAGCCCAGTGTTGGCAGTGACCCAGATATACTTGCCAGAAGAATGGAGGGCCAGGTCTGCCCCCAGCTCTTGTTTGCTGCTTCTGAAGGCTGTTTTGAGCACTACCATGGGTGAGTATTCCTTGAGTGGTTTTCTATGGGAATTGAATCTGTTTTGGTTTTAAAAGGGAATTGATGTATTGTTCAGGCCTAAAAGACATAAACCAAATAGTGTTGGGCTGTCAAGATTCTTCCAAAAGCAGAGCCTGTGATAACAGTTGTGTCTTTGTGGTTTATTTTAGGGGACAGGATTGTGGAACAAGGGCATAAAGCAGGGAAGGAGGGAAAATTAGTATCAAAAGGTGTTAGCCAGTGAGCTGCCATTATGGGCGATCAATGTACTCTTTAGCCTTGGCCTTCACCTTGAGTTGAGCCTCAGAGTGTCCTCACTACGAATAGGAGGCTGGAGCCCGTATAAGAGGAATGTACAGAGCTGCATAGATAGGCACAGGTCCAAGTGTGGGAATTAACCTCTGAGAGGCAGTCAGTCTTCAGAGACATGGCTTTAGAGGATTGGGAAGTATGCAAGAGACATCCAGTTCAAGTATGATCTTATTTTGACTAAGTATTTACTCAGGAATAAAACTCTGGGACATGTCACAGATGATTCATAGCTACTTCCTGAATTATTATTGTATTATTGATTGAGTGGGTGGCTGAGGAGACTGGAAGCTTCTCTGAGACTGAGAATGAATAAGGGCAAGCCACTTTTCAGCTTTTACGGTCTACAAAAGCCAATTCTGAAGTCATTTGGTTGTGGTCAAAGCCCTCCCTCTGACATCAGCCATTTTAATGTGATTAATATTATATTCAAAAATGTAGTCTTTTGGCAAGACTATGCACGAATTGTTCTTGAAAAACAGTGTTATCATTTATTTAGCTAATTATACCTAATTTGGTATCTAAAATACACAATAAAGATCCAGTGAACATTTTCCCACTGAGGGAGATTAATTGAATAATTAATAGTTTTCTGCACTTAGCATAAATAATTCAGAAGACTAAAGGAAGTACAAGTTGAATTCTATTACAATAACATGTTTCCTAGGCCAATGCCAAAGCAGCATTCAATACAACCAAATTGTAGGATGTGTTGTCAGTATGGGCACATTCTCCAAACGCTTGTTATTCCAACTTTTTTTAAAGTAGTTGTACAAAGGAATTTCAGTTCAACAAGTCAGATTATGAGTACAGTGCATTCTGGTCACTGTCACCGCTTCCATTTTTCCCAAACCTATCTATATACTCAGTTAACTGGTTCCATTTTCACATATGTTCACTGAATATAATGACTCCATTTGCCTTCCTTTCCTCTATCATTCTGACGTTCACGTCCCTTTTGCCTTCTGCAACTCAACAGGTTTTAGCTGTCTGGTGTTTGTTTTTTAGTCTCTTTAATTGTTCACAGGAGTTACACCACTGGACTCCTTCATTCACCCTTTCATCAATCTGTATGTGTGTATATGTAATACATATGTATATATATAATAATTATATGTACATAATTATATATACATATTATATATACATGTTTGTGTATATTTCTATCTACTTCCCCATATGAGAGAAATCATGCACCATTGTCTCTCTGAGCCTAAGTTATTTCAACTTAACATAATCTTCTATAGGTCGTTCACTTCAAGTTTTAACCTTGAGCAATATCTTTACTCTTTCAACAGTCAGGTAAGGATAACTTTGTGGCAACAAGCCATGCTGTGTAGCAGACAGGCCAATGGCTTCCTGTGAGGGTGGCATTTGGCAGGTAGGAAGAATCAGAGTTGTTGCCTTACTTTTGGAGATTTTAAATGCAAATGGGGCATTTTAAATGTAAAATACTCTGGAATTTCTCTGTAATGTGCATCGCTCTCTGTATAAGTTCTTCTGCACAAATCGTTATCTAAAATGCACATCTCCAAATCACCGCTGGACAGTGTAATCATGAGGCTCCTGCCAGGTGTCACCAGGCTGTTTTGTATCACCTGGGAGACTTACACCTCTATGCTTAAAAGTCTGGATTGCCTGCAGAGCAGCAAGACCCTTCTCCCTGCTTAGGCTCCTGTAATGCAGGTAATAGGAGTTGTGGGTTGAATTACCAGGGAAACACTTTGAATAAAACCCAAATGAAACCATGACTTCTTCCTTCATGATCAGCCTGTCCACCTCTTGAACTTGTCTTAAATCAAGCTGTGGTTTAGACTTGATATATTTATTATATTACTGTATTGCCTACTGTCCCAGATAGCTGATTCTCAAAATGAAGGAAGTATTGCCCTACAGCAGAGAAACTTAGCATACAAATCAACTTACAAGACTCTCGGGTTGAGTATTTGCTTCTCCTTTCTATTTCCCTCTTCATTATGTTTTTTTTTAAATTTTTATAATTTTTGCAATGGTGTGGGCTGAACCCAGGGTTTCTCACTTCCTAGATAAACAACTGTTTAAGACACATTTCTACTCCTTTTTCCTTTAGTGTATTTTTCTGATAAGGTCGCACAGTAATCCTTCGGCATCTGCCTTCCATGGTATGAATTACCATGCACAGCTTATTTTTCTAACTACCTACCCAGGCTGGCCTGGAACTGTGATCCTCCCATCTCCATATGAGCATGAGCCACCACACTCAGCCTCTCCACCATCTTTGTTGATCAGTTACACCATGCTTTGGCCTTGACCCTGGGCAGGGCTCCTGGACCACAATGATCTACAATACAAATTCTGGCCAAAGTGTAGCCTATCCCCAGCCTTATGTACACATCTCCTCTTTTACTTTTTCTAGACAAAGGTCATTGCCTAACATTCTAGGAGTTTGGCTTGTTGCTAGGTCCAGAGAGCCAGGTGTCCTTGTCCACTGCTGACTAATGCCCTGATTTATGAATGTTCCCATGTTACTGTCTCCTATTGCCCAGCTGTAACCCATTTGGCTGGTGCCAGACCAGAGCCTTGAACTAACATCCCCACCACACTACCTCCTTTTCTCCAGCTATTTCACGTGTTATCTAGGTTTCACCATTAGTTGCTTTCTACAGGATCTATGCTTCACCATTAGTGACCCCTGCAGGATCACACATGTATTCCCACACCCCCCACACCCCACCCCCACCTGTAACTGAGTCTCTACTTTGAGCTGGAGACTTAACCCCCCTCCACCCCCTGGCAGATTTTTCTCCTGAATAAACCTGTGCTGGTGTTGAGCAATCCGCTTATTCTCCATGCCCTTTGAACCTAATACTTATTACCCATCTCTTTCTTTCTTGAGTAAGATCTTGAGAGTGTGAAGCTATTTTGTCTATTTTGCTCAATGCTAATTCC
The DNA here is from genome assembly GCF_019054845.1 of Dipodomys spectabilis. Classification (NCBI taxonomy): domain Eukaryota; kingdom Metazoa; phylum Chordata; class Mammalia; order Rodentia; family Heteromyidae; genus Dipodomys; species Dipodomys spectabilis. Next base: position 2,375,723 of record NW_024870912.1, read on the forward strand.
TCTATGGACATTGCTTGAATAAATCACTATTGGAATTGGTATTCTAGTGGGAACAGAAAGACAAGCAAAGCACGGTGCTAAGCGAATGAATAAATGAAACAAATAGTGGCAGGTTGTAACACATTAAAGTGAGAGAAGGTAAGTCACTAGGGAGGCCACTTGAAGAAGGGGATTGAAACCTCCTGGAAGGTGAGCCACGGGTAAGAGAGGCAAGGCAGAAAAGTCCTACAGGTTCTGCAGCTGTGATAAAAGGTTTGGCTTTTCTTAAGCAATAGGAGCTTAAACACTCCGTGAGCTATGTGATCTGAAACTCCTGATCTCCCCTCTGTGGGGAACATGTACACACATGGCCATTTCTGGTCTAAGGCAGAAGCTGGTACCCATCTCACTAATCCTTCCGAATTAAGATTCCTCCTTTTCAACTTCAAAAAGAAAAATTCCTTAGTGACAGCTCCTAGGCCTTAGCAATAGTCCCTGGACTTGTGTATGGCTCTAGGCTCCCTGATTTCATATCCAATCCTGATCTTGTTGCTGGGAGCTTCCTTGTGGGTCTACAATTTTGGAGGTGAGTAGGATTCTTTATTAAAAAAATCTCTCTCTCTCCTTCCACCCTCTCTCTCTCTCTTCTCTGTCTCTGTCTCTGTCTCTGTCTGTCTCTGTCTCTGTCTCTCTCTCTTTCTCTCTCACTCCCCTCCTCCCCTCTCTAAGTCTTCACACCTAAAGGAATCTGAAAATTCACTTTTCTTTGCTCCTTCCTTGGCTCTCATTCTTGACTCCCTTCTCCAGCTAAGCACATCCCAGCACTCAGGTAGTTCCTACTACACACAATCCCACCTCTTCTCTTTCCCCAAATCAAATATATACTCCCGTCTCACTAGAACCATCACCTGCCAGCAGAACCCACTTGTTAGCACTGATTGAAGACTAGACTGTGCAGGGGCCTGTGGGCATCTCCCTAACAACAGGTGTAACTCACTTACAACTTTTCATGTTCCAGAGTTCCTCTAAGATCTTTCTTTAAAAGACCAGGGTCTCATCCTGTAACAATAGCACATGGTCTTGTTTTTGTGAGGCTTTATCACTATGGATTTAGCTTCACATTATTCTCATAACAGAATTAGAGTTCAGTTCGGATAGCAACCAAGTTTGGCTCAACACAGTAATGTGAACTTGACATAATAACCAATAAATGATGTGGGAAAGTAGGCTCTTTTACTGGATCGCATTCTGTAGATAACATGGAGGATGTGTGTGTGTGTGTGTGTGTGTGTGTGTGTGTGTGTGTGTGTGTTGTTTTTTTCCCCTTCTTTCATGAGAAAAATCTTCATTATTGCAAATGAGGAGAAATGTGTTGCTCAGGCCTGTGAACTTCCGTCCACTTGGATTGGTGAAAAGCTTAAAAGATAGGGAATCTAATGGAAGGGTATAAGTCAAACATCTAATGACAGCCTACTTCCACATGATGAGCAGTCACACTGAAATAACTCCATGCTGCCTTTCTCAAAGGGAAGAAGTTCTATCCTCCTCATTTCATGTGTGTATCAACATAGCCTGAGCAGGGGCTTCTCCTGCCTCAGCTTCTCATCTTGATTCTTGTTGATTGACTCCAGTCCATGTACTGCTCTGGAAGAGGGTGCTGGGGATCCCGCGGATTGAGAGGACAACTGGAGTGCTGTGATGCGGAGGAATAATGAAGATTTGGCAGCCATAACCTCCACCAAGCAAATGCATGTGTACCGTGCATTGCAACACTCAGATCTTTGCCACCCTTTGCATTGTCAGTCTTCCCAGATGAATACTCTAAACCCCTGAGATTCTAATACTTGGCCTTCCTACAGGAGAACTCCAGGGCTTGTCAGGCACAAAACATTTTCCTCCATTTTCTCAGAGGACTCAAGAAAAGCACTGATATTCTGAAGTGAATTTGCAGAATTCAGGTCCCAGTCTTAACATTATGTCTTGGTGATCACCAAGACATTTAAGACATTTTCTCCTTAAGTTCCAATCTCCCATCTGTAAAATGAGTGTCAGTTGTAATATCCCCTCCATAGAGCCGTGAGTCTTTTTTCTTAATCTCTTTTTAAAATTTTTATTGTAAAAGTGATGTCCAGAGGGGTTACAGTTACATAATTCAGGTATTGAGTATATTTCTTTTTGAACAGTGTCACCCTTTCCCAGATTTCCTTCCAGTTTTTCCCCTCCTGAGCCCCTTCCCTTGCAAGTTGTTATAGTTCATTTCCAACATAGTGCCTAGTGAGTATCACTGCTAGAATCGTGAGTCTTAATTGAATTTACACAGTCAAGTAACTTACATTGGTGCCTTGCATGTCGTAAATGGTCAATAAAATAATACTACTTGTACAGTGAAGATTTTAGTGAGCTCATTTCATGAGGCCAGAGAGTCAAGGCCATTCAAGTAAGAAAGACAACATCCAGACATTATGAATCTAAACTTGCTTATGTCCTAAAAGGCCATCTAACCTTCGACAAGGCACCCAAACATTTCTTCTGTGCCTCAATTCCATATCTATGAAAGAGAGATGATGATCTCTCCTCTCTGCATAACAGATTTACCCTTATTTAATCTATAAGGAAGTCATAAATGTGAATGTTAAACAGATGTATCATCCCCTTCCAAGGTAGAATTGTCTCTTTTAAAATAATTAAACCATACGGCAACTGCTTAATGCTTCAATTTAAGATAATCAGCTAAAAAAAAAAAAGCAAACAAAAAAACAAACAGCTTCTCAGTTACATCAGGGTAAGGGGATAAAAGTTCCCTGCAAACCAATTTAGATGCAGTGCATTTGCCCCAATGATGATACAGCACTATGTCTTTATGACTCAAAAGCAGCCCGGGGAGCTACCACATGTTACATACTAACTTTGTTTTCTTAGAGACACTGTTGTTTGGCTGATGCCTATAATGATTTGAAGAAGATTGACCTCTGTGTTCAATAACAACAAAATAAAAATCATGCTCTTATCAAAATTTAAGCATCTTAATTGAGGGGCTGGGAAGTTGGTTCAGTGGTAGAGTGCTTGCCTTGCAAGTATGAGGCCCTAGGTTTGATTCCTCAGCACCACATAAGCAGAAAAAGCCAGAAATGGTGCTGTGGCTCAAGTGGTAGAATGCTAGCCTTGAGCTGAAGAGCTGAAGGACAGAGCCCAGGCCCAGAGTTCAGGCCCCACAACTGACAGGAAAAAAAAAAGAATCTTAATTACTAACTAAATGCCAGTAAATCATATCTGTATTCCTAACTGCTCAGGAGGTTGAGATCTGAGGATTGCAGTTTGAAACCAGCCTAGGCATAAAAGTCTTCAAGACTCCATCTCAACTCCAAAATAACCAGAGTGCCAGCTATGAACAAGAAAGCTGAGTTCAAGCTCCAGTATCATACAAGAAAAAAAAGCAAAAAATATACTACTATGATTTTACTTCATCTGTCCTTTCTTTCTGGATTTAGGTACAGTCAGATCATGGAACTCTTTTGTATGTATATTTGTACTGTGATATATTCCAAAAAGATTCTGGGTGATTCTACTGTGTTTTATGGTAGTAGGCACAGAAGATGGACATATAAAGTTAAATAATTAAATTGGTTCCAAATGACTTCAAATCTGAACCAGACTTGGCTTGTCAATGAGATGGGCCTGTGTCACACTCTGAAGGCCTCCTGTCTTCTAATTGCTACCGTTTCATGTCCACATACAGGAAACTGACTCCTTACAATCATCAGTACAGGGAATATAGGAAAGCACACCTTGGAAGATCTTTGCTCTTTGTGTTCTGTCACTTTTTATTTTATGGTGGTGTTACTGGGATTTGGACTCAGGATCTTATATCCTTATGCTTGTTAAATGGGTGTTCTACCATGTGAGCCATGACCCCATCCTTTCTTGCTTTACTTATTTTTTTAAAAAAAATAGTGTGTCATACTTTTTGCTTTGACCAGCTTGGACCATGATCATCTTAATTATGGGCTCTGACATAGCTGATATCACAGAGATATTCTGACCTCTACTTCCCAAGTAGCATAAACCACTATGCCCTAATGCATTCAATTTTTTCATAGCTTCATGTGATTTGGTGTAGTCATTCATGCACTGCTTTTTCCCCCTAGCAGATTGTATGGATGAATTATTTTCCTCCTAAAAAAAAGTAAATACCTGTTAGGGTGATTCTAATAAGAATGTGAAATAAAATCCAGGAGAAATGGAAGAAAAACATGGCAATTTTTTGTGTTTGCATACTGGTCCTGGGGCTTGAACTCAGGGCCTGGGTATTATCTCTGAGCTTCTTTTGCTCAAGTCTAGCACTCTACCACTTGAACCACAGCTCCATTTCCTGCATTTTTGTAGTTTCTTAAAGGTAAAAGTCTCATGAACTTTCCTGCCTGGACTGGTTTTGAACCATGATCCCCAGTTGTCAGCCTCCTGAGTAGCTAGGATTATAGTCATGGACCACTGTATTCATTTGTGCCTGCCATAACCATTTATACATACCCATGTTCAAATGGCTGCTGTGTGGTACAGGATGTGCTCATAGGAATGACCACAGCAGAGCAAGCTCACTAAGAATTAACCCAGAGAGCTGAGAGCTCCTGCCCCATCCAGCCCTGCTAGGTCAAGAACAGATTTGTCCCCAGGAAGCTTTTTGACAATACTGAAAACCTCAGGCTTTCCAAAGAAATCTATCTGTGAAGTTGAAAAATTCTGTCAAATCTCAGCTGAACTCCAACTGCCGTAAGGAATAGTAAACAGAGCCAGTGTGTTATGTTTTTCTTGGAATCTTTATTTTTAGAACAACGTTCTGTGGAGGGCAGCCCTAAAGGGAAAGGGGCTAAGGAAAGGGGCCATGCCTGCAACATGGGTCACCGTAGTGGTAAGGTAAAGGGACTGTTACTTATAGAATTTTCAAGGTTGTATTTGTTTATTCCACATCTTTTGTTCTGCAAGGTAATTTTTAAAGGGACAAGTTAATTTTTAATGAAGAGTTCTCTGATGACCTGAATCTAATGAAAGAGAAATATTTATAATGTGTCTCCTATCAAACTTGAACTGGAGAAACCATCTGGGTAACAGGAACAATTTCAGACTTAATCTTCCACTTTTCCAGGAAATAAATGAGCGGACATAGGCCCTGCTTAACCCCATCATTTTCTAAGCACCCTTTGCTAATGACAACAGTGTCAGGGCCTTAGTGACCTTCTGTGGTGGTATTTGTACCTTGTTACTCACTCGGGAACCAATTCCTTTTCCATAGGCTAAAGCATTTTTGTTGGCAGGAGAAAATGCAATCCAGAATCACGAAGGTAAGACTCCACCAGGGTTTTAGCGCGTCAGTAAGCTGCTCTCCCTAGGCAGATGTGAGTCTATTTAGAAGATAATTCTGAACAGAGAAAGCTTTCGGCTTTCTAGCCTTATGTTACAGTGAAACTCTATTAGAACGGAGCCTTAAATAGGAGTTCTCCTAAATTGGTTGCAAAAAGCAATCTATGCCATCTCACAGGGCACTGTGGGGATTACTTGGCTTGATTAGTGTTACTAGAGGAGTCTCTATGTCTTTCTGCCAAGAATAACTAGTATCTGCATTATATACAAAAATAGGTGTTTTGAAATGTGTTTATAACCTGCCAAGCATGAACAAATCTTCAGCCAAAGACTAAATGAAAATGGGAACCCAGAGAGGTGAGCTGAACAGAGAGGTGGGCCTCTGTGCTGCGGGCAGGGGTCCTTTGGCTCTGTGTGTGTACATCTGTTTGTGTGTGTATAGTGTATGTGTACATATGTTTGTGTGTATGTCTGTGTATCTGTGTCTCTGTATGTTTGTGTATGCATGCCTATATAAGTATCTATGTGTGTCTTTGTGTCTGTGTGTATCTTTGTGTGTGTCCAGGAGTGTTTCCATATGTCTATGTGTATGTGTGTGTGTCTGCGGGTCTGTGTGTATAAACGTGTGTGTTTGTGTGTGTCTGTGAACCTCTTTGTGTATGTGTACACAGAGGGACAGAAATAGAGACATCAAAGCCCAAGACTCGTCCTCAGCATGGAAGGAGAGTGGGAGGATGCACTCCCAGACGAAATCTGCCACCTACATGATGGGCAGATGCCTGACCCTTCCCAGTAAGTAAACTTACCTGCCTTAGATCATGGTACACTGCCATGTTCTGTAACTCCACACCAACTCTCATGTGTTTTTATTCTGAATTCACACTACTGGGCAGGTTCAACAAACCTCAAACCAGGAGCCTAAAGTCCAGCTATCTGAATTCAAGTGACCCAGGACTGAGAAGCACACGAGGCTGTTTCAAGCCGGCCTTCAGAGCTAGCCTGAACTATGAGCTCCCAATGAGAGTCACCGCCGTGGAGCTGTAGACACACACAGACACACACACAGAGCAAGAACACAGGAAGGTCAACAAAAAGGAACATAACTGGGTCATAAAGGTTTCAGCTATAATTAATAGATATGGAAGAGTAATAAATGTGTTTCATTTGATAAGAAAGAGAAAAGGGGGTGTATGTGTAGAGAATGTATTTGTGCTTCTGAATCTACCTGAGTATGTATTGGAAAGCAAGCATGAATTCATACTAATACTTTGACCCCAATCCAGCATGCCAGTGTTTAGACCAGCCCATTCCTGTCTGTATTCATAACTCCCTTTTTTACAGTGAGAAACTTGCTCTTGTAATATGTATTACATTTACTTACATCTCAATTGGAGTGTGCACATAAAGTGGTTTCAGGGCCTCTAACCCATACCCATGGGCTAAACAACTCTCCGCAGTACCACATTAGTACTACTGGTACCCTCCCAAGTTATGCTTCTTTTTCACCCACTTCCTTCAGTATGACTATTATTCTTGGTATTATTGTGACGACTGATGGTCTACACGCCACTTCACAGTCTGAGTAATTTAATTCTTTATTTGTGAAATATGGAAAACTTCACCATGAATGTATTTTGTTTAAAGCCACAAACAAGATTGCTTATAATCACCATTTTATTCAGCTAAGATCTCTATTTTTATAGAGATCTCTATCTTTATAGAGATCCTAGCTGATACAAAAAAGAAGAAATTATAAGATCAAAATAAGAATTCTGAAAGAGTAAAAATAATTCTCATCTGAAAACAATATTGCTAGGGACATAGAGGACTCAAAGACTTACAGATGAATTTTTACAACTACGTAGAGATCTTGGCCTGATTACTGGCACAAAATCTATATGAAAACCAACTCTAAGCTGAGGATAGTGGTACATGCAATTCCAGCATACAAGAGGATGAAGCAGGAGGATTGTGTAACTGAGATACATAGCAATACACTGACTCGATAATGCTGCCTTCCAAACACCAATTGTATATATGTTCATATGTGTATAACATAGTAAAATTAACATATAGAATAAAATAAAATGCGTTTAGACTCATTACAGCATTAACTACATAGAAATACATCTTGCAAGGGATGTGAAAACCTTTTATGAAAGTATGAACCATTACGCTAAAATAAATGGAGCTGTATATAATGGTATTAATTGGTATTTAATAATTCATGCAGATCAAATCTCATATGATCTCCATATGATCTATAGTTTCAAGGAATTCCAACCCAAATCACAGCATCTCTATCTGTGTATGTGCCAGTCCTGGGACTTGAAGTCAGACCTGGCACTGTCCCTTGGCTTTCTCTCTCAAAGTTCATACTCTACCACTTGAATCACTGTTCTACTTCCAGCTTTTTGATGGATAATTAGAGCCAAGAATCTCATGAAATTCCCTGCCTAGGCTGGATCTTCAAATCTGTCTTGTGAGTAGTTAGAACTATAGTCTCACCAACCAGGGCCTGGCTACAATATTATTTTGTCTTTCCTTTCAGGTTCTTTTACAAGAAACTTGTCAAGACTATCCTAAAAAGGAAAACAAACAAAATATTCCTAAGAGAGAAAAATAAGGCTGAAGATTTGCTGTGCTAAGGATCTGGACTTACATGCCTAACAATTAAGACTGAGTGGTATTTGCACAGTGAAAACTGTCAAACAGAATCAGATTTCAAGCCCAGAGAGAACACACCCGCATGGATGAGAGTGTGGAATTAGGGAAAAGCTGGTTTTATAAACCAGTAGGAAACAAATGGCCTTTTCAATAAATAAAGCATTTTCAAGTGATTATCCATATGGAAACATTGCAAATTGAATTTTATTTTTTATCAAACAAAAAAGAGTCAGAGTAAATTAAAAACTTGCACATGGAAAGCAGAACCATAAATTTGTAGACAGCAAAAATCTCCCTTAATAACCTCAGGGAAAGGATACAGCTTTTAAAAGCAGATGAAATGTTATGAATTCAAAAGGCAAAACTTGATATATTTGACTCCATTAAAATTAAGAACCGTTCATCATGTCCATAGGAAGTGGCTAAAATGAGAACTAGTATGGCTCACCAGTAATCCTAGCTTCTCAGGAAGCTGAGAACTGAGGATTAATGTTCAAAGCCAGCCAGGAAGAGAGTTTTGTGAGACTCTTATTTCCAAATAACCAGCAAAAGCTAGAAGTAGGGACTGGGAAGGTGGCTCAGTGGTAGAGCACTTGCCTTGCATACATGAGGCCCTGTGTTCAATTCCTCAGTACCACATAAGCAGAAAAAGCGCTGTGGCTCAAGTGGTAGAGAGCTAGCCTTGAGCTGAAGAGCTGAGGGACAATGCCCAGGCCCAGAGTTCAGGCCCCATGACCGACAAAAAAAATAAAAATAAAAGCTGGAAGTAGAGGCATGGCTCAAGTGGTTGAATGCCAGCCCTAAGTTCAATTCCCAGTACCAGTGCACATATAGAAATGGGGAGAGGGAATAAAGGAAGTAAATAGATACACTAAAATTACAAGAAGTTATTGGGGGATAAAGAATGCAGTCGAAAATTAAATGTATATACTACAAAATTGAGAAAAGTGAGGAAAGGGTGGTGGAAAGGAATGGATGAGAATGTTGGAAGGGGTGACTTTGATCAAGACCCGCTGTGTTCATAAACTGCTTTATTAAAAGGCAGCTCCTTTGTAGAACTACTTGAAGATAATAAAAATACTTACAAAGAAAGTATTTGCAACTCATATAACTAGCAAGAGGTTACTATGATGATTTTTGTACATTTTTTATTGTAAAAATGCTGTACAGAGGGGTTACAGTTACATGAGCAAGGTAATGAGTACATTTCCTATCAAGCATTGTTGCTTCTCCTTTTTATTCCCCTACCATCCCTTCCCTCCCACCTCCACAACTACTACCCCCCCTTCAAAGTTGTAAAGTTTGTTTTCAACAAAGTGTCTTAAACATCTCAATGTTACAATGGGTCAACCTGTATCCCTATGATGATTATATAAACAAATCCTGCAATCTCCCGGCCACAAAAGACAAAAAGACAGATAATGATCTAGACAAATACACTTCAACTTGGATGGGCTGTGCTGTTTGTAGAAGTGTTTGAGGTTTGTTTCCTCTGACATACTAAATTCTGAAGGTAGGAAACTTACCTATATATATGCAGAGAGAGGAAGCAAGGGAGAAAGGGAAAAGAAGGGGAGAGGAAAGGAAGGTAGAGAAGGAGGGAGAAAGAAAGAGGTGAGACATTGACAATACATATCAGGCATCAGCAAGGCCACATTGAAGGGCTATGACTTAAACTTCCCTTCCTGAAGCATCACTTCAGTGGAAGTGGAAGGAGAAGTGGAAGCAGCCACTTGTGGTTTACAGGTTGTAAGTACCAAGGTGAAATTCCTGAGGTGGACCCTGTGAGCCTCCAGGTAAATCCATTTTATGAAGGGGAAGGAAAACTATTTTCCAGCTGAAGTGAAGGGTGTTACCAAATCATAGTGAAGATTTTCTATACCTAGGGGAATGTCTCAGAACTGGAAAAGTATCAGGTGCATGTGGTGCATGCTTGTAATCCTGACTACTCAGGAGACTGAGATCTGAGAATCACCATTTGAAGCCAGCCTGAGCAAGAAAGTCCCTGAGACTCAGTCAATCTCCAAAAAACCAGAATTGGATCTTTTGCTCAAGTGGTAGAATTCTGGCCTTGAGGAAAAAGGTAAAGCATAGTGCCCAAGTTCAAGCCCCAGGACTGGCACACACACACACACACACACACACACACACACACAAAGAAAGAGGTGAGGGAGGAAGGGAGGGGAGGCTAAAGGAGAAGAGGAGGAAGGAAGAGAGTGAGGGAGAAAGAGGGAAAGAGGAAAGGAAGGAAGGAAGAGAAAGAGGGAGGGAGGAGGTAGAGAAGGAGGGAGAAAGAGGTGAGGGAGGAAGGGAGAGGAGTCTAAAGGAGAAGTGGAGGAAGAAAGAGAGTGAGGGAGAAAAAGGGAAAGAGGAAAGGAAGGAAAAAAAGGGAAAGGAAAGAAGGAAAGGGAAAGGAAAGAAGGAAGGAAGGAAGGAAAAGAGGGAGGGAGGAAAAGGATAAAGAAAGGGAGATGGAAAAGGAAGAGATTGAGAGAGGAAGGAGATGGGGAGAGAAAGGAGGAGGGAGGGAAGACAAGACAATTGCTCTCTGAGCACTCACAAGGTGGGGTCATTGAGAGGAGGGTGATGGGTTTGGAACCTGCAGTTGCCTTCCAGCCACAGCTCTTACTTGTGCCTCTGCAGAGGAAGGAAGGAAGCCTCCGCTGCCCATTGATGAGCATTGTCTGCATCTGTGGGGGTGGCAGGACTGAGTCACTCTGGTGTTCAGCTAGCAGGTCCCAGGAAGGAACCTGCCCACAGCTTCTCAGGGAATGGAGCCCCTTACTTTTGCTTTCAGGGAGTGTCTTCAAAAAGTATGCTAATGAACCATCATGGTTAAAAGCAAATGTGGGAGATTCACCTTCCATTATTAATTATTCATGTCATATTTTTTTCAGAACAAAAAAATGAGCTCTGTTTTTCTAAAACAGGTTAAAATTTTGCCTGATGTTTTCCTATGAGGAGACCTCATTTGTCACTGAACCTTAGGCTCTGTCTTTTCTCAGTTCCTCTCTGTGACTAGTAAAAGTTTTCACCCCATGACAGTAATAAAATTTACAAATGAGATGGTTTTCACATGCTCTGTATTTAACTATGCCATACACTAAGTCTCATTCCTGCTGGTGCCAAGGGTCTCATATCTGTAATCTTAGCTACTTAGGAGGCTGAGATCTGAGGACTGTAGCTTAAAGCCAGCCAGAACAAGAAAGTCTGTAATACTCTTATCACCAATTAATCAGAGAGAGAGAGAGAGAGAGAGAGCCGCACTAGAAGTGGAGCTATGGTTCAAGTGGTAAATCACTAGGCCTGAGTGAAAAGGTAAGGGACAGTGGGCTCTGCTTTTAAGCCCCAGTACTAACCTCACCCCACCTCACAAAACAACAACAACAAAATTAAGTCATTCTTGTAGAAAACTAATGTACAAGATAAATTCTTTACTAAATAAAGAGAATGTAGGGAAGATGCACTGACCTTTCCCAGTCTGTCTGTAAATGTGATATTATTTATGGCACACAGATTTGTTCCCACAGTAGTAACTTTCTAACCTTGAAGATGTCTGTCCTAGAACTATTCTCTGTTTGGCTGACTTTGAAGAGAGAGTTGAAGGATGAGGGGCTTATCTTTACCTCATTGGGACCCTGCACCATATTTGTCAGGAAAGGATGGCAACAAATACATTATGGCATGGTTTCTGTTTGTAATTTATAATAAGTCAAACATCTGGAGTGGTTTATAATCAAAGTGATAGATTACTGGCATTTCCAGAATGGACAGAAGTAACAAAGAAAAAAGGAGACAGAAAGAGGGAAGGGGAAAGAAAGGGCAGATCTTAACGAAGAAAGAGGAAATTCAGATTAAATTTGAAACCAAAACCTTGACGATAAACATGAGAAATGAAAGTTGGGCATCGGTAGCTCATGCCTATAATCCTAGCTACTCAGGCTGAGGTCTGTGGATCACAGTTTTTGAAGCCATTCCAGGTAGAAATATCCATGAGACTCTTATTTCCAATTTCTCAGCAAAAAGTTGTGGAGCTGTGGCTCAAGTGGTAGAGCACTGGCCTTGAATGAGAAAGTTTAGTGAGGGCATGAATCCCTGAGCTCAAGCCTTAGTATAAATGAAAAACTTAAAATTACATTAAATTAGCTGGGCACTGGTGGTTCATACCTGAAATCCCAGCTATTCAGGAGGCTGAGATCTGAGGATCTCAGTTCAAAGACAGCCAAGATAGGAAAGCCCATGAGACTCTTACTTCCAATTAACAAACAGAAAACTAAGTGGTGTGGTGTTTGTAAGTGGTAGAGTGCTAGCCTTGACTAACAGAGCTCAGGGACAATGCCCAGGTCCTGAGTTCAAGCCCCATGATTGGAAAAAATTATTAAGTTAAGAATAAACATGGTTTTTGCTAATCAGTGCATCACTGTGAAGACAGAGACTTCTAAAACTCCCTACCATTCTGCTACCTGAATTTCCACCAGCCAGGTGGGTGGTTAGTGCTGGGAAAATCTGCTTTCCATTAGTTCCCATAGCACCCTTTCTCTGCTCCTTCCTGGCCTACTCATGTACTGGTTCAATGAGCACTTATTAAGCACTTATTATGACACACTGTGCAGGGTCTCAGTTGGAAAGTGGTACTGCTGCCACTGAGCATTCAGGGTTTGGACTGCTTCCTCCCCTTTGGTGTTCATCCTTCTTCTTCACATAGTCATCAAATGTCACATCCTCTGTCCCAGCAGGCTGCCTGTCCTTTCCTTCAGAGATCCCTCTCAGCCTTCACCTCAGAGCCCACAGGACACCAATTCCAGAGTCTTGCCCATGCCACTCTGATCTGTTGTTGCTTGGGAAACATTTTCAGAGCAGGAACTCTTGTGACAAAAATTGGGGAACTTAGATTGTCATCCTACTCTTTGAAGCAGGTTTCCTCTGGGAACTTAAAGTCTTTTCCTCTATCCACAGAAGGCAGCTGTAAGGATGGCTGATGGAGGACTGCAGGAGGGGATCCCTGGGCCATGTGCTCATGGGAGCTCAGGGGAGAGGAATGACAGCCATTTCTGGGTTACAAGATGAGAGCTAATGCCGCAGAGACCATGGGTCCTAAGATGGGTTTCATTCAGTATCATTCAGTGTTCTGGAGCAGAGCTGCAGTCATAGAGCTGTTATTCCTCATAGGGATCAAGATCATGTGTCTCTTTTTACAGAACACAGATTTCATTATTTTAAGCAACCTTACTCAGTGGACCTTAAACTATGAGAGTTCTGATGCTCAGAGTGAACAAAACCATCCCCAGAGTCTGGTGTTCAACCCAGAGTGGGTGGTGGTGGCTACCACTGGATCTCTCCATGTAAGACTTGCACATTGGCTGTATTTCTTCTGAGCACTACCAGCCCTTACCTCTCTGCCAGAGGCCTGATGGAGTGGTGAGGCCAATACTGAGGCCTTTGGTAGCCAGCACTACGCACCAGGCATTTTACATTTATTCCCTCTTTGATCTTCAAGACGTCCTCACGAAGGGGTGCTATGATCACCCTCAATTCACAGATAAGTAAACAGGTATGATGCAAACAGAATCTAGATCCTGATACGTTTGGGGGTAAATGGGTGGCACATTGAATTGAATTTTCCCCTTCTCAAAGAAGCTCTGTGAGAGAATTCATACTCTTACTTTGCTACTTTGAAAACCATCTTCCTATTTTGCCTTACTTTTTAAAACTTGTTTCAGAAATTAAGGCTTTTCCTCACTGTTTGGCATATGATGATCCCAAAGCAATATGAGCTAGAATTGTTGTGCTAGGTGTTCAGCTATTTCTAATGTTTTAGTATATTTTTAGTGATTATGGCTCATCATAATTAATTATGACATTTCTTCCTCGTGTCAGCACACTGTAAGCATGTTTCATCTTGCATCAGGTGGCAAGCGTATTTTAAGGAAGGCCCAGAGCCTTTTGTCTATTATCTGTTTTTCTTCTCCTGAGGACTGCGTTTACACGCCATTGTTGCTAAAACGGTCTGCGTCGCAGCTAGCCAAGAGGAATAAGTTCTGGTGTTCTCCAGTTCACAATAACCTGTTACATATTTGATGAAGAGCGAGGAGAAAGAAGAACTCAGAGCCTCCCAACATAAAGAAATGATGAGCTGCAAATGTCAATCCTCCCAGTTTGTTCCATACACACTGTGTGCCCTCCATGGAGAAAACATTCTTCACCCCACATCCAGCTACCAGCCAGCATTACATAGTCATGAAACCAGAAAATGTTAACCAAAACATGCCTCCATTGTCACTACCAAGGTTAGCCCTGTAAGATAACCCTTCTTATCCTGGAATAAGCATGAACCCCACACTTCAACACACAGATAAGACCAGGGCCTGCCTTCTTTGAGTATTGGGAAACTTAACAGCCCAAAGGTATCCCTGAAAGATAATCTGTGTCACCTGGGAGGGAAGGCAGAAGCCATTTAGGACATTCCAGTTAATTTATGGGTTCCAAGTCCATGGTTACTGTAGAAGAATTGATCTTCTATGAGATAAATGTGCCATGTGCTCTTTCTTGGTAGGTTGATTTGAAACTGTTTAGCCAGGTGAGATGTTAAGGTATACAAATGCGGGGTTTCTCTACTTCATGACTTGTTGACAGGGAAAAGGACTTTGTGAAATATATTTAGGTGATGTTCATGAAGTTTTGAGACTTCTCTGTGCTACACAAAACTGCTTTAAAAAATACTTGTTCCCTTATCATCCTTTGCATAAAATTCAGAAATAGCTGATCAACAATCATTTTTTTCAACTGCATGATGATTCAACAGCTCAAAAAAATGTCCTTATTTCAAATCTGCCTGAGGGGAAGTCTGGCTAAAATCAAGCCTTTGGGGAGACAAGTTCTATGACACTAAACAAATTCCGAAGCTCACTGTTGATCTTTTTTCCATATTGGGTCCCCTCTGTGTACTTTTTTCTAGGCTGTCTGGAACCAAGTGGCTGGATTTGCCCTCAGGGGTGTTCTGTGTGTGCCTGGTGCTGGGACCCGGGCCATCAGAGCTGACACAGGCTGATAGGAGCTGCAAGGAGCAGAGCCAGCCCAAGAGACTTGTTAACCAAGAATCACCACCACGGCTACTGCCTTGACCTTCATACCAGAAAATATCCCACAGTCCTAGGGGATCAAGCATGACCAACCTTAGAATGTACAACATACAGAACATTTCTCTTTTTCCTATGAGGCAAAAGCAGATTCTGTTTAATGGTATACATTAGTTGTCCAAAGGGCTTTTACTAGGATACTTGCATCAAGAGAAAATCGCTTAATTCTTCCTCAGAATGTAGAGCAATCCTTCTCTTTATCACATCCTCATTTCTAGCATCCCCAGATGTAGATGGAATGTGAAGTAAGAGCTTTTATTGGCTTCACACAAAGATCATCCTTTGGCCCATCTTATAGGATTCATATATGGAGACAACAGTAGGGTTTTCTAGACCAGAACATATGGTAGTGGGGTGGAATTTTTAAAAACCGAAGCTATCTGTAAAAAAGCTAAGTAATGTGGTACCTCAGCTTGGATTCTCTCCAAAGCACAGCCTAAGACAAGGATTCGAGTCCAGTTTATTTGGGAAGGGAACTCAGGGGACATTGGTAGAGGAGTAGGAAGCCAGGTAGGAAAGAAAGTCTGTAAAGTTCTTGGACACTAGGAGGCAGCATAGAGCACCCTCCAGAGTTATATCCCTGAGGGGAGACAGCTGAAGTGTTTATCATCAACCCACGGCTCTTTAGTTGGGGGCTACTCTCAGGAGTTTATCTTCCTTTCTGATACAGATAGATAGATAGATAGATAAATAGATAGATAGATAGATAGATAGATAGATAGATAGATAGATAGATAGATAGATAGATAGATAGATAGATAGATAGATAGATAGATAGGCAGGCATATCAGACGTTGCAGGTGTAGGGGTGAGGTGCAGAGAAATGGACAAGACAAAGCATGAAATGGGAGTTGTTGAGTAACTGATGAGACTGTGCTTTCAAAGGTGTTTTTCTTTCTCTCCCCTTACTCAGCCCAGTACATTTTGGGTGTAGCACACAGTCCCCCAATTACACCATGCCTGCCCCAAGTTCTAACGAAGATATTGCACAAATGAACAAATTGACTTTTACATGGGCTGAGGTGGCTCTTCATTGTCTTTGTACAGACTCATCTTTGTACAGTTCTTTCTTTATTTTGTGTACCTAAAGGATCAATGTGTGACTCATTTCAGCTTTTCAAGGCTCTCCAAGACCCTGGATGATCTGTGCCCTCTCATCCTGGAATAATGGTCTCTGTTACACTTTGACTCTCAGGTAAGGCCAGGCCCTGCCTACTTGGGGTCTTAGGAAATCTAATTTCCCTGGGTCAAGACAGATCCAAATTTCACATCAACATTCAGGACATGTTATTGAAGATGTTTAAGTCTAGAACACTTAGAAATGATCTTTGGTGGTTACACAAAGGCTTCATGGCAGCCTTTAATGTGTTCAGTACTGAGCATGCTCCAGCACCTGCCAATCAACTACAGCAACTGCCTTGCAACCTTTTACTGGGATCTCTGCTAATGGAAGTGGGCCGTACTCAAGGGCCAGATCCTTGCTAGGTTTTTTTTTGGAGGAAGTGTTGGAGACTCAACAAGTTCTAAACATGATTGGTGCAGACATATTTTGGTTGTTTAGCACAGATTTTATCTGAGTGACATTAAGCAGGGTAGGCTAGCCATAGTTTTCCACTTCCGGTGCCAGGAGAGGAGCTCCTCTTCACTGACTTGGGCTTTTGATGCCATCTAGGGGTATGGGTCTGTTTCCTCTGCCAATTAGAAAATCAAGTCAGAAAGTGTTTAAAGCAGTCAGAGAAAGTTTATTTGAAAACAAAAGTAGAGACTCTCCAAAGAGAGAGACTCCAAAGCTGTGAGTCCAGTTGAGTCCTCTGAGAGGGTGCTTATTATAGTAAGGAAACTTGTTCTCAATCCTCCTCCTTCGGGCTCTGTACTGATTGTGTATGTACCTCAGCATTTTTTTTAATTGATTGAGTAGAAACTCAGGGCATTATAGGAAGAAGAAGCATTACGATGGGCCACATGTTGTCTGCCATGTGTTATATTTGCCAATTTTATCTCTATCTTCCTAAATGAGGAGACTTAATTCTCCCCCCTTTTCTGGCCTAGGTTTGAAGCAACTGGCTTTGCACCCTAGGAACAATAGCTTTCATCAGTGTATGTTTAAAGCAATCTATGGAAGAAATTGTACGGCCTATGAGTAAATTAAAGGCAAGATAAGCCTCCGTTTTGAATCTGTGTCCTTTGCTCCCAGTTTCTCCTTTCCCCAACCCCTACAGTCATCTTGGAACTGCAGGAAGGATAAAATATATGAATAAACACATGTGACAAAAGGCAAACTGCCCCCTCAGACAGGCAATATCTTCTTCTTATCACCCTGGGACAAAAGGCAGAATGGCTCAAAGGTAGACAATAGCTGAAAACTCAGAACATACCACTGGCCAGGCAACAGGAACTTGATCGAGTCCCTCTAGTGATGGCAAAGATAGCAGATTTTAACAATGTTTTGAGAACCTTGAAATAAACAACTGAGATAATGATCAACTATCAACCTTGTCACAGCTGTAACTGGGACTATTTAGTCTTCATGCATACTTCTTGCCCCTTTACCTTGCTTATCAATTTAAGTTGCAGCTCAGGTCTGCACCCTGAAAATGGCTAAAGATGGGCTGAAGTGTTGTCTTCTCATGGCATACATGCCACATAATAAATCTCCTTTCACTCTCTTTCACCATGTCTCTTTGAGGAGAATAGATAGATGAGGCAGACAAGTTATATTATTTTAAATAAATAGCAAAAGAGCCAAAATAAAAGTTAAAACAAGGGAGCAAGTGAAAAAGCAGTTAAGCTCCTTCCCACTGTACCATTTTTTCAAATGCTAAGTTGCAAGGGCCAGGACACCTAAGGGATTGCTTAAATCTGCCCTCTCCTTCAAAATGGTAAAAAGCTACAGACTCTTACTGAATGGGTAAAGACAGAAAGTAGGAGCTTAGCTGGGAGCAGGAAGCCCTAAGCTCACAGACTGATCTTATGCTCTAGGTAGGCCCAAAAACAACTCCATATTTTAGAATAAGAAGCAGAACCCTCTCACCCACCCAGAACCATTGTCTAAGGATTAGGAGTTGCTAGATAATCCGACTACATGAAGTGACATATTCACTCAGCTCAGGAAGTATAAAAGCAACAGAGAAGAATCGCCATTTTGAATCTTGAATCCTCATTTCGTGCCTAGAGAGCAGGACATATTTGTCTCTCTTTTTTTGAGAGTCTGCTTGTTGTAAGATAGTCTGAAATATTTTTCATGAGTGGACCTCAGGAATCTGAGACTTTGTGTGGAACCTGGGGTGTGAAGGGAACCACTCATCCATCCTTCAGAGGCGATAGTTTTATTTGTTCCATACATGTGAGTGGCCAGACCGGAAATGTGTAATCCTAGAGTTTGGGCCTAGGATCTGAACATGCCACTCTCTCCTCACTCCACCCTACCCCCGCCCCCCACACACACATATACACACACATCTCCAACTTCTGTGCTAAGAGTGATGTGATTCTGAATTGTCACTCTTGAAACTCCACTTTTCTTTGTCCCCAATTTTAAAACCATAAATAATCTAAAATCGTAATAGTCTTAATTCAGCTCCCAGTTAAGGAAGAATAAAGCTCCTACCCTGCTCCATACCCAATGAGCAGTGGGTAAAAGACTGCCCTGGAGGAGAGTAGTCTGTCTGCCCCAGCTGAGCAAGGACTGAGGACAAAGAGGTGAGGAATGGGATGGGAGGGGGGGAAACACACATCCGAGGGAAGAAAATAGGAGCATAGGAGCCCCTCTTATCTCCACAAAAGAACATTGTTTATGGAGGGTGTTTTTTAAAAGATTTTAATATCTACCAGCTAAAGTACAATGATCTTTGAAGTTGAGATGTTACATGAGCAGTGACCATAATTAGATCAGCTCTGCCGTGCTTTTGTCTGATTTCAGTAAAGTTGGAGGGGAAATGGCAAACACGAAGGACAGATGAGTATATTTTGTAAATATGTAGAAGCAGAAGGAAGCCATGCACATCTGTGGACATGAGGTGCTGAGCCAGAGGGTGTTGTTTGCTTTCACAATAAGGAAGAGTTTACTCAACACGGGGAATGTTCTCATCAGCACGTTCCTCCCAAAATGTGCCTAAGCAGCATTTTCTCTGAAAGGGCACAGAAACCCCAGGATGGCATCATTAGGAAGGCCAGGGTATTGGAGCCAGTCCCTGTGGACTACCAGCCATAATTGGGGGAAATAATCCAAGTGGCACACATGGATACCTGAACAAATTACTCAGAAATTGACTGCCTTTAGTGCAAACTAATTTAATCTCCTCAGAATTTAGCCTTCTTAACAAAACTGCCCCCCCCCCCCCCCCCCCGTGGGAGGAGAGAAAATGAATTAAATAACAGTTTATAGCAGTTACACCAGCCTTCTCACCCCAGCGGGGAAAAAAAAGTCCACAGGAGAATCAGTAGATGTACAGGGTCCAATTTTTGCCTGTTTGGCAAAGGGTTTTATGTTTACACTGGTGTCAGTTCGACTCTACGGTGGTCACCATAGAGAAAACTGATGAGAGGCTGCAGGCCACCTTTGACAAGCTCCAGTGATCGGGAGGTGCTCTTTGCATCCCTCCAGACTTCTGGCAGCTTTAGGTCCCTTGAGGCCCTGTGTCTGTAGTCACATGAAGTGAGGGGACCCTGGTATGACCTGCAGAGTCCCTCCCAGGTAATACCTGCTTGTGTTTTCTGGATGAACATAAGGCTCCAAAACGAACACTGCCTTCTCATAGGTCCCAGAAATTGGTACCAAAGCCCAAAGCACAGAAGACTGTTCGCTGGCCGTGGGACCTGAGGGATAACTTAGGGCTTCCCCAAACTGAAGAAACTCAAGAAAGACAGTGGAAAAAACCACCACCGCCTGAAAAAGAAGTTAAAGATAGAAGCTGTGGGTCACTTTGAACTTGATGAAATCTAGTTAATGGAAGTTTTCTATGATCTATAATATATTATATAGTATCATCATAAATTTATCATCTGAATTGTTTTGAAGTGTACATTTCAGTAGTGTTAAATACATGCATATTGTTGTACAACAGATCTCCAGAACTTTCTCTTCATACACTTTCTATAAGTTCAACAAGTACAGTTTTTCTACTCCCTTCTGTACTTGGAAACTACTATTCTACTTCTTATTTTTCTGAATTTGACTACTCTAGCTGTGTATGCTGTGTAAGTGGAAATATATAGTGCTTATCTTTTCGTAAGTGGTTTATTTCTCTTAGTATAATGTCCTTAAGGTTTATTCATGTCAGACTGAACGTGTCAGAATGTCCTTTGTGTTTTAAGGATAAGCACTATTTCATGGTATACGTAGACCACAGTATGAAGATGCTTTCACCTGTCCATGGACATTTGGTTGTTTTTACCTCTGGGTGTATGTGTAGTACTACAGAGACATGGAACTGTCAATATCTCTTTGAGATACTGCTTTCAAAACTCTTGATGGACTGGAGGCATAGCTTAAGCCATAAGCCACAAGGAAACACTAAACTCTCCTACCAATAAAAACAAATAAGCAAACAAATAACCATCATATATATGTATATGTATATATATATATATATATATAGAGAGAGAGAGAGAGAGAGAGAGAGAGAGAGAGAGAAATGAACTTTTTGAATGCTATGATATGTCTATTTTTAGTTTGGAAGAATTATCACACATCTTATGACAGCAGCACAATTCTACCATAGTTCCACTCTCACCAGCATGCTACTTTCTCTTGCAAAATAGTACCTCTTATAGTGGGCAGGAAGTTATTTTAATATTTTTCTGATTATTTGTGCTGCTGATCGTATCTTCCTAATATATTTCTTGGTCATTTGTATGGAGAAATGTCTATTCAAATACTTTACCTATTTTTGATTAGTTTTTTTTTCCTTTTGTGGTTGATTTCTAGAAATCCTTTGTGGATTTTATGCATTAAACCATCTAATATTGGTTTTGAAATATCTTCTACTCTTCATATGCTTCTTTACTCTTCTCATATACTCTGTCATAAATGAATGTGTGTGTGTGTGTGTGTGTGTATGTGTGTGTGTGTGTGTGTGTGTGTTGTGTCTGAGAGAGAGAGAGACATAAAGACACACAGAGATAATGTAAGTATATGTTGCTAGGGATGGAATCCACAGCCTTCTTATATAGACCTTGATGTCTTGATACTCAGGATTGAACTCAGAGCCTTACATATGCTAGACAAACCACATCCCTAGTCTCTTTGATTTTATGAGATGTAGTTTTACATTATAGCTCCTACTGGCTCTGAATTCTCAATCCTCCTGCCATTTCAGGCTTGCCCCACCACATAGTGTTTAATTCTGTGTGTGTGTGTGTGTGTGTGTGTGTGTGTGTGTGTGTGTGTGTGTAGCTAGGGTTATAGGTGTGTTCCACTACAACTTGTTGGTGGAGATGGGTGTCTCACTAATTTTTAGCCGGGTCTTTGTCTCCAAAATAGCTGGGAATCCAAGTATGAACCACCATTCCTGGCTCAAACTTCTTCTTCTTTTTTTTTTTTTGCATGTGTATGTCAAATTTCCTCAGTATCACTTTTTGATGAGACTTTTTTCCTCCTGTAAATGATTATTTTCATATGTATGATTATACTTAGCTATATAACTGAGGATTTATTTCTATGATAAGTAATAAGGTATTGTTATTCCATTGAACTACATGTCTGTCTGTGTGTCATCACTATTCTGTTTTTGTTAGTATAGCTTTGTAATATCTTTTGAAAACTGAAAGTGTGATTCCTATTCCTTCAATTTTGCTCTTCGTTTTCAAACTTTTTGTGCTATTAAGGATTGCTCAAGATTCGATGTGAATTTTAGAATACAATCTTCTATTCCTGGAAAAAGAACCATTGATATTTTGAAAGGATTTTGTTGAGTCCATGGTAACTTTGAATAGTGTGAATATACCAACAGCATAAGATCCTACAGCCCATGAGAACAACATGTCTATGTCTTTCCATTTGTTTTGTTGTCTTTAATGTTTTTCAGCTATGGTTTGTGGTTTGTACTATACAAGTTTTTCATTGTTTTAGTTAAGTACATTCTGAAATATTTTATTTTTCTGGTAGAATTAATTCAAATTGTTTTATTAATTTTCTCTTTCTGGTGGTTGCTTGTATAGAGAAACATAACTAATTTTAGTATTAATTTTGTGTCTTACAAATATGTTGAAATGATCAATTTGTTCTGACAGTTGTGCATATATACTCAGTCCTTTCAATTTTCTACATATAAGACCATGCCATCTGTGATTAGAGATTATCTTATTTCTTCTTTAAGTATTTTTATGGCTTTCATTTCTTTCTCTTTCTGCATTATTACAGCTAGAAGTTCCAATTCTATGTTGAAAAGAAGCAATGAGTCTGGGTATCCTCAGCTTGCTATGGATCTCAGAGGGAATGTCAGTGTTTTACCATTAAGTCTGATGTTAGATGTGAGCTTTGTTATGTTGAGGTTGTTTCCCTATATTTCTAGTTTATTGTGAATTTTCATCATGAATGGATGGTGAATTGTGTTATATACTTTTTTTGTTGGTCAATTGGTTGTTCAGGCCTTTTATTATATTATTAACCATTTCCTGGTTGCTCTGTTTATTATTGAAAGTGAAATGTTGAAGTCTCCTACTATTATTTTACTTCTTTCTACTTCTCCCTCTCATTCTGTTAAAATTTCCTCTATATAATTAGGGGTGCTGAACCTTGCTAGAATGATGTGAAAGAAATGGTAATCCTGAAACTAAGGTGTTTATTTCTTTCAATACATAGAAAATATCCTGACAAAATATCATTTTTAGGATTCCTTCATTTTACAAATTATAATAAGGCAACTATGGCATAGAAATAAATATTTGAAATTTAAAAAATAATAATTATGGGTATTGAAGTTTTTGCATAAGTATTTATAATTTTTATATCTTCTTTGTGAATTTAGTCTATTACTATACAGTATCTTTCTTTGTCTTCTGAGAGTTTTTTACTTAAACTCCATTTTTGCTGATATTAAAATAACCACTTTGATTCTTTTCTATCCTTATACTCTTATCATATGTGTCTGTAGATATACAATGATTCTCATGGATAGCGTTTAGCTGAAGCCTGAGCTTTCATCCATTCATCAATACTATTCCTTTTGATGACTGGAGAAGTCAGTTGGTTACAGATTACAAGAAAATCCTGGGTAAAGCTATTCAATTTATCATTGTTTCCTATATTTCTTTTGTTGTTGTTTTGTTTTTTATTGTGAAAATACTGTACAGAAGGGTTACAATTACATGGGCAAGATAATGAGCACATTTCTTATCAAGCATTGTATCCTCCTCCTTTTTTCCCCTTCCCATCCCATTCTCCCCACACCTGCTACCTAACCCTCCTCCCCCCACCACCAAAGTTTTAAAGTTCGTTTTTGACATAACGACTTGTACGTCTCATTGTTTCAATGGATCCACCTGTATCCCTATTTAAACGATTTGTTCTCTTGTAGCTTTTTGTTCCTCCTTTACTGTTGTACTAATGTCCTATAAATTTATGATTTTTGTACTTTTAAAAAAAAATTTTTATTGTGAAAATACCCTACAGAGGGGTTACAATTACATGAGCATGGTAATGAGTACATTTCTTATCAAACATTGTTGCCTCCTCCTTTGTTTCTATTGGTAATAAACTCCTATTAATTTTGTTCATCTGGGAAAAGTTTATGTTATTTTTCAATCTTGGAGGACAACTTTTCCAGACACAATACTGTTTGATTTTTAGTAAAGTTTTTCTTTTAGGATTTTGTGTGTATCATTTCACTCCCTTCTGGGCCTATAATGTTTTAACAGGGGAGTTGGCCGATAATCATACATGTAATAAGCTGAGTTCATATTTTCATTTGACCTCAGCTAGTTTGGTTACAATATATGTTGGAGTCATTTGCTTTGGGTTTATCCCAGAAGAAGTTCTTTGAGCTTCTTGAATTTGTAGGCTTAATTTCCGTCTTTCCTTTTCTCTTTTCCTTTTTACTTTTCTTGTTCTTTCTTCCCTTCTGCTCACTCACTCTCTTTGTTTTCTTTATGTTATTATAGATCAAAGCCCAGACCTTGTACATATGTGCTATTACTGAGCTATAATCTCAGCCTTGAAAGTTGATTTCTTTCATCAGATTTGGAAAATCTGGGGCTACTATTTCTCCAAATAAGTTCTCTGACCCTTCTTTCTCTTTTTGAGAGAGAATATTTTTGTAAGGTAGTCATTGGCCCATTTTCTAAGCTATAGAATTTGGTAGATCCTTTCTTAGAAGTTCAGTCTCTTTGTTTATATTATTTTATCATTGAATTGTTCTCTCATTCCGTTTGTCTACCTATGTTCTTTTTCTGAACTTAATCAAATACCTTTATGACAGTTATTTTAAATTATTTTTCAAGAAGGTGATATATCACTACCTTCAGGTCAGTTTGTAGTTTTATTTTGTTACGTTGGCTGTGTTTCTCTGTTTCATTATATGCCTTATAAACTGTCATTTAGATTTAGGCATTTAGGAGAAAACACCAGCAAAAAAGAAACAACAAACCTCATATAATCTTTGTACTGGCTTTGTGCTAGGGAAAAGACCATCATCAACCAGCCCAATTAGACACAGCTTCTAGCACCATTCAAGCCTCTGATGATCTTCCTCCTCCTAGTGTTCACCTTGGGAACTACAGTTCTAAGGTGTGGTTTGCCTCTGTGGTTTATCCCTTTCAGGGTTTCTAAACTCTAGCACTGGTCCCATTGCTATTCCAAATAAGAAACTGACACCAATTCCTAGTGTGAGTGTCAAGGAGAGGAGGTACAAGGAACCCCAGAATGTTTCATGCATGGTCTGCTCTTACGTTTCTACCCCAAGGTAGAAACTTCAGTATGGAGGACATATTGTGCAAGAATGGGCAGACAAAATGTGGCAGCTTCTCTTGTTTGCTGGAGGACCTTCTCTTGTTTGCTGGAGGACCTTCTTGGTTTACCCTGGCCCAGATGCTATAGCTTCTCAACCAAGCTCTAGTGTTCTCACAAAGGTATTCGAGTCTCTACAGCAGTTGAGTTTTTGTCTCTGTTGGGGGTGGGGGGGGAGGGCCAGGAGTTTCATAGTTTGCTATCTTGCTGATGCCATGCTTAAAAAAACTCTTCTAGGGGCTGGGAAGATAGCTCAGTGGTAGAGTGCTTGCCTTGCATGCCTAAGGCCCTGGGTTCGATTCCTGAGCACCACATAAGCAAAAAGAAAAAAGCCGGAAGTGGTGCTGTGGCTCTAGTGGTAGAGCGCTAGCCTTGAGCTGAAGAGCTGAGGGATAGAGCCCAGGCCCAGAGTTCAGGCCCCACGACCGGACCCCCCCAGAAAATCTTCTAACTATGGTAGGATCTCCTCATCAAAACTGGCTTCAAGTGGAAGATAAGAACAGGGTGGGGGCTGGAGGAATCAGTGAGGCCAGGAAAGATTTTATTTTGACCTAAAACAAAATAATTGCATGTTTATAGTTGTAGAATATTCAGTTGAGAAAGAACTGTGGTACAGATTATATGGTAAGGAAAGGTTTTCCTGAAACAACTCTTCATCGTGACAGGCCGTGCCATTTATTCTGTTGGTTCCTATGCTTTTCCAGTCCATTCTCTTCCAACCCACTCTGTGCTGGTCAGGCCATAGTAAATTGATTTCACAACTTGAGGTTGGGAAAAAGCACTGAACCCTACTGTGTTTTCTAATTGAAGTCCCTTCCTCTAACTTAGAATTGTTTCTCTGGCAGTGTGCTCTGTGGGGAAGGCTTTGTTCAGAGAATCAAAGTGGGGAAGTTCATAGGCACTAAAAAACTGAAGAAGATTTTGTTTTCTGCACTGACTGTGCTGACAGTCTGACACTCAAGAGTCTAAGGGTCACTCAAACAAGACCTTTCAGTTAGTCCAAAGCCATCCATATATACAAGCCCAAATACATCTAAAGGAACAAAAGAAAACAAAGGATGAAATATTCATCCTCCTAAAAGCAGTATTTGTTTTTGGAGACTTAATACTTAGTCTCTTTGGCATTTGAAACATTAAGTTGATATTTGGTAGCTGGATGAAGCTTATTTTTCAAATGAATGCTCTTTTCTTGATTTTGTGTGTGTGGAAATATTGATTCGTCCTGACAGTTAAACAATAAAGAATAATGCACACATTAATGACAGATATATTAATAATTAATACTGATATCATAATATTTAGAGCATATCCTACTCATCTGCATATACATGCAGTCCAACTAAATTAGTTCATAATTAAAACTTTGCTTATATATTGGAGGCATTCAAAAATGCATTGACTGAATGAAGAAACAAACAAGTAAATAAATACACGTAGCATGTCTAACTTTCCTTGGTACAAAGGTTTGACTTAACTTACTCAGCTTAGGTTCTCCCTTCTTATTCTCCCCAAGCCTATTCAGGGAAAGGAATATTTACCAATCTAAAATGGGCTGTGATGTGAATATATATTATCCACATTGCCATGAACTTTAAAAAAGAAGGCGTTTTTGGAATGATAATGCCTCTTGGCTACCTTTTTGCTTGGAGCCAGATCATCCAGTGAGGTTGCCTGGTGATGAGGAATGCGCATGAATTCCAACTTAGAGAGGAAAAAAAAATAACTCCTATCTAAACAGTTTAATTTGGAAATGCAAAGATGTCAAACTTGAGTAAATTGGGTTATTCAAATTTGTATCATCACTGTCATCTTTGGTGTTGTTTCTTAAGTGACATCAAGATGGCATAGTAGAAGAACAGAGATGTAAGCACACACAGAAGAGGCAAAAAAAGTTGTACTTCCTGTGAGATGGTAGAGATGCTAAAGACTCATGGGATGGGAACTGGACTTCCTTACTGAAAGAGCTGGTGCACCCACCATTGATTGGTGAACGCTTCTGCCAGTTATCAAAGAACAACATGTTACATAGTCCTGCTCAGGGTCACTGGAGACAAAAGCTGTGCACTTCTGATATGACTGGCTGGAATGGGATGTCCAGACTATAGCTATAGGGTCAAGTCAAGCAGAAGAACCAAAGTATGCATGATCAATGCACTAATGAAATTCAGTAAGGAACAACCTTTCATCAGATGAGCTAAGTTGGGAGACATGGACCATGGTTAAAATGGTCCAAAAGCTGGGTGCCAGTGGCTCACACCTGTAATCCTAGCTACTCAGGAGGCTGAGATGTATGGATCACAGTTCAAAGCCAGCCTGGGCAGGAAAGTCCATGAGATTAACTACCAAAAAGCCACAAATGGAGCTGTAACACAAGTGGCAGAGCACCTGTCTTGAGTGAAAAATCTCAAGGTCAAGGCTCAGGACCAGCATTTTTTAAAAAGACCAAAAATAGAGTACTGTACAATATGGATATTTTGAGAGGGAGACCCTATCATTTACATTATTTTTATTAATCATATTGTTATAAGTATTCCATATTTGGTTATTATTATTTTAAATCTCTTATTGTGTCTAATTTATAAGTTAAACTTTTCATTAAACTTTATCATATGATTCCAGGCATCCACTGGGAGTTTCTTGTGCACCCCAAAACTGATCTCCAACCATTTACCTAGCTGGAGAACAATACTATAGATCAGGACTCTGCACTCTGTCCAAGTCTAGGATACATCTCAATCACATACACTTGATCCCCCAAAATGTTCATTTCATATACATAATAATATACTTTTAGTATAAGTATTCCCAAAGATTCCATTGGATGAAAGAAGTATTTGTTGACTCTCTAAAAGCAAATGTAACTGGCCATCTTAACTTTCCTTTGGCAATCTCAGAGCTGAGTTTTTACTTTCAGCCACAGGACCACTCCCCAGCAGTAGGACTATTGACTCTTCCTATATTATTGTAAAATACAGATTATAAAGTTGTTCACATTGACCACTGACCATGATGCTTGGAGAAGAAGATAGAACAACTAATACTTCTAACCCAGAAATATTTGGAGGTTTGAGACAGTCCCTCTCAACTTTAGTCTTTCCCTGTGAGAGACGGTTTTGAGCCTTCCTCAGAAACATATTTTACATGGAAGATAGTCTGTTTACTTGTGACTGTTCTGATAGCCTCAGTCTGCATGAAAGGTGTAGTTCATGTGTTTCTAGGTGGTAGGTCACTATGTGGGGCCTAAACATTCTACCAATAGACCGTTGTCATTGATCCGTTATCATTTTGCAACAGCTTTTTAAAAATATCTCCTGGGAATGAGGATCCCATCTTCAGGATAAATAATTACATTACACAGAATGGCCAGCAAGCCTACAGCTACTGCCACTTGTGGTCTTAGGATTCATTCTCTCTACAATGCACTATGGTCAATGGTGACACTTGGCTCCTAAAGAATGACTTAATATGGCCCAGCCTCCATGGTTCACACCTGTAATCTTAGCTTCTCAGGAAGCAGAGAATGAATGGAAAGATCACAGTTCAAGGTCATCCTGGGCAAAAAATGAGCAAGACCCCCATCTCAGCCAATGATACTACATGGTGTTTCACGGTTTTGATCCAAGCCGTGGAGGAGGCAGCGTTGGAAAGATTGTAGTGTGAGGCCAACCCTGGGCAAAAATGGTACCTGAAAATTAATGAAAGTAAAAATGCCTATAGTGTAGCTCAAGTAGTAGAGCCTACCAAGAGACCCTGAGTTCAAATCCCAGTACTGCCAAAATAAAGACTACCAGACAGAGAAAACGTCTAGAAAGAAGACTAATTGTATCTGATGTGGAGTTCATTTAACAAATAAACTACCTCACTTTCCATTCCCAGGAGCTTTTGCAGAGGCGTGAGAAAAATGGGACAATCAATATCACTGAAGGGGGAAAAAAAGGATATACATGAATTTAGACAAGCCTACTGTCTCATTAATCTGTCTGCTGCATCAGGAGAAGGGAGAAATAACTCCTTCCCATTGATTTTAGAATGAGTAGAATTGAGAACAAAGTTGATCATGAAATTGTATATGAGAGAGAGAGAGAGAGAGAGGAGAGAAACAGGGGGAAATTACAGGATATAAGACTAAAAACAGATGACTGGCAAGGCCTGCAAGTCACCGCACAATGCAGGCAAGCAAGTGGGCACAACGCCAGATGAAGAAATTAGAGACTTGATGTGTGGATGTCACATCCAAGGGGAAAGATCATTGCAGTTTAAGATTGCTCCTCCATGAATCTGACAGTGATTGCAATAGACTGACAGAGGCCGGGGGGGGGGGGGGGGGGGGGCGTGCTCAGAATCAGTGGCAGACCACAAGCTGTGTCCCTAGCATTTACACTAGTCCTCTGTCTCTGAGTCAGGGTCCATATAAACTTGAGAGAAATTTTCATTGTATGTATTTCTCTTTTCAACTTCTCCTTTTTGTATTCTTGTTAAATCTTCATATCACCAAGAAAGCACTCCTTAATGTGTTCCCCAGTTCCTGTGCACTGACACACAAATTCTATCTGGGGTCATGTCAGAATGAAGTGGTCCATCTGTCATGGATGTCCCTCACAGCTTCCACATGTGCCCATCTAAGGGCCATTTGCCTTCTTTCCCATTGGCAGTGGCCACTGAAAACACCCCAATGTTTTGAATTGTCAATGCTACTAGTCTAAAACAGACTTTTATCAATTAAGTATAACTCAAAGAATAACACTGACTCCACTAAGGGACATCTTTTCTGTCCATTCTAAAGCATTTTGAACAATCATAGATTGTTACTATTCTTACTACTAGTACTACTACTATTTGGGCTACGATTGCATTTCCTTTCTAAGGAAGGAACTATCAGGGACTGGTCCATAAGAGACTCATTGAGTGTCTCACATCTATGAATACTCTTTCATTCTGCAGTCTTAAAAGTCTCTAGCATGGTTGTTTTATGCACGACACTTTCTTCCTCTTTTACTATCAGTCTAACCTCTTGGGAAGGGAGGCAACAGAAAAGAAGCCCAAGTCCACTAGTTGGTTCAGAAAAAGGTGTCAATGGTGCTAGTGGCTCACGCCTGTAATCCTAGCTACTCAGGAGGCTGAGATCTGAGGACCTTGGTTCAAAGTCAGCCTGGGCAGCAAAGTCTGTGAGATTCTTATCTCCAATAAACCACTAGAAAACCAGAAGTGGCACTGTGGCTTAAGAGGTAGAGCATTCACCTTGAGCTAAAGAGATGAAGGACAGTGCCCAGGCTCAGAGTTCAAGCCCCATGACCTACCCCCCCCCCAAATAAAAAGAGAAAGAGAGAGACAGAGAGAGACAGAGAGAGAGACAGAGAGAGAGAGAGAGAAGGTGTCAATAAAACTGAGCATAAAAACAGAAACAGCCAGGCGCTGGTGGCTCATGCCTATAATCTAACTACTTAGGAGGCTGAGATCTGAGGATTACAGTTCAAAGCAAGCTTGGGCAGGAAAGTCTGTGAGACTCATCTCCAATTAACCGCCAAAAAGCTGAAAGTGGAGCTGAGGCTCAAGTGGTAGAGTGCTAGACTTGAGTGTAAAAGATCAGGGACATCAGCACTCAGGCCCTGAGTTCAAGTCCTACAACTTACAAAATAAAAGTAGAAACAATGTAGACCACAACATGAGGGCTGATTGCTGATTTGTATAAGATGCCCTTCTTACTCACAGGGCCCAGGTGCTCTACCCACGAGGGGCAGCCAGATATGCCTTCCCTTCCTACTTGCTTTGGCAGGCAGTAGAAGGAACAGAGCATGACAGGTTCAAGAAGGGAGGCCATAGGAAATTGAAAAGAATCATCAATAACTCATGCATCAGAGCAGGCTAATCATTACCGCGCCAACAGTAACAATGGTGGCCATCATTTATCCACCATGGATAAATAAAGAGTCATCAGTGTAATTGGCAGCGTTATCTGGGAAAAAATTGAGCCTTGGAATTAAATGAACATTCCCAAAGTTATATATAGCTTCATTCAACTTCTGGTCTCTATGGTTTCAGTCCAAGCCAGGGGTATAGACAGAATGATTCCAACTTAAAATATCGTTCCTGCCATTTCTCCA
Source organism: Dipodomys spectabilis (assembly GCF_019054845.1). NCBI lineage: Eukaryota > Metazoa > Chordata > Mammalia > Rodentia > Heteromyidae > Dipodomys > Dipodomys spectabilis. The sequence goes on from NW_024870912.1 coordinate 2,406,904, forward strand.
ATATTATTTATTTATGTTTAATTTTTTGTGCTGATCCTGGAGCTTGAACTCAGGTCCTGGGCACTGTCCCTGAGCTGTTTTGCTCAAGGCTAGCACTCTATCACTTGAGCCAGAGCTCCACTTCCAGCTTTTCTGGTGATTAATTGAATACAAGTCTCATGGACTCTCCTGCCCAGGCTGGTTTCAAACCACAATTTTCAGATTTCAGCCTCTGAAGTAGCTAGGATTAGAGGCATGAGCCATCAGCACTAGGATCCTCCAATATTTCCTGTATACCATTCTCTGTACTGCTAAATAGTCCTCAGTGCATCTTCTCTTAATGAATATATTGAAAACATTCTTAGTTTCTGTCAGTCACTGTCTCTTGTCTTCACTTTGGGCCCCACTCCATTCTATTTTCACTGCCACATGTGGTTTGTCATTGACTGAAATGTCCTCAGATGAGGCAAGACTATTTAAAAAGAGTAGTTTTCTGGGTGAAGCTGGAAATTTTATCTTCATGAAATACTAACATTGACCAAGATAACACCATCTAAACACTATCGAGCCATTTCAGTGAGGACCTCAGGGACACACAATCACTGTATAGGAAACTTGAATTGCCTTCGAATTCTACACCTCTTCATGAAGGAAACTTGATGGACGTTTTTCCAACTCACACAATAATCCAAGTAACTTACTACAACATACCACCAGCAATAACAAAATGTACAGTTAAACTATGAATATAAAGTAAATAATGAATCAAGCACTATCAAAAATGCAAAACTACCAATGACCAATGACAGAAGAAGGAATATAATACAGTATTATCCAGAAATAAGGAAGGAAATTATGTTGTTTTCAGGATAAAACTGGAGACCATAAGGTTAAGCCAAATAAGATAAGCTCAGAAAGACAAATCTTGCATGTTTTTCCTCAATGTAAAGTCTAGACGTACAAAAAAAATTAAGACTATAATGTGATTTTAAAAGGGAGCCATTTGGCGTGAAGAGCTAGGAGGTGAGGAAAAGGGAGTGGTAATAGGATGAATATTGTGAAAGTAATATTACGTGTATGTATAAAAACGGAAAATAAAACTCACCAAAAACTCTTTTAAACAGCAAGGGAAAGGTTACTCAAGTGGGTGAGTTTGATCCAAGCACATTATATACATGCTGTTAATGTCACAACGAAGCCTCTTTGAACAATTAATTTATGCTAATAAAAATTTTAAAATAAAAGCAAAAATAAAACTTATCACTTAATGAGAGCTAAAGAAAGAGAACAAGACTTCTTATGTATATGGGACTATGTGTGACAAAGTGCTATCTCCACAGAAGAGGTAGAAGAGGGGAGGGGAAGGAGGAGAAGGGGGGGTAGGAGGAGGGAAGGGAAGGAGAGGCAAAGGAAGAGCTGAGGAGAGCAGTCAGTTTCCAACATTTTTCTAGCATTTGCTAGAAGCCTAAACATTTTATGGACATTAACTCCATCATCACACTCTCTAGGTGGCAATTGCTCCACTGCTCCTGAGCTGTCCCAGGCTTCCAGTGAACCACTGGACTATTAGGAATGTCTCACAGATGGCTAATTTCTTCATTTTAAAAGATCTAAGATGGTTACAGTGGACAAAACTCCACGGATGGCACAACCTCACATTGTTTATTGAACATCTCTCCTCTTCCTGTGCACACTAGGAGTTGGGAGTGTTGCTTTCATGACTATTTTTCTTTGTATAATTGGTGAATGCTAGCACTTAAAACTATTTTTAATTAAAACGCTGAAAAAGTTACTCTGGACCCTTGAATTGGTTTATCCTCCAATTCTTAGTATGTTTGCTATTTTCTGAGAGCTCATTGCTAAACTGATTACTGCTTAGCTCCGGAGGAAGCATCTCCAGTCAACTGAAGCACAAGGAAAACTTTCCAGAAGATGCACATAGCATCTGCCCTTTTAGGTTTTCCAAGCACTCATCAAATAAGCTAAATCACCCAAAGCTAAACCATTGATCAGTAAAGGTCATGAGGAAATATCTTGTGAATGTGTTTTTTTTAGTGATGGTGATAATAGTTTCTTTGTTTGATTGGTTGATTGAGTTTTATTTTGTTTCTGCAGTGCTAGGGATGGAACCCAGGGTCTTGAATGCTAGGCTAATCCTCTGTTATTGAACTATCATCTCCATGACATTGAGATAAACTTTAGGAACTGTGGAAATCATTCTGGTCCTTATTGTTTTAATTTTCCAATCAAAGATTCAGATTTGTGCCAACCTTCCCTAATAAGAATGTCTTGCTTCTCCAAGAAGGGTTTGGATCTGTTTCAGGCATAAGCCAAGGAAGCAGTGGATCTTCACCAAGACCAGAACAACTGTGTCCCTGGTCCTGGTGTGACTGCCTTCCCCGCTGCTGCAGCCACCTCCGCTGCCCTGGAGCCAAGGTGCCCAAGACCCTCTCTAAAGGGATACACATCTTCCATCTTCCTTCCTTCTTTCCTTCCTTCCTTCCTCCCTTCTTCTCTTTCTTCCTTTCTTTCTTTCTTTCTTCCTTTCTTTTTCTTTCTTTCCTTCTTCCTTTTTTTGCCCATTGTGGTGCCTGAACTCTGGTCCTGGGCGCTGTCCCTCAGCTCTTCATCTCAAGGCTAGCACTCTACCACTTGAGACACAGTGCCACTTCCAGCTTTTTCTGCTTATGTGGTGCTGAGGGCCTCATGCATGCAAGATAAGCACTCTACTACTAAGCCACCTTCCTATCTTCTCTTCTATCTTTCTTGTTCCAAATCACTGAGATTTTTTAGGCTGTGTAGTGAGTTTGGATTTTCAATGCCTTGCTCTGATCCAGATACTACAAACTTAGAGCAAGTGGAGGAATACATTGTGACCATATTTCCTTGTGCTTGAGACAAGTAGCACTAGCTACAACTGGGCTGTAATAAGGATTCTCCTTTCAAAGAGCTAGGATGTTAGTATCCCCTGGGCAGTGTCACCTGGCACACTTATGATTAGTGCAATTAAAAGATTTCATTAACTTTTTTTCCTTTTGAGCACTAAGTAGGTTGAATTCCAGTGAAATGAATTTTGGAGATATGCTTCCATTTAACTTATTTTTTCCTTATAAAATTCTCTGTTTACACTGTGTAATTAAATCCCCCTGGATTATGAGATTTCCATGCTCCTCTTCTTGACAAGATATACAGGAATAACAGGGGAAAGACTTCATTGGTCACCAAAATTTTTCTTTGTGTGCAGTACTGAGGCTTGAACTCAGGGTCCCTTGTGTTTTTCATCTGCTGTTTTGCTCAAGGCTGGTGTTCTACCACTTGAGACTAGCTCTACTTCCTTTTTTGCTGGCTAATTGGAGACCAGAGTCAGATTTGTCTGACTTTGCTGGCTTCAAACCATGATTATCAGATCTCAGCCTCTTAAATAGTTAAAATTACAGGCATAGCCATAGACACCAAGCTAAAAAAAAAAACTCATTATTAACTCCAAAGTAACATTGCCATTTTTATGGCTCCTTAATAGGTATTTAAGGTTGATATCCATTTACCCAAGAGAACATTTTGATATTAGAAGTTCCAAGTGTGGTGGTACATGCCTATAATTCCAACACTCAGGAAGCTGAGATAAGAGGATCATGAATTTGTGGCCAGCTTGGATTACAGAGAAAGACCTTGGTTTTCTGATACTGACATAAAACTAGTGAATGTATGTAGCATCTTAATTCTGCACTATTGCAATTTCCCACTATCTAGGATGGTCTGATTTGTGTCTAGTTCCATGTCCCGTCTCTTTATATCCCCTCCTTTCTATATTCCAAATAATGAAATTGGTCTGTCTAGAGACAGATTCAAATATATTTGAACCTATTTCATGGCTTGCCAGACAATAACTATCACTCCACTGAAATACACAAAGCACAATGTCTAACAACTTTTCTTTTGATGAACATGATTATGATTTCTCTTACCCCAACTTTGAATTTATGAATCATCTCATTGTTACCAAAGAAGCAAGAGATGAGGGAGAGCTTATCTATCTTGGAGAGGAACATATGTAAATGAGGGTATGAATGACTTTTTAATTTCATGAAGAGGATGTACACTGCAATCAGGAATTTGCATCGTAAATATTATAATTAAAGCAGAGACAATCCCTGGTAGTCATGAGAAAGACTGGGAAAACCTTTTCAAAGAATGCTTTTTATGCTCCTAAACAACCTATGGGGAAATTTAATCTGATTATTCAGGTCAATCCTTAGAGCCTAGAGAATTAGTAAAGCTTAAACCTAGCCCATCCCTTTCCCTGGTCCTTTACCTGAAGAACAAGAACAGTAGAAATGTTCTACTGCATACATAATTACTTAGGTCAGTGGACTTTTCACAGCAAATCTTAATTTCATTTTCACATCTTAATGGCCATGTCCAGCCTGATAGAAATGATGTGTCATCCTAATACTTTATGCAAAACTGGTATTAACATCACCACTAGATGGCAGTGAACGGGCATAAAAATGTGAGTCTGGACAGAAGACCTTCACTCAAAAGGGGCAAGAGATGGGTTCCTCACAGATGCACACTTTCCTTGCTCTTAGCTCTGAAGGCTACTAGACCCTGAAGGCTACTGCCCATCACCAAGGGGGTGGGTTCATGGGGCTGCAGAAGAGGAACTCTGACTGAGGAGCAAGATCTACAGGTCAATGAAATTCTAGAAGTAGAGCTATGGCTCAAATGAGGGAGGACCAGCCTTGATCAAACAGGTTGAGAGCGTAGGGCCCAGAGTTCAAGCCCCAGTACTGGCCCCAAAACAACAGCAGCAGCAGCAGCAGCAGCAGCAGCAGCAGCAGCAGTAGTAATACTTCACCTACTCCAGGGGTCCTATAAGAATCAAGTGCCCTATGAATATCACTTTGTCTACAGAGTGTCTTGATAAATGACCAGTACACATTTTTCAAATGGTTCAGGATTTTTGCAGTTTTTTTTTCAAAGAGACAGCCTGGGTTGTTTGTACTCATTGCAGACTGTGCAACAGTCTATACTTACATTTCCATGTCTGTGCCAAAATAAGTTCATACTAAATGGAATGAGTAACATATCAAAAAAAATCAGTTCTGGTCAGGTTTTTGCCACCCAAATAATGAGGGGGAAAAAAGTCTTGGTTTTGAGGGCTCAGGAGGTTTGGGAATGGAAGAAAAGGGACAGAGGGTCTCAACCTCCCTATCCATTTGTGCATGGTCCCCCAAGCCCTCTGCAGAGTGGATTATGCAAATGCCACGAGAGATACAGGACCTGAGGGGGTTTGCTCACTTCATCCTTTTCTGTAATCCTGGTCAATCCGTATACTGACTACTTTCACCGTCAGATTTTGTTTTTCAGAACATGCACCTGGCAAAATGACTGCATGAAAAGGCAGGAGGAAAATAGGTAATTTTCTGTACCCAAACATGAGAACTCTTGACAAAGAAAAAGGATTATGTAAGAGTAGACATGAGTAGCTCAAAATTAGGATGTTGGCTAATTTGCCAAGTAGCACAACATTTAAATTTTTTCCTTTCTGGCCAATTTTATCTTACAAGGATTGCTGGAGGCACAATGGCATATTCTAGAAAGAATAATCACTCAAAGATATCAAAGCCTTGTTTGTGAGAAGCTGTTTTGAGTATATCATATGCAAATTTCTCCTTAATATGTCTTTGGCAAAGTATTTTCTATCATTTGGCTCATGATTGTCTACGTTCTTCTAGATTGTCAACCTCCAGGAAAGAAGCCAGCTTTGCTACTATTTTGCTTTCCTTATAATCTCCAGGAAGCATGTAACTTGTACAAGACTGTGTTTGAAGATGTTAGATAAATGCTGCACTTCTTAGTTTCTACAGAGGAGAGAACTACAGGGTTGTTCACATAGCCCCTGAGGAAGACAGGCACAATGGGGAGTTATATGAACACTTTCAGAAAATAAGTATGTCATATATAACTCAAGGAAAGAAACTGATCTTAAATATTTGAAAGAGCTGGAAGCAGTTTCTCAATAAGCAAGTCTGTGTAAATGTCATCTAAAAGAGGCAGGCTTCCATATTTTGTACACTTAAGATCTAAAGTAAAAGCCCATGTAGATAACATAGCATAAATGAAGAACAATTTTAGCTGTGAGTTTTTTTATTTGTTTTTTGTGAGTGAGTGTGCTGGTCCTGGGGTTTGAACTTAGGACCTGGGCACTGTCCCTTAGATTTTTTTTGCTCAAGGCTGGTGCTCTACCACTTGAGCCATAGCCCCACTTCCAGCTTGTTGCCAGTTCAATAGAGGAAAGAGTTTCATGGCTATAAACTATAATCCTCAGATCTCAGTCTACTGAGTAGCTAGAATTACAGATGTGAGCCACTTCACTGTGTTTGTTTTAATCAAATCAAAATTATTACCCTATGGGCAACTATGCCCATGGTCTATGTTATTTCTTTTTTTAAAAAATCAGGCCATATTGTTACAGAGACTAGCACAGTCAATAAAGGTCAATCAATGAGCCAGTTTGTAAAATGGATGTAACAGCAAATGGACCAGGACCCTTCCATGAAGAAAAAGATCTCTGCTGTCTCCAAGAATCCAGAGAATAAAGCCCAGATCCTTAGCAGGGCAATCATAACAGTTTACAATTACCCAGCTTCATAGTCTGGTTTGGAAGTCACCCCGGGATATCTACTCATTGTCCTTGAATGTTCTTAGATCATATCTCTAAGCCTTTCCTTTGTCTTGGATGCATTTTTGTGCATCTCTCATCTCACTGCTAGTCACATTTTACTCACTCTTCAAGACCCAGCACAAACAAATGGCACCTCACGGAGAGGAGGCTATCACAATGCATTCTTTGTATAAAAGCATCTCAAGTGTTCTGTATTTTGTATCTGCTCAGTAGAGAGCCATGGTGGTCTGAAGGGAAGAAAAGCTCCTTCTTTCTTTGTGTGTAATGTATGGCACATGTCTCTTCTTTCTTATAACTGGATAAGTTAATCTTGCTAGGAGAATTATTTAAGTATATGGAATAACTATTAAAGAAAGGTTAGTTTGCTAACGCTAACCTTTTTTGTAATACGTTTGTATCTTAGTGATAGACAGCATACTGGAGAATTCATGGGCATTAAGTAAGTGTTAGCTCTTATTGATGAAAGGTGGAATCCATCACGGCCCTGGCTGGCAGAAAATCTGTGGTGAATGTCTAAAGTGAGGCATGTTCAATAATAGATGTTTAAATAGACCCTACCTCTACCATTCTCTTCTCCTACTCCTCATTTACATAGAGGAGGACAGAGACAGAGGAAACAGCTCGTGGTGGCACAGTAGGAGAATCTTGGCCCTTTATTCAGTATCCAAACGCCAGTCTAGTGTGTTTCCCATAGCTGTGCCTTCTATAGTATAAAGACAGAGACTCGGGTGCTGAAGGCTCACACCTGTAATTCAAGCTACCCAGGAAGCCAAGATCTGAGGATCATGGTTCAAAGCCAGCCTGGGCAGAAAGTCCATGAGACTTTTATCTCCAGTTAACCAGCAAAAATCTTGGAAGAAGAGGGATGGCTCAAGTAATAGAGCCTAGCCCTGAGTGAAAAAGGCAGGCAAGAGTGTGAGGCTCTGATTTCAAGTCTCAATTCCAACACAAAAACAGACAAACAAGTAAGAAAGACAGACAGAGAGAGAGAGAGAAGGAAAGGAAGAAATAAAGGAAAGGAAAGGAGGAAGGAAGGAAGAAGAAAAAGAAAGAAAGAAAGAGAAAGAAAGAAAGAAAGAAAGAAAGAAAGAAAGAAAGAAAGAAAGAAAGAAAGAAAGAAAGAAAGAAAGAAAGAAAGAAAGAAAGAAAGAAAGGAAAGAAAGAAAGAAAGGAAGGAAGGAAGGAAGGAAGGAAGGAAGGAAGGAAGGAAGGAAGGAAGGAAGGAAGGAAGGAAGGAAAATAGAGACAGACAGACAGAAAGAAAGAAAGAAGAAAGAAAAGAAAAGAAAAGAAAGAAAGAGGCACAGAGGGCCGTTCCATTTTGACATACCTGCATCCCTTTATGACATCACTGAATGTTTTTCCAAATGACCATATATAATGTATGGCATATGTCTCTTCTTTCTGAAAACAGGGTAAGCTAATCTCGCTAGGGGAATTACTTAGGCATATGGAATAACTATTGAAGAAAGCCTAGTTTGTTAAAGCTCCATAAGCATGGGAGGTTTTAGTTAATATGCTTGGTGCAATCCTAACAACCATTTTTGAGAGTTGGACAGACTTATGGAGGACAAGCGAATCAATGACTTTCTTGTATCTACAGAAATGTAATCGTTTCCCTTGACTCTAAAAATACATTCATTTTCAAATTCTTTTGTGTTTTCCCTCATCAATTTCAAAGGAAACCATATGAGTAAATGTATCTGTTTTTTAAAAATGACTGACTGTAAAATAAAACACAAGCTGTCACATTTTTCATGCATTTGAGTGACTAGGTTAAGTTTCCAGAATGAACTTGGCTCCAGTATAGATTATAGATCTTATTTAGGCATGTCTGACTTGGTAAAAATCCAACTTCATAGTTTGTCATCATTTTTGGCACACTCAATTCTCTAGTTACTTTGCAAGAATTTCTCTAAATGACTTTTGCAAAAAGTCAGCCAACAAACACACAGTGAACACAAACAAAAGCTCCATTGTCTTGCCTAGATGGATAAATTTTGTCTACCAGATGGTTTATCACTCTTCAAACGACTATCATGAAAACCCATAATATTTTCCTACAGCTATTCTAGGGTGTTTGGTCTTTTATCTAATGACTGGGAGATTCTTTTATGGAATGCTTTATTTATAATGTACTTGTTTCACATTTACCTTTTTTAATGATAGAAAAATGCAAGTATGATCAAAAGTAGAGAGGCCTACCTTTATTAATTACCTATTTGTGGTAAATGTTTCCTCTGTACATGTTTCCTCCACGCATTCCCCACTTCCAAATTTTTTTGGGGGGAAGCGGGAATTAGGGACAACTCAGGACCACGTGCTTACTAGACAGTGCTCTACCACTGGAGCCACTCCTCCAGCCGTCTGAATTATGTTTAAACAAATTTCAAAATCATATCATGTCAAAAATCATCATCTCATTCTGTATAGGATGAGCACTGATGGCTCACGCCTGTACTGAGATCTGAGGCTCACTGTTCAGAGCCAGCCCAGGCAGGGAAGTCTGTGAGGCTCTTATCTCCAATGAACCACCAAAAAGCTGAAAGTGGAGCTGTGGTTCAAATGGTATAGCACTAGTCTTGAGCTTAAACGATCAGGGATAGCACCCAGGCCACAAGTTCAAGCCCCATGGCTGGCAAAAAAGAAAAAGAATTCCATACAGATGGCATCAGTTACTTCGAATGAGATAATGTCTGGCTTACTCTATAGGACATTATACATTGATGATCATTACCTGGACCCATCTAGTTTGCACAATGATGGTGTTCTATCATTCCATCTTCCTTTGTCACATGGGACCATTCTACAGTGTCCACAATAGATAGGAATGAGAGCAAACAGAAAGGCCCCTAGTACTTGAGTGTCCATATCATTGAGTTAAGCCTTGGAATTCAAACCACACCCAACCACAATATTTCATTGTTTTGAAACCATCTTCTGCTAGCAATGACAACATCACCTAGTATTTATCGAGCTTTTTTTCTATTACTTTTATCAATGATTATATTGGCTCTTTATAAAAACCGTAATCTTTTGAGAAATTATTCCTTTTCTTCTTTCCTTTCTTTCTTTCCCTTTCTTTCTTTCCCTTTCTTTCTTTCTTCCTTTCTTTCTTCCTTCCTTCCTTCCTTCCCTCCTTCCTTCCCTCCTTCCTTCCTTCTTTTCTTTCTTTCTTTCTTTTTCTTTTTTGTTAATCATGGGGCTTGAACTCAGGGCCTGGGCACTGTCCCTGAGCTTTTGTGTTCAAGACTAGTTTTCTACCACTTTGAGTCACAGATCTACTTTGGATTTTCAGGTGGTTTATTAGAGATAAGTCTCACAGACTTCCCTGCTTGGGGTGCTTCAAACCATGATCCTCGGATCTCAGCCTCCTGAGTAGCTAGGATTACAGGTGTAAACCACCAGCACCTGGCAAGTATGATTCTTTGTGACCCGTGGCAGGTGGCTGTGCAGTCCCGCTGGGGGTGCTGCAGGAACGTAGGGAATGCTCTAAATCCCACTTACAGCCTTTTCTTTCCCATGTCCAACGGTGTGTGTGTGTGTGTGTGTGTGTGTGTGTGTGTGTGTGTGTGTGTGTGTGTGTGCATGCGCACCCGTGCGCACCAGTAGTGGATCTTGAACTCAGAGCTTGGGCACTGTCCCTAAGCTTTTTGCACAAAGCTAGAGCTCTACTACTGAGCCACACATCTACTTCTGGCTTTTTTTTTTTTTGGTGGTGGTGATGGTGGTTAATTGAAGATAAACGTGTCATAAACTTTCTGGCCCAGGTTTGCTTTGAACTGTGATCCTCAGATATCAGCCTCCTACGTAGCTACATTTATAAACTTGAGCCACCGTCTCCCAGCTCTTATCATTTCATATGCAGCAATTTTGATTTGCTGTCTATTCACCGGTCATCACAATAAAGCGCCTGTATTCAAGAGGCTGATGAGCACTCTGGACCCTTGCACGGAGGTGGTAACAGTGGCTTCCTTCAGAAGCTATGCTGCCTTGGAAGCTCTTCTGTACATCTGAAGGAGCCAATGTTACTGGAATACTGTGAGTTCAAAGGCAGCAAAGGCAGGGATCATTCTAACGCTGACATGCTTTGCGTGTCTTTAAGCAAATAAGTGAACTTCAAGGAGGTTCATTTATCAGTTAGGAAACAGAAAACCTGAGCTGTGCATCTTGCTGGATGGGAAATAGGATTGGAATAGGATAATAAATGTGCACATTGGGAGATGCTCTGTACAGTGAACCATTACCTAAGGGTGTTAGTAGGAGTACTTCAGTACCTAACAACAGTTTGAACAACATCGGCAGGATGCTTACTATGTGCCAGGCATAGTCCTAATCCTTTTACCCATATTAATTCAGGTCGTCTTCATGGCAGCATACTATTTCTATTAGTTAAAAGTTAATGTACTAGACAGTTTGATAGCAAGTAACTTGGCTAAAGTTCTTTCACTAATAAGTGGCAGAATCAGGCTTGAATCCAGGGGTGGGAGACTTCTGCCTGAATACTGAACTACTTACTTGACCACACTCTAATTAAGGCCGAAGTCAGAATCAGTACACCCGAGCATTTAGAGAAGTTCCTAAGACAGGAAAGAGTTTTATGAATTAAATGCTTACTATATTTGAGAACGGTCAGAGGGAAAAATCCCTTCAAAACAACATTTCACAGAAACAACTACTGCAAACAATGAGCAACTTGTCACTCAGAAGCCATTGCCTCAGTCAACACATACATGCAACATGTATGTGTGTGTAGGTGTGTATGGATACGTATGTATCCATTGATAGGTCACCAAAAAGAGATTTCCAATGTTGAATTGAAATCTCTTTGTACAACTACTTAAATAAATAAATTTTGTTCAGGTGCTGGTGGCTCTAACCTGTAATCCTAGCTATTCAGGAGGCTGAGATCTGAGGAGCCAGCTGGGGCAGGAAAGTCTGTTGAGGCCCTTATCTCCAATTAACTACTCAAAAAGAAGAAAAAGAAAAGAAATCCCAGAAAGTAGAGCTGTGAATCAAGTGGCAGAGCATTAGCCTTAAGCAAAAAATGTTCAGAGACAGTGCCCGGAACCTGAGTTCAAGCCCCAGGACCAGCATAAAAAAATTAATAAAGGAAAAGTGAGATTGCCAGATCCCTAGCAGGGATGATGGATGGTTGTTCAGCCACAGGAAGGGAGACTGGGGCCAGCAGAGACCAGTAGCCCAGCTGTGAGGGTGCTCTGGCCTCTGCGCTACGTATCCCCTATCCCTGCCACCATGGGAGCAAGTCCAACCTGCTGGGCAGAGATAACTGCACACTTAGGCTTTGATTGTAGACCCCAGCCTTGGCTTCCACCAATTGAAAGGCATGATTTTCCTACTGTGGAATGTGGACACTGTGGGGCTTTTCCTCTGATTGATTGATCGGTCAGATTGGTCTGGCTTACATGTGCGCATAATTGAATGTGAACCACTCGGGAAACATTCTGAGAGCCCAGCCACTAATGGTGTCTTTTAGACCAGAGACCAAATCATCAAGAGGAGATGCTGTGTATCGAAAGAGGTGCTTCTTCTCCTGTCTCTTCTCTCCTAGGAAGAGTTCTCTGTTAGATACCTTTTTTTTTTTTTTTTTTGAGTGCTGCTCTGTGATGCTATCCAAAATTAATGTTTCTAAGGAGTTGTAGTACCAGATGCCAGAAGAGCCAGGCTCATTTTTGCAACTGGATGAAGCCGGCTAATGAGAAACAGGCCTAGGTCACTTTCTAGCCATTTCTTAGCAGGGCCAGGAGGAAAAGCCTGCTCAGGCTTCTGGATCCCACACTCCATGTGGCAAAGGCTAGATTATGCCTGGCTTTGTGGTGGTCAGGAAAGGCCTTCAAGTCTGCATAAAAATATTTTGTTGGCTTACAAGTTCCTGTCGCTGTTGTGTGTCTCTGTGTTACGAGGAATGGATTTTTTTTTAGATTCATCTGTTTGATTATGAAGATGGAATGACTGACAAATTCAGATAGGGACAAGACAGCCTTAGTGATGCTTTACTCTGCCAGGTGCTCAAATGCAGCCTGGTTCAACTTCCATGCGGCCTCTGCAACCCGGCTGCTAGCGGGACATGCTTTCCTGAGTGTGGCAGGAAAATCCACGGACTTCATTGGCTTCCAGCCTGTGAGCCTCTCAGTAGGTTTCAGAACATCGGGGACTGAACAAAGACGTTTCAGAATACGGTCTCTGACCAGAAAGCCCTTGCACAGCGGGAGCGAAAAGGTTCTCTAGTCCCACTTCAGAGATTCCCCAGGATTCAGGAAGTCTAGAAACTGCTCCCATTTTGCTTTCAAGTGTAAGCTCCAGATAAAACAACAAAAACTTGCACCACAAAAGAGCAGGATGTGGCATACTTAGTGGACTCATGGCCTACAGCCCTGGTGAAATGCCATCATTTAGCAGGTCTGCTATTGCCCACTGTGTCTGCTTTCTTGAATTAATGCATTATACCCTCCCACCCCTCACACACCTGTATCCATGGTTACCTCTTCTGCAGTTTCAGTTACCTTTAATCAACCATAGTAGAAAATACTGAGTGGAATGCTTGCGTTAGCCGTACATATGCAAAAATTGAACTGATACAGAGAGGATTAGCATGGCCCTTGAGTAAGGATGGCATGCACATTAATGAACAGTTTCATATTATAAAGAAAAGATATGGAAAAGTTTCTAAATAAAAAAGTTATTTATGTAATTTATATCATTATTATAATAATTATTATTATTATTTATTATTCTTTTGCCGATACTGGAGTTTGAACTTTCGGCCTTATGGTTGCTTGGCTAGCATTCGACCACTTGAGTCATGGCTCCTGTCCTGCTTCTTGCTGATTAAACAGACATAAAATCTCACAAACTTTTCTGCCCATATTGGCCTTGAGTTGCCACTCTCCTGGTGTCAGCCTCCTGAGTAAAAAGAATTACAGATGTGACCCACCAGCACGTGGCTCAATTTGTATGCTTTAAACTGCACATTTTTCTGAATAGTGTGATGAGATCTGTGCTGTCCCATTCTGTTGTACTAATCATGTGACTCATTCTTCTGTCCAGTGTATTCATGTTACCCAGTCACTTACCGGCTGTCTCAGTCAGCAAATCAAACACTGTGGTATCCCAGTGCTTGTGTTCAAGTAACCCTTACTGCATTAATAATGGCCACAACTCCAGCAATTCAGATATGCCAGAGAAAGTTATAGTGTACTTTCTTTACGTGAAAAGGCAAAATTTCTTGGGGGGGATTACATATATATATAGATAGATAGATAGGTATGCTAAAGTTGCTTATGATCTACAATAAATGATATCTTGGGAAAGAAAGAGAGATCATGATTGTATAACTTTCTTACAGATTTTATTGTTATACCTGTTCTATTTTAGAATGATGGTTGTCAATCTCTTATTGCATCTACCTTGTAAATTAAAATTTCCACACATATTACGCATGTATGTATAAAAATCATAATATATATAGTGGGCTGGGAAGGTGGCTCAGTGGTAGAGTGCTTGCTTTGCATGCATGAGGCCCTGGGTTCAATTCCTCAGCACCACATAAGCAAAAAAACTGGAAGTGGTGCTGTGGCTCCAGTGGTAGAGCGCTAGCCTTGAGTTGAAGAGTTTAGGGACAGTGCGCAGGCCCTGAGTTCAGACCCCACAACTGACAAAAGAAAAAAAAAAAAAAAGAAAGAAAAGCTTAAAAAAAATCATAGTATATATAGTCCATAGTTTGGGGAGTCCTCTGAGAGGGGGGTCTTAGAATATACCCCTGGTAAGTCATGGGAACTACTGAACTCAGAGATAAACTAGACCGTTTGAAGATGAATGAATTTGCATGCACATGTTATGATACACCGCTTCTTCTGGTTCAGCATGTATCCCTACTTTTTTTTTCTGTCGCACATATCTAACAGGAAGTGTGCAGTGAGCAGAGCCAGATGGGAAAGTGTGTCAAATGATAATGCCCTGATGTGATGGGAAGAAGCAGGGATAAGCAGAACTGGAGTTTTACTGTTGCACCAACATGACACAAGATTACCTATCCTGACAAGATTCAAGCATTGTGTTTTTCTAAATCCTCTGTCATTTGTGCAAAAACAAGAGGAAAATATGACATCTAACCTTTCTTCCTGTGAAAACAATCACTGTCCTCCACACGGTGCCAACAACAATGCTTTTATCCCTATTTATTGTGGGAGCCAAAGCTACAGCTTGGGGAAATCGCTGCCCAGTTGAAGCATGTGTTATATACATTGTTCTGTGTGAGAAACTCTGGTATGTGCATGTGCATCACAGTGGGCGTGTGTTATATGGGCCCATGCATGTGTGTAGCCATGTGTTGTATGTGCATTATTTTACACTATTCAGGAATATAAGAAGACATCACAACTATTTTATAGAGAATGAGCTCTTATTTTGATTCCCCAAACTTGGCAGAATTTTGTGTGTTTTTTCTTTCTTTGTGCATTAAGAAATTAACTTGCCATTTTTAAAATGTTCATTAGAAAGATGGGCTCTTTTAATACATGTCCTTAAAGAACTTTCTCCACGTGAATCGTGTATATGTAATTCTCTGAAAAGGAGATTTGCTTAAGTTGTGATTTTTTTTTCCACAGACCATTCTTAGTTTATCTGTCAAAAACAAGTAGAAAGGGGAATGGCTGGGGGTAAGAGGTTGGGAGAGAGTAGCTGTGAGGGATGCTGCCCTTCCCTTCTCCCCATAGAGCGTGGAATGAAAGACTAAGGCACACAGAAATCTACCAGAACTGTGGCTTGTTGTCTGCGGCTGTTGATGACATTTTATGGCGAGGATTTCCAATGGAACATTTTCTTGCTATCACAGGGGAACAGGCCACTCAGGGTGGTTTCTGAGTTCTGTGGCTAAAACCTCTATCTTCTGTTACCAGAAGCAGAAACACAAATGCAGCCCGACATGCACTGGGTTGAAAACTTAATGGAAGGAAATAAATACCCAGAAACACACACACACACACATACAAGCGAGACTGAGGGATCTGAATAACATTGGTAGATTATATCCATGTTAATTTCTTGGTTGTATTGTTTTTATTTTTTGTTGTTGTTTGTTTTGATATAGTTTGCTTTGATGATGTTGTTTTGTTTTTATGCTGGTCCTGGGGCTTGAACTCAGGACTTGGTGCAGCCCCTGAGCTCAAGACTAATACTCTACCACTTGAAGCACAGCTCTGCTTCTGGCTTTTTAATTGGGGGGGGGGGGGGTGTGGTTAATTGGAGATAAGAGTCACACAAACTTTCCTGCTTGGGCTGCCTTCAAACCACAGTCCTAAGATTTCAGCCTCCTAAGTAGCTAGGATTACAGGCTTGAGCACATGTACCCAGCTTTATTATGCTATAGTTTTATAAGATAAGAATATTTGGGAAGAAACTGGGCAAAAATATAGGCATGTCATGTGCCTTTGACCAATGCCAGGCAGAATGTCTGTGAGACCCTTATCTCCAATTAACCAGCAAAAAAAAATAAGCCAAAAGTTAAACTGTGGCTCAATGTTAGAAAGCCAGCCTGGAGCAAAAAAGCCTAGAGAGAGTACAAAGCCTCAAGTTCAAAACCAGCACCAGCATACACCCAGACCCACCCACACATACACACACACAAATCCACAGCAGATTTAAATTATTTCTTACAATTGCATTTAAATCTATAATTATCTCATGGTTAAAAACATGATTGTTTTTAAAAATTTAGAAAATGAGAATAAAACTGTCTACTGCATTGTTTTAAGACGTAACTGTTACATTTTAAAAAATAATCTAATTAAAAGATGAAGTGGCTTTTATAACTTGAAAATAAATTACTAGTGTATTATCATAGCAAATAAAATATGAAAGAAAACAGATAGAGTAATGTAGCATGTTTCAATCTGTAAGTGCTGAGCCTATGTTACATTATAATGAGAAATATGAAGACTTTTTGTGTGTGCAAGTGATGTTAAATTTACATTTTACCATAATTAGCAGCATTCAGGTAGACCTAAAACCTTAATAATTTTGGTTGGAATAAAATAATGGCATTAGATAAACCCATTATCCTGTTTTTTCTGTCATGTGAGCCATTATCATCCTATTTTTAGGCTTCTTATTCTTGCTAGGGTTACAGGTATGTGACAGTGCATCCAGCATTCCTCTGTGGATATAGAGTCTCGGATTTTTCTGCCCCAGCTTGCCTGGAATTTCAATTCTCCTGTTCTCAGCCATGTACATACATTGGGATGGCAGATGCATGCCACCTTGTCTAGCTATGATTTAAAAATAGTTTTTGAGGGCTGGGAAGGTGGCTCAGTGGTAGAGCGCTTGCCTTGCATGCCTGAGGCCCTGGGTTCGATTCCTCAGCACTACACAAGCAAAAAGAAAAAAGTCGGAAGTGGCACTGTGGCTCAAGTGATAGAGTGCTAGCCTTGAGCTGAAGAGCTGAGGGACAGTGCCTAGGCCCAGGGTTCAGGCCCCACAACCGGACCCCCCCCTCCCCCGCCGCCAAAAAAATAGTTTTTGAGCTTTTTTTTTTTTTTGTCTAGACTAGCTTCAAATGACAATACTCCTATTCTCAGCCTCCCAAGTACCTAGGATTTACAGATGTGATTTATGGGGATCCAGCCCAGAAGTTACATTTTAAACTCTTTTATTTTGAGATGGTTGCATATTTCCTCTATATTATTATATAAAGAATATATAAAATATTATGTAAAATTAAGAAATAATAGAGAAATGTCTTATGTAGCCTTCTCAATGTTATCCACAGGAGAAACATCTTGTGTAGTTATAGCATAATATTATAACCAAGAAACAATCCATTGACTTAATTCATGGCAAAGGATACCTTTTATGGCAAATAAAACTATGGTTTTAAAGTTATTGAATAAACACTTGGCCACTGCCAGGTTACTTTCCAAGAAGCACACTGTAGCAATTGAAAATGACTTCCAATGTTGCAGGTGCAGAGGGCTCTTTTCCCCTCTCCCTTCTCTCTCTTTTGTTAGTTCTTTTCTTTTTCTTTTCCTTTGTGTGTGAACACAGGCCACCATGATAACGAGGAATAAACTGCTTTCGATATTTTCTGACACACACTTAGGTCAGTATAAAGCTGTGAGATGAATTGTTTGTCGCAAAAAATATATCAGAGACGAGACTTGGAATATATCAGAGACCAGACTTTATAGAAATGGAATAATTAAATTTCCTCTGGAAGCTATTTCACTTCCTAACAGCCTGTCAAAATCCCAGAGATTTCAATCCTTGTGCTGTAAGGTTCACCGAAAGGAAACCTCCATGTGGTTGTTCCGGCAGAGGAGAGTTCATCCTAAGAACCAAGCCTGCACAGGATGGAGGTGTGCAGAGCAAATCAGGGTAAGACTGAGTGAGGTATGTGCAGGGAGAGGGTGCGGGGGGAGGGGAGGAGGCGTGGCCACGGCAGATGTGATCTCATTGGCTGGGGACCATTCAGGGTCCGAAGGAGGCGTGGCAAGGCGGTTCTGGGCATGACCTCAGAAGAGGAGGAAATGATTTCAGTATCCCAGTCACCTGGGTTAAGCAGGTGCTGGGCGGAGACTTCTAGGGAAGGGGCCAGGTGTGCATGGAGGAGCCATTCTTCCCTGATGGATTTAAAGTGTACGACACAGCCAAATTATACAGAGTGCCTGAACTCGAGTCTTGGCCTTGATGTGTGATTTGTAACGTTTCGAGTCAGTGATGTTGGAGGAGAAGATGCTTCTTTATAAAGTGTCTTTCTTAAGAGAACCCCATGGAGCCCAAGGCTTGGTAGGACTCCACCCAAGTCCAATTGAACTTGGAACTGCCTGTGAGACTTCATTTAAAATGTTTTAATAATATTCATTTTATTGTAAATACACTGCAGAGAGGGGTTGCAGTTGCATGAGTAAGGTATGGAGCATTGTTGCCTGCTCCTTGTTTTTCCCCTACCATCCCTTTTCTCCCCAACTCCTCCCTCCCCTCCCCACCAACGTTGTGAAGTTCGTTTTCCACATAGTGTCTTGTACATCTCATTGTTACAATGGGTCAACCTGTGTCCTTATTTCAGCATACGTTTTTCCACTTTGGGGAGGAGAAGTAACAAAATGCCTGTGATCTAGAAGAGATGCCCTGATCCCGCTTGAAAAAGATCTCAGGGAGCTGGGCGCCGGTGACTCACGCCTCTTATGCTAGCTACTCAGGAGGCTGAGATCAGAGGATCACAGTTCAAAGCCAGCCCAGGCAGGAAAGTCCCTGAGACTCTTATCTCCAAAAAAAACACTCAGAAAACTGGAAGTGGAGCTGTAGCTCAAGTGGTAGGACGCTAGCCTTGAGCTGAAGAGCTGAGGGACAGCGCCCAGGCCCAGAGTTCAAGCCCCCCCCCCCCCCACACACACACACACAAAGATCTCAGGGAAGATCTCAGGGAAGATGTCTGGGTCAAATTTGGAGTCTAGCAAAAGAATGAGCCCATGGTTGATGGCTGAAACAAGCTAAGTGAGGAATTAAGCCCAGCTTGCTTCTGTGAGCCAAATGCAACAGGCAGCTTTGGTAGTCTGACAAAAGAGAAATCAAATTAGAATGTGCCACAGACTGAATTCAAGAACAGAGAAGCCAAGAAAGTGTTCATTATCTGTGTAGAGTAAGAAGCAAAGAAACAGTAAAATAAATTATTGGGGGAAGATATCCTGCCATGTGGTCATTTTTTTTCTTCTTTATTTTCTTTAGTTTCCTCTTTGGCTTGCTTTGCTCTTTGTTTTTTCAAGATGAGTCCTAGAGCAGTCGTTCCATACCTTGAGTATGCATTGGGACCACAGAGGGAGAATGTTAAAATTCTCGTTCCCAGGAACCTCTTCATAATGACCAAATCACAACCTCTGCAGGTAGGGCCTGGACATCTGTATTTTTTTAAATCTGCACAGGGAGTGGCAGTGTACAGGCAAATTTGGGAACCAGTGTATTGAACAGAGGAGAAGGAAATCTCAGAGAACAGAAGAGATGAACTACCACTGGCGAAGACAAACCAAAAATAAAATATTGGTTTCCGTGTGTGTGTGTGTGTGTGTGTGTGTGTGTGTGTGTGTGTGTGTGTGTGTGTAAGAGAGAGAGAGAGAGACAGGGAGAGAGAGGCGGAGGGAGAGTATCCTGGGGCTTGAACTCAGGGCCTGGGCACTGTCCCTGAGCTTTTCTGCTCAAGGCTAGTGCTCTACTACTTGAGTCACAGCTCCACTTCCTGATGTTATTTTCTTTTTGGAGTAGTTTATTGGAATCTCATAGACTTACCTGTCCAGGCTGGCTCTGAGCCATGATGCTCAGAACTCAGCTAGGATTATAGGTGTGAGCCACCAGTGTCCATCAAGAAAATCTTTTTTTTTTCTAGTTCTGATACCACTTGGGGAAAATATCCGCTTAACTGATCTGTGTCCAGGAGACTGGACACTAAATCAGTAAAAATATTTGCCAGGAACCTGTTTGCCCTGTGAGCCATTTTATGTCACTTATCTCCACATAGTCCAGGACGACCATATGCTGTCCATACTCACAGCTGCGCCTAAGGAACTGGCCTAAAATCCCATTCTCCCAGCGACAAGAACCAGTATTTAAATTCTGACTTAAAATCATGCTCTCAATTACTGCAGATTATTCTCCCTAAATAGATGTCATGGCTAGTTGAAAATTCTTCACAGTTCTCATTTCTATATGACATTTTGCTCATGGACACATTGGCTGACTTTGTTTCTGAGTATGATTTTCAAGGACAGGAACATGTGAACATCTTGGACAACAGAGATAGTGACTCTTTCTAGAGCCAAAAGTAGACATGCTTAGTGCCTGGTACAAAAGATTCTAGTTCCCTGCCCTCATGCTTCCTCTGCTATGACTGCAGCTATCATTACACATTGTACTGTTAAAGGGGGCCAAGTTAAATGCTGATGTTCTGGCTACTGTATTGAGAGAAGTAAACTGCCCTTGGTCTCTCTCCTAGGAGTCTTCTATCTGTTCCCATCAGAGAAACTGTGTGACTCAAGTTTTCTGAATTTTTTGTTTGTTTTGGTAAAGGCATCAAGTTTAACTGCTGCTTCTGTGCAAACTTTCTTTTTACCTAGTGTCACTCCTGAGAGTTACCCCAACATATTTCCAGCCCATAATCAACAAACACATCTGAGAGGGAAAACAATCAAAGACAGACTTGAACTCAAGGCCAGGAGGTTTTCCCTCAGCCTTTTCTGTTCAAGGCTGGCACTCTACCGCTTGAGCCATCCTTCCACTTCTAGCTTTTTGCTGGTTATTTGAAGATAAGAGTCTCATGGAGTTTTTCTGCCCAAGCCAGCTTCAACTCTCAATTCTGAGATCTCAGGCTTCTGAATAGCTAGGATTACAGGAGTGAGCTACCAACACCAAGCTCAAAGACATGTTTCTTATCACTAGTTACATGAAAGTAAAGATTATACATAAAATGTACTCCCAAAGACTTTAAGTCGTAATGTTTCTATATCTACAAGTTGAAGTAAGCTATCCAAATTATGACCTGTGAATTCAACAAAATGTCATTAATCAAAACTTTGATAATTATCTTGAATAAATTGTATTTTAAATATTACTTTACTATTACATATGGGTTTACTGTTATTATTAAGGTATTTTAAAGAACGGCTACAATATCATAAGGCTGGTAATGATTAGAGTTCCTTCTGGACAATGTCACTCCTTCCTTCACTTTAAATTGTACTTTTAAATGTTACAGCTTTGATATTTTTACAGTATGTTTACTGATTTGCTTTTTGGGGGCCCATTGTTGTAAAATTAAGTAAAAATCAATAGAAATAATCATTAGCTTAGCACAGAGTGCTGATGGAAATTTTAATATAATTGAATTTGCTTTCCCTTGAGATATAAACACAGTGGGAATTTTATAGATCAAGTAAATGGAACACTGGAAACATACTAACTTCTTTTCCTATTGGGGGAGAGGGGTAAAAAAAGACCATAAACTTAGCTAGAATGCAAAAGTTAGGATTGTGCAGCTTCCCAAGAACACATTTGAAGAGGGAAAGAAATAATAAACATAATAGTTCCTTCATCTGATTTTTTTTTTGAGGCTCAGTTACCTCTCCTCAGTCATGGTCTGAAAATATTAAGTAGAAGCCTCCAGAAATAGCAATTCATAACTTTGAAATTTTGCACATGATTCTTAGTGTGATAGAATCTCATGTCATCTAACTCTGTCCCACTCAGAAGATGAACCATTTACATGTCCTATGTATCTGCGATGCTACCTGCCTGCTAGTCTCCTGGATCATCCAATATCAAATCAACTGGAGGCATCCTGGGTCTTGTGTTCAAGCATCCCTTATTTTATGTTATAATAACACTAAAGTACGAGAGGAGTAATGCTGCCAACTTAGCTATGCCAAAGGGGAATTAGAAAGTGCTAACTGTAAAGGAAAGCTGAGACTTTTCCTTGACTTAATAAAGAAGGTGAAGTCATTGTGTGCTGAGGTTGCCAAGATCAACAGTAAGAATAGGTAGGAATTTGTAGACAATAATTTATCACTAGTCTGCAATGCCAGCCAGCATCCACGGAGCATCTTGGAATATCTTGTAGGAAAGTTGTAATGGAAATGCCCTCTTTGTTTCTGAATTGCGTGTAATAAACAAGTGAGAAAATGAGGGGATAGGTATGTTGGTCCTGAATGTGTTACTGTATTACACCATTAATACTAAGGAATCCATCATTTGATAGCCATCAGATGATATCATCAGCTTTATTCTAGCCTCTCAGGTTTGTACAAGCCCAGCATTGTCTCTTGCTTTTCCAGAGGGTTAAAAGATTGGCATAATTGTCTATTGTTTTGTCCTATTAGATAACAAATCAGGTGGTTGGTGCTTTTATTTTTTATCATGCTGAGAAGGTTTAATTTTCAAACTGAGTTGAATAAGATTCTCCTTTAATAAAATTAAAAGTAGCACTAAACTATTTTTAAAGCCTTATTTTTTTGTTTTATGTGAGAAACTTATTTGTTCAAGAATAAACACAATGTATATACAAGGCTCACCTTTACCATGTAGATGGTAAATCCACTTACTTGCTGTCCGAGGTCTACTATTCCAGTCAGTAATGTAAACAAACAAGACAAGCTCAGAACATTTATCTTGGTTATAGTACGTCTCTCAACATAAAGCATATTTTTAAACTGGAAATGAAGTCCTAGAGATAATAATAGTTCCTACATAAGTATAGAGGAGTATTTGACTTAAAGCTCCACCTAATTTCTCAGTAGTTGTATGCAATGAACAGAGTTGCATTGTGCTCCAAACAATGAATGCATTTGTTCAGATCCCTGATACTATATTATTCTAGTCATCAGACCCCAAAATGAAACAGGTTTATACAGTGGATCAGCAGAAGTCTTGGCCAAGGAGAGACTTAAAGTAACTAAGTCAAGAAATTTTATTCTACAAAGGCAATGCTTCATAGAAACATATTCCAAGAAATCATTTTCCCTAAATTATATTAAGTGAAGTAAGCCAGACCCAAAGTTTCCCTTATCTGCAATAACTAGTATATGTCTAGGATAAGCAGAAAAGGTCAAAAGCTATGTACATATGACCATATAACCTGATGCTAAGCAAAATGAACCCCAAGATAGGGACACAAGTGGTTTTATCTTTCTTGATGTTCTTTTTAATGTACTTATAATGTACTATGTGATTTTTTTTTTTTTGTTTCTTTGTATGTTCTTCCCCCATGGTACAACCCCTGTTGTCACTGTATTTGATTCCGGTGTCCTGCATCTTGTAAATACATTTTTATAATTTGGGAAGGGGAAGGGAAATAGCAAAATACTGAAATAAGGATACAGGATGAACCATTATAACAACAAGATGTACAAGACACTATGTTGAAAATGAACTTCACAACTTTGCAGGGGGGGAGGGAGGGAGGGAGGAGTTGGGGAGGTGGGGAGGAAAGGGTCGGTAGGAGAAAAACAAAGGAGGGGGTAACAATGCTCCATAGGAAATGGATTCATTACCTTGCTCATGTAACTGTAACCCCTCTGTTCAGTATCTTTACAATAAAAATATATTTTTAAAAAATCAAAAAAATTATTTTCCCTGGTGGACTGAAAAGCTTCAACAATTTTCAAACTAGAGATATTGATATACATTTTTTAAATTGTTACCTAAGATCATCACTGCTTACCTATTTCCTAGCAGAGGGAACAGGAGTCAAAGTTTAATCAGTTGAAATTTGGATGGCAGAAATTGGGATCAGCACTCAACTGGAAGGCAAAGTATAGTATCATTTGCACAGAACCTGGCTTAACCACATTTAATAAGACTCTAAATTCTCCTAAGTAAGAAAGCAAATATGAGTGACCAGGACATGTAAAAGGCCAGTGCATGGTAACCTGTGACTGTACATAGGTAGGAACAGGGTCTTTCTGTCTGAGAGACTAGAGTTTATTTATTATAGTCAGGCTTAGCATGCAACTATAGGACACATCCAAGCAATCAGGCAGAGTGATGCAAACTCTGGTCCCAACTGTTTTGGAAGACAATTGCATGTGCCTAAATGTTTGGAAATATAAGGCCTGTCTGTGAAACACAGAGGGATTTTATCTCTTAAAATTTTTTTAAAAGGTGAATGAAAAGGAATATTATACACAGAGTTCTTTGATGCCTAATTGCTCTTATTGTCAACATTTCTTACTCAGATACTTTCAGACATTGGAGAAATATTCTTTGTAGCTGGTCTGAGCTGGGCTCAGGGATCACTTATGAATCTTAGAAGCTGGGAAAGATCCCACCAAAGCACAAAAGAATAGAAACAATACAGAAAGATGAGAAAGGGAATGTGGGGTCCTGTTCCACGTGAGTGAGAGAAGACAATGATGAAGGTCTTTGATGAGATTTTCAAGTTGGTCCACCACAGCTTGATGTCTTCATGACACAGGCTAAAAGATTTACTATAACTCAAGAACACAGGGCAAGAGGTGTTCTAGAAGCCTAGCTCTCTGCTTTCCATTCTCAACAATAGAGATCTCAACTAAGATAAGACCATAGCCTAAGGGAATCTGGACCAGGTGCCATTAATGAAAGTCTCTGTAAAGCCTGTGGTGCAAGTTCTGTGTTTCCCTTGGGAGGCTGATGGAACCCTTGAGAAACAGCTCTTCCCTTCACCGCCCCCCCCCCCCAAGTTCCAATATCAATACATCAAACCTACACTTGTCTTGTGGGTGGTGGGAAAATAGCCTTCATTTCATTCCTCCTTCTGTTTATTAACAACGCCCCCCCCCCCATGTCTTCCCCTCTATCAGTGATACCAAATGTGGTGACTCACAGGCACCTGAGCTCTGGTGTGTGTATTGTTTCCTGCCGTTGTGAGAACCTGGTAGGCACAGCCAAGGTCAAAACTTAGATTTCATTGAGCAAGGGAAGATACTTTGAGGTCACATCCCTTTGCATGGCCTTGCTGTGTCTAAAGATAATTCATTTCTGACACTCAGATCCAATACTTTTTCTAGCTCCTGTAGTGGCTAACATGGGCCACAACTTACTTCATAAAATAAGGAAATGGGGGCAGGACTCGGTTTCCGAATGATGGGAAAAGGAAAAAGGAAAAGCTATAAAGCTGGGTGCAGGTGAGCAGGACATAGCATCATCAGTTCCCCTTCAATTTTGGACCTTTTCCATTCCGTCTCCATGGATTATACTCTCCTCTGCAAAATTTTAAGCAGAGTATTTGTAGCTCTGGTACTGAATGGTTTTTGTAGACTCTAGACAAACTTCCTTTTTTAAAAAAAAATCAATTTCTACATTTAGAAATGCCTTTTGAATGTACTGAACGGTTTAACTCAGGTAATGAAAGTACTAAGAAAAAAGACTTGGCGAGGACAGAAGATCTGTTTTCATTTCCTCTTTTGAATATCTGCAGAAAGTGGAGCAGAAAGTTCTTGGGTGCTTACATCTCGTAAGGACACTGAGATGAAGTCAGACTTGAAGGCCCTTCTCCCTTATGATGCTTTATGTACGTCCGTACTGGCTTTCACCACGGCTTCTTAGAATAAACATCATGTCCTTGGTCAAGGACAAACAAATCTGACATTAGTCATGACTCCCTCTTCTGCCCACGTGGTGGAAGCCATGCTCTTTCTCCTGTCTGTTTCAATCTTTTACCTCTGGAGAGATCCTGCCCTGTTTCTAAGATTCCCTTAGCAAATTTCAGGCTGCTAGAAAGATTATTCCTCCAATAAGTTCCTGAAGTTACCTGGTGATGAGAGATATTGACTCTCAAAGCAATCTAGCAGCAAAGATCTCTGCCTGGAATTTTCTACAATGCTATAATGCAAGCCCATCTGTGGTAGGTCCATGTGAGACACCAAACAGATGGACAGTACCTCTCCCTTTGGTTCCATAAAAGAGACACATGCCTTGGAAGAGAGCAAAGAAGTGTACACCAATGGTATTCTGTGAAGTAGGATAACCAGGAAAGCCTAGACTAACAGAGGCCTCATAAGAATTTGGGCTTTGGGAGGGGACAGGAGTGGGGGAGGGAGGAGATGGGAAGGGATGAGAAGGAGAAACAAAGGAGAAGGCAACAATGCTTGATAAGAAATGTACTCATTTCTTGCCCATGTAATTGTAACCCCTCTGTACAGTATTTTCACAATAAAAAAATGATACCACAAAAAAAAAAATAATTTGGGCTTTGGGCTGGGAATGTGGCCTAGTGGTAGAGTGCTTGCCTAGCATGCATGAAGCCCTGAGTTCAATTCCTCAGTACCACTTAAACAGAAAAATCCCGAAGTTGTGCTGTGGCTCAAGTAGTAGAATACTAGCCTGGAGCAAAAGAAGCTCAGGGACAGTGCCCAGGCCCTGAGTTCAAGCCCCAGTACTGGCAAAAAAAAAAAAAAAGAATTTGTGCTGTGTGGACTGATGAGTGAGGTCTTTGCCCCTTTGGGCCATTGTACCAGTAGTTTCATGGGTGATCCCTTGTTCAGAGTCAGTTATGTGATCAAATGATACAATGTAAGCATCCTCATTTTCTGAAGAGTTTGATTTCCTTCTAACAGACCACAAGAACTTCTGCATCTATTCTGAATGTTGTAGGCTTAACTGCTTAGAACATTGTCATCTACACAGAAACAAGTAATATCTGACAAGGGACTACTTAAGAGCATTGTAACCCTTTACCCTAAACAAGATCTGAATACTTTTGACAGGGTTATTCAGTGCAGTTCTCAAAGTCACAGAAACACTCAAGATGAAATTAAAGCCAAGCAAAGTTGAGAGAGAGAAAAAATGAAGAAACGATTCTAGAAAGACTCCCAATCATCAGTCTAAGCAACATATTTTCATTAAAAATGAGTGATGAGTGAACCTAACTACACCCAACTATAGTTAGTTTGTGATTAAAAAAAACACTTGTAAATGTTTGGTGGTAAAACATTAAAGAAATATTTCAAGAGGAAAAGGCAAACTTCCTTTGTCCTGTCTGCATAATGCAAGCTTCAGTCTTGGAGAAATCATAGAGGAAAACTAATATCTCTTATAATCTCATTTAATTTCTTCAACAGGTATGTCTAGGTAGTGTAAGGCCTGTAATCCCAGCTTTAAGCTAGAAGAGAAAAACATGGGGGCCGTGGCTCCACTAATAAAGATCCTGCCTTACAAGAGACCTGAAGTTCAAACTCCAGTATATCAAGGAAAAAAATCCATATATATATATATGGATTCTATGCTTCCATCAGAAAGAATGACATCTCCCATTTGTAAAGAAATGGAAAGCCTTGGAAAAAATCATATTAAGTGAAGTAAGCTAGACCCAAAGAAACATAGGCCTCACAGTTTCCCTTATTTGCAATAAATAGTGTAAGTCTAGACTAATCTTAGCAGATGAGCAGAATAGCTCAATAGCTATGTACATATGACCATATAAGATGATGTTAAGTGAAAGGAACTCCAAGACCTGGAGTTTGTTGTTGTTGTTGTTTATAGTGTACTATATAATTTCTTGTTTCTTTTGAATATTTCCCCCCTAGGGTATATCCCCTGTTGTCACTGTATTTGAATGTGGTAACCTGGTATTGGATACACATTTATTTGAGTTAGGGAAGGGAAAGGGAGCAACAGAATGGTGAGACAAAGGACAGGCAGGCAACCAATGCAATAGTGATATTCACAAAACAATATGTTGGAAATGCTCTGTACAACTTGGGAGTGTTGGGGAGGAGGGAAAGTAAGGGGAGATTGAAGGAACGGTAACAAATTTGACAAGAAATGTACTTCTTGCCTTACTTATGTAACTGTAACCCCTCTGTCCAACACCTTGACAATAAAAATGGTATAGTTTCTATTCTCAAATAAAAGAAACTGAAGTTGAGAAAAGGACACAGTTGTCTAGCCACTTAGTTTGAAGGTAGAAGCAGAACTCACTGGGCACCACTAGCTAGTATGGATTTCACTACACCTCAGAGGTGGACAGGAGAATAAAAAGTTTTTTTAAATTTGTGTTCATTAGACATCTCAAAAATTACTATGAATTATTACTTGAGTTATTTTTATATTAATTTCACTAATTTTTGTGATCTTTTGAATGATTATTAATAATATATTAATGGTCTGAGGACAGTCATTGTGATACTTCCATACACTTATACAACACACTTTGAACAGCTCATCTTTTTTTTTTTTTTTTTTAAATTTTATTTTATTTTATTTGAGAACATACTGTACAGAGGGGTTACAATTACATGGGCAGGATAATGCATACATTTCTTACCAAGCATTGCAGCCTCCTCCTTTGTTTACCCTTCACCTCCCTTCCCAGCCTCCCCCCTCCCCCCCACCCAATCATACCCCCCTCCCCCCCCCCACACCGACATTGTAAAGCTGGTTTTGACATGACATTTTGTACTTCTCATTGTTGCAACAGGTCCACCTGAATCCTTAAACGACTTGTTTGTCCCCGTCTCCTCCACATGTTATACTGACATCAAATATAGTGAAAGCGGGGGTTACACTGTGGGGGAGGGACATACAAAGCAACAAAGAAATAATCTTATAAATGCGTTAGAAACACATGCATGAAAGAAACAAAAACATTAAAATACATATTTGAGGGTTCGTTTTCCTAACATCACATTCTCTGACTTTTTCCGCTTGACTCATACCTATACTAGATATTGCAAATAAGGGAAACCATGGGACCTATGTTTCTTTGGGCCTGGCTTACTTCACTTAATATAATTTTTTCCAAGCCTTTCCATTTCCTAACAAATGGGGAAATGTCATTCTTTCTGATGGAGGCATAGAATTCCATTGTGTATATATACCACATCTTCTTGATCCATTCATCTACTGAGGGGCATCTGGGTTGGTTCCATAACTTAGCTATGGTAAATAATGCTGCAATAAACATAGTTGTGCTGGTAGCTTTAGTGTGGCCTTGTTTGTGATCATTTGGGTAAATGCCCAAAAGTGGGATTGCTGGGTCATAGGGGAGCTCTATGTGGAGTCTTTTGAGGAACCTCCATACTGCTTTCCAAAGTGGTTGAACAAGTTTACATTCCCACCAACAATGAAGTAAGGTTCCTTTCTGTCCACATCCCCTCCAGCATCTGTTGTTGTTAGAGTTCTTGATTTTTGCTGTTCTAACTGGGGTGAGGTGATATCTCAATGTTGTTTTGATTTGCATTTCTTTTATGGCTAGGGATGTTGAACATTTCTTCATGTGTCTATTGGCCATCCTTCTTTCTTCTTCAGAGAAGTTTCTCTTTAAGTCTTTCGCCCACTTATTTATTGGGCAGTTGTTTCTTTGAGGATTTGTTGTTGGGTGGTTTAATTTTTTGAGTTCCAAGTATATTTTAGATATGAGACCCTTGTCCGTTGTATGGCTAGTAAAGATCTTCTCCCAGTCCGTGGGCTTTCTATTGATCTTGCTAGCTATGTCATTTGCCCTGCAGAAGCTCTGCAACCTTATACAATCCCATTTGTCCAACCTTTCTTTGATTTGTTGTGTTTCCAGGTCTCTATTCAGAAAATTTCGGCCTGAGCCAAGGAGACCCAGGGTTTCTCCTATTCCATCCTGTAATGTTTTCAGAGTGTCTGCTTTGAGTTCAAGGTCTTTGATCCATTTGAAGTTGATTCTGGTGCAGGGTGATATATAAGGATCTAGCTTTAGTTTTCTACATGTAGTTAACCAGTTTTGCCAGCACCATTTACTGAAGAGGCTGTCTGTCTTCCATTCTATTGTTTTAGCTCCCTTATCGAAGATTAGATGGCTATAGGTCTGTAGGTTCATTTCTGGGTTTTCAATTCTATTCCATTGGTCCTGAGGTCGAACAGCTCATCTTTTTTCTATTTCCAGGTCCCCATCACCTCTTTTTGAGAGTATTTGGTGCGTTTCATTATGCTTTTTTCATGCACACACACATACACACACACACGGAATACAGATCCTTTTCACTCCTCCAGATATCTCCTTTCCCTCTCCTTATACTGTCCTCCTTCTACATTCACATCCCATAATTATTATCATTATCAACATAATTTTAAGTTCCAAAAATGAATATGTGAGAACATGCAATAATTGTATTTTTGAGGTTGGCTTATCTCGATCAACATGATGTTCTTCAGTTTCATTCATTTTCTTGTAAATGACATAACTTCATTTATCTTTAAGACTGAACAATATTCCATATTGTGTGTAATATATGTATAAAATACAAAATTTTCTTTATCCATTCATTGGTTATTGTTATTGGGAAACTCAGCTAGTTAATGCATTTGGCTATTTTGAACAGAGCCTCAAAAATATGTATGCAGGTATCTTTTCTGTGTATTGAAATATATCCTCCAGAAATATACCCAAGAGTGGTATGGCGAAATGACAAGGCACATCTCTTTTGGGTTTGGGAAAACTGCATGCAGATTTCAATAATGTTTGAATCTGTTTCCATTTTTACCAGATGTAAGAGCTCCCTTATATCTGGCTCCAGCATTTGTTATTGTTTGTTTTCTTGATAATGGTCAATCTAACTGGAGTAAGATAGCATCTTAGTGTAATTTTGATTTGCATTTACTTTATCGTTAAGGATGTTGAATATTTCTTCATTAATCTATTAGCTATTTATATTTCTTCTCCTGCAAACTGTCTTCAATTTTTTTCTCATTTAATAATTGGATTAGTGGATCTAATGCTGCTTAGTTTTTTTTCTGTTGTATGTACATTCTGGATATAAAACTCTTGTCTGCTGGATTGTTGATGGAAATTTTCTTCCATTTCCATTATGGAAGAAATTTTTCCCCATTGTTTCTTGATTTTGGCAATTGTTTCCTTTGATATGCAGAAGCTTTTGAGTTTGAGACAGTCGTGTGTGTGTGTGTGTGTGTGTGTGTGTGTGTGTGTGTGTGTGTGTGTGTGTGTGTGTGTGTGTGCGCGCCCATACCTGTCCTGGGCTTTGAACTCAGGGCCTGGACTCTGTCCCTGAGCTTTTTAACTCAAGACTATCCATCTACCACTTGAACCATAGCTCCATTTCTAGCTTTTTGTAGTTAACTGGAGATAAGAGTCACAAAGACTTGGCTGCCAAGCCTACCTTCAAAACTTGACCCTCAGAACTCAGCCTTCTGAATAGCTAGGATTATAGGAATTTAGCCAGTACCTGGCTTGAGTGTAATGCAGTCTTATTTGTCAATTCTTCTTCTTATTTCCTGTGCAATTTGGAATCCTATAAGGAAAATAATTAACTGCACCTATATCTTTCAAAGGTCTCCCTATATTTTCCTGTAATAGTTTCAAAGTTTCAGTGCTTATATTAAGATTTTTTTTTATCAATTTGAACTTGATTTGTACAGGGTGAAAGACAAGAATTTAGTCATAGCCTTCTGCATGCAGATGATCAGTTTTTACAGTATCATTTATTGAAGAGCCTGTCTTCTTTTTTCAAAAATAAAGTAGCTGGAGCTGTGTGATTGTAGGTTTTATTTTTCTATTTCTGCAAAGAATGACATTGCGATTTAGAGATTCATTACATTAAATTCATAGATATATCTTAGTAATATAGCTGTTTTCACACTAATTCTGTCAGTTCCTGAATATGGGACATCTTTTTACCTTCTATATCTTTAATTTCTTTCCTCAAGATTTCATAGTTTTTGTTGTAGAGGTATTTCACCTTCTGGTATTGTGAATGGAATTGTTTCTGGTTTCTTTCTAAATCAGTTCATTGTTGATACATAGAAAAGCTATTGGTTTTTGTATGTTGATTTTATATCATGCTACATTGCTGAGTATCTGATAGCAATTTCCTTTTAAATATAGAATCAAAGTATGTGCAAATAGAAATTGAATACTTCTCTATTTGGTTCGCTTTTATTTCTTTCTCTTGTTTTATTGCTCTGGATAGGAACCGCAGTACCATATTGAATAGGGGTGGAGAAAGTGAAACACTTTTGTCTCATTACTGACTTTAGAGGAAATGATTTTGTTTTTTTTCCCTGTTTAGCATTATTTTGGCCATAGGCTTGTCATTAAAGCCTTTCCTTCTATTCCTAGTATCTTCTGAGCTTTTATCATAAAAAAATGTTGAATTTTGTTGAAAGTATTTCTGTGTCAGAGGAGATGACCATATTAATTTTTGTCCTCAATTATGCTTATGAGATGTATTGTGTTTATTGATTCACTTATGTTGAACCATCCTTGCATCTCTAAAATTAAACTCACTTGATCATGGTTTATAATGTTTAATGGTCGTTGGACTCAGTCTGCAAGTATTTTACTGAAGAGTTTTGTATCTGTGTATTGAACAGGTAAGTCTGCAATTTTCTTTTCTTCTTTTGCTTATATCTGAAGTCAGATATCTGACTTCAGATACGAACAAAAGCATGAACTTGGCTGTGTTCCTTCCCTTTCTATTTCATGAAATAGTTTGAGGATAATGATGTTAATTCTTCCTTAAACATTTAGTAGAATATGAGAGTGAGTCCATTAGATCCTGAGCTTTCTTTGATAGGTGACTGTTTATTACTCTTCTAATCTTATTGTTTATTATAGATCTAATTAAGTGTTTTATATCCTATTGGTTGGATTTTGGTAGGACAGCCTAATTTAGAAATTTATACTTTTCATCTAGAATTTCCAGTTTATTTGAACACAGATTTACAAAATATTTCCCCTGGATTCCATTGGTGTTCATTATGAGAATATTGTGTCCAATTTTATTGATCTGTATTTATTTTCTCCTTGTTTTAGTCAGATTGGCTAAAGGTTTATTACTATTATGCACCTTTTCAAAGACCCAACTTCTTTTTTATGGATTCTTTGTATAGGTTTTTTAGTTTTCATTTCATTAATTTCTACTCTGGTCTTTATTATTTCTTTCTTTCTGCTTATTTTGGGTTAGGCTTAGTGTTACTTTTCTAGTAGATTGAAGTGAATCATTACCCTATTAATTTACAATCATATATATATGTATATATATATATACATATATATGTGTGTATACACACACACACACACACACACACACACACACACACACACACACACACACACACACACACACACAGGTACTTACAGCTATGAGCATTCCTCTTAGTACTGCCTTTGCTGTATCCTAAAGGTTCTGGTAGGATGTGTACTTATTTTTGTTAGATTCTAGGAACTTTTGGATTTTCTCTTTATTTCTTTAATGACTCACTGGGCATTTAACAACGCGTTGTTCTGTCTTCATATGTTCGCATATATTCTGTGGTTTCTTTGGCTACGTCCAGTTTTATTCCATTATGATCTGGTAGAATACAAGGAATTATTTCAATTTTTTATTTGCTGAGACTTTGTTTCCTACAATATGAACTATTGTGGAGAGAGTTCCTTGGTTGCTGAAAAGAAACTATGTGTACAGCTGCTAGATGCAAAACTCTGTCAATGTCTGTTAATTCAATTTGAAACATAATATCATTTAGTTCTGAGATTTCTTTGTTGATTTTTTGTCTGGATGACCTGTCTACTGGTGTAGAGTGTGGAAGTTTCCCACTATCATTGTAATTTTACTAATTATTGTGAAAACAAAAAGCTTGAAATCAGCCAGGCATTGGTGGCTTACATATGTAATCCTAGCTATTCAGGAGGCTGAGATCTGAGAATCAGTTCAAAGTCAGCCAGGGCAAGAAAGTATGTGAGACTCTTTAAAACTATATATATATATATATATATATATATATATATATATATATATATATCAAGAGGGGTTACAGTTACATAAGTAAGGTAGTAAGTACAATTCTTGTCGAACTTGTTACCCTCTCCCTCATTTTTCTTATGTGAGACTCTTATCTCCAATTAACACAGAAAAAACAGAAGTGGTGCTGTAGCTCGAAGTGTTAGAGTGATATCCTTGAACAAAAGAGCTCAGGGACAGCATCCAGGCCCTGCGTTCAAGCTCCATAACAAACAGGAGGGGAAAACAATGCTTGAATTCTATACTGTTTTTCGGGGTCACTAGTAAGCTACCTTAAAAATAAAATGAAACTCTAATACTCAACCATGTGGGAGAATTTTGATGCCTTGTGTGTTTACTTTAAGTGTACCATCTTCTTAACTAATGAAGAATGAATATGTGAGAAATAATCTACCCATGCAGCAGTTCACAAGATTTGGTTCAGAAACAAAAATTTGAGTGTTTCCCAGCCCTTAGAACAAATTGATTTTAATTTGGATAAGGCTCATTAAATGCTAATTGATGAGTGTGAATATTTATAACCTCTCTTCTGTGAATTTCAGAATGCTAACATTCATGAGTTCTTGATTCATTAGTTTTACTGAGTCAGGAGGCAAAAGTGACAGGTAATCACAGGAAGATCTGATTTAAGAGTCATATTTCACTAACGCAAATCCACAGTAACAAGAAGGCTGGATGGCCTTGTCTAAACATTTGACAGATTCAGAATTCCTCTTGCCATGGATGTTTAAACTTGAACCAGGTTCGTTGTCCTAACATCTGTCTCGCAGAAATGTTCTATCACTTTGCTGCTAATGAATATGTCACACAGGTGTGGAGATGTGAAAAATGAGTCACTCTTGAAGATACAAGGCCATATCAAGAGATTTTTTTTTTTTTACCAGAGACTGAACATAGGGGCTTATACTTGCTACCACTTGAGCCACTCCTTCACTCCTTCCTATCTTACTTTACTTTCGAGATAATGTTTCACAGTTTTGGTCCTCCTATTTCTACATACTGAGTGGCTGGGATTACAGCATGTGCCATCATGCGTGCCATACAGAAAGGGTTTCAACCTTACTAGGTCTTTTCCAGGGACCTGCCTGTGAAGATTTCCTGTGAATGTATCCTAGAGAACATTATCAGTTCCTGACTGCTACCTCAAGACACTCCTACAAGATAGTCACCAACCTAAATCCTGGGGATACAAGGTGACAGGAAGTACCACAACCACAAAACAATTTTGACATTTATTTTGTTATACAAGTTATACTTCAAAAATGGCACCAAATTCCACTTTTTCCCCCTTATTGGAAAATGCCTTTGAAATTTTTCCTGGTAGTCAAATCATAGATTAATGAAATGCATTGCAAGGTAAATTGAAGGTTGGTTTTTCAAACTTCTTCAGAAAAACAGTTCTACTTGTCTCAGACATATACTAGTTATTGCAAATAAGGGAAACCAAGGGACCTATGTTTCTTTGGGCCTGGCTTACCTCAATAATATAATTTTTTCCAAGTCTTTCAATTTCTTAACAAATGGGGCAATGTCATTCTTTCTGATGGAGGCATAGAAGTATTTTCACAATAAAAAATAAATAAATAAAAAGAAAAACAGTTCTAGATGGGCTAATAGCTAACAGTTATCCTTTTTGAAAGTGAAATGAATACAACTGTACTCAACTCAATATGCACAGGTTGAATAAAGAGGTCTGCCCTTGCTTAAGATAGGGACTGTAGGACTCCATTGTCCTCTGTGTGATTTAATCCTTGATTAATCATTAGGGAGACCTGTGGAATTTAATCTTTGGTTAATAGCTGGGGAGACTTGGACTATCCAAACACCAGAGAAAATTCTTTGAGTTATAACTCTCATTTCAAATGACTTAAACAGGAACACAATCCACACAAGTCAAGTCTAAATGCAGTGGCATTAAGGTTGGCTCATCCGGCAATATTACTGCATTTTCTGGGTGGTAGTGAGATGATAAAACCAGTGAGCTGGTTTTACTCGAGGGGTTATAAATGAGTATAGTCATTCACCCTTATCCATGGAATTGCATTTTAAGACACCCCCCGCCCTGGGAAGTCCTGAGAACATGGGGTAACATCAAGCCCTAGAGATATATACTACATCTCCCCCATCCAAGAGTCAAGACAACTATTAATATGTTTGGATTGTGGCTGGCTGAAAGTAACTGCAACTATAGAACACGGAGCCATGGATAAGAGGGAACACTGTGTAACTCTACCAGGCCTCAAACTCCCTTACCAAACCCACGTATTAAGACCTCCTGGGGAGGAAGCTTCTACACCACATTGTGTGACTTCAGTATTGGCTAGGTATTTATCTGTTCCAGTCCAAATTACTTGAATCAATCTTGTAAAAAAAAAAAGGAGCTGGGGGTGACTTTTCTTGGGGTCAAAGTAACCAACTCCCCCTTTGGTATGAAGAAAAAGGTCAATCTTCTCTCAACTCAACCTGGGTCCCATATGACAAGACTAGGGATGAAAAGACTTTTAGAGATAGTCACAATTCACACCTCTGGAGTTTTCAACATAACAGAGAATGCCCCTCCCATGTGGGTCTTTATTTTAGTGTGGTGACAACTGACTCTTCTGCTTATCAGCTACTCTCTCCTCTTATCAGCCCTCTCTCCTCCCTCTCCCCCAACTGCAGCCACTGTAGGAATATCCTGTTCCCCACAGACACTGAGCAGCTTTGTACTGCAGGCTCATACACACCCTGCCTCCTGCTCCCTGCCTCAGGGATTCTCTGTAGCTGGGAACCTGCTGATTGGTGCACCAGAGTTGACATCCCTAAGCCCAATGCTAGGGAGAGCTAAGGGATACAGTCCTCTTTGTCTTCAGGGCAAATAGTTCAATCGTTCCTCAGATAACCTGAAGGTCAGCCCCAGAGGCCTGTTGATGTTGTTGTTGTTGTTCCAGTTCCAAGGTTTGAACTCGGGACCTCAAACTTGCTTGGTTTGCTTTCTCACACGGAGCTATGCCTCCAGTTTGGCATTTTCCTCAGTCAGTGGAATTTAAGTAAGTATGAAACTAGTAATGTTGTCTCTGGGTTCTAAATAATTTAACTTCTCTGGAAAGGAGAGACGGAACAAGGAACAGAAATGCTATTTTCTGCAACCAGGAAAGCCACTTGGGTGAGAAGCTATGGCAAGGGGGTGAAGGCCATGTTCAATGGTCATTGTCAGGATCTCCAAAACTTTCCTGTAATTTCTCAAAGGTTTCAGCTTCTGTCTTCAAAGTTGCACTGCATATGAGGAAGACAAGAACACCACCTGCCAGCCAACACATTCTCCCAGAAAAGCTGTATAAACAAGCATCACAGGGAGACACTGAGTGCCCACAAAGTGGTTTTCGGCAAACATCTTATTTCTATTCAGGGATATCTGAGCTGGAGTTAGACCAAAAAAAAAAAAAAAAAGACTCAGATGATCTTACCTTTTATTTATTTTGTTTTAGATCTTAAGATCATCTAAATATATTCAGAATATGAAGAGAAAAGTTACTCATTACCTTATCTGCCAGTCATCATGCATGAACTTCCTGTTCAACTATCACAGGAGGAAATTGAACTCACTACACTAATGTGAGTGAATGCTACCAGTGTCTCACAAGGCCTGCAAACCTGGCAGAAGCTACGACTAGCAAATTGAGCTGTTGAAACTACAGGTCTGAGAACCATTCATTCTATTTCCTCCATATGAGAAAAAATGATTTATAATTCCCTTATGATTATTTCTTGAGGCCTTAGGATCCTCTCATTTGATTTCAAAGCCTCTCTCAGGCTGACAGTTCTAAGAGAAAAAGCAAGGCTCCTAGGCCTTGGGATAAAAGAGCTCCTTATCTTCAGTGGCTCTTAACAGATTCAAAACAATGTCCAGGTCTGTTTTGCTGGTAAAAAGCAGAGGGAGCCACCTTGGTGACATCCAGCTTCAGTGCTCTTG
The DNA here is from genome assembly GCF_019054845.1 of Dipodomys spectabilis. Classification (NCBI taxonomy): domain Eukaryota; kingdom Metazoa; phylum Chordata; class Mammalia; order Rodentia; family Heteromyidae; genus Dipodomys; species Dipodomys spectabilis. The sequence continues at coordinate 2,444,783 of NW_024870912.1, forward strand.
GTCAAATCCTTGGTGAGTCTCACTCTTAAATTCTGGTAGGAAATAAGAGTTAGAAAATTCACAAAAGGATGTCACCACTCATTTTTGCTATTTCCATCATTCAAACAGCAAATAACTGGCTTTAGGGCTTCATTTGATATTTACTCTTTTTTTCTTCCTCTTTGATAAATGGGAGCCAAGAGAGCAGGCTTGGGAGGGAAGATGGGTTCAGTCCAGAAACACACAGCTGTCAGACACACAGTGCAGTCTTGTTCCTCTTAGTGGCTGGCAGCTTGTATAAAGGCTGACTAGTTTACCCTGTGAGCTGGGACTAAATCATCTTCCTGGTTACTGACACCTCTAATGAGCTAGAGCTAGTACTGTAATGTAGGGTCAAGCAGAGGAGCATAGAAACTTGAGCTTCCTGTACTCTTTGACCTAACTTCTTAATTTTGATAGAGTACATTACTTTGATCTCTCTCAGCAACACAAGTGTGGGATTTTGTTTTGTTTTGCTTTGTCTCATTGGTTTTATAAAAATAGAACTCTGTGTGTGTGTGTGTGTGTGTGTGTGTGTGTGTGTGTGTGTGTGTATGTCTGTCTGTGTGTGTGTGTGTGTGTGTGTGTGTGTGTATGTGTATGTCTGTGTCTGTGTGTGTCTGTGTCTGTGTGTCTGTGTGTCTGTCTGTCTGTCTTTGCTGATTCTGGAGCTTGAACAGGGCTTCAACTCAGGGCCTTTTGTTCTCGCTTAGCTTTTTCACTCAAGGCTGGTATTCTACTACTTAAGCCATGCTTTCACTTCTGGCTTTTTGCTAGTTATCTAAAGAGTTTCTCAGATTTATCTGCCGAGGCTAGTTTTGAACCATGATCCTCAGATCTCAGCCTCCTGAATAGCTAGGATTACAGATCTAAATCTAGAAATACAATTATTTAATCCCTCCTTTTCTTATTAACTTGTGTTGGAAATGCCATAATCACCCCATAATTCTAGACCTGGAGGGCAGTGTCTTTCATCTGCTTATGTAGAGTGCTTATCTAATGTATTAATATCCACATAATGACACAGATTTCCTATTTACTTTTGGATGCTCCATTGTCTTCTCCTGACAAAAGTCAGTCTAAGCATCCTTTTTTTTTTTTGAAGTATCCTCTCTCCTTCTTCCCTGAAACATTATGTTATATACACATTATTCTCTTTCTTGGGCCAGCATCTCAGCCTAACGTGCACTGGCAACCTGGGATCCATACTGTAGTGGGAACACTCAAGTCCCTAGCTCTCACATGAAAGGTACTATGGAGGTAGCATTAACTGTACAGCTGCTAGCTCATGGACTTATACTCTTCAGAGATTATCTCAAGCACTTCTCCTAATTGCAGTTAGTACTTACCCCTCAGATATGTGTTATTACACTCACATTTAACACATGGGAAAACTTGTATTGAACAAAGTGAGTTAATTTACCCCCAATATACCCAGCAAGTAAATACTGCGTCTGGGCTATGAAATCAGGATGCCTGGTCCACACCTACCCTTGCAGTCAGCACATTTCCATCATGAAACTATGCACTTAATTTATAGCAGAGAGCCAAGCACCATGGCTCATGCCTGTAATCCTAGCTACTTAGGAGGCTGAGATCTGAGGATCACTATAGAAAACCAGCCTAGGCAGGGAAGGACATGAGACTCTTATCTTCAGTTAACAAGCAGAAACCAGAAGTGGAGCTGTGGCTTAAGTGGTAGTGTACTAGCATTGAGCAATAAAACTAAGGAACAGTGCCCAGGCCCTGAGTTCAAGCCCCAGTGCCGGCAAATACACACACACACACACACACACACACACACACACACACACACACACACATGTGATCATAGTAGAACACATGACACACATTTTGCTCATTCAGTGTTTACTATCATTATCTTTTGCAGCTGTAACACATCTTCTAGAGTTCCACTCAACTCTGGGCCACTTCAGCTCATTGTGGTAGGCTATGCCAGAGTCCTGAGCCTGCCCAGTGGGCCAGGTCCTCTCTCAGGTAGCTATACTTTACTTGTCTCTCCCACTGGCATCTCTCTGCTCAGTTCCCTGACTGCCCCACACATTTTAGGCCATTCAGTAGAGACACTTGAAGGAAGAAACACAAGTCTTTGCCAACACAAGAGCTCTCTCCCTTTGATCTTTCCTCTGGTGCAAGCAGCTTTCTGCACATTTCTCTTTGAAGTGAGTCTTCTGGCTGAGCATTTCTCTCCCTAGCATCATCTCCTAGAGATTAGTGGTGACATTTACAGAGACTAAAGATAATTGACATAGGTGACAGTACTTTTTCCAAGCAACCATAAAATTTCTCAATGTTGAAGTATTACAATTCAGTACCTTTCTTGTAGTTTTTGTTAAAGAACCCAATGTGACATTTGATATATTTTTTCATACTATTAATGAAAAAACATCATAGATCTTCTCAAACATTTCATTCCAAGTACCGATGAAGAAATGTCTGACTATGTTCCAATATGATCAACATATTTGCCTCTATGGGTTTTGCAGCATCTGGTCCTTTGCATGTACCCTAGAAAGAGCTAGAGAACTATTCCTCCCAGAAGATGTGGGTGAGCATTGTCATATTCTCTCAAATTCTTTTAGTTTGGTTGAGATAATGCTGAGGAATGTATCACATAGATTTATTATTAGCTCAGTTGTTAGTCATCTGATGTGTGACCTGTTGAGCTCAGTGGGAGAGTTTCTTGAAAATGACTCAGCATGAGTCAGGACACAGCCAAGTCACAAAACAAGGTCTCAAGTAGACCTTTGGCCTCCTTTCACCTCTGGGATCCGCAATCTCAGTGTCTTCAAAAACAGCTGCCTCTCGGATTGCAGAAGAATTCGATAAAGAAAACACCAGAGCTAGGTGTCGCTGGTTCATTCCTGTCATCCCAACTACAGGGAAGGTTGAAATCAAGAGGACTGAGGCTCAAAGCAGTTCCTGAGAACTCAACAGAAAAGGTTGGGCATAGTGTCACATGCTTGTCATCCTATATGGTGGGAAGTATAAACAGATAGATTGGGTCCAGGCAACAATATGAAACCCTATCTCAAAAACAATCCAGACTGAAAGGACTGAAGGTATGGCTCAAATTGGAGAGCACCAAGCATGAAGCCTTGAGTTTAGAGCCCAGTACTGCCAGTATACACACACACACACACACACACACACACACACACACGAATGTGTGTGTTCTTTGCACGTGTGTGTTTCAGAACTGCTATACAGGGTTGTTTTTCAATATTTTAAGCTTCATTTCTGCATGTATTTTACAAGAATATATATATATGCATATATATATATATTCCAAGAATAATATACCCTTATAATTCACACATAAGTATAGGTATATTGGAGTTGCTCACAACAGTGAGGTATGTCCTCAATTTTAAAAACAGTGATAAAGAAGGCAGGGGTGAGCCAGGAAGCTGTGATATCAGTAATTTTTCTCCATTACCTGGGCAGTGTTTGCAAGCCTTTAACAAGTGGAACGTTCAGATAAGGCAATGATCCTTTGACCGACCTGGAAGAGAATACAGACCCTAGATACTGCAAATGGCATCCCACCCCACTCAAATTTCTCAAAGGCAATTCTGCTTCAATTCAATATGGAAAAGAAGCTTTCCTAGGGAAATCACAGCAGGTTATTTATGGAAAGAGCAAATCTCTATTTTTAAGTCCTGTTCCCTTTATGTAAATTCTGAATTCATACACATTCCCAAGTTTAATCCTTCAAGAAAATCTCCCATATTATCGTTGCATCGCAGAAGAAGTCAATGAGGAAAAGAAATAAACTTGAAAACTTAAAATCCTTAGGTAATAATAATTGTGAAGCTCTTTATCTCCTTTTGATCCTGGGGAGAAGTCAGCCGAAGCAGTTCTCAGAGCCCTAGGGGTGTGAGAGCTCACACATTGTCCTCTGGTTCATTGTGCTGACTGCAGTGAAGGCTCAGCCCTGTAGTAGGGTGGGGTAGGTGGGGGGAGGAGAGGTACAGATGATGTCGTTGTTACCTGAGGGTGGAACCCAGAATGTCAAGCTGGGACATTTCTTTAGAAATGGTTCGTGGGAAATTTGTCTATTAATGACCCCTCTTCTCTCCCACAGCTACCACCAGCAGACTTTCAGCCACTCACATAGAGACACTCACTTACTTTGAATGAAATTCTTACCTAGAGCAGAAAATAATTGAATAACATTCATGACTTGATCATTCTTTTTTTTCAAATGAAGTAAGAAAATTATTTTAAAGATGACTGTTCCAAAGGAGATTCCTAGGTACGTGAAAATGTTTTTTTTTTTTTTTAATTTTAAATGGTTTTGCTGGGGTTTTTTGGAAGGATAGTGAAGAGTCTCAAGGCCAGGTATTTTAAGCCTGGTTTCCAGCACAAAGCAAGGAAATCTGCACATTGACCCTGAGTGGGAGAGAGTTATACCCCCTCAGAGCATTTGAACTGGGACCAAGGCTAAGATTATACACATAAGTCCCAACCACAGACACAGTTCATCCATGAGTGACTAAATCCTAAGGAAAGAAGCAACACAGACTGAGGGTTCCCCAAACCTGCTGGATTTTCACAGCTACTTAGAATGAAAAGCTCCGGCACCTGTTGGGAATTAGACATTTCACTGCGGGGAAAATGGTATTGTAGTTTTGGACATGATGAAATGAGTCTTGGTATAATACCCTGCAAGGAGAAATTCTAAAAGTCTGGCCGCATTTCCAGACAATTAAATTTCCATTTTATGAATGGATGAAGAAAAAATATTAATACACAAGTGATCAGGATTACAAATTTACCTTGGGGGTCATTAGCCTTCTGTTTGTCAAGATACTCTTTACTTTGGAAGGAAGATGACACAATTCCAAATACAATAGGATTTATTGCTGAATTTCTAATAAATATCTTTGAAATAAACTGGAGAAATTGCTACTTGCTTGCTTTCTCATACTTAAGAAACAGCAATATAATTCATAAGCAAAAGTATGATGCTCATGATTTGATACAGGCTGAGGAAATAGAATCGATTTCAAATGTCAAGGTAAATATTCTTTTAAGGCTGGTGTCTGTGATCTCAGCTACTAGGAAACAGTTTGAGGTCAGCCCTGGCAAAATAGTTAATGAGACCCTATTTCATTTACAACCAGGTATGGTGGCACCCACTGTCATCCCATTTACTCAGAAGAGGAGGGTAGGAGGATCTTGATTTGAGTCTAGTCCAAACAAAAGCACAAGACTGTCTGAAATACAAACAGTACAGAAGTCTGGGGTGGGGGGTCTCGAGTGGTTGAGCTCTAACCTAGTAAGTGTGAGGCCCTGAGTTTAAACCTCAGTACCACTGTGGGGAAAAAGGTATAGAGTTGGAAGTAGAGATAAAAGGATCTGTAGTTCAAGCACAGCCTGGGCAAAGTTAGCAGCACAAGAGCTGGTGGAGAAAGAGGCAAGGCTCAAGTGGTAGATGACTTGCCTACACTTGCATAGCAAGTTCTAGGCCCTGAGTGTAGTCCCGGGAGTGGGGGGTGGGGAGACAGAGAAAGACACAAAGAGAGAGAGACCAAGAAAAAGAGACAGAGACAGAGGGACTGAGTGTGTTCCAGGAGTCTTTCATGGTATTTGAAACTTGTAGCCTTGGCTAGAAATGATTAAAATCAGAGATCTCTGCTTTTCAATTTTAAGTAGAGACTCATTCACACATTATTTGTCTGAATTACAGATTTTATTTTTCTTCTTTCCCTTTTCTGCGCTTTGATGTTTCCTCTGTGCCTCCAGAAAAGTCATTTAATACTTGTGGTGAGATCCTGGGCCCTGTCTCCTTTGGATGAGCAGCTATGGAAACAGACTGGCTGACCGGCAGAGTAAGAACAACAGCTCTTAGCAGAAATGGCCTTACCCAACCAAGGTCATCACTGGATCATGGAAGAAAGGCATGGGAAAAAGTGTGACTCGGCAGGCAGTGGGATCCTCGCTTACCCTGACCTATATGATAATACCACACTTCAAACTTATATGCTTCCTTCCATATCAACAGTTAAATCCCCATTGAATGACTTCTAGAAATAGGTGGTTTGTTGTCCCTAAACTAGAAACAGGCTAGCCTTCATCAGGACAAACACTATAATAGAATGGCCCCCTGAATAACTCCAATGCATAAGGGCAGAAGCTGAAATAGAAGGAATTCCCATGGCCCAGGGAACCATGTCTGTATTCTTTACACATTTTCAGAAGAGCATCTTGTCTGCTGTCCATCTAAAGGTCTTATCTATGTGTCTTTGCTTAACTCCCCTTGTCCTCTGAGCTAAATAAGTCTGTTGAGTACCCACCTTAGGTACTTTGTTATAGTAACAGAAATGGATGAATACAGTCTTAGCTAATTGATTCCATACATGATCTCAGCATCTCCAAGCACATTGTACTCCTCTCTTTCCATGTACTCTGTACAGAACTACCACAGCAATCTTACACTCGCATAGGTGAAAGGAGGCATTTCTTTCCTGATTGCTCAGTTTCTCATCAGTGTAGATGAATTTGTCTTGGTATTATTACATGGGAGTTCTCTCTGAGGTTTACCACACTGCTTCATTTATCTTTATCTGTATTTCACTTTTGCATATTGCCTTTTTTTGTTTTGATTCCCATTCTGGAAATCCCAGCCTTCCCTTGTCTGAAAACTTTTTCCTGCCCCAAGTTTTATGTGATCTATGGTCTCCCAGAATCCTTTGTGCAGACAATGTAGTACGTGAAATTGTAAATGTTACCAATAATCCTGTCTCCATTACTTTCAATTAAGAACTATCTATTATCAATCAATGACAGAGTCCTTAGTGTAGATTAGTATTGAGCATATATGAAGAAATGAGCCCAGCCAGGCATTGCTGGCTTCCGCCTATAATAATAGCAATTTAGGAGGCCAAGAGCTATGTGCACTGAACAAGAGCATGATGCAAGAGTTCAAGACTGATCCTGGGGGCTGGGAAGGTGGCTCAGTGGTAGAGCGCTTGCCTTGCATGCATGAGGCCCTGGGTTCAATTCCCCAGCACCACATAAGCAAAAAGAAAAAAAGTCGGAAGTGGCACTGTGGCTCAAGTGGTAGAGCACTAGCCTTGAGCTGAAGAGCTGAGGGATAGCGTCCAGGCCCAGAGTTCAGGCCCCATGACCGGACCTCCCCCCCCCAAAAAAAGTATTTCTAAGATGCTGAACTTAAGGCAAATATCCTGTACCAAAGCACAAGACTTCACTTTGGAACAGCTATTGAACTTAGCATATTGATGCTGGTGACAGAGCACATACTCTTGGTGCATAACTGTTTCCATTTCCTTCATTTAATTTCTAAGGAAGGACTGTCAACTAACAAATGAGAACACTAAACCATGCAAGGGTTCCAGATTTGCTCTATGATAACATACCTCATGGGAGGTTCACAGACTGGAAGTGAGAACTATTTGCCTGGAACTATTTGCCCCCTTACTTCGACTGAGCTCTACACATCCTCCATTTGTAGCTGGGCTAAATTAGATTTAGCCAACTATAAACTGAGGACAAAATCTTTTAGTGTGATGGGGAAGGATGATGCAGTGCATGCTGGGATGTTTTCTTTACTAGGGGTTATTAACTGTGCTACTCTATCTGGTGGCTTTCCTATCTAACTAATGAAGGAGATTTAGTGCCTTCCATCTTAGTTCATTACCTTCTTGTAAAACTAGTCCTTTGCACTTGCATTTTGCTTCCTTCTCCCAATATTTCCATGGGGAACAGTTGACATAGTGAGATCGTGCATTCTTTCATCACTTAACAAATTCTGGGAACCAGATACTGCATGCCTTTCACAGTCTTCCAGTGTGAGTCCAAGGAGCTCATGTTGCTGCATATATGTATGTGTGTGTTTATACATGTGTGTGCATGTTGTCCATGCAAATATCATAGAGGTCTAATACAGCTTTAGAGAAACTAAAGGGCAGTCAGAACTTGGGAGAAAGAATTTCCTGTGGAAATAGTCCCCCAAAACAAATCAAAACTTTGAAAGAGGCATGTGCCAAGATGGGGAGGCAGCAACTTGGTCAAAAGTTAAATTACCTTGGGCACCTGCTTCCTAAGGAATGTGTTTCAGGAAGAGAAAAATATGAGCATCCTATTCATCAAAGTAGCGACCACGTTGTTCTATCTCTTTCCCTAGAAGTGTCAGGAATTTCCATTATATCCTGTGGGAATGCAAACATCCTTCAAAGATAATCTGTTTGGGGTTTTAGCTCTATCTTACCAAACATACGTTCTTGATGTATATATTTATATCAAGGAATGGGATCTTTATTTAACATGATATTGTTCAGGAAGCAGCAGTTTGACAGTTTACATTCTTTCTCTTAAATATATATCTATATAAACACTTTAATTTTATTTTTATTGTCTGTGTATTTATTATCTTTAAGTAGTTATACAAAATATTTATAGATAGAAAACCCCAAAGTTTCATAATATGTCCTTGGACTTCTGATTAACATATTCCAAATATATGATTTTAGATTGTTAGTTACAGAACTGAATGTCTGGTGTGCTTGAATTCTTTTCATTCACCACAACAAGACAAATCTTAGGCAGGTGTTGAAAGAGTGGGTTTGGGAAATATGAGTGTTGGGATTTGCACATTTCAGATGGTCAATGAGCTGATTAACAATAGATTAATTCGGGAGAACCTCATGCACTGTGGCCAATGGGGCTATGTAGTCAGGAGAAGGGACTAGTAGAGTTGTGAGGGAGAGGAGGCTGGAGTCAACCAGAGCAAAACTCACCTGAGTAATTTGAGGATACCCACCTCGCTGGGGACAGAGTTGATGTACTCAGGCAGATAAAGCTCCCAAAATTCTGAATGTGGATTATTTTTGTCTGTCTTATGCATAGTGATATCATCTATTTAGCTTCTAGTATCACTCACTGAAGATTATTAGTTTCATAGCAAATGACTCCTTTAAAAAATGAAAATATGCCAGGCACCGGTGGCTCACGCCTATAATCCTAGCTACTCAGGAGGCTGGGATCTGAGGATCTAGGTTCAAAGCCAGCTCGGGCAGGAAAGCCCGTGAGACTCATCTCCAATAAACCACTGGAAAACCAGAAGTGGCTCGGTAGCTCAAGTGGTAGAGCACTCGCCTTGAGCTGAAGAGCTGAGGGACAGTGCCCAAGCCAGAGCTCAAGCCCCACACTCAACAAAAATAAAAATAAATAAAAAACGAAAATATCTGTTTTAGACATTACCACAAAATACTGAGACTAGGTAATGAATAAATAACCAATATTTATTTCTCACAGTTTCTGGAGGCTGAGAAATCCAACATCAAGGCATTAGTCTGTTCAGTATCTGGTAAGGACTGCTCTCCAGAACTGGGCCCTTATGATCTTCTCATTTGCTCAGCTGATGTTCTACCACTGAGTCACACCTCCAGTGCAGCTTTTGCTGGTCATTTTGGAGATGGAATCTCAGCCTTTTCTGCTTGAGCTGGCTTTGAACTGAGATCCTCCAGGTCTTGGCCTCTGAGTACATAGGATTATAGGTATAAGACACTGGCACCCAGCTAAGACCGTCTTTTTCTGTCCTCCTCTGGCAGATAGGTGATGGCTATGTCTACTGGAGAAAGGGAAGGGTGAGGGAGAAGGATAAAGGGGCTGGCTGACTTCCTTGAGATTTTTTTGAAGGATACTAATCACCCCCTAAAGTCTCTACCTCTTAATCTTACCATATTGTCTTGGGTTCTGTTATATAAATTTGGTAGGGGGCTACATTCAAACCATAACTATACCATGCTCAACATTTTCTGTTATGCATTGCTAAGACATCTGAAGATTGTAGATTCTGTTCTTGCCAAACCCTAGAAAAATGGCTCAGCATGATATTGGATGTACTGCTATGTTTATTGTCCAGGGTGATAAATGCAGAGGGCTGTCCCTCAGGACCTTGTTTTGCTATGACAGGCTAAGAACCACAAACACAGGAAGCCTATCTTTCAGAAAGAACAGCTCACAGTATCACATAGAGTATTGGTGTCTTTGTGGCTCAAAGCTTTCATTTTTAGCATTAAATGCAAATGCAAGCATGGAGTTTGAGCAGGGCTCAATAGCTGAAGGGTTCCTCTGCTCCCCGCAGGTGGGTCCTAGCACAGTCACAGGTTATATTATATCCAAATCTAAATCCGTGTCTATTATCTCATTATATGCACTCATTCAAAGCTTATCTTGGTGTAGGCTCAGCCCTTTGAAACACATACTTTCTATGCATTCTAATGGATAAAGTCTAGGGATATGGCCTCAGTTGATGATGACATTGTCTGGGACATACATACATACACACACACACACACACACACACACACACACACACACACACACACGCCCAGGGCCTTTCTACTGCCTATCTTCATGGTATGGTGAACAGCCAATGGCAAACATGCTTTTCAGATCATGCACTCACTGGATCTCAGCAAAGCACTACCTTTGTCTAAGGTAGGTTTAATGCACTTTCAAAGTCAGATGTGCCTGATAGGTGCCTGCGATGTGGTGTGTGAGTGGTGCATATATATGGTGTGGTATGTGTGTGTGTGTGTGTGTGTGTGTGTGTAAGAGAGACAGAGAGAGAGAGTATAAGCACACAATAGTTAATGGTCTTGGCACTGAGGGTCATCAGGAAAAGACCCTTGTTGGACAGAAGCCCAGCTTTGCAACTAGCACCAGCAACCGGATTCGCAGGACACAAGCAACATGAAAACACAGGGCCCTGTGTGCAGGAACAAAGTGCTGCTGATAAAGAAGTACAAATGTTTTCCTTTCTTACTGGCCACTCTTGGCCTGTCCTTGAGTTTCTTGCTCCCTATTAAATGAGTCTTCTCCTAAGTAATGGGCCACAGCCCCCACTGGACTCCAGTGCCCATGAATTGTCTCATGAGGACACTGGACATCCATTCTCCGTCTCGTCAGCTATAGATCCACTTCAGGTCATTTTATTCCCAGAATGAAGACAAACCTGTCACTACCAATACAGAGTTGGAGGATGGAGGCCACTACCATATCACTCACTGAGATGCTAAATTTGGTGCTCTTAAACCAGTGCTCCCTGATCATATTTATATTAATACCAAATGTGTTTGTTTAATTCTCCCTACTTCTATTCTTTATCACATCAAATTAGAATACAATGACCTCATAGGGTGATAGTGGTAAAGATCAACTAGACACATGTAAGAATGATTACAGTCATTTCTAACATACAGAAAATGATATGTAAGCCAAATATGGTGGCCACACCTGTTAATCCCAGCACTTACGGAGGCAGAGACAGGAAGGTGGAGAGCTTCAAGCCACCCTGAACTATATAAACAGACCCAATCTCACAAAACAAAACAAAAAGAAAGCAAGAGGCAAGCAATTTCCCCCTTTAGTTATTTGGGGGGGGGAGCTCAAAATTTTTATTTTGGACAATGTTGGTGTATTTTGTTGGAGATGGTGTTTTAAATAAGTTTTTATTGTGAAAATACTGTACAGAGGGGTTACAGTTACATGAGCAAGGTAATGAGTACATTTCTTATCAAGTATTGCTGCCTCCTCCTTTGTTTTTTCCCTACCGTCCCTTCCCTCCGACCTCAACAACTACACTCTCCCCGCCCTCTGCCTAATTGTAAAGTTCGTTTTTCAACACTGTGTCTTGTACATCTCATTGTTACAATGGGTCAACCTGTATCTCTATTTAAACATTTTGTTTTTTCCCTTACACTCCCCAAATTATACCAACATCAAATACAGTGAAAACAGGGGTTATACCATGGGGGAGGAACATACAAAGCAACAAAAAAAATCACAAGGTACATTATAGCTATGTTAGAAACAATAGCAAGAAAGAAAAAACCACTTGTGTCCCTATCTTGGGGTTCATTTCACTTAACTTCAGTTTATCTGGTCATATGTACATAGCTTTTGACCTTTTCTACTTGTCCCAGGCATATACTAGTTATTGCAAATAAAGGAAAACATGGGACCTGTGTTTCTTTGGGCCTGGCTTACTTCACTTAATATAATTTTTTCCAAATCTTTCCATTTCCTGACAAATGGGGGAATGTCATTCTTTCTGGTGGAGGCATAGAATTCCATTGTGTATATATGCCACATTTTCTTGATCCATTCATCTACTAAAGGGCATCTGGGTTGGTTCCAAATCTTAGCTATGGTAAATAATGCTGGCACAAGAAGAGACCTCAGGACCAATGGAATAGAATTGAAAACCCAGAAATGAACCCACAGACCTATACCCACCTAATCTTGGATAAGGGAGCTAAAAAAATAGAATGGAAGAAATACAGCCTCTTCAGGAAATGATGCTAGCTTTAGAAAACTAAAGCTAGATATATCACCCTGCATCAGAATCAACTCCTCTTCAGTAAATGGTGCTAGCTTTAGAAAACTAAAGCTAGATATATCACCCTGCACCAGAATCAACTCCAAGTGGATCAAAACCTTGGAGTCAAAGCAGTCACCCTGATTACAGGACAGAATAGGAGAAACCCTAGGTCTCCTTGGCACAGGTTGAAATTTTCTTAATAACGACACAACAAATCAAAGAAAGGATGGACAAATGGGATTGCATGAAGCTGAAGAGCTTCTGCATGGCAAGGGACATAGTTAACAAGATCAATAGAAAGCCCATGGATTGGGAGAAGATCTTCACTAGCCATATAATGGATAAGGGTCTCATATCTAAACTATACCTGGAACTCAAAAAATTAAATCCCCCAACAACAAATCCTCAAAGAAACAACTGCCCAATAGATAAGTGGGCTAAAGACTTAAAGAGAAACTTCTCTGAAGAGGAAATAAGAATGGCCAATAGACACATGAAGAAATGCTCAACCTCTCTAGCCATAAAAGAAATGCAAATCAAAACAACATTGAAATACCACCTCACCCCAGTTAGAATGGCTATAATCAAGAACTCTAATAACAACAGATGCTGGAGGGGATGTGGACAGAAGGGAACCTTACTGCATTGTTGATGGGAGTATAAACTTGTTCAACCACTCTGGAAAGTAGTATAGAGGTTCCTCAAAAGACTCCACATAGAGCTCTCCTATGACCCAGCAATCCCACTTTTGGGCATTTACCCAAATGTTCACAAACAAGACCACACTAAAGCTACCAGCACAACTATGTTTATTGCAGCATTATTTACCATAGCTAAGATATGGAACTAACCCCATTGGTTATTTACTTAGGTATTGCAGCTGGGGATTGAACTCAGGGCCTTGCCTGTGCTGAACATATGCTCTGCTACATAACTACACCTCCATCCCCTATCTATTGGTTTTCAACCCAAGTTAACCATGTCTATCAGATGGCAACTCAAGGATGTGAAGATGTCTGAGACTTTGCAAGGCAAAATATGCAACTAAATTTCTTTCCCATATAAGGCCCGGCAATGTGAGACCGTTGAAAAATCACACCAGGTGGTACTTGCTCTCAAGAGAAGTTATTTGTAGTTTGGAAGCAGGTGACTAGGACATATGTGTCTATAGGCAATGAGTATGCTGGGGTTCAACGCACAAGCCAAGCTTTATGTGAAGGAAGACCTCTCATGCCAAAGGGGAAATTCTTTTATTTTGATGGTGGTTGGTATTAAACTCAAGTCCTTGAATTTGCTGGGAAAGTGCTCCACCACTGGAACCACATTCCTAATCCCTTTGCTTTTAGTTTGTTTTTCAGATAGTGTCTCATATTTTTACCTGGGATGTTTGGAACTATGATACTCCTATTTTAAAGTCTTGGATAATTTTTCAGAACACCTGGCAGTAATGAATTCGAGATGTGGGGAGTGAGAGAAGTGTACACAGGCAGTGTGTCCTCAAGCATCAAGACGAAGGGAGGCTTGGGGATGGAGTCTGCTGGCTTGGCCTCCTTCTGGACTCTTCTTTCAGTTAGAGGTGAGCATCAGGACCTTACTCTTACTGTAGGTCTCTAAAGAGAGCCAACTCTTTCTGCTAAAGGTCCAAACAGACTCAGCCGGGGGCTATTTAAACACATTAAGCTTTATCACTATTTGCACCTTGCTCAAGGTCGAATGGGCTCAGAGCTCTTTTATCAGAGTCATTTCCTACTTAATAATAGCTGAAGGCAAGACAATGAAAAGGGGGGATTTGATGGGGGAGGAGAGGAACAGCTGGGTATTTATCCACAAGGTCATAGGAAATTCTCTCACTCAGTTTCTTGTGGCTGTCACAGCTACTGCACAGGGTGAGTCGTATTCACTCTCAGGTTCCAGAGGAGGAAACTGAGAGATGAAGTCATTTTCCCAGGGTGCAGCTTGGAAAGCGAAGGGCCAAACTTTGTGCCAATGTTGAGTCTAGGTCCTGAGCCAGGAGTTTGGAGGCCCGGGAGTAGAGGTAGGGTACGCTGGCGTTTACACCTGACCTTGACTTTTGAGCAAGAGTACTGAGGCATTTATCTAAGTAAGGTGCTGTCACTGGGTGGCAGATGAGCTAAGGAATCAATCAGAAGACTGAGATCACACTTGTAATCCTAACTACTCAGGAGGCTGATATCTGAGGACCAAGATTCCAAGCCAGCCCAGGCATGAGAGTCAATGAGACACTTGTCTCCAATTAATGAGTAAAAAGCTGGAAGTGAAGTTGTGGCTCAACTGGTACAGCCTTGATGAAGGGCGGGGTGAGCTAAAACACAGGAGAGGAGGGGGAGGGTAGGGGGGAAAAGGAGAAACAGGAGGGGGAGGGGGAGGGGGAGAGGGAGAAGTCGGCCAAGATTTATTCCCAAAAGCTGCTATTATCTAATCTTGTCTAATCTACAAAATGACTGGGACAAGACTTTTTCCTTTTTTTTGGTACATTTTTTATTGTAAAAATACTGTACAGAGGAGTTATAGTTACATGAGCAAGGTAATGAGTGCATTTCCTATTGAGCATTGCTGCCTCCTCTTTGCTTTCCCCTACCATCCCTTCCCTCACACCTCCACAACCCCAACCCCCAACCCCCACCCCTAACCCCCCCCCCATGAAGTTGTAAAGTTTGTTTTCAACATAGTGTTTTGTATATCTCATTGTTACAATGGATCAACCTGCATCCTTATTTAAGCATTTTATTTTTTCCCTTCCCCTCCCCAAATTAGGGAAGTGGGGCTCTCCCTGGCATCTGTGCGTGCCTGGGACCATAGGGTGGGGGTCAATCCTTCATATTCCATCTTTGGATACCTAGAAAGAATGGGCCAAGCTGGGTGCCGGTGGCACTTGCCTGTAATTCTAGCTACTCAGGAGGCTGAGATCTGAGGGTTGAGGTTCAAAGCCAGCTAGGGCAGGAACATCCATGAAACTCTTATCTCCAATGAACCACCAGAAAAGTAGAAGAGCTCAAGGACAAGGTCCAGGCCCAGAGTTCAAGCCCCACAACCAACCCAAAAAAAAAAAAAAAAATGGGCCAAGATGGGAGAGGCAAGTCCTTCAAATATAGGTAGGTTACTTCACCAGTATGATCTCTGACTTCATTGTGGCCCTGATTAAGTGATTAAACAATAATAAGTGAGGTCTGAAGAATAAAGCTTTTGGACCACAGTGAGAGCAGCTTTTACCTCTGACTGAGAGGAAAGGCCTCTGTTATTCTGGGAAAAGATATGACTTGTATTTCTCAAAGATTGGTCTAACTGATGTGGAAAAAATAGAAAGGGGTAGAAGAAGAGATTGAAGAGATAATTAGTGGCTATTATTGTAGTGGAGATCAGAGTAGTTCAGATTTAATGTGTGAAGTGGCCACTTAGGGATGTAGAATGTGTGATTCTGATTTGTTTTAAATGAGGTGAATCAGAGATACTACATTTCTAAAAGCACCCAGGTCACCGGCTCTGCTGCCCTATGGACCACACTTTGAGTAACACAGGTAAGTGGCAGAGAATCATGGCTAGGAATAAATGGTGATTCTGTTCTTACCTCTGACAAACAGCCAACAGAGTTATTAGTAATTGGAGGGAGGATGTGAGAAAAGTTATTGATGTCTTGAACTAGACATAGAAATGGGGAATTTTCATTAAGAACCAATTTCAGAGTGGAAAAAAAATAAACAAGAATTTTAAATGGGGACATTTTGCGTTATAGAAACAAGTTGGGAATCCCAATGAAATTACTGGGTAAGCATCTGGGAATAATTGCACAATTCACAGGCCAAGCCTGGGCTGGAGACATACATGTGAGACTCACCACCTAACTGTTTCTATGGACAGCACTATGGCAGGACAAGGACAGGCGATGTGAGTAGTTATGGAGATACAGAGGTTGGGAAGAAGGGGACGTCCAGCAGGAAGCGAAGAAGCAGCATCCAGTAATAGAGGTCAGGAAATGCAGGAATATTCTGGAAGTCAAATGAACAAAGTGTTTCAAGAAGGCAGCTAACACCTCTAGGAATTGCTGCTGGTAGTACAGGAGCCCTGGATTTGGCCACAAAGAGGTCAACAGTGGCATGAATCAGAATAATGTCCGTTAGTGGAATCAGTTCACAAGAAAATGGGAAGAGTAAACAAAGTACACATAATTATGTAAGGTACTGTAGCTGAAAAAGGAAACCAAGAAATAAAGTAGTTGGAGAGGTGTTGTGTGTGTGTGTGTGTGTGTGTGTGTGTGTGTGTGTGTGTGTGTGTATCCTGAGGCTTGAACTCAGGACCTGGGCTCTATCTATGAGCTTCTTTTGCTCAAGGCTAGTGCTCCATCACTTGAGCCACAGATCCTCTTCTGGCTTTTTTTTTTTTTTTGGTAAATTATTGGAGATAAGAGTCTAATGGACTTTCCTGCCCACACTAGCTTTGAACCGCAATCCTCAGATTTCAGCATCCTGAGTAGCTACCAGAACCCAGAAAGAGAGATTTTTCTTAAAAAGATAAATTAAGTGATATTATTATCAGTTGGGAGCAGTGGAGCCTTGTTCATGGTAGGAATGCATTCTGCCACTGAGCAACACTTCACAGTTGAAGTTTATTATTATTATTATTATTATATGAGGGTAATAAAGTATGGGAAATAAGATGATTCATAGGGTAGGTGATTTTAGAAATGATATCTGAAGAGTAGATTCAGGGCTATTCTTTCAGGACAGGAGACAAATATAATTATAGGTAAGTAAAGTTGCTTACAGAATCAAGACATGCTGGATTCATAAACTGATACGTTAAATTGAAACCAGGCATCCATGGCTCATACCTACTTATAATCCCACCTAGTCAGGAGGCTAAGATCTGAGAATCATGATTTGAAGCCAGCTGAGGCAGAAAAGTCAGTAAGACTCTTACCTATAAGTAACATGGAAAACAAAAAACCAAACCAAACCAAACCAAACAAAATAGTAGTAGTGTTGAGAACACTAGCTTTGAGAAAAACAAAAATGAGTAAATAAACAAAAAACATCACCCAGGCCCTGAATTCATGCTTTAGTACTGGCACACACACACACACACACACACACACACACACACACTAATAAAAATATGACAAAAATGTCATGAATTGACAAAAGAAAAGTACATAGTTTTACCTTTCTTTCTTTCCTTCTTTCCTTCCATCTTCATTTCTCTCTTTCTTTCTTTCTCTCTTTCTTTCTTTTTTTCCGTTCCTTCTTTTTTTTTTTTTTTGGGTCCGGTCATGGGGCCTGAACTCTGGGCCTGGGCACTGTCCCTCAGCTCTTCAGCTCAAGGCTAGCACTCTACCACTTGAGCCACAACGCCACTTCCGGCTTTTTTCTTTTTGCTTATGTGGTGCTGAGGAATCGAACCCAGGGCCTTGAGCATGCAAGGCAAGCGCTCTACCACTGAGCCACCTTCCCAGCCCCTCCTTCTTTCTTTCTACTGTAGTTGTTTCTATTTGCTATAGTTTGAATCTGTAATATCCCCTAAAGTCCCATGTATTAAAGGCTTGGATCCTAATTTATAACACTACTTGGAAACCATGTAAGTTTCAGCACTGGGGACTAGTGGAGAAGTTTTAGATGACTGAGGAAAATGTCCTTGGGTAGGATTATGAAGACTGAATCTCTTCCTCTTCATTCTTTCACACATGGCCATTAGGTGAAAGGGAATTCTCTACTACATGCTCCCATCATAAAGTGCTGCCTTTCCACAAGCCCCAACAACAAAGCTTTTGGTCATGAGCTGAAAACTCCAAACCTGTGAGCCAAAGCAAATCTTTCCTTTTTATAAATTGATTATCTTAGATATTTTTGTTACAACGATAGAAAGCTGCGAGTGAAGTACAATCAGGAAATGAGAACAAAGTTGAGGAAATCAAGGCCTCTGTCCTCCTAGGATCCCTTATGTGCGTAAAGCAAACCTACAGATAAATACCTATTATAATAGAACATACTGAGGACTGCAGCAGAAGAAGGCGTAAGATTTGTGGGAAAGTATGGAAAATCCACTAATGCCAGCCTGCGCACTTCAGGAGAAACCCCAGGAGCAATGACACTGGCGTTGAAGCTAAAAAGGAGTGGTCATGTGAAGGTTGAGTGTGGACATGGCAGGCCTAGAAGAATTGCTGAGGCTGAGAGAATACAATGCTTCTAGATGTCAGTCCATTCACTGAAGTCCTGAAGTTCTTTTAGAGATGAAAGGAAGTTTGGCACCAAGGCTGGAGCTCAATGCCTTGTACTAACTTAGCAGGTGCTCTATCACGCCACACTCCAGACCCCAGACCCTTTATGCATTGGTTATTTTCAAGATAGTCTCACTTTATGCCCAGGCTGACCTGGGCTTTGAGTCTTCCACTTATACTTCCCATTTGTTGGAGGTGGCAAGCAAATACCACTCTACCCAGCCATTGTGGTTCCCTGTAGTTGGGATAACAGGCATGCACCACCTTGTCCATCCAGTGGTTGAGATGGAGATTCATGAACTTTTTTTTTTTTTTTTTACCATGGCTGGCCTTAAAAACAATTCTCTGTTCTCTGCCTCCTAAGTAGCTAGGATTATAGGCTTGAGCCCTGGCCTGAAACTCATGCCATTTTATGCTGTAAAAAGCACATGGGGCACCAGGCTGGATCTCTATTCAGGAAGCTGCATATGCCCCAAATATATCTAGTCTTTAACTCATCCACACAGCAGGGAGGTTTTCTTGTTCCAACTGAAATGAAGTTGCTTAGAGAATCCAGTTATGTATTGGTAGCAGCCCTTCATCATATTTTAGAGTATTTGCTCTAAGAGATGCAGACAGTTTCACCGAGTACTTTATAAAAGACTTACAAAACCAGTTGAACATTGATAGCACAAGTCTGAAGTGAACCTACTTAATCTCAGGCTGAGAATAGGGAAGTGAGAGCTATCAGAATAGGGAAGTGAGCTCTGAGCTGGAAATAGAAAGACATTCTCACTTCTTTGGGAATGGAGGCTTTGCCAACCTGCCTTGGTTTCTGCCTGATCTTGGGCCCCAAGGCTGGGAGCTGAAAGCCAGGAGGGGGAAAAGGCCTGTAATATAAAGCTTTTTCAGACTCTACTAGCTTGCATCAGGTTATCATTCCCCCCAGTGCCGTACTGCAGAACTAGTAATGGATAGGGAGGCTGAAGTCATCAAACTGACTCGAGGACCCCATAACGTTGCAAACTCCACAAGGTCAGGGGGCAGGAGTTTGGCAAATGGTAGATGCTTAATAAATCTCTTACGTGAACGTATGAGAGAGTGAATCGATGAATGGATGAAGGAATGAATTTTTAATGAGTGGTCTCTATAGCAAATGACAAGTGGTCTTTAGGATTAAAAGAGCGTAGGGCACTGTAAAGCAGAATGGGAAATTGAAGAGTCCAGACATTCTATGGAGTTGCTTTTCCTGTCATTATCATTGCTTGAACACCCTCCCTCAGCCTGGTGTTGCTAGAAAAGTAGTTTTCACACTAGTAGCTAGCAAATAATTAAGTTGATTAAAGCTTTAAGAGTATATTCTCCAGCTGGGTACTAGTAGCTCACACCTGTACTCCTAGCTACTCAGAGGCTGAGATCTAAGGACTGGGATTCAAAGTCCATGAGACTTTTATCTCCAATTAACTACCAAAAAGCCAAAGTGGAGCTGTGACTCAAGTGGTAGATGGTTAGCCTTGAGTGGAAAAAGCTAAGAAATAGCACCCGGGCCCTGAGATCAAACCCCAGGACCAGACATACAAACAAAAAGTATATTCACCAACTAATTAAACTTTAAGCTTCCTGCATCTAAATGTTCACTGAACATCATTCCTAGATTGCACTAGAACATTACCTTGCCCTGTACCTTAGGCTCTATTGTATTGTCTTTAACACACACTATGTGTATTTATGACCTATATGTGCCGATAAGCTCTCAGAACAAATGAACCTGAGACATATGTGAACACCCCATAAAACACACCCAATTGGGCTTTCATTTTGAATATTTTTACATTCACAATGAAATACTAATGTAGGACCATTTTGCCCAACACATAAAAGTTGACAAGCAGTTTCTGAAAATGTGCTTTAAAAAAAAAAATTATCAGCACCTGGTATGCTAAGAAAAGACCGAAGTATAATACATACTGCATCCAGTTGAAAGTAAGTAGGTATGGCAGCTCCAGCTGTGAGATACCCTTTCGGTTGAAATCTGAGACAAATCCGAAAACTTCAATTGTGAGTGTCATTTAAGGAAGAGTCTCTGAGAACTTACATTTATTTAGAGAGCGTATTCTTAGCAGATACTATATGAAAATAATGGCAATTTTTGAAAGGAAAAAAAGCAGTCAAATACAGTCTATACTTTCCGATGTTAAGCATATCCTGTAACATAGACTAATATTTATATACATATGCTAATCATGTATTGTGACATAAACACCTGAGGTCACCAACTTACATAGAGGAATTAGATCTCAGATTTTTTTTTAATTTTTTATTTGTTTATTTGTTTATTTGTTTATTTATTTATTTTTGCTGGTCGTGGGTCCTAAACTCTGAGCCTGGGTGCTGTCCCTCAGCTCTTCAGCACAAGGCTAGTGCACCACCACTTGAGCCACAGTGCCACTAGCGTTTTTTTCTGCTTATGTGGTACTGAGGAATCAAACCCAGGGCCTCATACATGCAAGGCAAGCACTCTACTGCTGAAACACCTTCCCAGCCCAGATTTCAGATTTTGAAGTGTCAGTCTAAAGTCTCTTGGTCTACTGCCTTTAGACCTGTATTGAGGCAGAACAGCAATGCAAGACAGGGAACTGTTCATCGCATGGTGACAGAAAGCAAATAAAGAGATAGAAAGGGGCTAGAAGTGAAAATATCACTGAAAGCATACATTTGGGGATAACTATCCAAGTAACAGCAGTAAGTGTATGGACAAATGACCAATACTTTTTTTTTTTTAGCCTTTTTTTTTTTTTTTTATTGTGAAAATACTGTATAGAGGGGTTACAATTACATGGCAAGATAATGAGTACATTTCTTATCAAGCATTGTAGCCTCCTCGTGACCAATACTTTCAGAACACATAGAGAGGACAAAGTGTGTTTCTGTCATTAATGCTATGGCACATCTCATATTAATAGCGTCTTTGTCTGCTCAAACACTTCATTGGCTTTTTGGCTGGAGAAGATATTAAGAAAGAAGATATTGGAAGCAGCACAAATACACCTATTTAGCACCAACTCTATATACTACATTACAGAAAAAGTCCTACTCATTATTTTTTACCATATCAAGTTTTCTGTTCAATGTTATTGTTTTGAAAGAACTGAGTGGATATGATGTGGATTGAGGTAACCAAGAACTTTTCAGTTACCGAATCATGTGACTCATAAAACATAATTAAAAGGCCAGCAGATAGGGCTTATGTTTTCTAACAAAAGGCTTGAATCTTAAAAAAAAAAACAAAACTTTGGAATGGGCTGTCACCTCTGAGACCCCAGCAGGCACGAAAAGGGGTGAGGAAATAATGGGCTGTGTCATGCTCACATAGTTACTTGACTTTTCTACTTCTCTGAATTCTACAAAGTGACTACAAAATTTCCTGAAAGATCTCTCTTAACGTATCAGAATTCAGATAGGAAATAGATTTTGGATGTGTAAATCATATTAAATCACAGCAAATCATAATATCTAAGCTCAAGTTGGCCAGAATATTATCGCCCTATTTTTAAAAAACCATATCTGGATATGGGGCTCAAGGAGTACAGTGTATCAAGTGTGAGGCCCTATGTACCACTTTTTAAAAAAAGAAGATAAAGAACTCATTCCTAAAATATAAGAAAGCATGAAAATGCACAGTTCTGTGCAAGCAGTGTCTAAAATCTGGATAACTGGAACTTTTTGGCTGCCAGAAAAGTATGAGCATTCCCTCTGAATCACCCAGCACCTCTTTCATCTGTAACTGCAGATGAACCAGAACCATCTGGGGTAGCTGGTATTTCAAAATTTGCAGGGAAAGCTGTACTTATTACAACTGTCTTCTGTGAGGCACAAAGAAAACCAAAGATATAAAGGATTCCCCAGATAGATAAAAGGGGGGGGGGGGAAGGAAACGTTTATTGGGTACCTAACCTGTACCAAAGGCTTTAAACAACCCTGGAGCCTAGGTCTTTTTATTCTCCATTTACAGATTAGAAACTTCAGCTAGGAAAAACTGAATGAGTCACCTCACATATCTGAGGTGAGCATATAAGCTTCAAGAATCTTCTATTGTTGATTCCTCAAAAATACAGCGCATCAAACTATGCACATCAACAGGGAAGGGAAATCTGCATATACGGGGTTAGGGAGCACTTCCACTATACCAGTTTTGTGTTTATCATGAAAATTTGAAAGACAGATCAACTCAGCCTGTGGTAGGCAAGACATAGGATGAACTCCTTTCCTCTTTATCATAGCCAAGAGTTTCCCAATAAGCTCTATCCTTCTTCACATCATGGAAAATGGTCCTGAGACATCTAAAATCATAGACAAGTAGTAGAGTCAACTTGTGTTAAGTATTGTTAAATTCTTTAAAGAAATGGAAGCAAACAAGAGCTTATAAGAATCTATCCAATGCTTGAATGCAGAACTATTTGGAATTGTCTACAATGTTAATTAGTTAATTAGCTAATTAGTTAATACTAATTCCTTATTATTATTTCCAGTGAGAAGTTGGTAGATTGCCTTTTACACAAATAGGCTGCATCTAGACAATACAAATCCTCAGCTAATTTACACTCCAGGACCTGACTTCCCGTCAGATAAGAAAACTGGAGGTAACCAAACTCCAAAGAGAGGCACTGTGCATACTCTCTCTCGCAGAGGTATGCAGCTCCTAATGTCATGAGCAAGCTGTGCCAGAAACATAGATACACATGCTTGTGTCTTTCCACAAAGACAGACCCTAAAAAATAAAAGTACACATATGACATTAATTTTGACAGCATCCAGTTGGCCAAGCACTACTGATTTCACTTGGTAGCATGAAACACTGGCAAACAAATTCCTTTATTCCAACATGAACTATGCATATTAGTTTTCACATTATTTATTACAATGCATATAATGTCTATTATAGATTGCTTTTAAAAAGGGTTAAAAAGAAAAGGGTTCAAAGAGGCAAGTGGAAAGAATCACTGCAAGTGGTTAGATGAGATATTGTCATAAGGAACCTAATCACATAGCTGTTGTGGCACAGGGGTGTTAAAAAGCTGGTTTGAGGTCTAGTGCTAGATTGTGGTGTAGAACTGGTTCCAGGTTTGCTAGGACTGCATGGATATTACAGAAACTACTCTGAGAAGAAGCAAGCAGTACTCTGAGAATTGGAGAACTCAGGTTTATTATACTGGCAAGCCCAGAGGAGTTTCTACTCCAAAGACTGAGCCCTGACTGACAGGAATACCATCCTTTTATAGCACTTGGGTTCTGGGTTTTAGTGTGGGTTTTGAGTTCTGTTTTACTCCAGTGATTACAGTTTCACAAAAATTACTTGAAGCATAAAGGTCAAGCTAGTTCTGGTTAAGCTGAGTCTGGCAATAGCAGGTTTTTCCTTATCGTAGTAAGCTAGTTCTGAAAATGGCAGGTTTTCCCTATCATGAACAGGTTTGAGTGTATCACATCAAGCAGAGCATTAGGGCTGAGCTGAATCCCTGGGGACAGAGTTAGAGTTTGCTTCCCATTGGTCTGTGCACCAGATGGCCTGATGATAGGTCAAGGGTGCTTCAGTACCCTAGTACCCAGGTGATTCATCTGATATGTTGAATAAGTTCATGGGCCTAGTTTTCTTGATATGTTTTCTTTTTTCTTTTTCTTTTTTTTTTTTCTCTGTCAGTCATGGGGCTTGAACTCAAGGCCCTGATGCTTTCTCAGAGCTCTTTTGTTCAAGGCTGGTGCTTTACCACTTTAAGCTGCAGTACCACTTCTGGTTTTCTGGTGGTTAATTGGAGAAAAGAGTCCCATGGACTTTCCTGTCCCTACTGGCTTTGAACCATGATCCTCAGACCTCAGCCTCCTGAGTATCTAAAATTGCAGGTGTGAGCCACCAACACTTGGCTTTCCTGGCATGCTGTTATATGGTCTTTTGCCCATATACTCCTAATTTCACTTGCTAAGTCAGTAATATTTTGTGTGAATGTTATTTATCAGTGTGCCTCATGTTTTGTGCCATACAGATGGTGTTAATTACAAACAAGATGTAGTCTTTCTGCTTTGCATTTGTGCTCAAAATGGAGCACATTTCCTGTGCTTTGTCACTCAGGGCAAAGCACAGCCTGAAAGCTACTATTTTAAACAATATGGAGTAACCTTGGAGCAGAGCACATGGACCTACAGCAAATGTGACCCAGCATCTATTTTGGACTCTAGCTTGGGTTGTATGCTAGTTAGTTTTCTCCTGGCTATGATAAATATCTGAGAGAAACTAAAGTATGGAAGGTTTGTTTAACTCCTGGTTTCAGAGCTTTTAGTCCTTGGTCACTTGGCTTCATTGTGTTTGGGGTATGGTAAGGCTGAATATCATGGTGGGAAACATGGGGTAGAGTCAAAGCTTAAACCTCGTGGAAACCAGGAAACAGACACAAGAAGGAGCAGGAGATATGATACATCCTTCAAAGACTTGCTCACAGTGATTTACTTTTTCCAACTAAGCCCCACTTCCTACCACTTTCACCGAATACCATCAAATTATGAATACCCATTGGATTAACCCACTGATTAAGTCAGAGTCTTCATGATCCAATTTGCCTCCTAATGTGGGATCTATCAGCCGGGGACCAATCCTTCAAGATATGAGGCTTTTGGGAGATATTCCATGTATAAACCATAATGAGTTAGTACAAGAGACATGCAACACATCTCTCAATGGCTTTTGGAATTTTCTGGTGGCTTGACATGTTTCATCTTTTCAAACTAGTTTATTCCATCAGGCATGGCTAAGGGATTAGAAGGGAACTTGACATTGACATTATAACTGTTCATGATGGGAACAATTCCCCCATTGTTTTCTGAAGGATTGACATTGCTTTGTGTCTAAACCATGTTTTTCCACAAGGACTCTTTTTTCTTCCTATCTTCTATTTACTAGTTTCTCTCAAGAAGATTCTCTTACCTCAGAGTCACCAAGGGCCAGCCAAATGTGTGTTTTTGTGAGGTCTTTAAAATGTTTTGATGGTTTGTTTTGTTCAAAAGACCATGGAGAGGTGGATGGGAAAGGGAAATAAAATAGAAGACTGAAACATTAACCCAAAGAGCTTTGTACAGTTGTGCCTGGAAGAAGGGGCAGCCTGGCAGGATGGGGCCACTTCAGAAGGACATTCCTCTCATTAACTGAGGAAGATCCTTACCACAGCAGTCTCTAGCCTGCTTGGCTCACTGACATATCACCCCAAATAGTCACTGAGAGAATCAGCAGCAAGCAATGTCATATTGTTTTGTACACAATGAGAAATGCCAAGGAGGAGAAAGCTACTTAAATACACAGAATTCCTGTGGGTCCCATGTCCTCTCTTCCCAGCTTCCATCTGGCACAGACGCTTCCTGGAAACCTCCTGTGCAGCAGCTGTCCAGCCACCTGACAGCTGAGGGCTTAACCAGCCAATGCTTGTTTTCTCTACATCCCGAGGTAACAAGAACAGCAATGCCCTAGGGCCCAGCGCCAAGGCAGAACCAACAAAGAGAGCATGGAGAGCCATGATTCGTGGGAAAGTGAGGGCCTTCCTAGAATTCCAGAACTCTGTGGGCACCTCCCCAAAGGCACAGAGCCATTTCTGCTTTGTTGATTGCTAGATTCTTGTCTGACCCCATCCCACCTGTGAGGTTGTAAACGCCGTAAATAAGGTGCCATTCATTAAGCATTTGTTAACTTAATTCTTTATGCCAATTCCTATATGGGGCCACTGGAGGCTTTAAGCCCAAGAATACTCTAATGAGTGAAAGAGCTTTAAGCAAGCCAACAATGTAATGTGTTGGTGAAGTGCTTAGAGTCAGAGAGGAAGATGAGAACAATTGTGGGTGGGATTTCATGGAGGAGGGGTAGGTGTTACTCAATAATGGCAAAGCTCCTGTCTGGCTAAGGGTGCATTTCAGAGAGGGAAGTGAGAATTGGGCCAGCTGTGAGTGTAAGAGGTGTTTAAAGGTTGCTTTTGCTTTTTAGAAGTGTCAGCTGAGATAACTAAAAGCAGGAGAAAAAAAGCTTGGTTTCAATTTGTGTGTGCCTTTGTGCCTTTCTCTCTCTATAGACACTTTGCAATCATGTTTCATTCCAGGAAGGACTGATTCATAGTATATTTTTGACAAGAGACTGAAATTTCCCAAAAGAACAGTGGAGCCTCCTTAGGACAGACCACAAGTTAGGCCATGACTTCTTGTTTATTCTGACCAACAATAATCCACTGGAATTTTTCCTTAAACAAGGACTGAAATAATGATCAACCAGGCCATACTTTGACCAGGACTACTTAATAATTATGTATATATCTCTCTTTTCCTACCTCTAGTTCTCTGTCTTTTAGCTTGTGTTTGTGCCCTCAGCATTCAATTCTGATGGAATAAAAATCTGTACCCAGGTCTCTGTAGTGTTAGAGTGTTTAGAGATAGATAGTATATCTTAGTTTGGGGCAGGGAAGTAAGATTGCTTTATGCTAAGAACATTCAAGAAAGGACTGACCCAAGTAGGGTAGGAAGACCACATTTGAAAAAAGACAAAAGCACACTTTCCTTTTTGCTACTTTCAAGTAGGAATCCCCAGCCTGATATCCAAGTTGGGGTAAATCCTAAAGCCCATCCAGAAGCACTCAAGATCTGGCTGCCAGCTTTCGTCTCATTTGACCATTTTGACGCAGTCACAGTAGAGTACGCAATTTGGAATGTGGAAGCTTATGAGATTTATTTTCTAGTATCTGACAAGCCCTTTCCTTTGTGTAGATGGTATTCATTTAAAAAGTCACGGGGGTGCTTGTGCAGTTATTTCCTGTGTGTGCACACTGTAACTTCAATCCTGACGGCTTAAGAGAGAGGTGCAGTCTGGGGAGCTGACAGGGAGTCCTCAGGAAACTAACGACTCATTCCAGATAAAGATTTATGTTTTTCAATCAGAGACAGAGAATAACAACCAGGCACTTTAACAACACGCTGGAGAATGCTCACTAGAAAGTGGAGAACAAAAATCCAAGAGGAAAATACTATGGTTTCATTTGTCAGCATCAACATCTAGCATCAAGTTGCAGCACAAAACTTGATGACATGGTGGCATCATAAATGGATCATAAATGGCAGAGTCAGAAACACATGCTGGCACTATGTGTGTTGAAAAAGAAAATCCTTGGTTGGCTCTGTTTCCCAGCATTGGAACGAGGCTCATAATGAGCAGAGGATAAAAGCAGATGTGGGATCCGGTGGGATTTTTAAGGGGGTAAGCATTCGCCACAGTATAGGTCCTTCTTCGTGATCCCAGACCTTCAGCAAACTAAAGCCATCTCCTCTGCACCATCTGTGTAACAAGCTTTGGTAGAGCCAAGGGCCTGGATATAGTAGACATTATTAATGTCATGGCGGCAGAGGATTAGCATGAAAGGCATTCATGAGAATGTGAATATGAGCTTCACCCAGGTTATTTGCCAGGTCTAACTGAGGTTCCAGATGGATACTGTAGGTGTTTCTGAGTGCCTGGGAAATCACACGACTACCAAGCTTAGGTCATTTGGGGAGAATAATCTCTAAGCAGAGAATCTGCTTGATTCCTTCCATCAACACTCATATGTCACAATCATTGTTCACCACATTTACATAAGAAAATAATGGACAAAATAAATGTTTGAAGGGTGATACATTCTATTGAGCAAAGAATAGAAACTACAAAAGGTTTAATACAGTTAGGTGAAGTCTAAAGAAAACCAGCATATACCAAATGATAAAGACGCTGCCATGACCTACAGAGACTCATAATTTATAAGTGACAGCCATTGAAATCTATGTAAAGACATTCAAGACTAAAATGTGAGTACATGGGAGCAAAGAGCCCATATCTGGGGTTTTTGCAGGGTTCCAGAAGGAAGAAGCCTGAGCAAAACAGCCAGAGGTCATGGTACATGCAGGCTGTGTGCTCTGAGTTGTGGGAGAAAAGTCATGCAAGCAATAAAGAAAGAACTAATGGTATCTCCAGAACTATTGGCCCATTCTCAGTCTGTCATATACATGGCATTGAAAATGGTAACCAGAAAAACTTTAGGAACAAGGCAAGGACTCCCTCTGCCTTGATCTTTCATAGATCCTCCCCTTCCCTCTTCTCATCGCCCACAGTAAACACAATTCCTACTCTTACCAGCACTTCAGTGCCAAACACATTGTCACCACACTCACACTGAGTTGGAATTTTTATCATAGCTTTCTTTCTAACTTCACAGTGAAGACTTGAGTCCAGGTTTCTCCTCTAACGCTCATTGACTTGGTAGCCTGAAGTCCAAGTTGTGGCCTAAACAGCTTAGTACTGGCTCTCTGATTCTCCAGAGATGATGGGAGGACTGGTCTCAGGAGATAACTCACTGGGGAATGGTTCTCAGTCACCTTGAGCTTGTCTTGTATACCCTTCTCTTAATGCTCTCCAAGCTATGTTTATTGAAAGACTAAATACATCTGATGGGAGTTCTTGAGTAGGACTGAATGGCATAAGAAGATATCAACCACTGCACATATAAAATCTTTTTTATCTAGTTTCTCTATCTTTAATCTTAAAAGTTCCATGGAAGTACATTCCAGAGAGTGCTGGCCACCTCGGTGGCATTCTGCACTAGCAGAAATTATTTTGAATCAGCACTTTCTTTCCCAAGGTCATTCTTCCTTGCATTCTTTAAAGTCTGCTGATTGCAATTTGCCCTTTCTGGGCACTTCCTGTTTTCTCACCAAGCTGTGTCTGCTCTTGGCACCAATTTGAAGCAAACATCCTTTGTTGTTAGCCCTACATTTTTAAAGCAACTCCTCTTTTCTTTACTACTGCCTTTCATCCACTCACCCTTACTAACTGGTATGAGCATTATCTTCTCATGCATACTTCTCATCTTTTTTTCTTCCCAGGGAGCTATACCTTAGCTGCTAGTTATGATTTTGACTTTAAATATCCCTCAAAGAGTTGGCTGTGAGAGGCTTGGCTCCTAGCTAGATGTTTCTGCAACGTGGTAACAACTTTAAGAGGTGGAACCTAATGGGAGGTCTTTAGGTCATTGGGGATATGTCCTTAAAGGCAACAATGGGAACCATGGCATGTCACCACCTGCCATGACTGGGGACAAGGTAGTAAAGAGACCAGACCATGGAATTGAGGTTTGGGATACCAGGGGCCTGAAGCCTTCCACCAGTTTCAGATGCCTGAGGTCCCTTCTACAAGGTATTTATTGAGTAGGGTACAGGGGCTTACATGCAGAAAGTGAGGTATCAATATTCTTGAAGTCACAAGCACCAACGTGAATACAATCTCATTCAAGTAATAAATGACTTCTTTATCTTAAGAGGTAAATGTAAGCAGTAAATAACTTACAAATTACATAGGCTATTGTCTATCCCCAAGCTCCCAGAAAGTTTGGGGTTGAATTAGCCCTCACCCAGGATAGAAATCTGAATCCCTGTAAAGCCAGGACTGATTGACCTTTCCAGGAAACTCTCAGCATTCTGAGAGTTCATGTTGGGAGGAGGCTTTCCAAACTCCCAATCCTTTCAGGTTTCACAGCTCAGCGTTTCAGGCTCTCACATGGACATTTCTTTTACTCTTTTGCTTCCTGGTCATGTGATGAGGGATACTGTTCCATTACATACTATCACCAGGATATGCTGCCTCACCAAAGGCTGAAAGCAATAAGGCCACCAATCCCAGTCTGAATCCTTTGGCCAAAATAACTCTTTCTCTATATAAATTGATTTACCTCAGTTATTTGTTATAGTGATAGAATGGTACAGTGATTGAATGCTCTGGCCTTGGCTTAGGATCATGGCATGCACAAGTCCCTGCTTCTGAAATATGAGGAAGAAGCTACAGTAGCAGCCTAAGAGGAAGAAGCCAGAGGGACAATGTCTCCAGTAATTTCCCATTCTTGGCTATAGTACAATATCTATTCATCTTCCCAGAAAACCAAGACAAGGAAAATCAACATAGACAAACTTAATCTCATCATAATTGATTTTTATTGAACTCACTTTATCCTTCGTCTTAAAAGATTTTGCCATTTTATTGCAAAAGATTTAGTGACTTTAGGTAATTATTCTGGCCTAGGTAACTTCTTTTATAGTAAAGACAATAGCACATTCAATATAACAAATCAAAATAACCTAAATGTTGTTTTAATTTTCAGTTACACGGTCCTTGTCATGATCTATGTGCATCCCACACAGAAAAATAAGAGTAAGAAAACATAAGAAATGTAACTGGCAGCAATGTATTTTATGGGCTTCCTTCAAGCAACTTTTCCTAAAATATGTTCAATTACATTTCCAAAGGAAATGAAAAAATAGAATTCATGCTATTCAAAACCAAAATCCTTGACTAATAATTTATTTCTTAATATTTTCCAAGGTACTCTGTATTCTTATTTTAGTCAGGAAATATGCAAATTCCTCAAGAATAAAGCCCTCACTGACAGAAGTCTGTGTCAATCAGATTGTTTCCCAGGTGGCCATGATGTAGTGATAGGCTTTCTGTCCTTCATGTACTTTTCCTCTGAATAGTTCAACTACTTCTCCAGGGTGCTGAGAGTTTTACAGTCAACTCCTTGAACAAACTGCTTCTTTTTTTCCTCATTTACCATATATCTCTCTGTTCTCACACTTCCACTCTACCCATCCTTACTCATTATCTCCCACTGGAAGACTTATACTCTCAATAAACATTTCTAGAGCCCAACACAGGATCTTGACATAAAATTGTCTTGGGATTTCCCCCCCAGAAGCCAATATTAAGGCCATCATTTGAGAACACGTAGTTCTTTTGGAAGATGGATGATCCCATGGGAGTGGCAAAGTAAAATAGGAAAAGAAGCAAGTATATATTCAATATTAAGCAAATTAGCACTCTAAGTGACTAGAGTATACTTCCACTAGTATCTAATTTAACTGTTTGTCTTGCCTGAAGGGCAAGGGTGCTTGGGCATTTACACACCAAAATACCACCACTCATTCAACCATTTATTGCTAATTTCCCAGCATTTCTAGGCTGTTTCAAGGAATTGAAAATATGAAGTTCTGCAGCTATAGGAGACCCTTAGGCTAAGAGCTCAAGGGATTACAGCTAGATGTTCAGCTTGGGCACTGAAGTAGTAAGGAGAGGGCACAGGAGCAGAGTCTTGCAGTGTCTGCTGCCTCCATTACAGTACTTACCTATGTGTGGATTCCTCACAATGCTGTATTTATGCCCAGAAGCAGATGGCAAATTTATATCATTTAGAGTCTCAATCCTAACTGGTTACTAGTGGCTTTCTGATGACTACTTCTGAGGTTATGTTAAAGATCAGCAGGACAGAGAACCTGGGTACTGACCTATATATATTTTCTATTTCTAGAGATTGGGAAGTCAAACTCAGTGCAGTGTTTGGTGAGTGTCTATGGCTTGTGTCCTCACAGAGTAAAAGGGGTAAGCTAACAAATCCCATTGTAACCTAATCAATCACCTCCAAGCCTCATCTTCCAAAGCCACAGTAATAATGATTTGATTTCAACACATGAATTTTGAGAGAACTCTAATGTTAAATAGTAGTAAGGATTCTGTTGAAAGAATCCCTTGCCGGGCACTGGTGGCTCACGCCTGTAATCCTAGCTACTCAGGAGGCTGAGATCTGAGGATCGCGGTTCAAAGCCAGCCCGGGCAGGAGAGACCATGAGACTCCTATCTCCAATAAACCACCACAAAACCGGAAGTGGCGCTGTAGCTCAAGTGGTAGAGCGCTTGCTTTGAGCTGAAGAGCTGAAGGACAGTGCCCAGGCCCAGAGTTCAAGCCCCACGACCGACAAAAAAAAAAAAAAAAGAATCCCTCCCTCTGAATCAAAGTTACAGGCTCTACAGCTTTCTCCTTCCTCTGTCTCTCTGTCTAAAGGGGCCTTCATCCATTTCCATTTGGAGAAATCCTCTCCATCTTCCAGTGTCCATTCCAGACCCCCCACTCCCATAGCTTCAACCTGGTTCCAGCATGACGTTCATTGAGCTCATTCTTTCTATTTGGCTATAGATAACTATGTCAATCTGGACAAGGGAAAACTTGCCTGAGAGAGAAAGAAAATGAATTAGCCTAAGTAACAGAAAATGTAACATGAAATTGAAATTTCATGTAATCTTTAAAAATGTAATTTAGGTTCTTCCTAGGTTGAATATCAACAAATGTACTTTGCTCAGAAGTGCTTAGCATCTACATTATCCTATGAATTTGGGGAATGAAACTATGAAGAGAGCACAGTCCATCCTTCCACAATCTCACATACTATGGGCACAGACTTTCTGAGCCCTTACCCCACCCTTGCTGCTTACTGGTGGTGATCTGGGGGGTGTTTATTTAATCTCTTTGTTTATCAGAGTTCTTGTTAGTTCTTTGTAGAAATTATACTTGTTAATCCATCTAAGGTGTGAATGGGACCTGGTACACTAGTTCCATTTAGCTCATCTCAGCTCTTTGCCTTTCCTATGAAAGCATGGATAAAGAGCATTTCCCTTCTCATCTAGGGAAATCAGGCTGAAGAATGAAGAGCTACCATTTGAAGTGGGTACTGGATGCCCATTTCACCAAATAGAAATCTAGGAAGACTCTTTTAGGCAGAGAACATGGCACATGCAAACTGGCCAAGGAAGGGTTCAGCCACCCAAGAAACACCCCCAACTGCATAATATGGGAAAAAGTGAATTCGATCTTTCTTTTCTCAGAAATGAGGAATGACCACAGATTTTCAGCTTAGAAATGGATGTGATCAAACTTATTCAAACAGTATGATGCTCGCAAAAGAACCAATGAAAATATTGAATTGTCATGAAAAAAAATCCATCACTCCTTTTTCTCTAAATTTACCAAATAAGCTCTGAATCTAAAATAGAAACATATTGACTTGACTTTGCTAAGTGAGTCACTCCAAAGTGAATCTATGAAGCATCTACTCTATGATATCTTTCACCTGAGAGTCACTCTGGTACCAAGCTCTTCTCCAGACCAGATGCAATGTAGAGCTCACCTGGGTGGATGAGGTAAAACACATGTGCACTGGACCCCTCCAACACATGCAGGAAACTAGCACTTCCCCACACAGTCAGGAGATGAGTGGAAAACTGAAGGACTATGGAAATGGAAATGAGCAAATACCTCTCTACCTTATAAGGACCTGTCTCCCCCTTGAGTCATGAAGTCTTCTCTGAAGATAAACCAGCTAAGTCAAGCCTGAGGCCACCTACCCTTTGAAGAGCCAGCCAAGGCAAAGCATTGCAGCACAAGGCCTTCGAGAAGGAATCAAAAAGAGGCCAATGTGGCTGGAGTGGGGTGAAGTAAAGTCATGGCTTTTTCTTCTTGGCTTGTTTACATATTGGAGAGTGTTTGATGCATTGTTCACTTTTCTGTAAGAATGTTTGACTTGATAGAAGTTAAGGAAGAAACTTGTAGAAGCAGAACAACTGCATAAGGTTATGAGTGAGTCCAAAGGAGAGTAAAGACCCCACCCCCTCAAGGCCAAAGCTGTCCATCAAAAGTATGAAGCGATTCAATACAAGTGAGCAAGCTCCAATAACCAACACTGTCAGACTATACCTCCTTCACCCTAAAACCCCACACCACTCAGCATGGAATAAAATGCTAGGGGGACAATAAGAATCCTAGAAATAACTTAGATCAGTCTAGAATCTCTGTTACGTAAGACCACCAGACCAAAATATACCAAAGGCAAAGTTCTTGAACAGTCATTTACAATCAGGAACAACCACAATGAAATCATTTCTGAGAAATGAATTATCTTACACCAAATGCCATGGGTCTCACCTTGAAAATCTGCTCCCCAAGATCCAAAGGCCCCAGCAGAGCCAGTGAGAGGTGGGTGTGTGAAGAATATCTGAGTGTGGCATTTGGGAATCACTAAGGTTGTGAAAACCTAGTTCAAGTCATCAAAAAGGAAAACAGAATCTAAGAGTGTTTTACAGTATCAGCAAACTTCATCCACTTCACAATTTCTGATATAGCCAGTTTACAAGAGGAGCAAACCTTCAGTATCAATGGTATAACTTTGTCAGCACAGATAAGTCACTCCCTGGTTAGTCCACTTGTATTTGTGGGTACCTGCTTGTGTGTATCTGCATGCAAGACATGGGCAAATATGAAGGATAATGCTGTGCGTGGCTCAAGGACCTGCACTTCTTTTTTGGTTGGTTGTGGGTCTTGAACTCTGGGCCTGGGCATGTCCCTCAGCTCTTCAGCTTAAGACTGGCACTCTACCACTTGAGCTACAGCACCGCTTCCTGTTTTCTGGTGGTTAGTTGGAGATGAGTCTCATGGACTTTCTTACCTGGGCTGGCTTTGAACCGTGATCCTCAGATCTCAGCCGCCTGAGTAGCTAGGATTACAGGCATGAGCCACTGGCACCCAGCTAGGGCCTGCACCTTTGAATAAATCTGGCTAATTTAAAACTACTTTCCACATGGCTTACCTTTTATCAGTTTGTCTTTCAATTGCTCAACTCATTCCTACTTCCCATTGTGAATTTAAGTATATTTTGAACATTGAGGTGAACAACCAAACTCAAAAGCAGGTACTGGTGGCTCACATCTATAACTCTAGCTATTCAGGTAGCTATTCAGAGATCTGGAGGATTATGGTTTAAAGTCAATCTGGGCAGAAGTCTGAGAGACTCCCTCTCCAAAATAATGAGCAAACTGCCAGGCTGAAGATGTGGCTCAAGGCTATATCAGCTAACACTTGTTCAATGCTAACTGAACAAGTATGAGGCCCTAAGTTCAAATCCCAGTACAGGAAAAAAGACAGTGCTTAGACTTACTTAGCATCCAGTGTTGTTGGCTTCTTCTGATCAAAGAAGGGGAAATGTTACCTTGGTCCTTCTCTTGTTAATTATCATACTGGTAACCAAAGAAAAGGTGGAGATAAGCAGTGATTGAACTACTACTGCAGTGCCAAGCAATTTTCTTATATTATTATTAATATTATAATTATCATAAGGTAGTATACATTATAATACTATCAATTTTATTTTATAGATAAAGAAATTCAGGGTCAGAGAACTTAATTAATTTGCCTAAGCTGGTGAAAAGGATCAAAGTTGGATTCAAATCTACTTAACATGCTAAATAGACCTCTTTCTAACATTGTGAATGAGTTTTCTGCTAACTTAAACACATGGTATTAGTACTAATCAACAAACTTAGTAAAGTTTCAGGATACAAATCTAAAAAATCAGTAGCATTTCAATATACTAATGATATAATATACTAACAAAAATAGACTAATAAAACTAATAATATACTAACAATAAACTATCTAAAAGATAAATAAAAAAACAGAACTCATTTATACCAGTGACTCACTCCCCCCCCAAAAGACAAGACAGTAAATTATCTGTTTACCAAACACTATCAAACATTAGTAAAAGAGGAAATCACAAATAAATAGAAATAGATATCATGTTCATGGTTTGGAAGAGCTGATGTTGTTAAAATAACCATTCTACTCAAAGATTTTAGGTGTTCCCTATCAAACTGCCAATGAGATTTTTTTTTTTTACAGAAATGAAAAAAAAATTCTGAAGTTCTTTGGGAATCACAACCCTGGATAACCAAGGCAATTGATAACAACAATGAGAAAAGCTGAAGCTATCACACTGTCTGAACTGAAAAATCTCCTACAATTTATAGTGAACAAACTAGATATCACCTACACACCTATGATTATAAAAAAAAAGACAATAAAAAGCCTGTCTTTAATGGCTAACACTTGTAATCCTAGCTACCCAGGAGGCTGAGACAAGAGGATCAAGGTTCAAAGCCAGCCCAAGCAGAAAAGTTCTCAAGGCTCCATTTCCAATTAACTAGCAAAGAGTTAGGTTGGAGTCATGGGTCAACTGGTAGAGATCAGCATTGAGTAGAAAAGCCAAGTGAGAGCACAAGACTTGAGTCACAAGACTGTCACAAAAAATAAAAGAATAAATAAAAAGAAAAAAATGGACAGAAATGAGTAATGTAGGCAAGAATTTGGAGAAAAAGGAATGTAAATTAGCATAGCTATTATGGGAAACCATATGGCAGTTCCTCAAAAAAGAAGAGAAAATAGAGCTACCATATGGCCCAGCAACCCCACCGGGTATATACACAAAGTAAATGAAATCAATATGTCAGAGATATCTGCATTTCCATGTTCATTGCAGCACTATTGACAAAAATGAAGATATAGGATTAAATCAAATGTCCATCAATAGAGGAGTGGGGAAAAATGTATACAGAAAACATGGAAAGAAGGAAATCCTGTCATTTGTAACAACATGGAGGAGCCTGGGAAGCATTATGTTCAGTAAGCCAAGCACAGAAAGACAAATATCACATAATCTCACTTACATGTGGAGGATAAAAGAGTGGGACCCATGGAAACAGAGTCAAAATGGTGCTTATGAGAGGGTTTGGGCTGGAAGAATGAGGTTTGGGTCATAGAACACAGTTTTGTTTATTCATGTGAAATAAAATTCAAGAGAGCAAATGTGTATTATAGTGATTACAGTTTGTGACAATACACTGTGTACTTGAAATTCCCTAGGCAAGTAGATTTCAAGTGTTCTCACTACAAATAAAAGTGATACCTCTCTGAAATAAAGTACATTTGGCTTCATTTTACTATTCCACAGTATATTCTGTGGTCACTGCAAAAAACATATGTCTCTTGTTGATAAAAATAAAATGATAAAACAAGAGCATAGTTGATAATAACATACATTTTTAGAGCCAGACAACTTGAGTTTGGGTCTTTACCATACCAGTTACTAACCTTGACCAAATTACTTGAGCCTTGAGCCTTCTGTCTCAGTACTATATATATATGTGTGTGTGTGTGTGTGTGTGTGTGTGTGTGTGTGTGTGTATCCTTATGACCTATACACACACACACACACACACACACACACACACACACACATATATATATATATATATATATACATATATCCAATGACCTAACCTCCTCCCACTACATCCTGTCTCTGAAAGTTCAAGCAGTGCCCAATGGTGCCATCAGCTGGGTGCCAAGCCTTCAACACAAAAGCCTTTGGGGGCATGTAAGATCCAAAATTTAAGTCATTAGGTCATTTTTAATGCCACAAATTTTTATTTACCAAAACCTCCTTCCACTCTTCATTTCCAATAATAGAAAGTCCAGAAAAAAATATGGTGTAGCTACTTACTGGCATATTAAGCAATTAGAATGATGACATAAGGACTATGACCTAGAATGAAGCCACACCTTCAATATAATGAGTGGGAGAGAGGGTGTAAAATTATGCAAATACTATCATGACCTGCATATGAAAAAATGGACTGTGAGGGAAAAAATTAACAACTTTCATACTAGTAACATAAAATAGTAGGTTTTTTTCTTCATTTTTACCAATTTGGTTCCATGACTTGATACTTTTATTCATTATTTTAACAAGTATCATCCCAATGCACTAGTGACACATATGAAAACCCTTGAGCAACCATCTACAGCCTGCTTTGATAAGTTCAATTCACATGCTTCTAGCAGGATGAGTTGTGTTTGACCAAAAGGCTAAGGATAGCTAGGCACCTGTGGTTCACTCCTGTAATCCTAGCTACACAGGAGGCTGAGATCTGAAGAGTGCAGTTCCAAGCCAACCCAGGCAGAAAAGTCTATGAGACACTTATTGCAAATGAGCACCAAAAAGCGAGGAGTAGAATTGTGGCTCAATTGGTAGAGTCCAAGACAGTACCTGAGTTCAAGCCCCAAGACTGGCACTACATATATATAAAGGCTAAATATGTTTGGAAATATCACACAGAATGAATAAAAATCTTCAGAAAGAATAAGAACCTAAGTACTGCCATAAGAAAATAAATGTTCCTTAAGAGCTAAAAGTGGCCATCTGCTAAGAAAACACTGGAAGAGCCAGGCGGAAATTTGAGGCTGCTTATATTTCCACTGTGGAAGCGTTTTTGACAGATGGAGGCTTCCTCTCCTTCCCTCCTGCCAGGCTTGCAGGAGCTCTGCCAAAATCAGGGCTCTGTCCCCACAGTGAATCCTTTGGTAATATTTTTCCTCTACTCGTTAGCAGCATCTCAGCTTGCCCCAAGATCTGCAGGCTGCCACTCTGCCTATTCTTACCTTATTCCCCTCCTCAGTCTTGTCCTCTACTTCTCTCCTCCCCTGTTCTGACACCAGTGGGATTATAACATCTGCTTGCCATTGTTGGGACAACTGGTAGCAGAGGGATTTAAAACAATTTTTGGTGGCCAGTCATTGCTCCAGCCTGGGCAAGAGCTTCTTTAATTTGAATTCATAACCTCCACTGATCAGCTAGCTGGCTGGAGGGTCAGCACATGAAACCTCAGTTTTTCCATCTG
This sequence comes from Dipodomys spectabilis, assembly GCF_019054845.1. Taxonomy (NCBI): domain Eukaryota; kingdom Metazoa; phylum Chordata; class Mammalia; order Rodentia; family Heteromyidae; genus Dipodomys; species Dipodomys spectabilis. The sequence goes on from NW_024870912.1 coordinate 2,483,819, forward strand.
CAAACCTAGGGTGATAATGACAATCTCTGTCTTATAGAGTTCTTAAGATGATTCATAATTCTACCGTTTTATAGATACATCCAATAAATCTTTATCTCTGCAAGCCTCTCTCAAATTCTTCATTACCTTTGGGTCAGCCATATCTCTATCTTTCCTTCACACCTATCTCTTCTTCTCCCTTTCACTGGACATTATTTTATTCTGTAAGAGTGAATCTGAAGCCCAGAGCTGGTGGCTCATGCCTGTGATCCTAGCTACTCAGGAAGCTGAGTTCTGAAGATTATGGTTCAAAGCCAGCCCAAGAAGGAAAGTCCGTGAAACTCTTATCTCCAATTAACTACGATAAAATTGGAAGTGGAGCTGTGGCTCAAAGTGGTATAGTACCAGCCTTGAGTGAAAAAGCTCACAGACATCACCCAGGCCCTGAGTTCAAGCCCCACAGCTGACAAAATAAGAATAAATAAATAAATAAACATAAAAGGATGTGATGCTCTTCTATACTTGTATACTTAGAGCCTGGTGACAGTTATAATTAGATCCTTAGCTTTTTTTTTTTTTTTAATTGTGAAAATACCATACAGAGGGGTTACAATTACATGGGCAAGATAATGAATACATTTCTTATCAATCATTGTTGCCTCCTCCTTTGTTTCCCCTTCCCATCCCTTCCCATCTCCCCTCCCCCCCATTCCCCCACCTCCCCACCAAAGTTGTAAAGTTCGTTTTTCGACATAACAATTTGTACATCTCCATCCCACAAAGTCAAATTGTCCAAAGACTTTGCTATAAGTGAAAGATCAGAAATACAAATCACATTTGTCCAAATATGTCCCAAATATGTATGCATGTGTATGTGTCTATGTATATATTCAAATATATATGTGTATGTGTGTATAAATCCATATGTGTATATTTGCATATGTATATATTTACATATGTGTGTATATATGTATATTTGAGGGCCTTTACTTAAAACTTGTACTTAAATTCAGGTCTTGCTCTCTTAATCAGCTTTTTTGCTTATGGTTGATGCTCTACCACTTGGACCACATCTCTACTTATAGCATTTTGCTAGAGATAAGAGACTCCCAGGTTTGTCTTCCTAGGCTAGTCCGAACTGTGATTCTCAGAGCTCAGCCTCTTGAGTAGCTAGGATGATAAGTGGGATCCACCAGTGCCCAGCCCCCACATAGATCTTTTTAATTCTTTGTTTCCCTTTTCTTTCCAAGAGAATTGATTTAAGATTCAAAGAATGAACTGGACATTAGCACAGGAGGAATTATGTTCATCATACAAATTGCCCCCCAAACCCAGTGTCTCTTAAGTCACCCCTCCAAAGTGAACTTGAGGCAACCAGGGGGTAAAGTCTTCTGTTGTCTGTTATCTTCAGTGCAGGGAGCAGCACCCACCAGTCTCTGCCTGAGAGAGGGAGGGAGGCAGAAAAGAAAGCTTAGCCAGCACTTGGCCATGTTGCTTTACACAGAAGAAATTTCTTAAGAACGGAGCACAGATCTTTATACATTGTTTCATACTTGGAAATGACATTTTATTTCAGCAATGTGTTCCACAAAGAGAAAAGAAACTGGCCCCCAGGCCACAAAAAAATGTACTAAGCCATCTACAATCGTACCTTTAGCCAAAAAGTATTATGACATATTTTAACACTTCCTTTTAAGTAAAATAATGGCAAAAATAGAGCAGAGACCACCAGAAACTACATATAAAAAAGAAATTTAAAAAATTCATGGAAGTAGCTCCTAGAATTTGTGGGTATATAGTTTTTACTTTTGACGTGGAATCACTCTCAAACATTGGTTCTTTGGATGACTCTCTCCACATAGTTCATGATAGATTCCTCTTACTTACTGACCCTATACAAATATCATCTCTTACCAACAAGGGCTCTCTGCCCTCCTTCCTGAAGTCTCTGGATAGCTTAATCTTATGATACATGGAACAGAAATCTCTTGAAAGTTAGGTATTTCAGGTAAATACATAGCAAAGAAAAAAAAACTTGTGGCCTATTGTAGACTTCCAAGGAACTCAATGAGGAGTACTTTGAAGGACCAGCAGGAAGAGAGCTCACTACCTTCTGTCTCTCCATCAACTTTCCTCCCAACATTGAGCCTTCCTACATTACCACCAGCTCTGGACTAATCATGCTGGACGATCTAGTCCTCCTGAGGAGGGAGACAATTGCTAAGGAAACCAGGAAGATCTCATGATGAAGTTAGCTGCTGAAACATAAACATGGTTTCCCACATATCGTGTTGTGGATGGTAGATGGATTCTGGCTAAGCTACTAACCCTTATCTTCTAGGAAAAATAATAATAATAATTCTCATTTTCTTGTCACTCAGTTTTTCGAAGTTCTATCCCCAGTGCCATGAAAAAAAAAGAGGCAAATAAATAAAAAGAAGGAATTTCAGCTCATGGGACATCACAGGGTATCTAAACCTTTCCACTCAAGGCATAGTTTCCTGAATTAGGGCAAACTCCATTCAGAATGTGATAATCTAGGAATCCTCATTAGGACCTGTCTATCCCACTTTGGAGGCTGATTCTCACTGCCTTCTGTTCTTGCACAGGATTTTCTAGGCCTTTCTGGTGTCCTGAGTTCCCTTCCCAATCCCATGTGGACCAGGTCCACCTTGAACACTTGAATGATTCATTTTTCATTGCCCATTACCTTTGTCTAGCTGTCTGGAGAAAACAGCCAAGTAACTCATCCTAGTCTATAAATGGTTGACAATGCCAATTTTTTTATGGGCTTTACAGATACTCTTTGGATTACAGTACAATTCCATCCTGATAAACCTTGAGGTTGACTATATCATTAAGTCTAAAAGACACTTAGTGTACGTAACCTACCAAACATCATGAAATAGCCACGTAATGCCGTACGGAGTTCTAACTTCTTCCCTCAGGAGCTGTAGGTATTGCTGCCTCCTCCAGCGTTAGAAATAAGATGGGATCACACATTGCTAGCTCAGGGGAAGATAACCAAAATGTGAAATTCTAAGGGAGATCCTACTGAATGTGTTCAACTTCACACTGTCATCAGGTTGAAACTTTGCAAGTTGGACCACTGTAAGTCAAGAGTTGTCTCTGTGCATTTTGATTGGCCCACAGAAACTGGTCACCTGGGTGTTGGTGGCTGATGTCTCTAATCCTCGGTACTCAGTAGGCTGAGATCTGAGGATTGTGATTGGAAGCCAGTCTGGACAAGAAAGTCTGTGAGAGCCTTATCTCCCATTAACCAGCAAAAATCTGGAAGTGGGGTTGTGGCTCAAGTGGCAGAACACAAAACTTGAGCAAAAAAGCTAAGAGACAGCCCTCAGGCCCTGAGTTCAATCCCCAGCTCATGTGTGCACATGCGTGTGTGCACACATACATACATACACATACGCATGCATACATGCATACACATACTGATCAGTACAGACCAGGACAGGAAATTCATATCCTAAGAGGTAACTTACTAGTAGGCCAGCTCTGACCATTTAAATATCTAGAATCCCTTAGATTCTCTATCACACCTCTTCCACTGCAGCCTAGAGTTCATCCCAAAAACCCCACTAAGCTGCTACAAGTGTCATTATTTTATGATTCTTGCCTTCATCTTCCTGAGGCTCAGATTCTTTTTTCTACCTGTTAAACGGGATGTAGGTATATCTACCAAAGTTTATTGTGAATATTGAAGTGGTAGTGGACCAATGTTAACTCTATTCTCCAGTAACTCTAGGGTTAATAACTTGAGGGACTATCTCCATCCAGTGGAAAGTACTCAACGTTCTAAGAAAAAGAAGGATTTTAAAAAGTATTCTTAGTGGCTGCATGCAGTGTTTCCCTCACAGCATTTATTCCCACTCTGACCAAACCACCCCTAACCCTGTTTCTAAATACATTCTCTAAGGTCTACTTGTGATTTGTATACCTGGTTTCTTCTTTGCTTGCTGAGGACAAGTTTCAGATCCCAACATGAACTAGCAGCTTATTTTATTCCCTGAGACCTAGTAATAGGTCCAAGGATTTCTGTGGATCCTAGATGCAAAAGTACCTTGCTATTAGGGTGATGAAAACCTAGAGGTGCCAGGTCCACTAAAAGAAAGTCCTGCCTGAGAATGGAGCTAAGACAAGGAAAGTGAAGTTAAAGAAAAGTGAAGAGAGAAAAAGATGCCACTACCACTAGTAGAGATTGATTCTATCCAAGCATACCTGAAACCACAATACTTTTCTTTCCCTCCTTTTTTCTCTTTTATTCCCCTTTTCTTTTCTTTCTTTCTTTCCTTTTCCTCTTCTCCTCTTCCCTTTCTTTTCCTCTCTTCCCCTCCTCTCCTCCGTCCCTTCCTCCCATGCCCTCCCCTCTCCTTCTCTTCTCTTGCCAGGTCTTGCTATACTTGTTTGGCCTTTTTGCTCTCAGCTAGTACTCTACCCCTTAAGTCATGGCTCAAGTTCTGACAATTCTTTATCATTTCCTTTTTATTTCCTTTTGTGATGACTATTTTTAAGTCATTTAACCTTCAGCTTATTAATCTATAAGTGTAACTAAATATCTGCATTTATCAATGATTTAATTCATTGTCTGAATTTAGTAAAGCCTACCAGCCAGCAAGAGTCAATACACCAGCATAGGAATAATTAAAATCATTGTAGCCTGTGTTCTGTTATACAAGTGGTAATTTTATATTCCTCTTGAAAATATAACTGTTGCGTTTTTAATTTAAAATGTTTTAAGATATGTTAGATTGATTTAATTTCTTTCCCATCCTTCCACATTTAGGTGGCAGGGGAGACAGGGAGATCAATGCTATTTTTTCCTGTGAATTGTTTTATATCCCAGATATTCTGAAGTGAATTCAAGAAGCAGAGATACAAAAGAACCAGGCAGAAAATCCAGTCCCGGGAAAAATAAGTAAATAAACTATCAGAAGGCAGATCCTTCTAGCGATGATCTAACACACCATTGTAAAGCGTAAATTTGTTTTGCAGATGTATTTTTAAAGGGACATCCTTGGTATCTATCACCTTCAATGGCATCACGTTGGGTCCTGTTGAACCCTGTAATCCTGCTGCTACTAAAATGATCAGCTGAATTGACCCTTCTGTGAAGTAAAGCTGGAGCAGCAGAATTGCTTGGGCAAATGTTTCTTTTTGTTTGTATTTTAGCCTCATCGGGGCTAAATTTAAAAAATGAGCACTATTTAAGTGAGGATAAGGAACAGTTAATTCCAAAAACTGGAGTTCTGCTTTTTTTTCTGGCAATTCTCTCATTTCTTGGACACTTGCCCACTTGGCTTCCAATGATTTCTTTTTGTTTTAACATCTTCCAAACTTCATTGCTCCTTCTCTTTTGGGAGTTCATGCCATGGATTAGCCAATAGCCTAGAAAATAAATTAGAAATAGAAAAGTTTGTATCCTTCTAGAAAGATCCAGGAATTGAGCCTCCTTTTGACATTGAGAAGCAACAGCTAGATTTGCAAACTTTCCCAGGCTGGGAAGCTTTATGGGCAATAGTAATATTTGAGAGTTGTATGGCCAAAATACACACACACACACACACACACACACACACATACACACACAATATTTGAGAGTCATATGGCCAAAATACACACACACACATACACCAGTAGAAAATGTGGACAAATGAAAGGAATTGTAATAACTATTGCACTTCAATTGATAGATAAAATGTAGGCAGAAAAGAGGTAGGAGCTTGAGGAAAGATTCACATCTAGAATAATTCAAGAGAAAAATTACAGTTTTGGCCAAAGGAGAGAAAGATTTGAAAAAACATCACTTGAAATCCTTTATTTGACATGGAATGAACTGTCCTTGACATTTAGAAATGCTGCTCCAGCAAAGATAAAGATACAAAGATGCCCAAATGTGAAGCTGAGATAAAATAGAACAGTTCTTAAGATTTGGAAATATAATTCAGAGACCAAGCAAAAAATCAGATTCTTGGATGATGCTTAGCAAAGAAAATATTTTTCTCCACAGGTATATTTTATTTCCCTCAAAGAAAAACAAGAAAGAAAGAAAAGGCACAAAAGCCAGTTGGCATAAACAGAAAGAAGCCTAAAATAAAAAGTGAACAATACAAATGAAAGCCTTTTTGCTTTGTTTTGTTGCTGTTTGTTTTGAGTTGGGGGGGAGGCTCAACAAAGTGGGAGGAAACAGCAGGGGAAAAGGATAAAAAAAAGTATCTGCAATCATTATTTTAAAACAAAGCCATATGAATCCAATCAAAAGAATTATAAGAAGGCTTAACGGAGATAAGTAACAATCATTAAAAACAGCATACAATACTAAATGCTGTGGTAACATTAGCATCATTTTCTGCCAAAATCCTGAACCGGAGATGAGATGCTTAACTAGTGAGACGCAGAACCAGGATTTGAGCCAGCAAAGGATTCTGAAAGGCACATCAGCCTCAGATTCCTTAGTCCCTTGTCTACAGGATGACCTGTTATTTCGCTGAGGGAGGAAGGGAAGGGGACATCTTGCATGAGTCACATGAACACACAAGTATCTCAGTACTCATAGGGAGAAACTTGTTTCTGCAAACTCTGATTTTGTTTGAGCACTTGGTTTTCTCCTGAAAAATGTACAAAATCCTGGTTAACCGTTTTCTTTCATGTTTTCCATGTATTCAGAAGAGTGAACTTTTTACATCAATGCCTGCGTACTGTCTAGCATAAAATTCTAAATCTAACAGCATAAGCTCTTAGAAACAGAACTTCAACTATAGTGTTTGGAACCAAAGTTTTTGTAAAGTTCACAGATGCTTTCAGGATGTAGTCTTGATTGTTTGGTTTTTGTTTTTATGGGGGTTTTTTTTTGTTGTTTTTTGTTTTGTTTTGTTTTGTTTTTGTCTGTTGTGGGGCCTGAACTCTGGGCCTGGACGCTGCCCCTCAGCAGTTCAGCTCAAGGCTAGCACTCTACCACTTGAGCCACAGCGCCACTTCCAGCTTTTTCTGCTTATGTGATGCTGAGGAATGGAACCCAGGGCCTCATACATGCAAGGCAAGCACTCTACCACTGAGCCGCCTTCCCAGACCAGTTTTTTTTTTTAACTCTTTTAAATTTGCTTGAGAATAAATTGCCATACTTAGCAAATTAAAAATAAATGATAGCAAAAAATGAAAGGTAGGCTAATAGATATCACAGGGTCTTGTTTCTCAAACACCAACCTTCTTTCTCCAGTTTCAATTTGAATCCTAACATGCTTATTACTTCAATCTGGGAAGTCTCCAAGTTCCTGTGATTCCCTGAGATCTGCTTAAATGGCCACACCCTTCTCAAGAGATAGAAATAGTGATGACTACCCAATCACACTCCCCTCCCACTTCGCTGCTTAGCAAACACACCTTTGATGCTCCTAAACACATAACCATTGGTAGACCCTATGTCTGTCTTTCTAGACAGATATATAAGCCTTTAATTATCTAGAGTCTAAGTAAAAGAAATGTCAAGAAACAATCTCTGAATGAAAAGAGACCAGGTCAAGAAAATACAAAAATTTGAGATTTAGTCAAAAGACCATTTATCTCATGGTTCTGGTTCAGAAGGCACTGGGGCCTCGATGTATATATGGCTTTGATTCTTCCCATTCGTATTTCCTTGTGTCACATTAGACAATAAATGGAAGTACATGTATTAATTCCCCACACACGTCAGGACCTGCACAGAGATTTTTTTTTTCACAAATGTTCTGTTTTATTCTCAAACAACTCTGAAGGACAGAACATCACTGAGGCTTTGAGCTCAGGATAGGTTCCTGGGTTGGTTTCCTTTCTCATGGACAAATGAACTTCTTCAGTTTCTGTGGTTTCATCTTTTAAAAAAAAATCTGTCTTTGGGAAAATGTCAAAATATCTTCCATACAACTACTATTAAGAAATTTCTGAGTTACAATTTCTGAAATGTGCATGTAGATAAACATAAAATTATTAGACTTGTATCCGAGGCTAAGAAAGTTGAGACACATTTAAAGGCAATAAAAGTTAATATTATAGGTTTATATTTGCAAGATGAAAAGCATACTTCCTATGGGTAATTCCTCAGCCCCAAAGCCATAAGACAGATAAGCAATTTTCAGCCAACCAAATAGACCACCATCCAAAAGAAATGAAGAGAAAGAAAGGAGGAAAGAAATCTGCACTAAAGTAGAATGTTTTTATGAATTCTCCCTCATCAAAATGTTCAAGTAGTTGTTTCTTTGGATATATTTTTTCTATCATTTTTCAACTTCCCATAGAAGATTTTTCATGGAAAATTGAAGGTCAAATATTTACCTGAAAATTTAAATGCACACTAGTCCCAAGATTTCCTATCCCGAAATCTTAGAGACTGAGAAATCTGGCAAAGACATGATACAAGCAGGTATTTCACTTGATCTCAACATATCCCTTCAGAAAGTTCCAACTGCCGGGGCACCAGTGTAATCCTAGCTATTCAGGAGGCTGAGATCTGAGGGTCATGGTCAAAGCTAGCCAGGGCAGGAAAGTCCTTGAGACTCTTACCTCCAATAAACCACTAGAAAAGTGGGGCTGTGGCTCAAGTGGTAGAATGCTAGCTTTGAGCTGAAGAGCTCAGGCACAGTGTCCAGTCTCTGAGTTCAAACCTTACTACCAACAACAACAACAAAAAGAAACAAAGTTCCAACTTCCAGGAGATGCATGGCAGGAGTCGCTAAGGATATCAAAGTTTTCTTGTGATAACAGAGGTGAAGCTGGGCAACTTTAGATGGAGTAGGGACAAGGTTATTTGAAAACCCACTGTTGTGGCTCTGATAAAGGGTTTTTTCATAGTTCTATCAAACTCCATCTGTTACAGTTCTACAGCTACACGTGAGACATTTCTCAGCCTACAACATTCTATCACCTCACTAAGATGAGAAGGCTCCATAGGAGGTTCTAAGCTAAATCTTCTGTTTTTTTGTTATTAGGATGCTTTACATCTATCACCTAAGTGCAAACAAAGATCATGTAAAGAAAGTTATGTCTTTAAATATGTTTACGCTGTAGTTCCAGCACTCAAGAAAGATAAATATAAGCACTCAAGTTCAAGATAACTATTGGCTACATATTGAGCCTCTGTCTCAAAATCCCTCCTCCCAAGTTTTTAAATATATAATTTTTTGGGGGGGGGAGGGGTCCGGTCGTGGGGCCTGAACTCTGGGCCTGGGCACTGTCCCTCAGCTCTTCAGCTCAAAGCTAGCATTCTACCACTTGAGCCACAGCACCACTTTCGGCTTTTTTCTTATTGCTTATGTGTGCTGAGGAATCGAATCCAGGGCCTCATGCATGCAAGGCAAGCGCTCTACCACTGAGCCACCTTCCCAGCCCCTTAAATATATAATTATTAAGAGGAACTGACCTTGACAACAGCCACCATCCCCTTGTTGTGTTGGGGAAAACATGCACCATGTTTGTTGTCATTCTGAAAAGCGTTGGATGTCTAGTCTCAACCAGTGCCTTGTAGAGGAGCGTGGTGAGCAGGAAAGGTTGTTTATTCAACTTGCTGTGGAATGTGAAGTCAGGGTAGAGGAATCTCAGGAAGAGAGCAAGCTTTTAACTATATAATTCAATTGAACTGACTTTTAAAAAGGACTTTGGTCTTAAGGTCAAAGTCTATTTGCTGTATTGTTTGAAAGTACTTAGAAGGTCCACCCTGAACCAGGTCATGGGTGAGCAGTAAATTGTGTTTAATCTTGGATGAATGTGATACTAACAAAAGTGTTCATATGTTATGCAGAGATTTCCTCAACCAATTTACCTTGCTTACTTTTGTATCTTTAGGTAGGTGGGTAGGAAGAGAAAAAGAGAGAATTCCTATCAATACCTTATCAGTAGGTGTTCTTGGGTCTTGCCTGTGATCTTAGCTACTCAGAAGGCTGAGATCTAAGGATCATGGCTCTAATCTCCAGTTAACCACCAAAACACTGCAAGTTACTCTGGTTGTAAGAAGACAGTATGAAAACTTACCTCCCACATTTAACACCATTAAATTTCCACTTAAGATGCTATCATTTTTCTGCCATTGGAGAAGATGGGTTGATAGTCACCTCATTGAAGAAAATCTCAGAATGGAGCTGGAAAGACACTGAAAACCATCTACCTTTTCCAGCAACAAATTGAAACAGTGCTGATCAAAGTATACATCCAAATATCAATAAAATCCCCACTTCCTTTTATTCTTCCTCCTTTTAAAAAATTATAGAAGTGCTCAAATCTTCCTTTAAAAAAGAACCAAAAAACAGTCAAGTATGGTTATGCATGACTGTAATCTCAGCACTTGGGAGGCTGAGGCAGGAGAATTTCAAGTTTGAGGCCAGCCTGAACTACATTGCAAGTTTCTAAACAACAAAGAGTCCTCCCTTTTGTTACCAAAGTAACATGTTAAATGCCTGCTATATACCTGGTGTTTATTTTGGTCATCTCTGCAAGGCTGATAAAAAAAAAAAAAAAAACCAATGCATTATCATCACTGCCAATTTACCGATCGTGAAAGTAACTCTAGATTCTACTGTCAGGTTTTATAATCCTGTTCCTGTCATATTGTGCATTTTAAGAGTAAAACATAGTATAGAAGAGGGAATGAATATCATTATTTTGGTGAATCATCCTCAACTCAGAATCTCTTAATTATATGAATATATATGCAAGCTGAGATATGACGAAGCCTGAATAAGTCTAATTGTATGGTGTCTCACAGCTTCTTTTCAAGTGTAATTCTTAGTTCAAAGACTTCCAAAGAATTGACTCACTGATGTCATGATGCTGAGAACTATAAAAATAATACAGCTTTGGGAATTCCATCTATCTTGTAGTTGGGGTTTGAACTAAAACCTCATCCTTTCTTGCCTTGCTTTGCTCAGCTGGCACTCAAATGCCTGAGCCATGCCTCCAGCCATGCTTTTTGCTGGTTAACTGGAGATAAGAGTCTCACTGATTTTTCTGCCTGGTCTGATTCTGAACTGTAATAATCCAGGCCTCAGCCTCCTGAGCAGCTAGGATTACAGGCATAAGCCACTCATATCTAGCTTCCATCTATCTTTAATGAAATGAATAAGTCAAAGATGACAGAGAAATAGCCTACAGTTTGCTGTGAAAGAAAATATTGCATCGAGGCATTGTTAAGAATTATTTCAATTAATACCTGAAATAGGCTTCCAATTGTAATGTGTTCATTTTAGTAACTCTTTTGTTAATTTTACCTATTAATACTTTCTGTTAGAAGAACCTAGGTTTAGAATTGATACTTTCTTAATGACAGTTTTATTGAGTATTTTTGTTGTTGTTGTTTGTTTTGTTTTTAGGGGGCAGTACTGAGGTTTGAATTCAGGGCCTTGTGCTTAAAGGGAAGACTTTCTATCTCTTGAGCCATGCCTCTAGCCATACCTTTTGCCAATTGAAAACAGACTTTTGTCTGCCCAGGCTGGTCTTGAAACCACCAGCCTTCAGATCTCAGCCTTTTGAGTAGCTAAGGTTACAAGCATGAGCCAGCAGTGCCTGTTTGTTTTGTTTTGTTTGTCCCCTTACTATATAGACAAAGCTGAGCTTGAATTTCTGGCCTTCCTACCTTTGGCTCCTCATACTGTGATTATAGGCATGCACCATTGTGCCTAGTTATTTGTCTTTTTTTTTTTCTTTTGGGGTCCGGTTGTGGGGCCTGAACTCTGGGCCTGGGCGCTGTCCCTCAGCTCTTCAGCTCAAGGCTAGCACTCTACCACTTGAGCCACAGCGCCACTTCGGCTTTTTTCTTTTTGCTTATGTGGTGCTGAGGAATCGAACCCAGGGCCTCATGCATGCAAGGCAAGCGCTCTACCACTGAGCCACCTTCCCAGCCCCTATTTGTCATTTTTAAGGTTATTATTTTTTTAATGTTTTAAAGTTTTAGTTTTTAGTTTTTTTATTGTGAAAATACTGTACAGAGGGGTTACAATTACATGAGCAAGGTAGTGAGTACATTTCTTATCAAGCATTGTTGCCTCCTCTGTTTCCCCTTACCATCACTTCCCATTTGTTTTTTCCCTTCCCCTCCACAAATTATACCAACATCAAATACAGTGAAAACAGGGGTTATACTGTGGGGGAGGGACATACAAAGCAACAAAGAAATCACCTTATAAATATGTTAGAAACAATTGCAAGAAAGAAAAACCATTTGAGTCCTTATCTTGGGGTTTTCTATTTGTTTTTGCCAGTACTGGAGTTTGAACTCAGAGGCTTGTGCTTGCTTGGCTGGTTTACTCTGCTGGTGCTCCACACTTCTTGCTCTGCTTTTTCTTGAGTAATTTTGGAGATAGAGTCATACAGATTTTTCTTTCCCGAGCTGGTTTTGAACTGTGATCCTCAGATCTCAGCCTCCTGAGTAGCTAGGGTTACAGGTGTGAGCCAGTTGCCCAGCTACTTCAGTTTTTTAAATGAAAATTTCTGTCTTTAAAGATAGAAGTCATCATCGTACAACTTTAATTCGCATTTCTCATTCTGTGTGAGGATAATGGGCTTTTGATGGGCTTAAAGGCTATTTGGAGTTTTCCTTGCAAACTTTGTTTAGAACTTTTGCCTGCTTTTCGATGATATCATTGTGTCATAGTTTCTTACTTTTTCTTTTTACCCCTCAAGCCTTCAAAATGTTTTATTTACACACAATGTCTAAGGTTTCTAATCAGAAAATTGGATGTTAGGCTATTCTCATTCCTCAGTAAGAGAATGGACTTCTTTTTTTTTTGGTTGGAATTTTCTATCCAAGATTTGTCATGCTTTCATTAGCTTTGTTTGGTACTAGAAATTCCAATCTGAACATTCTTGTTTTCTTTTCTAATCTTCTAGATCTTTTTTAGCGTATGTTTTAATTTCCTCTCCTCCACATTCCCAATTCTTCCCTGCTTGAATTGTTGTTGATTGATTTGGTCATCTATAGCCCTAGGGCTTTCAACTTTTACATGTTCAATCTCTTTGGAGTTTTTTGTTTATTTTTGTTTTTGGAGGTTTGGTCAGGTCTAGAGAATATTTCCTTATGTTGGCTTTCCAAATAATTTCCTCTCCAATTTTTTTTTTTTTTTTTTTTTTTTGTCGGTCATGGGCTTGAACTCTGGGCTTGGGCGCTGTTCCTGAGCAATTCAGCTCAAGGTGAACACTCTGCCACTTGAGCCAGAGCGCCACTTCTAGTTTTCTAGAGGTTTATTGGAGAAAAGAATCTCACGGACTTTTCTGCCCAGGCTGGCTTTGAACTGTGATCCTCAGATCTCAGCCTCTTGAGTAGCTAGGATTACAGGCATGAGCCACCAGCGTCCAGCTTCAATTTTATTTTTTTAATGGAAAAAATAGTTAATATTTAGCTTCCAGAATACAGAACTATTTCAGAGAAACTGTGTGATACTATTCTGGATATAATACATTTAAAAATTTAAGGAATTCCACACTGTAAAATCATCCAATGCATGGCAGTTTATGCAAATAGATGTAAACATTAAAAAGGAAGAACACTTACTAATTATTTGTTACTAAAACCAATATGACTCTCATCTCTAAGAGCCCCAGCAGCCCTTACTGGCAGATTGTGGGGCTGGGCCCTCTGGAAGAACACCTGTAGTGTTGGTAGGATGCAAGGACAGCACAGTATCCTGAACCACACCTCCTCAGAGCCAGGGCCTTGTCTACTTATTTTTTTTTATTCAGCACATCTAATATATATATATATATATATGTATATATATATATACACACACATATGTGTATACATATATATATATATTATTTTTGCTTTTGCCAATCTTGGGGACTGAACTATGGGCATGGGCACTGTCTCTAAATTCCTTTTGCTCATGGCTAACACTCTACCACTTGAGCTCCATTTCTGATTTTCTGTGATTAATTGAAGACAATAGTCTCACAAACTTTCCTGCCCTGGCTGACTTCGAACCACAATTCTCAGATAGCTAGGGTTACAGGCATGAGCCACCAGTGCCCAGCCTAATTTTTTCTGTTTGGTTTTTTTTTTTAATTCAGCACATCCATCTATGTATGCACAAATGTATGTATATATGTGATTATGTGTGCATTTCAGGTAATGGATATATTTTTATTGCCAACCACTTTATTCAAAATGCTACCTAGTGAGGAGTTAATTACCTCTCATCAACCTTATTTACAGAGTCCAAGCCTAGGTCACCATTTTCCCTAAATGGGACTGTCTACCACAGTGCTCCCTTCCATACATCTGTACCAAGAGAAGCCAGAGTGATAGTTTAGAAACAGTGTAGGTCACATCATCTCATTCCTTTACTTAAAATGCTTCAATATCTCTCCATCTCAATTGGGAAAAAAATGGACTACTAAGTCTTATTTGATATGGACGTTGGCAACCATTTATACCACCCATCTCATTCTCTTCTAACCTCTCTGTCACCCCAAGACATTGACTCTTAGACTAGAAACACTCTTCTCCAAATGCCTCTATGAATTATTCCATGAGTTCACCAAGATCTCAGAAAAATCTCAGCTGACCCCTCACTTTCAGACTCCATTTTCTGCTTTAGTTGTCTCCATACTTTTAAATTTTTATTTATTTTATTTTATTGGAAAGGTGATGAGCAGAGGGGTTACAGTTACACAGGTAAGGCAATAAGTACATTTGGTTTTTTTGTTTTGTTTGTCAGTCGTGGGGCTTGAACTCTGGGTCTGGGAGCTGTCCCTCAGCTGTTCAGCTCAAGGAAAGTACTCTACCATTTGGACCACAGCACCACTTCCGGTTTTCTGGGGGTTTATTGGAGATTACAATTTCATGGACTTTCCTTCCAAGCTGGCTTTGAACCTCGATCCTCAGATCTGAGCTTCCTGAGTAGCTAGGACTACAGGCATGAGCCACCAGCACCCAGCGTACATTTGTTTTTAATCATTGTTACCCCATCCCTCTTTATCTCCCACTTATCCCTACTTCTTCCCCGCTCCCTACCCCTGCCCGCAAGTTGTAAAAGTTGCAATGTTCATCTCCAACATAGTGTCAAGTGAGTATCAATGTTGCTGTGGTTCATCTGTTCTTCTGCTCTTTCTGTGGTTCCCTATCTCTTTCACATATTGCATTGTCTATTATACAAAACACAAGGTACAAAAAACTAAGAGAAATGAAGAAAGAAAAAAATCAATAGAGAAAGAAGAATGAACTATATGCAGGGTCTAATGAGAACCTCTTATTTCCATAAGTTGGAGTTCATGTTACTATGCTTCGTTATATATAGTCCTTTGCACTAAATGCATGGACAATTGAGATCCCCTGTTAAGAATATCATATACATATCCCACCTTCTACCAGTTAGAATGACCATAATCAAGAAATCTAACAACAGATGCTGCAGGGGATGTGACCAAAGGAGAATGATACTACAGAGTAGGTGGGAGTGCAAACTTGTTCAACCACTCTGGAAAACAGTAAGACTACACACAGAGCTCCCCATGATCCACAATCACACTTCTGGGACTTTACCTAATGACTACAAACAAGGCCACACTAAAGCCACCAGTATGACTATGTTCATCACAGCATTATTTACCATAGCTGAGATATGGAACCAACCCAAATGCCTCTCAGTACATGAATGGATCAAGAAAATGTGGTACATATACACAATTCTAAACTTTCATCAGAAAGAATAACATTGTTCCATTCATAAGGAAATGGAAAGACTTAGAAAATAATTATATTAAGTGTAGTAAGCCAGACCCAAAGAAAAGCAAGCCCCATGATCTCCCTCATTTGTAAGAGCTAGAATATGTCTCCATATTTTTATTTCCATATGTCTTATGACATCTTATTGCTTTGTTGATTGACATGTGCCCTTGTGTAAGTTCCAAGGGGCAGAGAGATTTTTCTGTATTGATTACTATCAGATTCTAGTACCTGGAATAGCACACAGTAGGTGCTAATATATTTGTCAAATTGGTGAGTGAACAAATCAGTGAAGAACTTGCTAAATGTTTATCATATCAATGGCTGAAATTCTTCCTTTTTTTGTTTTCTCTCCCCACCCCCCATCCCAAGAATAGGGTCTTCTTGCATGTGAGGCAAGCAATTCTAACAATTAAGCCACAGCCACAGACCTTTCTTGGGTTTGTATTTTCTTGGTTTAGATTTGACAGTTCTAGGGTTTGAACTCAGGGTCTTTTGCTTGCTAGGCTGGTACTCTACCATATAAGTCCAGCATTTTGCCAGAATCTAGAAAACTTTTCTGCCCAGGCTGGCCTCAAACCTAATCCTCCAGATCTTCACTTCCTGAGTAGCTAGGATTCCAGGCATGTGCCACTAGTAACCAGCTAGGTTGTTTTTTTTGAGGTAGAGTCTCATCAACTTGACCTGGGCTGCCCTTGAAATTATGAACTTCCTGCTTCTACCTCCACATCCAAGTATAACAAGCTCTAGATTAGGGCTCCTTGAGACAGTGTGACAATTTTTAAGATTCTGCTCTGTCTGAATTCAGTTATTTGGATTATTCACCTTAATCTATTGCTGATCCTGTATTTTCCTCAAAGAGTTCTTTTTTTCTTGGTGGTGTTATGTCTTCAGCTATCATTTCTTTTTCTCTGCCCATTAATTTTCTCCCATCTTGTAGTCTGGAGCCTGAATGACCTCAAGAGGGCCATATATTAAAGGCTTGCTCTTTAGCCCATGGAGCTCTTAGGAGATGGTAGAGACTTCAGTAGAGGAAGTATTGGGAAGAAGTTAAGTCCTCAGGGTCATGCCCTTGGAGGGGATAGAGGAGCCCTTTTATCTTTGCTTTCCCATCCCCATGCAGCCTCCACAAGCTCCTGCCATGATGCATGATGCTGCCACAGACCCAAGGTCACACAGCCAAATGATCATGGACTGAACTCTTTGAAATTGCAATGCAAAGAAATCCTTTTTCCTTTTATTTAAGTTGATATCTGTCTCAGGTACTTTGTTATGGTGAAAGAAAGTGGTTGTACATATTCCTTTCTAATATTGTGTAATATTGTGGGCCGCTGAAGGTATATTTATGGTTGCATACTTTTTTTTTTAATAATTTAATTTAATTTGTGAACATACTGTACAGAGGGGTTACAATTACATGGGCAGGATAAGGCGTACATTTCTTACCAAGCATTGCAGCCTCCTCCTTTGTTTACCCTTCACATCCCTTCCCAGCCTCTCCCCTCCCCCCCATCCCAATCCTTCTCCTCCCCCACCCCTCCCGCACCGACGTTGTAAAGCTCATTTTGGACATGGCAACTTGTACTTCTCATTGTTGCAACAGGTCCACCTGTATCCTTAAGCGACTTGTTTTTCCCCATCTCCTCTACAAGTTATACTGACATCAAATATAGTGAAAGCAGGGGTTATACTGTGGGGGAGGGACATACAAAGCAACAAAGAAATAATCTTATAAATGCGTTAGAAACAAATGCATGAAAGAAAAAAACATTAAAATACATATCTAAGGGTTCATTTTCCTAGCATCACATTATTTGACCTTTTCCACTTGACTCATACACATACTAGATATTGCAAATAAGGGAAACCATGGGGCCTATGTTTCTTTGGGCCTGGCTTACTATGGTTGCATACTTTTCCAAGTATCTTTTCAGTGTGTTCTAAAGGAACTGCTGTGCAAAAGGTACCACTATATCTTCTACAATCTTGAGTGGAAGTCTGTTCTGTGATTCTCAGATCTGATTAATTTATTTTGAATGTCTCAGATTTATCTCTTTGGCTCTTTAATCAAAGAAAACTTGATGTAATGAATGTTGATGAGGGATTTCTGGGTAGGATCTGTTTCCCTTCATGAATATTCTCTCCTTTTCTGAGGTTCAAGATGGCACTGAAACAAAACAATAAAAATAAAAATAACAAAGGAAAACTTTTGTTCACTGAAGGTCTGTCTCCAGGCTGTATTGGCACTCTGCCTCTTCAGCTTTGTAAAAAAAAAAAAAAAAAAGCAAAACTCTTTTCTGCTTTGCCACAGGGTTGGAGATTTTAACTTGAGTGCATTTTCTGCTTTTGTCTTATCTTTTCAACCTAAATATGAAAAAGATACCAAGTGACATTTGAAAAGAACCATGACCAGTTTATAGGAGATACATAAGATATCATTTTATGTTAATTTATTCTCTATTTCCTTCTGCTTATCATATTTTTTATATTCTTTGAAACCCATGTTCACTGTGTCCTCTGAACTCTGGGATTTCTACCAGATGAGCTATTTAATTAACCCATAATCCTTATAGAACATTACAAATGAATAACTCATCCTTGAAATTAAACTGGCCAATTCAAAAAGATTTTTTGGTGTCAAGAGTTTAGAGCCTAAAACTATTTTTAGTTGATAAATAACATTCCAGGTGGATGAACCTGCCATAAGTTATGCGAGTTTTTATTATCTTCCATAAGACTGGGGAAAATATGATCTAAGCACAAAGCCAAAACCTAGAAATAAACCGGATAAGCAAGATCAGTGATAATTCTTTCTTTTTAAGTAACTCAAGGTCAATGCTAAGCAAATTCACTCTGAGAATACATTAGGGTGGTTACTTCATATAAAAAAGAATATATTGCAATGAATATGCTTTTTTCCAATATGATATTTTTTCATGACTCTCTATTGATCAAAATGAGTGGTACATTCTGAATTATAATGAACCACTTTGGGTTAATATCAAATAATATAAGCCAGGCATAGTGGTGCATGTCTCAAATACAGGTATTTAAGAGGCAGAGGCAGAGGATATTGAGTTTGAAGCCAGTCTGGATGACATTGTGGGGTCAAGGCCAGTCTGTCATACACAGCAAGACCCTGTCCCAATAAAGCAAATAATAACATGAATAGCAAATGTTATATACATAGAGAGAGAGAGAGAGAGAGAGAGAGAGAGAGAGAGAGATTTCTTGCTTACATAAGTGATGGCCTGATAGAAAAAAAGAAAAAAAACTGAAAAAGCTATGATAGTTTGGAATCCTTTCCATGTCCCTTTCTTTCATCTTTGTGAATTCTTGTTAATTCTTTTTCCTGCATGAACATACTATTCCTTAATGAGGACATTACCATTTTTTTCTCTTTTCTTACCCATAGGCTGTTTAAAACAACGGAGCTCTTAATTATTTAGTTAAGAGAAAATACCCTAATTGGAAACCATCCTTCCACTCCAGGCAGTTTTAGAGTTTCTAGTCTAAGCTACAGCTGAAGAGAAACTTACCCGAAGAACCTCTAGGTGCTAATTATAGTTCTATAATTTACATAGATTTATGTCACATTAGCATATAAGTTGCCATTTTTTGAAAACTGATCCAGTGCAAACTGCTGAGGGGAATTGCTGAAGTATTTGAGGATTATTTTTTCTTTGTGATAAACCCAGGTACAGCATTTATATTTTAAGATGTGTTTTAGTTTGTTCTAATTAAAGAGTGTCCCCAATAGAAATCATTGTTACTAGCTATCATTCATGAGATGTCCTGAATAATTCTTTATGTGTTTCTGTGACAGTACTGGGTACATAAACTGGAACTCTTTTGTTTAGCTTTTTCACACAAGACTGGTCATCTTCCACTTAAGCCACAGCTCCACTTCTTGCTTTTTGGCTAGTTAGTCATAGATAAGAGTCTCACAGCCTGCTGCCTGGGCAGGCTTCAAACTGCGCTTCTCAGGTCTTAGCCTCCTGAGTAGCTAGGATTATAGGCACCAGCTACCATATAATTCTCTAATAGTGAGAATTATGATCCAGCAGCTTTCTTTCCTCTGGCTATAGAATCACCAAGGTAAGCTGGTAAATCTTTAGAAAGCTGTGTTTACCCTAAAGGATTTGGCTTTAGTTATTGGAGGGGGACCGCTAGACCTCAGTGTCTTCCCAAAGCTTCTTCCTTGGTTGTTCTGAGCAGTCAAGATGGCGTTGGCAAGCAGACACCTGCATACAGCACATTATATACTATACGAGCCCCCATGACCACAAACTAGTATTTGAGTAATTTTAAACACATTCCATCAGAGGCGATATTATAAGGATTTTTTTAGATCAATGAACCCCTTGGAAAATTACCAGCATTTGGGGACAAATTACCAGCTCTTTCCTTTCTTCTCTCCAGGAATCCATGGGTAGCATTCAAAATGATATGGTCTCCCCAGCCAGTCTAAGTGACTAGGAAGAAATGTCTGCAATTTTGGAAATGGTTTTCGTGTTTATGTTGCATAATTGAAACCAGTTCCTGCACATTCTCACTGAGTAGAACAGCATTGTTATTTCTATGGCTAAAGGATAAGAGAGATGCTCCTTATGCCATATCAGTGCATCCCTGAATTACTTAGGGCTTCTTGACTCTGGTGCTCTCCACTCCTTTTTCATACTACTGATTCTTTTTCTTCTGGAGTAGTCTGAAATCAGCAGTAATGCCTGGTGTCAGTCATAATCATACGGTCACAATTTTTAATGGTTACTGAGACTTGAACTGAAGGCTTAACCCTCACTATGCGTATTTCTTTCTTCCCATTTCTTTTCTTTTTTACTGCCATGAGTCATTCCTAGATCACATGTTCCTTTTTTTTTCTTGGTGCTGGTATTAGGACTGGAACTCAGGATCTAAGTGCTATACTTAGCTGGCCCAAGGCTCTACCACTTGAGTCATGGCTCCACTTCTGGCTTTTTGGTAGTTAAGTGGATATAAGAGTTTCATGGACTTCTGCCCAGACTGGCTTTGAACCACAATGCTCAGATCTCAGGCTCCTGTGTAGCTAGGATTACAGGCATAAGCCACCAGTTCTTAGCTGTTACAAGTTTTTCTAATATTACTGTTATTGCCCTTAAAATTAAGCCTGATGCTTGTCTTCACCATTTGTATCAGGAAAGCTTCCATGACACAGTTCCATTCTCCCCATGGGAGTCAGCTGGTGGAGTCGCTATGTGCAGTGAGACCCAGGTAGCCAATATTTGCCAGAGCAGTTCAGTTTGCTAGCATTAGACTGCTCTTCTTCTTGATCTCTTGTCTACCACATTTTGCATCTACAAATGGACAACTTATGACTATAAATTACAAATTTATACTGTATAAATTAACCTGACAAGTGGAAAGTAAACTTTTCCATTTGGAGTGCATCTCTACCTTACATTCATAGATGTACAATTATTGAATTGACACAGAATTCATTTAAAACCTAGGTGACATCTATATTTTTATGCCTCCAGAGGCCCAGCATAGTATATATGTTCTATTGCAAAATTGGGCACCAAGTTTTACCCTGTCTTTTCTGTGTACCTCAGCTTTGTTGCTATAATCCAGTTAGCAGTCAGTTGACAGCCAGGCAGACTCTAGAAGTTAAGCTGCTGTTGCCTGACGTCAAAAACACAAGTCAAGATGTGTCAAGGTAAGACCAGAAGGACAGCCTGGATGAGCCCAAACTGCTGATGGACAGAATGAGGCACTAATTAAAAGGTTGCTGTAGAAAGCTATTCATTGTGGGACTGTTTGTTACTCAGCCGTACCTAACTGATACTTATTTCTGTGAATTTTGAAATCAGATTTTCTTATGTTTCCTTTCTCCTTCCCCAAATTTAAAAAGGTAAAAAGAAGGGGACTTCGTGGTAGAAAGTTTCTTCATGGTTATCTGTCATGTCTGTGACAACACAGCAATGGTAGAAGGAGGGCTTCTTCTGTGTTTACCTTAAAGCCATTGAAGTTTTATTTTAGTGTGCTAAAACAGAAGCCTAGACACCATTACTGTTTGGAATGCTGGGGCTTCTCATATGCTAGGCAAGCACACTACCATTAAGCCATGGCCCAGCTCTCTGTCTTTTATGAATGAGGTCCAGCTCTCCATCTTTTATGAATGAGGTTTTAGTATTTTTAAGGCCCTGAGGGGCCTGGCTGGGAACATGTCAGTCCAGAATGAACTGCCAATGCTCTGGGCATCAGGGCTGTGAGGCCTGGGAGATGTCACTCGACATCCTCCCCCTGGGAAAACGGCTTCTCTCTTGCCAAAGTCCACCGTCAACTCACCAGACTCATTTCCAATGGAGGAAAGAGCACAGGTTTCAAAACTCATTGTGCAAATATCAGTTTTTCTTCTTATAAAATTACATTGGCTATATTTGATTCAACTTCTGAGAAGTCCTTCTTTAAGTCATTAGCCCATGTATTAATTGGGTGGTTGTGCTTTGAGGGTTTATTTTTTGAGGGTTCAACTTTTTTGAGTTCTAAGTATATTTTGGATATTAGGCCCTTCTAATGGGTAGCTGGTTAAAAAAAAAAAAACTCCCATTCTGCGATCTTTCTATTTATCTTGTTAGCTATGTCCTTCATGTGCAGTAACTTTTAAGTTTGATGTAGGCCCGTTTATCAATTTTTTCTTTGATTTGTTGTTTCTGGACTCTTACTTAGAAAGTCTTGACCTGTGCCCAGGAGCACTTGTGTTTTCCCTACCCTTTCCTGTGAAAGTTTCATGGCTTCTGGCTTTACCCTGAGGTCTTTGATCCATTTTGAATTGATGCTGGTACAAGGTGATCTATGGGTGTCTAGTTTCAGTTTTCTGCACATGGATGTATAATTTTGCCAGCACCACTAGTTGAAGAGGCTGTCTTTCTTCCAGCCTATATACTTTTTGGCTCCCTTATGGAATATTAGGTAGCTATAAGTCTGTGGATTCATTTCTGGATCTTCTATTCTGTTCCATTGGTCCTCAGGCCTATTTTTGTGCCAGCACCAAGCTGTTTTCATTACTATGCTCTGTGATAGAGTTTGAAACTTGGTATTGTTTTTCCGACACTGTTTTGCCTGCTAAGATCAAGGTGCATCATATATATATATATATATATATATATATATATATATATATATATATATATATATAAATTGAATGACAAAAATTGGATACATAACCTAAAAGTTAAGAAAAATGAGGAAAGACATGGGAGTGGGGTGGTAGGTGAGAATGTTGGAAAGGGTGACATTGATCAAGAAGCAGTAACTGCTCTGTTAAATGTCAAGTCCTTTGTAAAACCACCTAAAGAAAATTAAAATGTATTTTGAAGTGTTCCAGTGGTGTTTGTAGGTGTAAACTGTTCTGAGCTATTGTGTTTCCTTCTGCCTTGGCTCATGAGGCAGAGGACTTTCAGAGCTGCAGGACTGGTACCACAACCAGTCACTAGTACCTGACTACCAGGTACAGTATAATGATCCATTTCAGAGCTTGGTATTTCTAATACTAATGGTGCTGTGATGTTTAAGAGTTGTTACAGTGGTATCCCTTCAGCTGTGGAAGACCCTCAGGCTCAGAGTTCAGAGACTTGGAGCTGGATGTCCAGCTTGTATACAGAAGTGGTTAGGACAGGGGCACACATGCACATTGCAGGGTCTGCTGCAGCCATTGTTATACTTGCCTATGGGTGGATTCCTCCCCGTGCGTGTTTATGCCCAGATGCTGATGGCAACTGTATGTCAATAATGTGGTTCCAACATCATTCATGTCCTCTGAAAATACTATTTGAATGAATGAATGATCTGATGATTTTATAATGTTTATAAAAGTAAAGTCCAGATTTGTGAAGAGGGCCTTTCAGGCTCCTCCAGTGTTGGACTGCAACAGCATGTTAGAAACTCCCCTGCCCTCTTCCCATGCCCACACTTCATATTTCATCCCTGAAAGTGCCACATGCTATTTGCTGCTATCATTTTGTTCCCTCTGTTCCCATTCCTATGAAACATGCCACTCCTCTATCTGTCTCTGTCTCTGTCTGTCTGTCTCTCTCTCTCTCTCTCTCTCTCTCTCTCTCTCTGTTTCTATCTTTCTGTCTGTCTCAATGTCTCTCTATTTCTTACTCTTACTCATTCTCTGCCTAGTGAATTTCTTTCCTTTTTCAGACCTCTCTCTAATGTGAACACTTTGGTCAATTCTCCTACATCTCTAACCCCTTAGCCGGAATAAATTGTCTTTTTTTAGATCTTCTCCCAAGTTTTTGTTCTTAATGCATTGCTTATGAAAATAAATTGTGGCTGGTCGCATGCGCATCTCTCTTTCTCTCTCCTTTAAGCTGTCAGCTTTTCCTGGAGGGAGCATGTCTGGGCTGCCAGATATTCAATAAATATTTGTACAAGGTTAATGCCCAGGACTTTGTTGCTTTGGGTGCTGTTTAGATTTCTGTCTGGCACATCTACATGGGGTTCATTTGAGAGGTTATTTCTCCTGGCTAAGTTCATCAAACGTTCACATGATGCTAACTAGGTGGTCTGTGCCTGGTGGAGTCACAGATCATTAAACTTTATCCTTCCTAGTCAACAAGTTGGTAAATAAGCCACGCTGTTCCAAGGAGCTCCTTGTATTCTTCTTAGTACTGAGCTGATGAATCTCAAATACTCTTCCTTGATGGGGACTAAAGCCTACGTGCTTAACATCTTTTTAAAACAAAAAAGTAAACAGTAAATTCATTTCAAAGTTCAAGGAAAGCCAAAGTTCAAAGGAAAGTAGTGAGACTCTCTAGCCATCCCGAGAGGGATCCAAAGATGAGCCCAATGGAGTCCTCTCCAAGGGCCGTTATTATAGTACAGGGCTTCTGCATGTCTTCTCCTGGTCTTTGTGCTGATCATTGCATGGCTCATGCATGGCCATCCTCGCTCCATTCAGGGAATTAAAGGAAGAACTGTATGAGAGATAACATACAGCACTGTGGGAAGAAGAAGCATTTGAGCAGGAGCCTGAGGCACTGTGGGACTAAGAAGCACCATGAGGGGACACATGATACCAGCCACATGTTAGGTTCACGTCTTTATAATCCTTATCTATCTTACAGTTCCCCTTTCTCTTTTTTTCATCCCCTCACAGTGATGAAGGAAAGAAGGACGTTTAACATCTCATGTGAAGTTTTGCTGACTTCAAGGAAGATGATTTTATGTGTTCGAGTTTTTCCTCTTTTTCATAGAAAAGATTTTTTGTAAAATAATTTTTATTAAGGTTTAGTGATTGCATAAATTTCATACATTTCACAGTATTGTGGGATAGTGATACTTAAAGTCACAAACACATTTTAACGTTCACAAGGCAAATTGTCATTATCTTGGTCTATAAAATTTGTGAATTCTATGAGTGTTGACAGTACAACTATTTAGAAGAGGAGATTTTGATGACACTTGTTTAAAAGAATTGTAGTCTGTTGGAGGCATTTTTTAAATTTTCTGAATGGATGCTAATGCTGCCTTGGCAAAATAAATCATCTTGTAGTGTCCGATTGGCATTCAGATAGAAATGTTTGTCTTTATGTGTATATAGATATTTACAGCCATCCTCATTGGTGGATAGGGAAAAGACAGATATTAGTTGATTAGTTTCATGATGAAGGGAACAAGAGTCCCAACTCAGTTATATCTCTGTTCTACTGTATGTTGACAGGGTGAGGGATCAGAACACGCACCAGGTTCCAGCATCTGTTTCTGAGCCTCTGTCTCTTCTCAACTTATTTTTATCTATCCCCACCTTCCTCAGCTGAAATTCTGCATCGATGTTTTCAGGGATATTATCCTCTTCATGGGGCTTAGTCACATGAAACCAAAGGACAGGCAGGTAATCCTCTTTCACAGTCTCAGGGGCCCAATTATTTTCAGACATGTCTTAGATCGAATCAACAGAGTCACATGCACTCACGCGATCACATACACACAGACACAAATGCTTAGACACAGATTTATATGCTTCAAACAAGGTACTTCCACAAATGTAGGCTTTGTGCCACTTTTTTCATGTAAGCCTTTCAAAATCATTTTAATTGAAAAACTATAACATGGACTTTGACGTGATTTGTACTGGGACTGTATATGGTAAATCGAGTTAATAGTTGTTAATTTCAAACATGTTATGACTTATGACTAATATTCGCAACATAAACCAGATAGACTCAATATTTGTTGGGGTGTGTGTGTGTATGTGTGTGTGTGTGTGTGTGTGTGTGTGTGTGTGTGTGTGTGTGTGTGTGTGTGTGTGTGTGTGTATCAGTACTGGGGCTAAAACTCAGGGCTAGGGTATTATTCTTTCATTTTTCATTCAAGTCTGATGTTCTACCACTTGAGGCTCACCTCCACTTATGGATTTTGCTGACAAATTAGAGCGAGGAGTTTCATGGACTTTCCTGCCAAGGCTGGCTTTGAATTGTGATCCTCAGATCTCAGCCTTCTAAATAGCTAAAATTACGTGCATGAACCACTGGCTCATGGCTCAGTATTTATTTTTATAATTACTCTATGTATATAGAATAGGACAAGGATAGAGTCATGCTAAGTAGAGTTCTATGAGCTCCATCTTGATAGATGGTCTTCCTATGTATTCTTAGTATGCTATATGGCAAACAGAAACAGAACCCACGGAGATGGAGACATGATTCAAGTGGTAGAGTGCAAACCAAGTAATGAACCTGAGTAAGTTTGAGGCCCTGAGTTCAAATGCTGACATCAGCAAAAAAAAAAGAAAGAAAGAAACATGATCTAATAAATGGTCCTGAAGGACCAATAAGTTAGATTTCTAGAGTGTGAACTTTCTAGAGATTGACACTAAGGAGTCTCATTAAAATACAACTTCAATACAACCAGGTCTATTTTATTGTATCCCACCTTACAAATAAAGAGGGTGAAATTCAGAGAGCCTTGGAGTAATTTGTCCAAGATTACACACTAGAAAACAAATTTGGACTTGTTCTCAGATGTGTCTGATTCCAAAACTCATATAAGCACCAATATTACCACACCATCTCCTAGGAAAGCAATTGCCCTCTCTTACTTGGCACTTACTTATTTTGTGGATAATAACTTCTCTGGACAAAACCAGAACTAGAGGACAAAAAAGAAGTTGGCTCAAAAAATACTTAGCAGCTTTAATGAGCTAAATGTATTTCATGTTTGGACTATGTTTGGACTATTCATTAAAGAAAAATCTAACTAGATGAACTTAACTGAGTAAATCCAAAATATATTTACTGCTGAGACTTATACAAAATCCTTCTTCCCTTGTTTTAGGACTATTTCCATCATCCCTTAAGTTCTCTGTCTCAGCCACTGCCATCTCTGATCTGTTTAGCATTCAGTCTTTCAGGGCAAATCAGCACACAGCATGAAGTTCTTTTCTTCAAAAACCTCGGGCTGAAAATTAGAAGTTCAGTACTCTATTCCTTCTGACTCCAAATGGAGTGTGTTGTTTATGGTACTTATCTGGTACTTTATTAACTATTTTATGATTTAGCAGAGTATGTAAGCACTTTAAGGGTTGAACTTCCAGTATTTAGCCCAAAGTATGCACTGAATAAATAATTACCAAATACAGAATTTTCTCCTTAGGGACATAAAATGCATTAGTTTGGTTCCCTTGCTACTTCTTCCAGTAGGCTCTGCTCAGCCAGGCTGTACAATCCAGAATGCATCAAAAATCTACCCTATTTCCTCTTGGTTCTTTAATCCTCCTTTAGTTCAACTTCTTATTCCTTGGGCTCTTCTTCCCTGAACTTTTGACTACCCCTTTTGCCATGAAAACCTGTATCTGGCTTTGTACACATGATCTCAAAACATGATTCTCCAAGCTAGACACTGGTGGCTCACACTTGAACTCCTAGCTACTTAGGAGGCTAAAATCCGAGGGCTACCATTCAAATCCAGCCTGGGCAGAAAAGTCTGTGAGACTCTTATATCCAAGCCTTCCCAAAAGAGCTATGGCTCAAGTAGTAGAACACTAGCTTTGAGCAAAAAAACTCAGAGACAACACACAAGCCCCAAGTTCATGCCTCAGAACTGGCAGCTACACATACACACACACACACACACACACACACACACACACAGTCAATATTTACTGATTTACTGTTTGTGACTTGTATGGGCAACAAATTGTGTTTTCTGGGCTGGGAAGGTGGCTCAGTGGTAGAGCACTTGCCTTGCATGCCTGAGGCCCTGGGTTCAATTCCTCAGCAACACATAAGCAAAAAGAAAAGAGCCGGAAGTGGCGCTGTGGCTCAGGTGGTAGAGCGCTAGCCTTGAGCTGAAGACCTGAGGGACAGTGCCCAGGCCCAGAGTTCAGGCCCCACAACCGGGCCCCCCCCCCAAAAAAATTATATTTTCTTTTGGCACAATATGGCCTGAGGATTAAGACCACTAGCATCAACCCATCCTGAGGACCTGCAAGAAACCACACCAAACAGTACCTTATATCCAGTAGTACCTTATATCCTCTTATTCTTTCCATAATTTTAATTACTTCAGGTTAGATAAGGCCCAAAATTAAATGGAAAGTTCCAGGAATAAAATTGTAGCCATTCTGGGTAGCATGATGTAATCTTGCATTGTCCTGCACAGGAAGTGAATTGTGCTTTTCTCCAGAGTATCCACCATTATACTCTGCCCTCCCATTATTTATTAGCCATTTCCAGTGTCAGAGGGACTATCATGTTTCATACTACTTGAGTCTAAATAACTCTTATTTCATTTAATAGTGGCCCAGAAGTTCATGAGTACTGGCGTTCACAATGTCATTATAGTTTACTGTAACAATGTTATAGTTGTTCTGTTGTATGGTTAGTTGTTGTTAATCTCTTGCTGTACTGACTTTATCCATTAAACTTTATCACAGGTATGTGCATATAGGAAAAATCATAGTTTAAACAAGGTGCAGTACTATCTGCTGTAGTTCTTGGAGCATATCCCTTATGAGGAAGAGGAGATTGCTGCAAGAATACCCAGGTATTCCTTTGAAACTGCTCCATGCATGGAGTCTGAGGATGTTGTTCCAGATCGTTATGAATCTTCCCAATGCTTTAAGTCTAAGAGCTCTTCCTACCCTATTCTTTCATGCAAAAACAGTGTTGGATTTATTGTCTCCACTCTTAGAGATTAAAAGTTTCAACCACTGGTGCACAAAGAAATTTACTTGACCTTTTTAAGGTCATGTAGCCCACAGCAAAGGATCAGTAATACTTGTGTCCTGCTTTGCCCAGATATGAGACTTCTCCTCTTCCTCTTCTCAGATCAGCTGAGACTCACCTGTCCCAGGTTTCCACTGGGAGTTTGCATGGCCCCTGCAGCAACTTGTTTTTCCATAGTTGCCCTGGACATTAAGCCATCTCCTGATACAGCTATTCTTCCAGGCATAGCGGGATGTGCCCAAGAGATGAGCCTTTTGGCTTAGTTTTCCCCAGACTAGAATTGAGGCAAAACCTGCTCAAAAGATATGTGCCTTGCTTGTCCCTAGTGATGCAGTGACTTCAAAACACATCTTGGCTGATTTCCATGTGGCAGCATGGCCAGCTGTGTCTCAGTGAGAAGCTAGGCAGCTGGGTAATCTCGTGGGATTCAGTTTCTCCCCTCTGCTTCCTCATTCTTCTTCCCTGAGCTTGCACTCCTGAGCAGAACATTGGCACCCAGCTTTGCTTCTGATTCCAATCTCTGCAGAACTTAACAGCAAAAGAGCTTCCTGCCACAGAGGCCTCTGGAACATTGTGCCTGTGTTTCTGAACACCATTTATGCAATAGTTTCCAGCATTCTCCCATGAGGAAAATAATCTTCATTGCCAAACTACATCTTCTCATGATTACACTCACAGTTATATGGTGGCAAAATGTAAGATCACACCTAAGAATGTAGCCAAGAATCACTTCAATTTTTAAAAGCTATGCTAATTTGCATATGCAAACTAGGCATCTGCTTGGCCTGTTGTCTGAAAAGGAGGTTCATGGGATAAATCTGACTAGAGCATCATGTCAGTAGTGTTTGAAAGATCCTTGCTCTTATATTTTATATTCTAGAATGGGCCATTCAGCCATTTGCAATTTGCTTCTTAGCATTTTTGAGGAACTCAAAGAGACAGACAGGAGAGGAGATGGGAGGGCAGGGGAAAGCAGAAGGGGAAGGTAAAGGAGGAGAGGAGAGAAGGGAAATGGATGATAGGAGGGGAGGGGAAGAGAGTAGAAGGGAAGAAAAGAAAGAAGAGATGAGGAAGAGGGGAGTAGGAGGACAAAAGAGGAGAGGAGAGGAGAGGAGAGGAGAGGGGAGGGGAGGGAAGGAGAGGGGAGGGGAAGGGAGAAGAGGGGAGGGGAGGAGAGGGGAGGGGAGGGGACAAGAACAGAAGAGAAGAGGTGAAATCTTTATCCAGAGCTTTGGAAATGTGAGAATCATGAGAGCTGTGTGAGGGCCACAAACAAATCTCTACCAGCACCAAGGAGCCTGTGTCTTGATTCATGTTACAGAGCAAAAAGGCATACTAAGTCTGAATATGAAATGATTGAGTAGCAGTGTGTTGGGTTGCCAGGAGCTTGAGCTGACACGGTGATTCAGAGAGTTTTAGAGGCATGGAGGTTTTCAAGCAGAATCCAGCCTGATAGTAAAGCACCTACCCTTGTGATACACAACTCCTGTGATTGTTTTGCTGAGAGTAATTAGGGAAAAACAATTAATGTGAGGTTTGCAGGGATTGGTACAACAGTTCATAAAATCTTGAATAGGGAAAGTGTAAGGACAATGAAGTGACTATGTGTCAACTTTAAACACAGAAATTGCCAGGTACCTGTGGCTCATGCCTGTAATCCTAGTTATTCAAGAGTTTGAGATCTAAGGATCAAGGTTTAAAGTCCACCTAGGCAGGAAAATCCCTGAGACTCTGACCTACAATTAACCACCAGAATGCTAGAAGTGTGGCTCAAGCGGTACAGTACCAGCCTTGAGAGAAGAGGCTGAGAGAGAGCAAGAGGCCCCAAGTTCAAGCCCCATTACCGGTATGGGTGGGGGGAACTACAGAGAAATTGCAGCCCGCACAAGGCTGAGGAGTCTCAGAATGAAATCAAGGCCCCACACCTACTCATCAGCAAGAATAGGAGGCCAGTGTAACCAGGCCATAAACAGAGGAAAATCTGAACATGAATAACACTGAAGCCCAGTTTTCTTTGCTATACCTGACCCAGTATTTCCACAGGACACTAAAACAAACTACATCCGAAGACACTGATAGCTCCTATTTGGAAATCAATGCACATTTGAACTAATATATTCTTGACTCCATAGGTTAATTTGGTAGTTTTCGTTTCTCAGTTCATTCTGGAGTCCTTTTTATAGAATTCTTAGAGCAGGATGTCTATTATATACACTGCCCAGTAATTGTCTGAAACAGGAGGACATGAAGGCCATCGTAACTTATTTGGAACTGAGGTCAAGAGAGGCCTGAGTGAAGGCTACTAGAAAAGCCTCTGCCTACAGTGGCCAATGATTGTCAGACAGGACAGGTCCACAAGGACCGACCATGACATTTCTCATAAACAAAGTGACAAGTAATCAGTAAGGACAAGGCTGTATATGGCAACATGTGGCTGGAAAAGCTGAGAAAGAGGGAAAATCTTAGACCCAAGAGGAGATTGGGTAACCAAAGGAATAGAAACAGGGAACAGATTGCTCAAGAAGGAAGACTTTTAGAAGGATCCAGGTAGAATTCAAAGGAGGAGGCAACAATGCTTGATAAGAAATGTACTCATGACCTTGCTCATGTGATTGTAACCCCTCTGTACAGTATTTTCACAATAAAAAACTTATTTAAAAAAAGAATTCAGTCATTGAGCACCTTATTTTGCAAGTATGTCATCTAAAAAATACCCCATCTAGATGAGACTTGTCAGAATCTAAGTCTCATCTAATGATCAAGACAGTAGTAGTGGAGGAGGGATAATGTTCAACTGAGTCTCATCTGTCATAGTGATTTGGTGGCAGCTCATATTTTCCAATCTTTGTTGATCTACCTTCAGTCTTAAAGAGCAACTGATGTGGAATCTGACATCCAGAATGGCTTTTTAAAAAGTAGTGTCCAAGACTGGAATTGCATTCAAAAATTCAATGTATATCCTACAAAACTAAGAAAAGTGAGGGGTAGGATGAGTGAGAATGTTGAAAAGGGTGACATCTTCCTGGGCATTTATCTGATAGACCACAAACAAGACCACACTAAAGCTCCCAGCACAACCATGTTCATTGCAGCATTGTTTACCTTATACAGGATATGGAATCAATCCAGATGCCCCTCAGTGGACAAACAGATAAAGAAAATGTGGTATATATACACAATGGAATTATATGCTTCCATCAGAATGATATTGCCCCATTCCTAAGGAAATAGGAAGACTTGGAAAAAACTGAGAAGTAAGCCAAAAGATCCAAAGAAACATCGGTTGCATGGTTCCCCTCATTTGTTGCTACTTGAATGGGCCTATAAATCTACAAGGAAACACACTAGATGGCAAAAGACAAAAAAAATACACTTGGAGATGGTAAGTCATAGAAGACTCTAGACATTCACATCATGAGACCAAAGGAGGATATTTGTAGAAGAGGATCACAAGGGTTCAATAGCAATGGGCATAAGATCATATAAAATGATATTTATAGAAATGAATGCCAAGAAATGGAAACAGAGGTTTTATGTTGCTTTGTGTTTTTTGTTTTTTTCTTTTCTTTTTTTGTCAGTTGTGGGGCCTGAATTCTGGGCCTGGGCACTGTCCCTCAGCTCTTCATTCTCAAGGCTAGTCCACTACCACTTGAGCCATAGCTCTTTTTCTGGCTTTTTCGTCTTATGTGGTGCTGAGGAATAGAACCCAGGGCCTCCTGCACGCAAGACAAGCGCTCTACCACTGAGCCACCTTCCCAGCCTCTTGTTTTTTGTTTTTAATTTTTTCTCTTTTGTCATTGTTTTTTTAATTATTATTTCTGTACCTTTTGTCTTATATGTAAGTTTATCTGTTTGGGGGAGGGCAAGAGGAAGCACAGAAATATGAGACAATGGGTGAACAAATGCAGCAGTGGCACTCACTAGACACTATGTTGAAAATGAAACGTGCAACCTGAGAGGAAGAGAAATTAGGAGGAAAAAAAACTGAGAGAAAGTGAGGAAAGAGGTTACACTGTCCAAAAAGAAATGAACTCGTTTCCTGACCTCTGTAACTGTAACCCCTCTGTATACCACCTTTACAATAACAATAAAATTCTGAAAAATAAAAATAAAAAAGGAAAGGGGTGACATTTATCAAGACATTATATTCATAAATTTCTTTGTTGAATGACAACTCCCTCATACAAATACTTAAAGACAATTTTTTTTAAAAAAGCCAGGCACTGGTGATTCACGCCTATAATCCTAGCTACCTAGGAGGCTGAGATCTGAGGATTGGGGTTCGAAGCAAACTGGAGCAGGAAAGTCCATGAGACTCTCATCTCTAATAAAACTACTCAGAAAAGTTTGGAAGCAGCACTGTGGCTCAGTGGTAGAGCACTAGCCTTGAGCAAAACAAAGCTCAGGGACAGTGCCCAGGCCCTGAGTTCAAGTGTCAGTTCTGGCACACAAAAAAAGATAATAAGAAACAAAAAAATAGTGTCCTTTACTGAATGGTGCTTAAGTGAGCCATTAAATGTAACTCTAATGTCTACAACTTCATTTACTCAGGAGATAGAAATTGAAGGGATTGCAACTTGGTGCTAACCTAGTCAAAATGTCTGTAAGTCAAGTGTGATAGGACACATCTATAATCTTAACTATAGAGGAGACAAAGAAAAGTAGGAAGATTGTAGTTCAAGGCCAGCCAAACCAAAATGCTCAAGGCCTTATTTTATAAATAAAGCATGCCACAGTGGTACTCACTATATATGATGTTGAAAATGAACTGTACAACTTGTTTGTGGGGGTAGAAGAGAAAAACTGGGAAAGAACAAGGGAAGGGATGACATTGTCCAATAAAAATGTGCTCATTACATGACTTATGTAACTGTAACCTATCTGTATATCACCTTTATAATAACAAAAAAAAGCAAAAACGCATTGGAGATGTGGTTCAAGCAGTAGAGCTCCTGCCTAGAAAACAAATGCTTCTAATCAAATTCCTGATTTATCTGGTGCATACCAACAAACTTGACTATTGGGAGCTATATATCTTTCAAGCATTAAAATAGAGGATTGGGATGAGAAGGAAACTTTTATGCACCTGCTTGGATTGCTTGGGACAGTAGCTTCTAAGGCAGTGGCCAGTTCAGGAGGGTCCTTCAGTGGCAGTTCCCAACTGTCTTCCTGTAGAACCAACCATGGATTTCTGTAGATAAGGTGTCAGCAAGCCAGTAAGGAGCTAAACTCTAGGAACTGGATAGATTTTAGTTGAGTAAAAAGGCCAGACTCAGCTGGCCACACTGCAGCTCAGAAAGCCTGAGATCAAGCCAGCAGTGAGGCCTGGATATCACTAGCTAGTGGGAGCCTGGGCAGGTCTAGACTAGTTCCAAGATGTATGTCAGAGCTTCTATGCAGAAGGCATGCTGTATACAGTGCCCTGCCACCCTCTGCCTGACAAGGGAAATCCCAGGGTCCTAACAGTCCATCTCTACAGTGTTGAAACAGCTCACAGAATAAAGATCTAGTCACAGAGGGTAAAACAAGCCAAAACAAACAAATGGAGGGGAAACAGCACCAACCTGTCAACAGAAATGTCTTGCCTTCCACCAACCTGGTTTAAAGCATTGCTAAACACAAACATATTCATCCTTAGACCAACAGTTGGGAACACCTTGATGTATAAATTAGCTGGGAACTTTTCCTATGTGCTGCTCTTCAGCAGCTATAAATACACAATCTGCAGTGCCCTGCAGAATGTGAGATGAGGTACTTCATGGTCTTCAATCTACTGGGATCTGGCAGTGAGTGCCTGCATGAATTTACATCCTACAGATGATCTCGGCAGTGCTCCTGTCCTCCCTGGCTGAGCATGGTACCATTTACATCTTCCCTCCCAGTAAAGAGAGCTATGGATCCAGTCATTCAAACTTAGAAACAGTTCAGTCCTGTTCAGCATTAAAATTTCTCTTCAAACCATAAATTTCCATAATAGGAAATATGAAGAATAGAAGGCTAGCTTGGTGCCCGTGGCCCATGCTTGTCATCCTAGGCTACTGAGAAGGTTGGGAGCCTCTGGATGAGCCTAGTACAGTGTGGAAATCCTCAGCCTACTTTTTACACATGGAAAAGAGATGTGGGAAGATAATAACTTGTGCAACATTCAGACCTTACTACGAAGAGAGGTGATGTGCCATACTGGCATTTGAATCTGACAGAATATATTCATAAGTAGCAAAGCTTTTAACATCTATGAGTATCTGCTTTCCAGTAAAGTAAAAGTTAAAATTTAAAAAAAAACAGATTTGTACTCAGGTATGGTGGCTCATTTTTGTAATCCCAACCCTTGAAAGGCAGAAGTACTCTGGCCTGGGCTCCATAGTGTGATATTGTTACAATAATAATAATAATAATAATAATAATAAATAAGCTATATTTGCCTTAAAAATCAACCTGCAAGTAGGACAGTAATTATAAGGATGAGTAAGGATAAAGCTGGAAAAGGTTAAAGAGTGAGAATTGCTGCATGCTCTATCGTGCATAAAAGGACCTCAATGAATCCCACTTACATGTGTAATTATAGGTATTAGCAAAGAGAGATTTCAAAAGATCCTTATTTAAACAGTGAATCTGTGTTTGCAGGATCTATGTCACATTCACTTCTTTGCAGTTTAACCAGGAAAGCTTTCACCTTGCTCTGCAAGCGTAATCAACATGTAGCTGGGAGATTCATTGTAACTAGCTGAGCGGCTGAAGAAGATCCCAATCTCCTCCTGAAGTGGAAGAAGAGGAGCTTATTGGGACAGCCAGAATCCGGCACCTGCGCCAGTCCCAGAATCCTCCCACCTGTTGGCTAGAAAAAGCAGGTAAAACAGGAAATGAATGACACACCTTTGAATTTTCCGATCATCTTTGCTTCCATATTTTTTCCTGACTCTGAGTCTTAGTCTTTGCGATAATACCATAGAGTAACTTATGACAAAAAGAGTAAGTCTTACTGTGTTCATGATTCTGACAACAGGCAACTGAAAGACTGGATAGTCACAGATGTACAGTTCCATCTTGCTGGTGGGAACTCTCATGGAATCCAAGGGTGTACATGGAGAGAGCCTCTTAGCTCCGTTATCTCCTTTTATTATAAAGCCACAGTCCTCCTTGGTCTAGGAACTACCCTTAGAGCCCCACTGAACCTTAACTACATCCTATATGTCTCACTTCTAAATACTATAGTTGAATGAAGCTGGCATTAAACTCAAACATGAGATGTGTTGGGACTATTAGAAGATGGATGAGCTCAGAGATTAGACAAGATGGAAAATCAATGCTTGGTGAACTTGCACTTGTAATTTAGTGTTGTTTTGGGATGCCTACACTCCATCATCTCTTCTTTAGCTATTGTCCCTCTCAGGAAAGTGTTCTCTAAATCACAGATTCTCATATCTAGAGGGGTGCCCATAAGCTAATCCATCACACTTGTTGAGAGCATCTTATAAGACACTATTAACAATGTGTTCAGTTCCCTGGCTCATAGCATGAGCTAAATTCATTCATGAATTAGTCAATTAAAAATGCTGCATTGAACATGGTTTGCTGGTGGCTTTAATGTGGCCTGGGTTTGTGGTCAGTTGGATAGATGCCCAGGAGTGGGATTGCTGGGTCGTAGGGAAGCTCTATGTTTAGTCTTTTGAGGAACCTCCATACCACATTCCAGAGTGGTTAAACAAGTTTACATTCCCCCCAACAGTGCAGTAGCATTCCCTTTTGGCCACATCCTCACCAGCATCTGTTATTGTTATTTTTCTTGATAATGGCCATTCTAACTGGGGTGCAGCAGGATCTGAATGTTGTTTTGATTTGCATTTCTTTTATGGCAAGAGATGTTGAAAATTTCTTCATGTGTCTATTGGCCATTTTTCTTTCTTCTTTCTTTTTTGGAAAGCCCATTTATTAATTGAGTTGTTTTTTTCTTTGCAGATTTGTTTTCGGGAGGTGTATTTTTTTTAACTCTAATATGAGGCCCCGGTGTGATGCATAGCTAGGAAAGATCTTCTCCCATTCTGTGGGCTTTCTATTTATCTTGCTAGCTATGTCCCTTGCCATGCAGAAACTCTCCAGTTTGATGCAATCCCACACACAAGAACAAAGGAGGATATTCTTAGGAGAGGATTGCAAGGGCACAATAACTATGTACTTTGTGGGTTTTTTTCTTCTTCTTTTTTCTTTGATTTATCCTCTTCTGTCTTTCTCTCTCTCTCTCTCTCTCTCTCTCTCTCACACACACACACACACACACACACACACACACACACACATACACACACACAATGGAATGCCATGCTTCCATCAGAAAGAATGATATCTCTCCATTTATAAGGAAATGGAAAGACTTGGAAAAAAGTATACGAAGCAAAGTAAGCTGGGCTCAACTAAACATAGGCTGCAAGCTTTCCCTCATTTGTAATAATTAAAATGTGCCTATAAATCTACAAGAAAACCCAATGGAGAGTAAAAGACAGAAAATACAAATTATTGTGATGTATGGTTAGGAATCTAGACTGTACCATCTCAGTAACCAAGAAATTTATATAGACTTTAAACAAGACTTTGAACCCTTGACTTGAAAAACTATGCCTCTTTCCTATTTGGGACATTGTGCTCCCCAAATACATGTCTTAAACAACTGAGTAAGGCTGGGGATGTTTGGTACCCTGGGAACTACAGAGTTGCCTTTTTCCAGTGGATTGGACAGATAAAGTAAATGATGGGTAAATATTTTAAGATACAGTTTTCACATAGTGTTTCAGGAAAGCTCTGTTCATTCATCTGTAGACAATGACTAGACAATTAAACACAGCTCACATTTTGCTAAAGTTTACAATGGCCTAAAGAAACATCCTTCAATCATTTACAATTTTGTTGCATTGTCTTCTAACAAGCAATTCTTTAAACGCCTAACTCTGCTTCAAATACCATAAAGGAAACAGAAAACAGTGGCTAGATTCATGAGTATTTTAGTGGGCTGGACTTGGGAAAAACTTTAGGTTGTGGAACCATTTGCCTTTGCTTTCTCCAAATTACCTTCACCTTCATTGAAAATTATCCAACATTGACAAATTATGCTTGTACTGTTTGCTTTCAATATAGTTGTACAGAAAGAGTTTGCTGTGTTACTTCATGATACCCATACAAGGTTTCAGACTTAAATTTCTCATTAGAATCTGAGACCAAGGCTCAGTCTCTTCTGGATAGGAGCACAGCTGTACCATTTGCCATATCTTCCTTGCTTTGAAGTGCCAGAAGTTGGGCCAAATCTTACTTAATCACAGCACCCATTATGAACCCATTAAACTAACCTTCTGCATAACTTCTTTCTCTGGTCTTGATTATTTCTCTTTTACTAACCTTTTAATGGCTGTCTTTGTTTTGATCTTCCCTTTTTCTATCAAAGAGGCAGAGTATACATTTTTAAAATTAAATGACTCAAAAGACTTCAGATAAATTGAGCTGTCTATTACTCATTATCATTGAGCCACTGGGATGGAATTACACATTCACATTGCCAGCCTGGCTTAGGACCCCAACTCACCATACTCCTGGACTCAAGACCTACTACTTCAAGTTTCATTTGGCAAGCTGGACCCATTTAAAAACCAACTTTCTCATTTTGGGCAAGGACTCTGGAAAATAAGATCATTAACATTAAAATTAAATTGCTTAGATTACAAATAACCCAATAACAAGGAGAGAAAAAAATTGAAAATGAACTGGTTATTATACCACTTTTTTCTTTATTCCCAATTATCTCGACAAATTGCTAAACCCTTGGAAACCTACACTATACAGTTGCCACTATACTAAACATCATTTAGGAAAGTGAAAAAATATATATTCAAAAAAGAGAGCATTTGTGCTCAGAACAACTTCTAAGTTGTTTAAAGCAAACCAGAATTTTAAAACTCTTACCATTTCAACAGAATTAAACCCCTAAACCAAAGAGTTCTAAATTGGAATTGTATATCCCAATTGGAGGTGAGCATGGGATTCAGGCACTTTTCTGAAACAGAACTAATCTTCTGAATATATTCCCTCTACTTCCTTCTTCTGGTATGTTTGCCTAGAAGCCCAGGGGTACATTCACAGTCCCCAAACAGATGGGCTTTCTCTTTATGTGTTCCTCTCCACTTGGCCCAGAAAAGCACAGCTGCCTGGAGCAATTCTATGTGAAAGATTTCCTAACTCCATCCTTAGCTTTCCATCTGCTCTTCATCAGAGAACTTGAATCTGGAAGCAGCAGGTCCCACGCACTTCTACTTAGGATTCTTTTCTCTTTGGAGGTATAGGTCTACTTAGTGCCAATTATTTTTACCTTCAGGAACATATCACTTCCTTTGCTTTCTTGGTTTTCAGTAGCCCTCTGTATTTATCCACGGCAGGTTAACGATTATAAAAAGCATCCTGAAAATATCAGCCTCTCAATGGACTACAGGTATGTGAAGGAGTCTGAGATTAGGGAGTGAGTAACTGTTTCCATCAGAAATATCTTTCACCTACTTCAAGATGCATGGAGTTCTCTCCATGACATGGAAGTTAAGTGAGGCCTATGGGGGTGCCATCCATCCTGCCCAAGCTTTCCTTTACCCATATTCCCAAAGTCTCTGTTCTCACCCACCACTTGGGTCACTCAGGATTTACTCTGCTTCTTCGAATCAGATCAGTCTTCATTAAACACACAAGTTTTATGTCGCCTAGGGTTCAGGGAGGTAAAGTGACAGAACATAGAGATAAATGCTGAGGGAAAGTGAATTATTGAGGCCATGATAAAAACAAGGAACCCACTTCACGTCTCTGGTAGGGAGGAGGCAGCTGTTAGGAGACTTCTGCCAAATGTTGCCAAGAAAGAAACTTGACCCCAGGGTGTGTTTTCACTTGCATTAGGACACAAAAATCCTCCTTTTTTAAAAATATGCCAAGACTGGGGCTTGAACTCACGGCATGGTGTTCTTGCTTCTCTTTTTCCTCTCAAGCTGGTGCTCTGTATCTTGAGACATAGCTTCACTTGGACTTTTTGAGATAAGAATCTTACAGAGAAATCTAGCTTTTTATGTGAGATGTCTTTGTCAGTAGATGTTAATCATCAATTAAACCAGGAATCTTTATCATTCTGGAAAGGACATACAAGATATTTTAAAAGTCAGATTCCATCCATAGGGTGCTGTTTTGCAATCTGGAATTTACCTTTCCTGCATGGGTAAAGAACGGGAGATCTGGATGAAATCAGACCAGTGAGCTCCGATCTACCCAGGGAACAACAGAAGGGAAAATGAAGAGTGCTCCTGCTTCCTGAGAGGTCTTGCATTGCAAGTTCAAGAGTGTTCATCTCTGAAAGGTCAGCAACGTTCAGGACTCGACATGTCCAGAACTCTGTTACTTCCTTTCAAATATACAAGTATC
This sequence comes from Dipodomys spectabilis, assembly GCF_019054845.1. NCBI lineage: Eukaryota > Metazoa > Chordata > Mammalia > Rodentia > Heteromyidae > Dipodomys > Dipodomys spectabilis. The sequence goes on from NW_024870912.1 coordinate 2,524,148, forward strand.
AGGTATAAGTAAAAAAGTGAAAGTTTTTTTCTTATGGACAAAAGCAAAAAGGATGATCAAATCAAACTTGAATGCTCCTCTGTAGGACACTGATGTCTATTAAGGATGAAGTAGCTGGTCTTGTCCAAGCACCTAAAGTACTAGACAAGACAGCATCTTATCATGGTTAAATTTCTACCTACAAGGACCAGGGTGAACAATTCTAGCTCTATGTGAAAACTAAAGTTAGAAAGGATGCACTGCCCTAGATTCCATTTCCTGTCATTTTGATATGTCCCTGAATGCTTGCATATTGATGGTTGTTGTTAAGGAATCTGAATTGTTTTAGGTGTCTGGTTTAAAAAAAATTTTATACAGCTTTTGCTAGGTGCCAGCGCCTTGTGCCTATAATCCTAGCTACTCAGAAGGCTGAGATCTAAGGATCACAGTTTAAAGCCAGCCCCAGTAGACAAATCTGTGAGACTCTTCTTTCCAATTCACCAGAAAAATTCAGAAGTGGAGGTGCAGCTAGACTGATAGAACGACAGCCTTAGTAGAAAAAACATCAAGCAAGAGTGAAAGGCCCTGAGTTTAAGCCCCAGGACCAGCACACACACACACACACACACACACACACACACACACACACACACACACATTTAGAGCTTAGTTTCTTTTTTATGTCTTTTTTTATTGTAAAAATACTGTACAGAGGGGTTACAGTTATATGAGTACATTTCTTATCGAGCCTTGTTACTACAGCTTAGTTTCTAAAATCTAAAATATTCTGTAAAGAAGATGGAAAGGAGGAAAACAGATAAAAAAGATATGGATAACATATACCCCAAAATATGAATGATCTTTGGAAAATACTAAGTAGAACACAAAAAAGACTAGTGATCTGAGCAACATGAAAAGTGGATATACCTGGTCAGGATTTTCTAACAGTGATCTGAGCAGGCATTCAGTAGAGGGAGTTCTCATTCTTTAATTACAAAGCCAAATCCAAGAAAACTTTAGGGATCAGATAAGCCAGGATTCCCCCACTGAGGAGGTTGATGCAGCTGACTTCCATGATCCAGCAACAATATAAGGAAAGAAAGGATTGTTATTGCCTGAAATAAGTCTTAAATTATGAAAACATAGAATACACAAATAAATATACAGATCCCCTGGGGTAGAATGTGAAATAAGAGAATATTAACAGGTAAGGATGAATAGGAACACAAGATTAAAGAACACCAAATGCTTGCCAGTCACAAGAGAAAAGAAAGAGAGTATATGTGTGTGCATGTGGAGGAGGTGTACTTGAGAAAGCGATTGTCTTTCTAGATCTATGCTATATATAAGCAGACTTCGTTGGAGGTCTCACCTTTGCCCTTACCAGCATGTATCTTCTTGCCTTGGGGCCACATCTGTTATCCCCACATACTGTCCAGAGATCTGGTTTCCAGCAGGAGACACATTATACGAACCCAGTAACAGATGCAGCATTATCTGGATGTGTTTGCTTGAAGTTATTGGGATTTTATTCACTCGCTAGCACTTACTTGTAAACATCATTTATCATAAACAGAATTCTTGCACCTCTCTTTCTCCTTTTCCCCTTTAAGGCAGAGCTTTGGCCTGGAACCTGTGCTTACCCTTTCTGTTGCCTGAAGTATGCTGAGATTTTTAGGCAGGCACCACCTTTTCTGGTATTTCTGCACATTTCTCATACAGCATAGAAATGTTTCATTCTATAAATTCCTCCCCAGAGTGTAGGAAGGATTTCCCTTTTCTTTGTGATTTTCTGGGGAAAGTCTTTAGGATTTTTTTTAAAATCAATTTCCTAAACCTTATCATTTTATTTGAACAATTTCTTGGGATGTATTTTGAAAGTCAGTGCATTCCTGGTCATAGTGTCATGACCATAATAAATAAAGTATAAGTCTTAATTGTATTTAATCAATCTAGGTTTGACTTTTTACTAGCATTATGAATTATATATGTATATATAATTATATATCTATGTATACAGAAATTCTACATATATTAAGTTTAGCATGCTAGTTTAACACAACCATACAGTGCTTATGGATCAACTCTGGCTCCCCTTCATCATTGTTCTACTTGGGTTGACTTTTCTCTCTTTTTAGCTTCCACAAGTATGAAAGAGAACGCCATGCAGCTGTCTTTCTGAGTCTGGCCTATTTCACTTAACAGAATGTCCTCTGTTCCCATCTATTTTGCTGCAAGTGACAATTCCATTGTCCTAGATGAATACATTCTATTGTGTGTGTTTGTATGTGGCACGTTTTCTTTATTCATTCATCTGTGTATTGGCATTTAGGCTGATTCCTCTGAGCTCTTGTGACTACTGCCACAATAAATATGACTATGCAGATATCTCTTCATTATACTGATTATTTCATTCTCATTGAATATAAATACCCAGAAATGGTGTAGTTGAATCATATGGAAGATCCATTGATAGATTTTGAGGAACCTTTATATTTTTCTTCATAAAGGTTCCATTAATTTCCATTCCCACCAACAATGCTGACTATTTGCTAGAGTAGTTTTGGGTTGGAAGCAAAATTTCAAAGAGGATATTGACAGGAAAGATATCCCATATACCCCTTGCCTTCTTCACTCAGGTATAGCTTTTCCCATTGTCATCCCACACCAAGGTGGTGACAACCCTCGGTGATACACCTTTATCACACCAACAACATAGTTTGCGTTGATGTCTATCCTTGCTGTTGGACTCTCTGTAAGTTTGGGCAAATGTACAGAGATATGATTCTACCATTGTAAGGTCCTAAGTAGTATTTTCACTACACTAAAAATTCCATGTGCTCTGTGTATTAATCCCCCTCTACCCCAACCCTTAGCAGCCATTGGTCTTTTATCTTCTCCATACCTTTTTCCTATTCTAAATGTCATCTAAGTGGGAACAAAGATCAGTGGCAGAGCACTTGCCTAGCATGGGCAAGGCCTTGGGTTCATCCCCATCATCACAAATAGATAAATAATTCAACACAGAAATATGTATCCTTTACTGGTTAGCTTTTTTCACTTATTATATGCCTTTAAGACTCATCCATTTTTTTTTCTTTTTGGTGGCCCAAGAGATCATGTCTTTTTGGTGTATGTGCTGGCCCTGGGGCTTAAATTTAGGTGCATGACTCTAAGCAAATTGACCAGTTCCCTCATGTTTTGTCACCTGCCAATACATAACTAATTCCCTGTAAGTAACTGGATTAGATCACTAACATACATGGAAATGCAAGCCCAAGAATGAACCACATAGAAACTAAATAGAGATTATAGGATAAAACAGCTAGTTCCCTGAATTCCCATTGGGGTAGTAGGAAATGGAAAGCAATGAAAGTCCCACTTTGTAGAAGTTCCATTGAGGTAAGAAATCTCACTAAAAACAAACAGTAGAAAAGAGAATGTAGAAATACTTGTCAAGAATGAGAAGGGCTGAGATTTTACTATTCTCCTTCACTAAAGGTATTTGATTTGGGAATAGCCAGTTGTATTTAGTGTTGATTTCTGGCTTATGGTTAACCAATGGGTGTGTTCAGCCAAGAATGTCTGCCTAATAAATGCCAGCAGCTGAAAAACATTGGTCCTATTGGAGCCATGAACTACAAAAGAAAAGGAATTTTGTACAAATTCAAAACATTATAACAACCATCTGCACTGTGATTACCTGAATGAATTTCTTTTTACTTTTAATGAATGCATATTAATTGTACAATGTGAGCAGTTTTATTATGCTTAAATTAAAGAACAAAATACATATATGTAGCTAAGGCCTGAACTTGAACTCTTGATCCAACTACCTCTGTCTTCTAGGTGCTGAGATTAAAGGTGTGCAGTAATGTTTCCTCTTTTTAAATGTTCCCATAGATGCTTTGGTGTGGGTGGTGGTGATTTGGTCTGGAAGAACATGAACTTCCTGGCTTTTTGTTTGGCTTCTTCATCCTAAATACCAACTTTAAAAAAATCAAAAAACGTACTTTCACTTCCAACTGATTCTTTGATATTTTACACTGGTCTATTTCCTTAAAAAGAGTATACTTAATAAAAATTTTGTATATTACTAGATGAATTCAAAATTGACTTTCAAGTCTACTTTATCTTTGATTTTTTGCGTGGAAAGGAGGGGAAGGATTTTTTCCATTCAGTGCCTTGAAAGTATGAGGACAGTGAAACCTCAGGAAAAAAAGAAAAGAAAAGAAAAAATTGTTGAGATTCAGCATCAGACATACCAGGTTCATGGAAATTCATTTGTTTTGTTTTTAACATGTATGAGATAGGATAAATATTTCTCCTGTTACAAGCTTCTTACATATTTACCAGAAATCTATGTTATCATCTAATAAAACTTAAACAATTTCCAAAACCCCCTGATATATATATACATATATATATATATATACATATATATATATATATATATCAGAAAACAAAACTTGCACTAATGAAATAACTGTAGGTTATTTCATTGAACTTACAGTTCAATGATTGCAGTTATATTTATAATTGCAAAAACTTGAAAGTAACTAATATAACTAGTATGTCTTCGGTAGGTAAAGAACAACCAGTACTTCCAAACAACAATATTATTCAATGATAAACATGATCTCTTGCTAGGCACTGGTAGCTCATACCTGCAATCATAGCTGCTCTGGAGGTTGAGGTCTGAGGATCACAGTTCAAAGCCAGCTTGGGCAAAAAAGTCTATGAGACTCTTATCTCCAATTGTGGTTCAAGTGGTAGAGTACTATCCATCCAACCATCCATCTATCCATCCAGTCAGTCATCTATCCATCCATTCATTCATCCATCAATTGAGTCTTTCATGCTTCCATTCCTTCACCCACCATCCATTTCTTTATTTCTTCATAAGATGCTTATTGATGCTCACTGTCTATTAAATCTCTGCTTAGAGCTCTAGGCACAACTGTGAAGAGTAAGTAGGAGAAGAGGAAAAGAATAGGAAGAAGAGAATAATAAGAATACTTAAACCTAAACTGGCAGTAGCTGAGAGATTATTGAGCTTTCACATTATGACAAGGACTGTGCTGAATTTGCTTTCTACAATATGCATTATCTCATTGAATCTTCCCAGCTCCTTGAAATAAAGAAGGTTGTTTATATCCACTTTTCAGATAAGAAAGTTGCAGTTCACTCAGGAAAAGTAATTAAAAGGCTAGCAGTGGCTGATATTGTTCCAGATTTCAGAGGAAATAGCTTATTATTATTATTGGAGGGAGCTTGGGGAAAATTTTATTGTTATTATGAAGATGATGTGCAGAGGGATCATAGTTTCATAAGTCAGCTAAAGAGTATGTTTCTTTCTGGACAATGTCACCCCTTCCCTTGCTCTTTCCTAGTTTTCCCCTCCCATCCCCACCCACTAGTTATATAGTTCATTTTCAACATAGTGTCCAGTGAGTACCACTGCTGCATTTGTCCTTTCAATACCTTATTATGACAATGAAAATGGTCTCTACATACCATGGCCAGTGCTCATGTTCTGGATCTGATGCCTACTAGTGTATGGCCTAGGGAAAGATAACCAGTCTCTGTTCTTGAATTACACTTGAGTCACATTATGTTCTATAATGTATAACCAAAAGACTGGGCTCATAGTCATCATTTTCCTGTCTTTCACAGGAGCTTAGAGTCTTAACAGAATCAAGACCTATCAACACCCCACTGCAGTGCAGCATGCTAAAGGCTCTGACAGGAGACATGCAGGGAGACACACTGACGGAGTTCCAAGTCCACACTTGGAACTCAGAAAATCTTTCTAGAGGAAGTGGTACCTAAACATGAAATGCTAGAGGAGTGAGAGGGAAAGGGTGCTGGCAAAGGGTTCAGGAACTGTTATTTGGGATGTGTGCTCAGTCAAACCTAATTGTTTCTCAGAGATCTGAGGTATGTATGGCTTGTTAAAAAATCAATTCAGAGAAGTATTGCAAGTCTTCACTGACGTTTCTCTTACTATTTAAGCAGGAAACTGTACTTGAAAAATACAATGTAAGTGGTATTTAAAAATACATGCTGACTGAATTTGGAATTGGCATTTCAAACATCAAGAAGTTCAAATGTGTTTTTGATAAGGGTGGCCACCACTAGTTTGAAAGGTATACTTCAGAACACGCACAGGAATAGCAGCTCTTCTCCCCCCAGGGACCCACTTAGGGCTTTGTTCTCTGTGAGCCTCTGCTCCTTGCTCTCATGCTAAGTTAACCTGTCTTTCCAGCCTCACAGTCTGTCTAACAATTTCTGTGATGACCCACCGGGAAGAAGGGCAGCTAAGGGATGTAGAGCTACCATTATTATTATTGTTGTTGTTGTTGTTGTTGTTATTATCATTATTATTACAAAAAAGGTAGACTCAGAAAACTTTACTGCTGTCTACTATGTCTCCGGCCTTTTGTTTTGTTTTGTTTTTTTGGAGGAGAAGTGGTATTAGGGCTCCAACTTAAAGTTTCATGTTTGCTAGGCAAATTCTCCACTGGACCCACATTTCCACCCTCTTTCTTTATTTTTCAGATAGAGTCTTTTATTTTTGCCCAGGCCTGTCTTTGGACTACTAGTCTGTTTAGGCCTCCTGTGTAGCTGGGCTCATAGGTGCATGCCACCATACCCCACTTGCTTGTTGAGTTAGGGATCTTGCTAAGTTTTGACACAGATTGGCTTTGAAGGCCAATCTTTCTAATCTCTAACCCCTGAGTAGCTGGGGTTATAGATATATGCTACCACACCTGACCCTTCTCTAGTTCTATTCTAACAGTGTCTGTCAGACTTACTCAGCACACTTACCTCCTCTGCATGACAGGAATAGCATTCTATTGCTTTTTATAAAAATGTCTCTATATTCAGAATGTAGTATTTTTACCACAGACAAAATTAATAGTATACTAGGATTTTATTTGAGGCTGTGCTGAGTTCCAACCAGATCCTAGAAACAAAACTCCAAGACTAAAAACCCTCTTAACAAGATTGGCTTCTCTGCTTATTATTTAATCCAGGATGATGCAATCCACAGATAAGCAAAGCAAGAAAGATTTTTTTTTCTTTTGTTAGATTCCCAATTGAAGTAAGAAAAATGTCACCAGCTTCCTCTCTCACAGCAGGAGCAAAAGGCAAATGCTAAACATTTCTGTTATACAACTTCAAACTTAGTAAATGAGTTTTTAGGTTACTCTTCACATCTCATTTTTCTGAAGAAAAGACTTGTCCTTTACAAAACAAAGTGGGGGCAAGACATGGTGGTTCACATGTCCCAGCTACTTGGGAGACATAGATCAGGAGGAGTATGGTCTGAGGCCAGTCCAAATAAGCAGGATGTGGTGGTACTTACCTATCATCCCAGGTATGCAGGAAAACTGAAGAGGAGGACTGAAGTCCAGGCCAGCCTCCAGCAAAAGACATGAGACATGAGACCTTATTCAAAAACTACAGTATGGCTTCAGTGGTAGAACACTGACTAGCAAACCCCAGTACCACTACCACCACCACCAACAACAACAAGTTTCTCAGGAAAAAGTGCCCTTGATTAGTGCTACCTAATTCATATAAATTTCATTTTATTTTACCAATTCCTAAACACTTCCTTTTTCTGGTTTTATTTTAGTTTGGTTTTATTTTTGTGCCAGTATTAAGGCTTGAACTCTGTGGCCTCAAGCTCTCAAATCTACTTTCTGGCTCACAGCTATCAATCTACCCCTTGAACTATACCTTAACATAGCTTTTTTGCTGGTGAGATGAAATTCTCCCAGACATTTTACCCCTCAAGCTGGTTTTGTACTTTGGTCCTCCAGATCTCAGCCTCCTGAGTAGCTAGGATTTCAGGCATGAGTCTCCAAAGCCACACCGTGTACTTGTTCTTTATGACCAATGCAATGGATCACTGGTGGAAAACTGCACATCAAAGTGGGGTGTCTGCTACCCATAAGGCCTGGGTAACTTGCCAGTAATTACAGTCTCCATCGCTTCATTGTATGATTTCAAAACAGGAAAGTCTTGTTTGTGAAATCCAGCCCAATCCCCAGTTCATTTTCACACTCCTCTATGCTTTTGCTGATTAGAAAACAAACTCATCCAACTCACTTTTCTTTTAGTGAAAGCTGATAATAACAGGCCTAATGAAATCACAGTATAATTTTGTGAATTATTTGTCAAAACTAGTCAGATTTTAGTTGACTGGCTTTTATTCCCCTTAAGCAAACCTGAATATGCCTCATGATAATAATATAAAGATGCTTTAAGCTAAAATATATACAGGTTGAACCTGGCTAATCTGAAAAATCACACATCAAAAACAAACAGAAAAAAAATACCAAAAAAAAACCACACACACACAAAATCCATGCTCTAAGCACTGAAACATTCTGACAAGTGGCATGAGGCCACAGGGGAAAATTCCACACCTGACTTCATGTCATTGGTTGCTGTCCACAGTGCAGGTGCACTGAAAATACTGTAAAAAAAAAAATTCCTCCAGGCTATGGGAATAAGGTACATATGGAATATGGATGATCTTTTTGTCTGCATTTGAGTCTCATCCTTGACTCTCCCAAATCAGGAAACTTCAAATCCAAAACCCTTCTTTTGAGCCTGAGCATTTCATAAATGGATACTTAACCTGTACTTTCTTTTTTGGTGTTTGCTGCTAAGCTTTTTTGCCCAAGGCTAGCACTCTTGCCAGTTGAGTCACAGTGCCATGTATGACTTTTTCTGAGTAGTTTCTTGGTGCTAAGAGTCTCATAAACTTTTCTGCTCAGATTGGCTTTGAACCACAATCCTCAGATCTTAGCCTCCTGCATAACTAGGATTAGAGATATGAGCCATCTGCTCCCAGCATCTTTCTTTTTTTTATTTTTTTTTTAATTGTAAAGGTGATGTACATAGGGTTACAATTACATCAGTCAGGGAATGAGTGCATTTCTTTTTGAACAGTGTCACCCCCTCCCTCATTCTCTCCCAGTTTTTTCCTTCCATCCCCCCTCCTTCCCCAAGTTGTATAGTTCATTTTCAACATAGTGTCTACTGAGTTACCCTTTGTCCCACCATTTCTGTGCTTCCCCTCCCCCTCCCCAAATCAGATAAACTTACATACAAGACAAAGGGTACAGAAATCAAAACCAGTGACAAAAGGTGGGGGAGGGGTGGGAAGAACTGCAAACAGTACAATAAAAAAAATCTCTTGTTTCCATTTCTTGGAGTTCATTTCAATAAGCATCATTTTATATGATCATATGTACATAGTTGTCCACTCTATCCACTCCTTAACCTATACATCTTTTTATTATTAAGTTTTTTATTGTGGAAATACCATACAGAAGGGTTATATGCGCAAGATAATGAGTACATTTCTTATCAAGCACTGTTGCTTCCTCCTTTGTTTCCCTTTACCATCCCTGCTTTCCCATCTCCCTCCATCCCTACATCTTAAGGCCCTATTTTTTACTTTTAAGTCTCTGTCCTGAACTTATTTCTTGATATTTCCATGCTATTAAATAAATACTAACAGTGAGTCTGGTGAACGATGAAGGAAAATCATCCAATTATTCTCCTCCTCTTTTTGTTTTCTTTTTTTATACTGAAACGTGCACTCAGGGCCCAGATGGTATCTCTTAGCTTTTTTGTTCAGTTGGCACTTTACCACTTGAGCCACAGCTCTACTTTCAGATTTTTGATAATTAATTGGAGCTAAGAGTCTCCTGGACTTTTCTGCCTGGCTGGCTTCAGACCAAAATCTTCAAAGCGCAGCCTCATGAGTAGCTAGGATTGCAACTATGAACCACCAGCACCCGGCTTTATCCTTCTCTTTAGGACATATGTTTGTATACGTCATAAAAGGCCAGTCCACTAAATCTCTGAGAGCTGCTGGTGACCCAGTCCAAGTAGCATGGTTGGAAGATGTGTACTTTGGAACAAATAATCAGCATCCATTATTGTACTTTGTAATTGATACTAGTGCTCTGAGAGTCACTGATCTGCAAAAATTCGCCCAGACTTTGCTGCTCTGCCCTTGTTGCCTGCTGTATGGCTCTGAAGTCTCCCAGTGACTATCCCCAACAGTTACTTCCTAGGACAATTATTCAGTTTGGTTTCAACATTCGTCTGCCTTTGTGGTTCTCAATCTATCGCAGATCTCTGAAAGATGAGCTGGGTGGGAAGGATTTATGACTTGTATTTTTGGTGCTTAAGACCCTGTTTTTGCTCTGTTCCTCAATCTGAGTGGAAATCTGGATAGTTCAGATTTGCAGATAATTCAAGGTTTTGCTGTATAAGAATCTATTGTTTGAAATGGAAACTCTGGTGACTGAATGTAAGTAATTCTGAATGTGAAAAGATGTTTCCAATTAAGAAAATCTGGCTGCCTATACCCTAAGCATACCAAGGTTGAAATGAATCCTAATTCCTCCTTGACATGGATTTGACCAAAATCAAATGTTCTTACTATGAAAACATATTCCATATATAACTTTCTTTTCACTGAATGCCAAATGATTATTAACTTATTTCTATAATCTTTTACAGAGCTCATGTTACGACAACATGGCTGTGGAAACATACAGTTCTTTCTTTTCCACACATATGAACCTGATTTCAGCAGAAGACAAAGAATGTATTTCTAGCAAATGAGCAAGCATTTGCAGCACATGGAGTGAAGTGCTCTTAAATGATCTTGGTTATTCAATCAGTCTGTGATTATAGCAGAACATTTCTAGCACAAAACATTTGCTGAACACATGCTTGGCTGGCTTCCAAAATAGTTTGGTAGATACTTTCAGAGGACAGGATGTCCAAGTGCTTTTCACGTTTTTAATACAGAGTTTCTCTTCTGACTATAATACTGCAATAATATAGTTTTAGAAATATCCAGTCATGATTCACTATCTTGTCGTCATTTTATCTTCTGCATTTAGTGCAAGTTTTACAATTTTGAGTAGAAACACTCCAAATCAAAACCTGCTGTAAAATATTCCTGTGTAACACAAGTCCAGCAGCATCTCTGAGCCATTGTATATAATACACTGATGACCACAAAGCCTTTATTAAAACTTTCTAATTTACTTTGTAGCCAACTTGGTACAATCAAAACAAAATAAAACTAATCAACTAGATTAGTTGATTAGATAATTAGTTGATTAGATAATTCTTTCCTAAAATAAGGAGTAATTTTGTTACATGCCTCAGTTTTGTGGGGGGGGGGCAGTAATTTGTATGTATAGAACTTAGCAGCTATTTGAGAAACAGGAGCTCTACCACCTGAATCTCTTCTCCAGTCCCATTTTGCATTCGTGACTGTCAAGATAGAGTCTCACTCATTGCCAGAGCAATATGGACCGCAATCTTCCTATTTGCATTGCCTTTGTTGTTGGAATGACAAACACAATGCCACCATGCTCAGCTACTGAGTGAGATGGATCTCACAAACTTTTATACCTCAAACTGGAGCACCCTCAATCACCAACTTCCAAGTAGCTATGATTACAAGCTTGAGTAGCCATGCCCAATGGATGTATAATGTATGGTAATGGAAAGAATTCAGACAATCTGGGAAAACCCTCAAGAGAATAATTTTGGGAAATTCTATATCATAAAATAACCATCCAATATTAACTTTGAGGAAATGCAAAGCAGTATAAAGAAGGAAAATATCACTCTTAATTCCCATTACCCAGAGTGAGGCACCTGAAGATTTGGGATAGCATGCTTCAAAGCAACCATTTGTGCTCATGCATACATATATAGAAGCATACGGTTTCAAAGAATAGAATTATATGTTTGATTTCAAAATATGCACTTACGTTATGATATAATACATGTTTTTCTATTTATAAATACCCAATGACCTTTCAATGACTTACACAATAGTCTCACACTTATGGTGGCTCAACTGAATGACTTGTTTTAATTTCATGATGGTGTAAAAGTGTATCCATGAAACTATTCTGTGTTTCACTTTTGGTCTAGTATGCAAAAACTCATATGAGATATTCAACCCCTTATTATAAAATAGATTTTGTGACAAATTATTTTGTTCAGCTGTGGGCTCAAGTCAGTATTCTAAGCATGTTTAATGTAACTTGGGCTAAGCTATGACATTTAGTATATGAGGACGTGAAATGCATTTTCTATTTACATTGGGTTTAGCAGGTTTTAAGTATGTTGTAAGTCAAGGGGCACCTGTATTATAACATGACTTGGTTAGAGTTTATTTAAATATTTCTGCATTGATATTTTTAATTGCTTTTAGGATTTACTTTTTAACAAATAAGGATACCATTATGAGCATTCTAGTGACTTTGCAAATTTGATTTCTTATGAAAAGCTCAGGAGATTCCATTTACAAACTGGAAACTCTTAAACATAGGGAGACGATTATTTTCCTTTAATCCTGGAAAATAGAATTGACAATCATTGATCACTGGTTGTGATCTTAAGCAGCTATTGCAATGTTTTCACTGGCCTTTTCTAAAACAGAGATCATGTCTTTTCAGAAGCAAATAAAGAATGTAGGTGACTCACATCTATAATCACAACTGCTTGAGAGGATCATAGTGTGAAGCCACTGCAGGCAAAAAGCTAGTGAGACCATCTCACTCTCTAAGCTAGACAGTGGTGGTGGTGCATCTGTGAACTCAACTACTTGGGAGGATAGAGGTAGGAGGACTGGGATTGAGGGCAGAAAAAATGAAAGATTGTACCTGAAAAAGACTGTATCTGAAAAATAATTGAAGGAATTTGGAGATTGCAAATGGTAGAGCACCTATCTAGTAAGCACGAAGTCCTGAATTTGATCCTCAGTACTGCCAAGAAAGACAGACAGAAAGGGAAGGGAGGGTGGGAGGAAGGGAGGGAGAGTAAAAGGAAGAAATTAAGAAAGAAAGGAGTCTAATGTCTTTAAATTTCCTCTGAATCAAAGTACATTATATGCATGTATGAAAATATCACAATGAAACCTCTTTGTTCAATTAATCCATGCTAATAAAGAGAGAGACAAATTCCCTTTGAAAAGGCCTGTCTATGTGGATCTATTATTTATTCTTTCATATGTGGTTTTATATTGATCTTGGAGAGAAGAGATGTATTTCAGCTGACTTAGTTCAGCTGTACAAAGACAGCTTTGAGTATGCTTCACTCCTTAAAAAGAACAGTCTTATAGTTTAAGGAATTGTGTTTGAAGTAATAACATTATTGTCAGAACTTTACCTCTAAGGAAGGAAGGGGTTTTATTTTTCCTGGGTCTTTTTGTTAGTAAAAATAAATTAAGTATCTGGATTTCTTGCTTTTACTTGCTTTAAAAATAAAGAATCAACAAAAATCTAAAGAAAACATGTCTCAGACCACTGAGTGGTTTTAAGGACTAGAATGGAGGCTTTCTGCTAAAGGAGTAGATTGACAAAATGAGACTGATTTGTTTTAAGAAGTTCCAAAGGGAAAAGAAAGAGATTACTCTGACAAGGATACAGAGAAGCCAAGAATCGTTTAGAACTTCTATCAATCTGGGACAAAGTCAATAGGAAAAGGGGTCTTTGTTTATTATGAGATTCAGAAGTCAGATTCAGAGAGCCTCTAGCAATCTCTGAAGAGTTGCTGAGGGAGTGAGTGAATGGGTAAGTGAATGGGAGAGTGAATGGGTGAGTGAGTGACTTAGAGAAGCAAAGGAGAAGAGAGGGGAGGGAAGAAAATCTAATCCAAACCATTTCAAGGAGAGAAGGGACCAGGAGTGACTCCCCCAAACAAGTAAATGGTGTTGGGGAACATTTACAAGTACTGCATAGTAATTGTTGAGATCTTTTCCCTCAGGGCAGCTGAACTTTGTCAGTGCAGCTTTTTCTCACTGCGTGGAAGCACACCCAGAGTTTCCTCACAATAACCTCTGTTACTACCTACTGTGAGCCCAAATAAACCTCTTTTTCTTTCTTTTATCGGCTATGCAGGGGTTTGAACTCAGAGATTTGCTCCTGCTTGACAGGCACTACACACACACACACATACACACACACACATATTTAGCCTGCTTTACTAGTTACAAGTTAATATATCTTGTTTTTTGTGGGGTTTTTTGTTTGTTTTTAGTCTTTATTTTTCAGGAACGGAGAAATGACTAACACAAGGGTACTACCAGTTAGACTGACGTGTTAAAAACTGAGTGCTTCCTTTCTCTGTGATTTTTCAGGAATTAATGTGTGTGTTATGTGTGTGAGTGTATGACATACACAGTATGAGTGAATAAATATTTATGTATGATAAGGGCACCCCTGTATCCTTTTAAGGTCTTGAAATGTAGTATGAATCTTTGTTTTGTTGTATAAAATATGATATCATTTGTGTGTGTATGATGTGTGTGTTTGTATGTAAGAGAGAGAGAGAGAGAAGTAGATTGAAGAGCGGTGATTGTTTCAGAGACATTTCACTTAATCCTGTACACTAGGATAGCTTTTACACCACAAATTAAAGAACCATGTGAGGTCTTGCCATTGCCCATGTCCATCCATTCCCATTAACCAACTTGGGATTGGTGAAACCATGGGTTGAGTTTATGGATCTAACTTTCTGTAGGTGAATGTTGGCCAAGATTTCATGTTTCCTGAACTTCACTCTGTTAGGGGTACCATGATGAGTGCTCCTTTCCAATATGAATTCAGATCCTCTGCGATTTCCTTCTACATTCGGTTACTTGAAAAATGACCATACATCATTTGGGGGAAGAATTAGGAGACTCGTTACGCTGTACTTTTTTGTTTGTTTGGTTTTGTCGGTCATGGGGCTTGAACGCTGGGCTTGGGCACTATCCCTCAGCTCTTCAGCTCAAGGTGAGAACTCTACTGCTTGAGCCACAGTGCTACTTCTGGCTTTCTAGTGGTGTAGTGGAGATAAGTGTCTCATGAACTTTCCTGTCTGGGCTGGCTTTGAACCATGATCCTCAGATCTCAGCCTCCTGAGTAGCTAGGATGACAGGCATGAGCCACCAGGGCCCAGCCTACACTGTACTATTTATGTAGAGTCTGTTCTCATAGAACCTTAAGTTCTCTTGGACGATGGGCCCAAACCTTGTCATGTCTAAATGCTGGGCGAGGAAATATGACTTTCTATTTGGATGGCTGCCTTTAGTCTCTTGAGCATATATCTTTATTCATTTTGGCTCAGTAGACTGATAAAACCTTTGATACTTTATCATCTATCATACCCTGAGGGTCTCCATGTTTTTAACCACTTGCATAACCTTTCTACAAGGCCATTATAGATTGGAAAGCCAATCTTAACCTTGATACCTAGGCTCCTTTCATTTCAAGATCCTGTCATCCTCATTGCTGTCAGGGAACATGGTTCTGTAAGACCTGTCATCATCGTGACCTGCAGTAGAGGCCCCCTCAGAGCTTCAGGATGCTCACTCTTTGTCCTTGTGGAATGTCCACTGAATTCTCCCTTAGAGCATAGCCGTCTGTGGTTCTCCAGCCTTTCAGAGCACATTCTCCAAGCCTCTGGAACCCTCTTCTTCAGTCTGCCATGATTTTGACCTTTTTTGGTTTTTGAGTTTGAACTTGGGGACTTGGAATTGATCTACTTGCTTGTTCTGCTGGAGTTCTACTATTTGAACCCAACTTGCTTTGGTTGTTGTTCATTGTTTTGTTTAGTTTTGCTATTTGTTGTGGAGATAGAGTCTTGCAGACTTTTCTATCCAGGTTTGCCTCCAACTACTAGCATCCAGATCTCAGTCTCTTTGAGCAGGTGGGATTGCCTGTATTTAGCTGATTTTAGCATTTGTAATTCACTTACTGTAGCAAATTGCTTCCTCCATACTAACCTAGTGACCTTTATAAAGCAGAGTTTCACATCATCTCTGGATACTTAGTTAGATAAGAAAGAAAGACCCCTTCATTCAACACCCTTAGGACATGGCACCTTATTCTCTTGGCTCTAAACAGTTTGGGGTTGACAATATAATTCCTTTGGGGAATATTTTTTTTCTTCACAGATACCACTTTTCCCCAGTGTAGTCACATATTGTGATTAACTCTAGTTGGGTCACTGGTGGCCAGGGAAAAGGATGGGCTTAGCCACAGAAAGTGGTTTGTGCTGTCTTCTTGAACAGAGGTCTCTTCATCCCCTTCATATATAAAGATAGCCTTGGCCTTTAGCAGAAAGTATCCACAGGTAGCCCTATTACATGTCATACTCCTTTCTATCCAAGGCCTCAGCCTGGATTTAGCAGGTATGCCATAGCTGAGAAGAAAACCTTTGTTGAAGCTCTGATAGTTTTGTAATCCAATTCATGGCCTAGGCTTAGTTCTTGGTTTTTCTTTGCTCTCTCTCTTTCTCTCTCTCTCTCTCTCTCCCCCCCCCCTTTTTTGCTTTTTTTTTTTTTTTTTTTTTTGCGAGTCCTGGGCTTGAATGCAGGGCCTGGGCACTGTCCCTGAGCTTCTTTTGCCCAAGGTTAGCACTCTACTACTTGAGCCACAGCACCACTTCTGGCTTTTTCTGGTTATGTGGTACTGAGGAGTCAAGCCCAGGGCTTCATGCATGCTAGACAAGCACTCTACCACTAAGCCACCTACCAGTCCTCTTTGGTTTTTCTTTCTGTCTCACAGCTGGAGTTCTTTCATGTGACGTGAAGAGTCTTGATAGCTTTCACACTTAAATAAGCAGATGATTAATCACTGTGGTAGATGGAATAATGTCTCCCAAAGACGGCCACATCTTAATCCCTGAAGCCTGTGAAAAGAGATCTTTGCAGCATTTGAGTTGAAGATTTTGAGACTCGATTGCATGGGCAGGACCCATGTAATCCCAAACTCCCTACCTGTCAGAGAGGGAGGCAGTAGGACCAGAGTTAGGAGCCTACAGGACAAAAGTAGAGGTTAAAGAGGCATGACTACTGGTGGTAGTAATATGTTACTAATTTGTGAGTAGTAGCATATTACCATTAACAATATTGTATTGTTACTAACATATCACTACTAACAATAGAACATATAGAAAATTAATAGAAATAGAAAAGGAATGCAATATTAGAAAAATTGAATACAATAATAAGAAACAAATTCAGCAATAGAAAATGAATGCAGTCACTTTTTAAAAATCATTTTCCCACACAATTCAGCTTTGATTGCCCTCAACACTCACTATCCAAGCCTTAGTCATTCTAATCAATACTTCCCCCAAATACTCAAATGCTTAATCCCCTGTATCTACCAAAACATTTCCTTCCATCCAAATCTCATCTAGATTCACTGCCAACTAAGTTTAAAAATGCTATCATGTGCCTGGGCCTCCTAACCACAGTGATGAGGATCTCACTGCCCACTGGTCAGTGTGTGCTAGCTTCCAAATCCCAATTTTAGTGCCTGCTTCCTTGGGCCACTTCGGAAGCAACTATTGTAAGCCACATTCCTCAGGAAACATACTCTGAGATATTTTTGCAAAGGAAATAAATTGAGGAGTGTCTAGGAGATTAGCTATTACAGGGAGCCAACAAGGAATGGGGTAAAGAAGTTGAAAACCACTAGGAAGCTCTCCAGCTGGAACAGCCATTCAGAGCTGTCCCCAGGAAAGCAAGAATCCAAAGCTGTGTCTCCTTCCTTGAACAAATTATCACATTTGAGCTGCCTGGGAAGGAGGCCATCTTGATTTGGTCAACAACACGCTATAACAAAAATACCATAAACAGGGTGGCTTATAAGCAAGAAAATTCTACTTCTCACAGTTCTAGAAGCTGAGAAGGCCAAAAATCAAGTTTCCCACAGTTTTGCCCATAAAAAGAGGACCTTTTCCTCATTGGTCCTCACATGGCCAAGAGGCATACAACCATTCGGGGGTA
This sequence comes from Dipodomys spectabilis, assembly GCF_019054845.1. Classification (NCBI taxonomy): domain Eukaryota; kingdom Metazoa; phylum Chordata; class Mammalia; order Rodentia; family Heteromyidae; genus Dipodomys; species Dipodomys spectabilis. The sequence goes on from NW_024870912.1 coordinate 2,541,975, forward strand.
CTTTCATAAAGGAGTTTGTCTCACTCATAGATATTCAGCCTTCAAAAGTCCCACTTCTGAATAGCATCTCCTTAAAGGTTAGTATTTTATCAAATGAATTTTAGGGAGATGCAAACAAGGAAACAGCAGAAACATAGGCTTAGATAAATGGCTTCTTCACCCCTAGAGAGACTTCACAAAGAACCATTAACTATGGACACACTCAGCAGCTAGGAAAAAACCCCCAGGCCAGCCTTGGAGTGAGTGGGATTATGTGTGGTGGGGAAAGCCTCTCTACAACTGCTATCTGCTGATCTGAAGTCCCCTGTCCTGGCTGTCTTTCTTGGGGTCCTTGTGTCATCATCTATGGGTCCCCTTTTCTGCCAGGCCTCTGATGAAGCCCACCCCTACTGCTTACAGTTCATTCCTTCCCCTTGCCCATCACCTCCTTATGTTCTAGGATCGCCAGCTTCTCTTCATGGTACCCACTCAGTGCCTCTCATCTCCTCCTGGCCTCTGATGTGCACTACTCCTGGCCTTGACCTCCCTGTTCCCTTCCTTGGGCTTTCAGTTGTTACCTCTTCTCTCACTCTTGCTCCTGAAGAGATGAGTCCTGTGGGACAAGGCTTGTTCTCCTAGCAGTCTGTCTTTTATAGCAAATTCCTTTGCTCTAGACACCAATGCCTTCTGAGGAGAAGGAAAAAGTCCTGAGTTTGTGAGTTTTCACATACATACACACACACACACACACACAACACAACACATACACACTTCACCTTGACCCACTAGGTCCCTCTAATTCTAGGGCCTGTATGAAGTCTGGTCCATTTCTTCCCTGTTGATGGCTTCTTCTTTCCCCTGACACTGGGCTTTCATCAGGCCCTCTGGTCTGGCTGGCATGTATATGAACATTGATCTTGAATACTAAAAGTAACTCAATTATATTTTTCTCCTATCAAGTTTAGAAGTTTGAAGAGATTTCAGTTTTCTAGTTGTAATTCTGCTTAAGTATTAAACATGCAATGAAAGTGGTAGTCACAGAGCACCCTAAGCCCGCCCAGAGCCCAGGGATTCCCTGGGAAGAAAGTGCTCCCCATGACACTGCCCTGGTTTCTCTATGGTCAGTACTCAAGCTGAAAACTGCTTAAAAGCAACCAAAAAGTGGAAGGAAGGAAGGAAGGAAGGAAGGAAGGAAGGAAGGAAGGAAGGAAGGAAGGAAGGAAGGAAGGAAGGAAGGAAGGAAGGAAGGAAGGAAGGGAGGGAAGGAGGGAGGGGAGGGAGGGAGGGAGGAAGGGAGGGAGGGAGGGAGGGAGGGAGGGAAAAAGAAATAGAAGGAAAGAAAGAGAGAGAAAGAAAAGAAAGAAAGGAGAGAAAGGAGAGAAAGAAAGGAAGGAAGGAAGGAAGAAAGGAAGCAAGGAAGGAAGGAAGGAAGGAAGAAAGAAAGAAAGAAAGAAAGAAAGAAAGAAAGAAAGAAAGAAAGAAAGAAAGAAAGAAAGAAAGAAAGAAAGAAAGAAAGAAAGAAAGAAAGAAAAGAAGGAAGGAAGGAAGGAAGGAAGGAAGGAAGGAAGGAAGGAAGGAAGGAAGGAAGGAAGGAAGGGAGGGAGGGAGGGAAGGAGGGAGGGGAGGGAGGGAGGGAGGAAGGGAGGGAGGGAGGGAGGGAGGGAAAAAGAAATAGAAGGAAAGAAAGAGAGAGAAAGAAAAGAAAGAAAGGAGAGAAAGAAAGGAAGGAAGGAAGGAAGGAAGGAAGGAAGAAAGGAAGCAAGGAAGGAAGGAAGAAAGAAAGAAAGAAAGACAGACAGACCTGGTGTAACCAGGAAATGGGAAGGCATGGGTGGGGTTGGGACAAAAAGGGGATGTTGAAGAAAGGGGCTGACACTGGTTCAGAAGCATTGTACACATAACTTGACATGTTAAATTAAAACTCCTTTTTACAACTATTTAAAGATAATTAGAAATGGAATACACTAAACTAAAATCTATGATGATGTATCGTTCCATGAGGCAGTAAACCCGGCATTTGAACTGCTTCCTATTCCTTGATTGAAAAGTAATTGTTCAGCCACTTTCTATGGCTCAGTGTAATTCATGGCAGAGCACTTGCTTGGGATGCAAAAGACCATGACCTCCATCCTCAGCAACACGTATAAGAAGAGAGCTTCTGTTTAGCAAATATACTGAATTAAAACAACAATAACAGTATATCTAATACTGTCTTTAACCTCTACAGTGGCAGTCAGCAGAGTGAAGAGCTTGCCCTCAAGAATTGTGGCAAGACAGAAAAACCTGCAGATTCCTCTCTTCATCTCACACTCAGGCTGTGACATTTGCTCAGTGACATCAGGCAGTGCCAACTATTTACATTTCTATTTAAATTAAACAAGTCAAATAAATGCATGGGGACAGCCTTCTGTATAGATAGATGACAGATCAGCGGTAAACACATTGTAGTTTTTAGAAAGGACGGTGCCAGCCAATACTTTGCAGATCGCTTTGAATACATCATTTTCAATGAAGGCAGGATACTTGCAAAAAAGTAGTTTCCTGCAGCTAAATAGAAACCCTGTCTCCATTTGACACTAGAAATATCCAAAAAAATCAGTGATGTGGTGAAGAAAGTTGTGTGTAAACATTGAATCACATAGCAAAATTCTTTCCCTGGGAGAGAGGACAAAATCAGAATTTATTTATGTCATCTTAAAAGATCAACTAATGATTTAAAGACCTTCAAGGTGTTGGCTGGCACCAGCAAGTTTTTGGGAAATGAGCCATCTTTCCCCATCCCAGAGAACCAACACCCGGCCTACCTTTGTTTAATGAAAGAAGCCAGAGGCTGACAAAGATGGTTGACTTATCACATCTCCCTTTTTCCCAGGAATGAGATGGTGATAGACAAAGAATAAAATTTCCTGATAGCATACAAAGGAGACATGTACATGGTGGTTACTTCTAACACGGGGGGATTCTGCAGGGAATATTGCTTCTGTCCTGCTGAAGTAGATTTTGTGTTATCCTTAGAGAGAGTTTATGGATTCTGGAGGTAAATCATCCCTGAGAAAAGCAGCCATTAAATGGGTGTGAAACATCTAAACAAAGCAGTGGGAAACATGGTGAGTGTAGCCTAATTGTTCCAGGTACTGGCTAAGTCTAGAGACAGCTACCCTGGAGACTGTACTCTCATTATTGGATCAACTATGCACAAGAAACCATTTCTTCCAGACTATAAATCAATGCTGTGCTTTGCAGCATTCATGCCAGTTTGCTAAAATATACAGAGAAAATTATTAATACAGACTGAGAGAGAACATAGCCACAGGAAAAGATGAGCCTCGTTTCTCTTTAGAATAACCTTGATTCTCATCTCACATTCATTTCAACTGCTGTATATCTATATGTTTTGCTCTAGAGAAAGTAGTTCAAACCATACACAACTACAAAACTGAGACAGAAATAATGACCTTTTCTGATTAGAATCTTTAAGAAATCCAAACAATTCTATGAAATTATTTTTGTAAACTTTAAATGTTCTCTCTGCAGTAAAAATTAAAGCCCTACAACAACAAAAAATTAAAGCTATATAAAAAAATTTCATTAACCAAAGGAAAAAATTATAAAAGGGGTGATATGTTTTGAAATCCTTGAAATAAAACATGCAGTAAGTGATCTCTAAGGAATACTATGTCCTTAAAAATGACATAAATGTGTTTGGATAATTTTATTTTAATATGTGATGGGAATACATTAACCTATGCTATTTTAGCAAACTTTTTCCCTGTAAAAATAAGGACACTAAACTTCAGCATAACATTATTAATTATCATAATGGACAGGAGAGCTCTTGTTTAAAAAATGGCTTTTCTTTGAAGACAGTGACAGACACACTAAGTCATTGCAGACTCTCTCAGCACAGCTAAATTAAGAGAGCCTATCATTAATCATGTCGGGATTGTTGAAATGCTTTTTATGTTGGGTTGGTACAGCACTAACCTATTATAGTTACTGTCATGCTTCTCGTTTTATTTTTTTAACTCAGATGTTTTTAGAAGAAGGAGATTAGCATTTGATGTAAAAGGAATGAGTTTATCAGGTTGCTTAGGATAAAAGAATCATGTTGAAAGATGTAAAAGCTAGTAGAGAGAGAAGCCTAAAATATCTCCAAAGGGAAGGAAAATTAGTTCCAAATAATGAGAATGAGAAAAAAGATTCTTCACATTAATATATTAATAGGAATTACTGAAATATATAACATTTTAGAGAACATAATAAACTTGTTCATCCACATACATTTGCTTTCCAAAGAACAGAGTTAGTGTGAGATGCTGGTGGCTCACACCTATATCCTAGCGACTCAGGAGGCTAAAATCTGAGGATCTCAATTCAAAGCCAACCCAAGCAGGAAAGTTCCTGAACCTCTTATCTACAATCAACCAGCAAAAATCCAGAAGTGGAGTTGTGGTTCAACTAGCAGAGTGCCAGCACTGAACAAAAAAGCTTAGAGGCAGTGCCTATGCCCTGAGCTCAAGCACTATGACCAGAAGAGACAGACAGATAGACAGACAGACAGACAGACAGAGAGACAGACAGACAGAGAGACAGACAGACAGAGAGACAGACAGAGAGTTAGAAATTTATTATCTGTGTTCTTCAGATGATGAAAACTAAGAGTTAAGTGCTTTGGTTAATATCTCAAATCAAAACCAGTTGCTAGTGGCTCAGTCCTGTAATCCCAGGTACCCAGGAGGCTGAGATTTGAGAATCAGGGTTCAAAGCCAGCCTGGGCAGGGAAGTTGTGAGGCTTTTCTCTCCAATTAATGATCAAGAAAGCCAGATCTGGAGCTATAGCTCAAGTGGTAGAGTGCTAGCCTTGGCAGGAGAGGTAGGGAGAGGGAGGGAACTCAAGGACAGTGCCCAGGCCCCAAGTTCAAGTCCCAGGTCCTGTACAAAAAGTAGTCACAATTCCAATTCATTTCAGAACTGGAACTGGCACAAGGGTATATGATCTGGTTGAATAACTATATACACCCCTGAATCCGACTTTGATACTATGCATACTTATCATATTGATATGGCAAATCATTCAGTTCTCTGCAAAGAACATTTATTGATCTGCAAATTTTAGCCTTTTAATGCTGATCCTATATCTCTTAAACTGATTTTCTTCCAAATTACTTTCTTATATATACATTCCCAATTAAAAAAAAAAAACATCAAGCAATGGTACATAACTCTATTAACTTCATGTATCAGCAGGAAAAGCAGGATAATTAAATGTCATATCTAAAGTCCAATGAGCTAAAAGATGACACAGAGCCCAGAAGAGTTTAGTGCCCTGATGCTGTCCTGAGTTCTCTGCTTGGCACCCTTAGTTTCTAGGTAAAGCTGAGAAAGTGATAGCCAACATTCCTTTCCATGCGGAATCCAGCTAACCTGCCACTTGATCTTGTGTTTGAACTGTGCTTTGTGAGTCCTCCCTTTTGGGATCACGTTGTATCAACTGCCATCTCTCACATACGAGCCCACCTCTGAGCTCAGATGAGCATAATTTAATATAGATGGGCTAAATCTAGAATCTTCCTTCTTCCATGTCCTATTATGCTATGCTAATACCTTTCAAAGTGCATGCTGCCTGCCATGCTTCTTTCTGAGGGCTTCAAAAGCAGGTCTTTACGATCACTTTTGTTAAACTTGTTGAAATTAACTTGTCTAACTTACAAACTTGGGAAGTGACTAAACCAGAATCCAAACGCAGACAGTCTGATTTCCCAGTCCTAATACTGAGCCATCACTGTCACCTCCTCTCAGCTTCTACCTTGAAGCTATGTGACTGTCCATAATGTCTGTTCTCCAATCTCTACAGAAGAAGAATATTGCTCTCCTTTCTGGTTTGGATCCATCTTATCTTTCTCACTCCCTTCCAATTCAGTGCTCTCTTTGGGCCTCAATCATTTCTGGATAATGTTTAACCTAAGAGGCAGAGCTCAGTGACAGTTCCCATTTTCTAAGACGTGGTACAATATTTCCCTTGTGTAAACTGATATTTGATCTCAGGCTCTTTGCGGTTCATTGCCAGCCCCCAAAGCAGCGTGTGATAAATTGCCTGCTCTTCCAGTTTGTACTTTAAGAGTACAGCCATCTGTTTATATCCCACAACTTCTGTGCTATTGTCCATGATGTCTGATAATGTTTGTAATATTAAGAGGTACAAGAGTCTCCCAAATGTCAAAATATATCTTGAGACACAGCTCCCTCAATCTTATTCCATACTAAACACTACATACATAATTGAAGAGGTCTAAACACAGCGTATAGGCCAACAGTTTTTCAGCTGTTAGGATACAATCCTTATGAGAGTTACCAAAATCATTTTCTGAGACAAGAAGTGCATTGCAAAATTGTTGTGCTATTTTCTTCACGTGTCCTGTACATTAAAACTGTGCCTTGATCTTAAACATGTGTTTAAGGCTTTTCATAACTAGCTTAGCAGTTAGTTCCTTCCCTTTTCTACTCTTCCCTCCCTCCCACCCTTCCTTCCATCCTTCCTTCCCTTTACTTTGGTGATACTGGAGTTTGAACTCTGAACTTAGCTCCAGTACATTTTTGCACTGTGATTTTTGAAATAGAGTCTACTTCCAGCCCAGTTGCATTCCTAGACAGTGATCGGTCTATTTTAGACTTGCCATGGTAGCTGGTATGATGGGTATGTACCACCACTCCATTGAGATGGAGTTTTGTGGACTTTTTCTATCTATGTTGCCTTGAAACCCTGAGCTTCCTAATCTCAGACTCCCAAATAGCTGGAATGAGAGTGCATACCACTATAACCAGCTATCAATTGAGAAAGGATCTTGAATGAATGCCTCTAACTGACCTCAAACCTTAATCCTCTCAATCAGCCTCCCAAGTAGCTAGGATTACAGGTATAAGCCACAGACTCCTAGCTCTGAGAGTTTCAAATAGAATTTACATTTTCAATTTGAAGACTATTTTCTGAAATGGTTAATCTAAAGGTCCCTGGTTTGATCCTGGGTTTCGGCACCAAATGTAAGAGTCTTTCACAACCATTCCAGAGGACCACGCAGAGACAGGCAGGCAGTCACAGGGGGAAGATTATAATAAGGTTTATTAGAGGGGCCATATCTCTCTGGGAAAGGGAGCACATGGCATCTGCCCCTATCCAGGTGGAAGGTAGGTCTGGGGGAGAATGTGCGGGTGAAAGTGAGGTTAAATGCATGCACAGGTGGGTCTGGGAGGAGAGAGTAAATGGCCAGCTGTATTTCAGAAACTCTAGGGCAGGGAGGAGCTCAGGTCTAGGTAGAGCTGAGGACCAAAGGTGGGGATAATAATAACAGTTAATATTGTTTATTAGCACTACACGTAGCCACAGATAAATGAAAATATGAATTTCTACACTCAATATCACTTTGTGGAGCCAGTGATTGAATTCATCTTAATGTGTATATTTCTGTCAAATAATCTGATGACAAAAATCACTCAACAATAGGAAAATCAGAACTATAATTTTTGAATTTGCTAAACATTCTTCTGAATTTAGTACAGTCTGCTGAGAGTATGTATTTTGACATTAAAACTTATGTAAAAAATTATTTTAGTTCAGCAACTTAGACTAGACACTGGAAAACAAGATAAAAGATTTCTTTCTTAGAAAGCAAGTCCAGCCAGGCACCAATGGTTCACATCTGAAATTCACATCTAGCTATTCAAGAAACTGAGATTTGAGGATCATGGTTCAAAGCCAGACAAGGCAGGAAAGTCTGTAAGGCTCTTTCCTCCAATTAACCATCAAAAAAAGCTGAAAATGGAAGTGTGACTCAAGTGGTAGAATTCCAGCCTTGAGCAATAACACTAAGGAACAGTAACCCAGGCCTAAGCTCGTACACCTAAGCACATTAATTAATTAATTCATTCATTCATTCAGAGTTAGATATACAAAGTATCTATTAAAAAGTGTCGGAAGTGGCTCTGCCGCTCAAGTGGTAGAGCGCTCGCCTTGAATCAAAGAACTCAGGGAAAATGCCCAGGCCCAGAGTTTAAGCCCCACCACCGACAAAAAAAAAAGAAAAGGTATTTTATACCTCTGTAGTCCTTGATCACTTTTATGGGGCTGGGAAGGTGGCTCAGTGGTAAAGCACTTGCCTTGCATGCTCGAGGCCCTGGGTTTGATTCCTCAGCACCACATAAGCAAAAAGAAAAAAGCCGGAAGTGGTGCTGTGGCTCAAGTGGTAGAGCGCTAGCCTTGAGCTGAAGAGCTGAGGGATAGCGCCCAGGCCCAGAGTTCAGGCCTCACGACCATACCCCTCCCCCCCCCCCAAAAAAAGTGTCAAGCATGAAGATAGGCTGATGTAACTCAGTTGCTTGCAGTTTGGATTCATTGCTGAAGGTTTCCACTGCTTTTCAAACTCAAGTTCTTAGAGCTGAGTTTTTAGCCCAGCTATGATCAACTTTTTTTTTTTTTTTTGGGTCCGGTCGTGGGGCCTGAACTCTGGGCCTGGGCGCTGTCCCTCAGCTCTTCAGCTCAAGGCTAGCGCTCTATCACTTGAGACACAGCGCCACTTCCTGCTTTTTTCTTTTTGCTTATGTAGTGCTGAGGAATCGAACCCAGGGCCTTGAGCATGCAAGGCAAGCGCTCTACCACTGAGCCACCTTCCCAGCCCATATGATCAACTTTTTTAAAGGCCAATTATTTTCTTTGCCTATGATCAAATGTTTTCAGGATCATGTTTCTTTTCCCTGTAATGCCACTATTCAAGTTTGAGCTTGGGCTGTCTAAATCTTGAACTGGGTTCCTCTCTCACCACCAGAGTCACTGGGTGTCAGAAGGAAAAAGGCCAATGTTCCACCTATGATGGTCCAAGGATTGAGTAAAACCTCCCAGGACAGATAGCAATCTTTCCTGTTGGACCATAGACTACTACTTTCTGGCATTCCAGGACAGGAGAGCTGTGGCGCCCACTCATATGTGGGCAGATAGTGGACACTGGGTGGCCTCAGGAAGTTCCCAGAGCCAGCTTGGCAGATGATTAGCTGAGTTTTGATATTCCTGGGGACAATGACTCACTGGTCTGCCTCCTGTCAACCCAGGCCCCATAGACGGACGAGTCTAGCTCTCTTCTCTTTCCAGCTATTGTTTATGCACCCATGTCAGGATCTACTCCTTGAGGATTTATTTCGATTTCTTACAGCACATTTTCTTTGTTTGGTGGGGAAACAAACAAAAACATACATCCCATACTTCCCCAGCCATGCCCCACCTGGAGACAACCGCCCTCAGGCCAACCCATGCAGACAAAGCACAGAGATGGAGCCGTGCCCTCCCCACTGCGCATGTGCAGAGGCAGCCATTGACCACCTGATCAGGCAGGCAGGAAATGGAGACCTCTTGTGTGCGGCTTCCGGTCTGCCTCAACTCCCCACAGAGGTTCTGTGAGATGGCTTGGAAGAAGCTTGTGCTTGTTTTTCTTTTCAGTCTGCTGAGGAGAAGGAACAGACTGGACAAACGCAGTGGGCCCGAATGTCCACCAGCTCAGTCAGCCACCACCCAGGTCTGCCTCAGGTCCTGTGCATAGGGCGTTCACGGGGACGCAGGTGGTGGGACCAGCACTAGGCCACGGTGAGCCCGGATGTCGGACCAGCACCAGGCCACGGCGAGCCCGGATGTCGGACCAGCACCAGGCCACGGCGAGCCCGGATGTCGGCGCCTGTCAGTCAGACCGGCCTGAGCGTGGCTCCCTGAGGGATGCTCAGGAGCGGCTCTTGCCCCTCCTCACGGTGTGGCAGATGTCTGACCTGGCCTAAGCAGAGAGTAAATGTTCCGTAAATGGGAGCAGGAGCGGGGACTAGAGGCCACAGGGTGCAGCTGAGGGAGAGGCAACCAAGATTTAAAGGGACAATCTGGTGTCTCCACCAGATGAGACAGGAAAAAAAATAATAATAACACCCAAGTTCAAGTTCAGATGAGTTTTTTCCCTAGCCATGGGGAGGGAATGTCCAGGGTTATCATTGAAGGAACGTTTTCTCTTGGTGGTCTTCAGAACTTTTCTTAGGGTTGTGTAGAACAGTGCTTTGCAAACATGGATTTCGGGACTTCTATGCACTCTCAAACGATTACAGAGGACCCCAAAGGTAGGGGAAAGTTTAAACATCAAGTCATGTAAAACAGGAACCCCTTCACATGGACATTTTATGAAAAATAACTGTTTTTCAAAACAGAAGAGTGGCACTGAAACACTATGTTTCAGCAGTCAGGCCGCTGTGGTTTCACCTGTCAGGGGCCCTCCAAAGACTTCCCCCAAGAGGAAGAAGGGGAAAGATAACATCTTGGCATTGTTGTGAAAACAGTTTGGGCTTTGCAGATTGCCTGACCCTAGAGGCCCTCCAGGGTTCAACTTAGAAAACCTTTAGGAGGTACTGAAGCATGAGTTCAGCTGCCCAGCTAGGCAGCTCAGGTGCTTGAATGTGGCTGTTCACCTGGAAATGAAGTCCTCTGAGAACCTTTCCTTCAGAAGAACCTCCTTCTTTCTTCCCCCCTCCTCCTCCTCCCCCCCTCCTCCTCCTCCTCCCCCCTCCTCTTCCTCCCCCCTCCTCTTCCTCCCCCCCTTCTCCTCTCCTTCCTCCCCCTCCTCTCCCCCTTCCTGTCTTCCTCCTCCTCCTCCCCCCCTCCCCTCTTCTTTTTCCTCCTCTTCCTGCTTCTCCTCCTTTTCCTTCTCCTCCTCTTCTTCTTCCTCCTCTCCAGTACTATATACCCAACCCTGGAATTTCCTTTATGATATCATTATCATAGGATAACTAATTGCATCAAGAATTAAGTTTCCTATATGAAGTCAGAGTGTCAAAAAACATTTGCTCTCATATTTATTGCAATAGCCAATAAATGGAAACAACCTAAGTGTCCATTGACTGATTTATATATATTTTTATATTTTTATATAAATATATATTATATATATACTATTCAGGTGTAATAGAAGATAAAATACTGTCATTTGTGAGAACACAGATGAAATTAGAGGTCTTTATGTTACGTCAAATAAGCCAGAAAGAGAAATCGAAATACTGAATGATCTCACTCATGTACAATCTAAAAGAATTGATCTTGACTGGTTGTTATGGCTCATACCTGTACTCCCAACTACTTGGAAGGTGAAGATTTGCAGAACCATTGTCCAAGTTCAAAATATTTTTAGGATTCAATCTCAAAACTAAAAAAAAAAAATTCTTTTAAAGCTGAGTGGGATGTTAAGTGCTTGTATTCCCAACTATTTAGGAGACATAAGGAGGATCACAGTCCCAGGCTGGCTGGGGCCAAAAAAAAAAAAAAAAGTGCCTTCTAATCTGTGGGGTCAAGTGAAGTACCTGACTAACAAACTAAAAGCTTTGAGTTTACTTGTAGGATGCACTACTACTTGAGCCACTCTTCCACCTATGGCTTTTTGCTAGTTAATTGGAGATAAGCGTCTCATGAACTTTTCTACTGGTCTGACTTTGAATGTTGACCCTCAGATCTCAGCCTCCTGTGTAGTGAGAATAACACATTATCAGCACCTGATAAGATATTTGCTTTTAAGCTGGGCATTGATGGCTCACACCTGTAATCCTAGTACTCAGGAGTCTGAGACCTAAGGATCATAGTTTAAAGCTAGCCAGGGCAGGGAAGTCCACCTGATTCTTATCTCCATTTAACCACCAGAAAACTCGAAGTAGCACTGTGGTTCAAAGTGGTAGAATGCTATGCTTGAGTGAAAAAAACTAAGGGACAGTGCCTAGTCCCTGAGTTCAAGTCCCATGACCAACTAACTAAATATTTGCATTTCTTTTGTAATTTATTTGTTAATGTAGTCATCCATTTTTCAGTAGTGTGTTAATGTTTTTCTTCTTTATGTTAAGAAATGTTTTATGTTCAAGATATTCCCTTTAATATGATAAAAATTGCCCAACTGTTCTTTCATTTGTCTTTTTTAACTTTTCTGTGCAAAAATATTACTCATATGAGATAAAGTCTAACTAGGTTACCCAGGCTAGCCTTGAACTTGTACTCCCTCTGCCTTATCATCTTGAGTCGCTGGGGTTACACATGCAGACCACTATACTTGGTATATGTAAAAGTTTTAAAATGTTTATGCAATTATTTATCAATGTTTCTCTCATTGCTTTAAAATTTCACATGTAACTAGAAAAGGTTTTTTCATTAGCAAGTTATAAAAAAAATTAACTTATTTTTCAAAACACTTGTATGGGTCCTTCCTTATTTATATTTAATTATTGATGCTTTTAGAATTTATGTTACACTATAAGCCAGGAACTGTGGTTTGACTTAAGTGGAGTGTACTATCAGTACATTGAGGTAGGAATTTGAGGAACGTGAGGTACAAAGTTCTACAAGACACCATCTCTGCTTTCAAGTGTTCTCATGAGAGGAACAATAAAAATGGCTTCAAAGAACATCTAAATAAATGAATTATGTGTGCCTGTGTGGAAAGGTAATATATTAAAGAAGTCAGCTCTCAAGCCAGGCACCAGTTGCTCATGCCTATAATCCTAGCTACTTAGGAGGCTGAGATCTGAGGATCACATTTCAAAGCCAGCCTGGGCAGGAAAATCTGTGAGACTTTTATCACCAATTAACCCACAAAAACCAGAAGTGGTGCTGTGTCTCAAAATAGTAGAGCACTAGACTTGAGTAGAAAAGCTCAGGGATAATACCCAGATCCCAAGTTCAAGCCCCACAACCAAAAATAAGCAATAAAAGAAGTCAGCTAACTCTCTACATATGAACTTTCTGAAACTGAGTGAAACACACACACACACAGAATGCTATAACTTCAGATAATGAATGCATTTATGCAGTAAGATGATTCAGATGAGTATTATTTCATGGGACAGTGGGTCTGTCAAGTGACTGGAACTGAATTTGAAGGATAAACAGGGCCACAAAATAGGGAAGGGAAGGAAGGCTGTTATTCTTACGTAAGACAGCTCTTATAAGACACCAAAATATTTGTCATGTTTTTATGAGAGTTTGCTAGGAGGAATTCCCTTGGCTAGACTTCAGGGATAGAGTGATGGAAGAAAAGATTCATTGATTCTCCTAGACAGAGATAACAAAAGATTTCTTCCAATGCTCACAGTTTCATATATTTGGCTTACCAACCATGTGATCTCTATCACCATTACCCAGTTCTCCCCTGTGCCATAAAAGCAGCACATGTGCTCCTGTGGATGGAGTCACATTTGCATAAGCAGGATCATCTGCATCTGTATTTGCATAAACAGGGTTATCTATATTTGGCCTGGGTGCTGGACTGTAGGATTGGAGTGGGAGGGAGGGCGGTGATCCACAGCGCTGGAAGTACAGCAAAGTCCAGGGAACAAAGGAAAAGCCAAGGGACATAACTGCTTCTTAAACTTCACACTTTAAAGAGCTGAAATTATAGTAGAGCTCCTGACACTGAATTTGCAGAAAAAAAAATAGGTCAATTTGGGATCAGAATCCTTTTGACCTTTCTGTTGAAAACCATGAGTTAGAGAAATAAAAATACAGTAATGATTCATTTATTTTCTTGCCCAAGTGGGGCACCTAAATCTTACAGTCATAGTCATCCAGCCACTCTGAAGTAGTGCTCTGGGCCACAACTCTCTCAAACAGGGAATTTTGGCTTCAGAAACCAGCCTGTTACTGCTGTGGTAAGGTAATGCTGTCGTTTCTTCAAGGAAGCTTGCAGATTATTCATGCATGATGGATTGGATCTGAGAACAAAAAGGAAAATCTTTTGAAGATTTGAAGAAGGGTACTACTACATTTGGTCTGCAAGTCGATATGATGGAATCTAACCTAAATAGGACAGACTATCAGAATGTTTCTTGATGTGTTGACTGGGTTGGTCTTAATTCCTGGCTCTCTCCACCCTTGTACCTAGATTAGTCCGTGTGTGTGTGTGTGTGTGTGTGTGTGTGTGTGTGTGTGTGTGTGTGTGTGTGTGTGTGTGTGTATCCTTATGCTGAGGATTGATTTCCAGGCCTTGAGCCCTTGCTTGGCTTTTTCACTTATGACTGATGAGCTACCACTTGAGCCATGTCTCCAGTCTGGCTTTTTGCTGGTTATTTTAGAGATGGAGCATTATTGACTTTTCTGCCCAGGGCTGGCTTTTAATCTTTTTTTTTTTTTTTTTGGTCCAGTCGTGGGGCCTGAACTCTGGGCGTGGGTGCTGTCCCTCAGCTCTTAAGCTCAAGGCTAGCGCTCTACCATTGAGCCACAGTGCCACTTCCAGCTTTTTTCTTTTTGCTTATGTGGTGCTGAGGAATCGAACCCAGGGCCTCAAGCATGCAAGGCAAGTGCTCTACCACTGAGCCACCTTCCCAGCCCCTGGCTTTTAATCTTGATCCTCAGATCTCAGCTTCCAGAGTAGCTAGCATTTTACAGGAATGAGCCACCAGTATCTGGAGAATGTTTTTACTAGACTATTGTCAACCAAACAAATGTATCTTCATTTTAGTAACAGGACAAATACTTATTGAATTTTTATATGGCTTTCAAGTAATCCATCAGTATAAAGGTCTTAAAACATTTTAAAGGCATGTCCCTAAAGGAACACAATCTAGGATTTATTAAAATGAAAACAATTTTCATCAAGGAGACAATGATACTTTCCTAATTATTGGGTTTTACATGAGCATTTAAGTCAGTATCTAATTACATTTTAATGTTTAGAATGCACTGGAGTCTGTGAAGATAATTTTTGAGAAGGATCATTAATGAGAATGTTAGCCAGAAAATGAATTACCTTTCAACAAGATGAAAATTTCATAGTAATACTCAGTGAAACTCTCCTGAGTGTTCCTAAACATTATGATATATTGCTTTTGAAGTATAGAGATAAATAACTTAGCTATTCACATATATTTTTACCTATGTGTTCAATTTGTCAGAAAAGAAGCAGGCAGGAAATGTATATTTCATTTTCCCCAATTAATTAACTAATTAATTCATTGGCAGCATTAGGATTTTGAACTAAGGGTGCTGAGCTTGCTAGACAGGACCTCCACCATTTGAGTCATGCTTGTCCCTTTGTTGTTGTTGTTGTTTTGGCTTTAGTTATTGTTTTTAATGGAATGTCATGCTGTTTGCCCAGGCCAGCCTCAGACTGTGATCCTCAAGCCTATGCTTCCCAGTAGCCCAGATTAAACATATACCCTGGTTTGTCTTTTGAAATGAAATCTCAGTAACTGCTAGCCTTGAACCATAATTCTTCTATCTCTGTGTCTCTGACATCGACAGGTGCATCCAGGTCTGGCTGTTGTGCTCTTTCTGTGGTTTTTGTCAGCTCTCACTATTCTCAACAAATCAACTTTTACCTTTTTTTTTGTAAACTCCAAACAATTGACCGTGGATTTTCTAAACTCCAGTTTAGCATGAAGATCTGCAGCTAAACTCCAGTGGCAGTGGATAAATCAGCATGACTCTCACATAGGTGCTGGTTTGCATTTGCATTTGTGAACAGGTAAGACAGCACTGAAACAATGGTGACACGTTAGAAGATTACATGAGTCCCTTTGCTGAAGCAGGAATAGCCCTTCATTTATTCGTGCTACTGACAGAGTAAGAGTTAACAGACTCAGCCTGCTTTTAGCTTCAGTCTAGATGGTAACTACTTTTTCTCCATTTGTTCAAGTGTGAATATTAATAAAAACTATCAAGCTCTCATTGGCCATAAATAGGTTGCAGACTTCCTTGGGGTAACACTCTCACCAGGGCTGCTCAAAAGCAGCCTATAGGAGATGGCTGGATTTAGAGCTGGGAGGAGAGGTACATCTGTTCACCAGCCTCATGTTGATGTCACACAGGACAAGAGGTGGAAACAGACCCAATAGCACAAAAACTAAAGTGTGACACAATAATTTAGCCATTATTTCTCTGCAGCTATTTATTTATTTACTTATTTAACACTGGGGATTGAACTCAGCACCTGGCCACACTTGAGCCACACCTCCTTGTCCAGCTTTTTCCTAGTCAATTGGAGATAAGAATTTCACAGACTTTCCCACCCAGGCTTGTTTCAAAGTGTGATCCTTAGAGCTCAGCTTCCTGAGTGGATAGGATTACAGGCATGAGCCCCTGACACTGGACTCTTCCTGTTTTTAATGGAAGTTATTTAATTCTACTTTTTGACAGTTCAATTCCTAATAACAGCCATGTTTAATACCTGGTTTACAAAAGTTCTGAAATTCAGCAATCAGTTGTTACAAGCAAGTAGAAACGACCTCCAGCACATCCTTGCATCATGGAGTTCATGTTCTAGCTTACTTGTTTTTAATCATTTATTGATTGCATAGAATGATGGATTCAGACTTTTTTATACACATAGCTAAGGTACTTTTACCATATCTACCCCCCATCATCCTCTCTTATCACCTCCCCATTCCACTGATGCCTTCCTCTTCCCAGATACTGCTTTATTCTACTTCCACCTGTCTTTAAAAAAAAAATCTGGATTCCAAGACACACAGACTTATAAAGGAACACTTTGGGGAAAATCACATGCCCTAGGCTATGTCTACAAGGGGTTGAAACCACTTTGAGATTGTATGCTTGGAAAGATGAAAGAGCTGGAGTTGGAGAGGCATCGGTAAGTATAGATCATTCAGCATACTCATCAAATAAACCATCCTGAAGGAGCACCTTGACCAGATCTTGATAATAACTAGTCAGGATGTAAGGAGAGATGGATGTTTAACCTGGGTTTTATGAAAGTGTCAAAAGCGTATATGCAGGATAAATTGTATTAAGAATTCTGTATGACTGAGAACTTGGGCAATTAAGTGTAAAAGATGCAGTGGTCCTTGCTGAGGAATTAATGGCAGTGCTTTACTCAGGGTGGCCATGCCAGCTCTAGCCCCTCTTCAGTTCCCATATCTCCCAGGGTGGTTCAAGGTTCTCAGGAAAAATCTGGCCATTTTCTTTACAATTTTCTATAGCCCTATCTGAGTCCTGAGTCTGTCTCCCAAGTAGTGAGTGTGCAAGTCTATAGCTCTTTGAGCTTTCTCTTTGGATGTTCCACGTGCCTTAAACCAGTTATTTACCTGGAAATAAATATTCTTCTTCCTTAGCACTGGGTTTCTCAGTACCAGGTTTTACAGGTTTTTTTGGAGGTGGGAAGGTAAGGGGGAGGAATTCCTTCTGGAAGGGACCTGGTCTAAGTACCACTACTGGGACATCTCTTAGGCAACATGAATAGACATAGAGTATGAGCCCTGCCCACTTAGGATTGTGCTGATTCTGATATCAAGTAGGTGGTTTGGGACCAACGAAATGGCCACAATGAAACAGATTTCTGAGCCATACACTCATTTCTTTTTATTTTTCTGGGAATAGGATTAAATAATGGCTCACAGACTGGCAGCCTAGGGCAAGTAGTAGAGCACTTGCCTAGTGAGCACAGGGCCCTGGGTTCATTCCCCAGTACCATACTACCCAGGAAGGACTCTTGATGGTTTTGACATTTGTTTCAACTAAGAGATCCATCTGTACCCTCTCAGAATTTCCTTTTCTTGGCTGATTTTATATCTTCATATTCTTTCATCAAACTTCATTCTCCGCATATCCAGATGGCTCTTTCATGAGGTCTTTTATGTTTTTCTAAGCTGGCATCACATTTCTGATGAAGAACATTTATACTTCTGGTCCTAGACTATATCTAGTCTCACTTTAACTCCATAAGCCCAAGTTATAAGATTAAAGATATTAATTCTTAAATTATCCAAACCAGTCACATATAAAATTAAAAGGTAGAAAACCTGTCTTCTGTGCCTGACCTTAAAACACACTTTCAGATCATAAGCTTCTTAAAGCAGGAATTTTATTGGATTCATATTCACGAGTTTTACATTTAGAACACAGTCACAAGTAAGAGATATAAAATGTACCTCTTTTATTCCTTTGTCCTTGAACAGCTCAGTTCTATTCCTACCATTTCAAAGATAACCATTCTCTCTGATCTATATCAATATATTTCAGCTCCTCACCCAATTCAGGGTTCAAGCTTATCAAAGTTCTAACCTCCTGTCATGGTTTCTCTCTCTTGTCTTCTGGCTTCTTTTCTGAGTTTGTATCTGGGCTCAGGGAATATTGAGCAACATTATAGAGATAGTGAAGTCCTCTACAGTCTGGCCAGCTGCTTGCCTTTGGGGGTGGGGTTTCCACATTGCCCCACTACGCTGGGTACCTTTCTCTTCTCCATTGACATAAGCAATGCTCCTAGGGTGTGTAGGTACTTCCTATTGCTATATGTGATCTCCCATGGTCATGAAACTCTGATTTCACTCTCCAATTAGGGCTATCAACCCTAAGGTTTCTACCACAAGGTCATTTCATCTCAGACAATACTAACTCCTCTGAGAGCTAGTTAATCAGTTCTTTCTGGGGAATTCAGGAAGTGTGCAATCTATGAAGGATTCTGGGAGTTGACCACCATCATAGATTCCTGATGGGACTGACTCATCCTAAAATTTTAGGTAGGGTTTGTAGATAATCCCACTGGTCTTCAAACCTATTAGTCTTTATTATCGTACATCCCAGGAAGAGGCAGATCTGCTAGCTCCTGTGCAGCTCAGAGACCCAGTTAATTATAATTCTCTTCTCTCTTTGCCACTTCTCCCTGGGGAAGGTGTGTGTGTGTGGAAGTGATACAACTTTCTTTATATCACTTTCCAAAGTCCTTGTGTTGATGTAACATCTCTACTTTCAACTTTCTACACATAGCAATATTAATGGAAGGTTATGGCTTTGTTAAGAATTTTGAAAATCCTCAAGTGTCCAGTTCTGGTCATTAAAAGCAAGTTTTTTAAGTCCTCCCCCTAGAATACCTTTCAAGGGCCAACCTCAGAAGTCAAAATCTGGGCATTAACTATAACTAGAAAGGGTGTGGTATGGCTCAGTGGTAGAGTATTTGCCTAAAATATGCAAAGTCCTGGGTTCAACCTCCAGCTGCCCCCTACCAGGTTGAGGTACATTCATTTAAAACTTTCATTCTACTTAAAACATATGCCAGTTTCTACAGAGGTGGGGTAGTGGGAGAATATGAGATTACAATAGTACAGTTATATAACATAAAACTATGAACATTAATGTTATGGCTTTCTCAACAAGAGTTTAGACTTGGAAGTCATAGGCAGGGGTGCCTCCAAACTATACAGGGAGAAGTTGCATACATAATGCCTCTGGGGCTGTTTAATGTGGTTTTGATGATGGTCATGTAAGGCTACATTAAATAGTAATTGTAGTCATTAGTGAGTTTAATGGTAGAGGAGGAAGAAATTACAACCCCCGCTCCATTGTTCTGCTAGCCATGAGACAAGCTATGTATCTTTGGTCCTTTCTTAATCCATTCTTTGGGACATCACCCTGAGTGCCTTCATATAGAACTTTCCCCAGGCCATGTAGTTTGCACTGTGTATACCCAGTCCCCTGTTCTGTCATATGCTCAGATGTAGCCTGGGTCATTGCTTGAATTCATGAATGAGGATGTGACCAAAGCTGAACTACTTCCCAATACCTCTGCCAGATCTTGTTTATCTCTCTCAGTAAGGCCCATCTGGGGCCTAGAGTGACCATGTAAGGTCTGTCTGCCACAGCTTGAAGTCAAGGAGAAGCAAGCCTGAGATGCCAGGGAGATTTCTAATAGCATCCTTTGATGCTGTTTCAAGGCAGGTGTACAGCAATGCTGGCATCTCTCTTCTGCTGTTTTAGCTGTGTGAGTTGCGTTCTCACTCTTTGTGATAGGCAGCAGCTGGCACTTAAGTGGCACTTCCCTGGCACATCCAAAGCACTGTGCATTGTTTTAAGCACTTCACTTACTCATCCTCATAACAACCCCATGAGTAGGTACCATTTTGTTCATCTCTGCCACTTTACACAGGGGAAATGGGAACCCCAAAAGGTTAATCAAGAAAAAAGTATAGATGGGATTCAGCCTAGGCGTTCTGACACATAGATTCATGAATTTAACAACCATGCCATGCTATGTCTTAGACAAGAAACTAAACTCATGAATTTCTAGGGTCAAGAATAGATGACCCAACAGTGTGTCATAGGAGTTTCAATAACAACTAGTCACTAAAATATCTAATTTCATGCCTTCCATTTCCTTTATTCTGAGTGGTGCTTGGTATTGCTGGTTGTTGGAGGCTTATTACTGTAATCCTAGTTACTCAGGGGGTCTAGATCTGAGGACTTAAGTTTAGAGCTAACCTGGACAAGAAAGTCCAAGAGTTTTTTTTATCTCTAATTAACCACCAAAAAGCCAGAGTGGAGCTGTAGTTCAAGTGGATACCAGCCTGAGCAAAAAACTGAGAGATAGTGCCCAGGCCCTGAGTTCAAACCCTAGTACTGGAATGCAAACAAAACAAAACAAAACAAAAACCAACTTCATATTTACAAACTGCTTCAAGGATTTGGAATGCAAGCTGAACACTGATAAGCATGGTAGTTTGTTCCCTAAAAATGACCACTAGTTGTGTTCCTTTATATAAAAGGATGAGCTGCATGAGCTGCAGTTGGGACCGGATGACTCAATTGTGTCTGTCTTTGTCACCATCACATGTAGGAATAATTGGTCACTTGAGGCTTGGCTATTAAAAAAAAGGGGGGGAAAACCTTCCCACAGTGGCTGAAAATAGACTTAAGATGATAATATACTTGAGACAGAATTATTATACCTTTTCTCACTATAATTCAAATAATTTAGAGAATCTCTTTGTTTTGAATTCATCTCCACTGCCTGTGCTAGAAAAGAGGACAATTTCTAAATTGGAGGAGTAACTGTTATCCACAGATCATGAATCTGATCCAAATGAAATATGATTTTAAGGGATGGGAAGTTGGCTCAGTGGTAGAGCGCTTGCCTTGCATGCCTGAGGCCCTGGGTTCGATGCCTCAGCACCACATAAGCAAAAAGAAAAAAGCCAGAAGTGGTGCTGTGGCTCAAGTGGTAGAGCGCTAGCCTTGAGCTGAAGAGCTGAGGGACAGCGCCCAGGCCCAGAGTTCAGGCCCCACAACCAGACCCACCCCCCCAAAAAAAAACAAAGAAAGAAAAGAAATATGATTTTAAAGGTTATTTGATTAGAAGTTATTTACCCCAGGTAAAGGCAGCCATTTTGTGCCTATTTTTTCATGACTTACAAAAATTGCAATTGTCTTTTTTTTTTAGATAAAATCTCTCTGTGTGGCATAGGCTGTTGTCAAACTCAAACCTACCTCGTCTCCTGAGTGCTTGGATTACAGGTGTGTACCACCACATCCAGAATCTGTCCATTGTGGTTTGAATCTATTCTATACAGAACAAGAATAAATTAACTTTCCTCTTCTTGGGTGATTTGCATTGGCAAGATCTGACAAAGAAGGTTGTGTTCAGTGCTGGGCATTCCTGGGTAGAGACCTTTGGTTTTAGTAAAAAAATAAAAAGTAACTCAATCATTCCCCTAATTATAAATCTGCAATATTGGAGATGAGGAGGATATAGTTCTTCATATTATTCCATCCATTTGTGGATTTATTAATTTCTTCACTTAATAAACATTCATTTAAAATTTATTTGCTTCTTCTGGACACATACCAGACACTGGACCTTAGGGATACAACTGTCTGCAGTTTATCCACATGCTTTCTCTGTTGTGTGTCGTACCATGTCATTATGTCTGCTTAGCCAGAGGTAACAGCTGCTTTCATGTGCACTCTCTGATAGAAGGAATCATGCACAGACAGGAGTCCTTTATGTTCTCAAGGTGAGCAAGAGTCAGAGCACTTGCCCTCTCCTTTATTTCCCTTAGTGTAACTACTGTTTAATTTATCCTTACATTCCAAACTTCAAAAACACTCTTAAGCAGCTGCATGTACAATGTCAGTGGTATTATTTCCACAGCTTCATCTTCTGTAGTATGGAAGCCAGGAAATTGCCCGTCATATGGCATTAGATCCTTCAACGTTTGTTTTTTTGTTTTTTTGGGTTTTTTTTTAATGTGTGTGTACTGGTACTAGTAATGGTACTTGAACTCAGAGCCTAGGTACTATGCATTAGCTCTTTTGCTCAAGACTGGAGCTCTACCACTTTTGCCACAGCTTCCACTTCTGGCTATTGGTGGTTAAGTGGAGATAAGAGTATCACATACTTTCCATTCCTGAGTAGCTAGGATTACAAGTGTGAGCCATTGGCACTAGGCTAAGTTCTCAAACTTTTTGAGAGACCCAAAATGAGACTCACTCATGCAGTTCTATAGAACTATAGTATTGGCATTACATTAAGGACTGAATGGAAGCAAGCTCCTTCATTCATCAAATTGCTATTTCAAATTACTATGTACTAAACAAAGTAGACAGGAAGGAGTCTTTGGTGAACCCAGCCATAAATAAATAAATTGAATGCCAACATTGTGAATGTCTATATGCTCTGGGATGATACCAAGGTATTCAAGCCTTCCAGGAATTTTTTTAAAATGGATGATAACCCATAATAACCAGCTTCATTGCTTTGTGATGTTTCAGCTGATATATATCCATTTTCTGCTATCTTACCCTATGTGGCCTCTGTTATCACAATCAGAATCTTTTGTGTAGAAATACCTACGTTCTTCAGAGTATATTGGAATCTCTTTACTGGCTCACTAATGGTGGTTAAAGTTGGTTGAATTCCCCTGGAAACTCAAATAGTGGTTAAAAAATAGAAAAAGGTAAAGTATTTTCGCAATAAAAAAATTAATGAATTAAAAAAAAAGTTAAACAACGTTAAATGCATAGCATAATAAAAAGGAGACTATACTTGTTAAACATTATCTAATAGTTAAGAGGGGCATTGGAGAAGAGGATGGATGAATGAAAAAGAGAAAACAGAGACAGCCAGGATACTCAATATACATATGTGATAAAGGAAGTGAGAAACATTAAATCTGAAGGGGAGGGAACAGATAGTATAGGGAAGACTAATGGAAGGAGTGACTGATTAAGAAATACTAGACAGCCAGGCGCCAGTGGCTCATACCTGTAATTCTAGCTACTCAGGAGGCTGAGATCTGCAGATCACGGTTCAAAGCCAGCCCGGGCAGAAAAGTCAGTGAGACTCTTATCTCCAATGAACCACTAGAAAACCGGAAGTGGTGCTGTGGCTCAAGCGGTAGAGCATTCGCCTTGAGCTGAAGAGCGCAGGGACAGCGCTCAAGCCCAGAGTTCAAGCCCCAAGACCGACAAAAAGAAAAAAAAGAAAAAAAGAAGCACTAGACACGTACATGGGGCACGTTTAATACTAAAATGTAACTCCCTTGGACAACTTTTTGAAGTTCAGAAAAAAAAAATACATGTTGTATGCAAATTAACTTTTTTCCTTCTTAAACTGGGCTCATTGAGCTCCAAATGAAGAGTGGATATTTAATATATTTAACATTCAATCAAAAAATTAACATAATTTTTGTATCATAAAGTGATTTATTAAACACAATATTTAATGCCTTAAATAAAATTATATTAGAGCCACTAATAAAGTGCTTAAAAACATTTTGTGTATGACCATTTCACAAGTTATTCTTTTGAAACCCTGGCCAAACATTCTATGACAAAAGTATTGTCATCTTATTAAACAGATGAACACCACCAGTTCAGTTAACCAATATGGATTTTTTTTTACTTTTTTATTGTAAAAATGCTGTACAGAGGGGTTACAGTTACAAGAGCAAGGGAATGAGTACATTTCCTATTGAGCATTGTTGCTTCCTCCTTTGTTTTCTCCCTACCATCCCTTCCCTCCCACCTCCACAACTATCCTTCCTATTGTCATCTGAAATTCCCAGGCAGATCCATTTGCCTTACAAACTTCATTAAGAAATTTACCCCCTCCCACATACCCACTCCCTTGTTCAGGGCCACATCTACACAAAATTGAAAGGTAGTCCAGCATCTCCTTTCTTTGGCCATCACTTCAGCTCGCTGTCTGTAAGCCTTTTCCCTTCTCAGATCTTAGAAGTCTTTACTGTCCTACCATCTTGCCTTGACTGGGCCTCCTGGCCAGGGTTGCTGGGTAGACTTGCCCCCTCGACCTCAAGCAAATCATGTTCCAATAAGAATTGTATTATTGGAATCCTGTCCTGTTATTGCATAAAAGCAGCCAGTTGCCAGGGTGTTTTTCACCCAGGAAGTCCCTGCATCAGGTATGTGTTCTTAGAGACTGGCTAACTTCTTCAGTGGGCAGCAGGAATTGGAGTCCTCAAAACCAAGCCTCTTCATACTCAGGCTATGTCAGGTAAGAAAATGAGCATGTGCCTAAGCAGAACCAATCTGGTGCAATATTCTGTTTCCTTGTGTCTTGAGAAGAAAGAAGCAAAGATGGAAGAAAAGATTAAAACATTAATTTTGTAAAATGCTTCCCAGAAAGATCATATTCTGGCAATATTGTGTTCGAATTCCTGCTCATAAGCCTTCTTATGTAGCCTTTATTCTTTGACATTCACCCAGGTCTTTCTGAAAACTTTTCATTGTCCTACTTAATCAGAAAGCTTTCTCATAATATGTCTTTTCCTTCTTCATGGTAGAGACCTTGTGTACTTTTCTCTCCAAGCTACTCCCCTCGTGCTTGGGTGATCTGTTCCTCTCAAGGTGACTGCTAACCCAGCAGGTAGGCAATCTGTAACGCAGAACTATTGACACAGAGAGGGGCTGCCAAAGTCTTTTGGATGTCTGTGTCCAAGACACCTGAGAGATTCTTCAAGTTAAACATTTTTCTCAGTAGTGGTTTCAATTCTACCTTAGGCTTTGTTTTAGGATTCGACTTGATATTCAGCCTCCACCTATTTATACCAGACTTTCTCTTTTTCCTAACTTGCAGTAGGATTATTTATGTGATGTGCATAAGTGACTTCTGCAAATGAATGGAGACATTATTGATTGAAAATGAATCACTGGCAATAGACTCAGGGAGGATGGAGGAAGGGAGAAGGACCAGCCAGCTCTTCTCCAGGGAGGCGATGGGGCATCAAAAATGTGGGTTGACAGAATGTATCAAGAAAAGGTGGTATAGATAGAATGGTGGTATAGATGGAATTCTGTGCTTCCATCAGAAAGAATGACATTGCCCCATTCATAAGGAAATGGAAAGACTTGGAAAATAGTATACTAAGAGAACTAAGCCAAACCCAAAGAAACATAGGTTGCATTGATTCCCTCATTTGTAATAATTAGAAGGTGCCTATTAATCTACAAGTAATCCCAATGGGTAGTAAATGACAAAATTTTACTTGGATGTGATTAATTAAAAAGGACTCTAAATATTCACAGGGTGAGAACAAAGGAGATTGTCCTGAGGAGAGGATCACAAGGGCTCAATAATTACGTGCATATGATTATATAAAATGATGCTTATCAAAATAAACACCGAGAAATGGAAAAAATGTGGGTTGAGTGAAATCCAGGTTATACAAATCTCAAGGGATGATCAAAAGCTACTACACTCTTTGCAACCCTCTGTACTTTTTCCATCTAAACTTGAGAATAAATTTTAAGCTAACAAGCTATTCAGATCCACTCAGGGCCTGTATGCTTCCTGTCTTTCTAGCTTTGTCTCTTTGTATATTCCTTATTCTTTCTTATATACATCTTATTTAGTAAAGCTGAACTGAAGATACTTCCCTGTACATGCCATATTGTTTCTCTTCTTTATGCTCTTTTTGAGCCTATAACCTCTCTCTAGCATGCCCTTTCTTACTCCAACTGCCCAAACCCATTTGCCAGCTAGCCAGTGGTTATTCATTCCTGAAGACTAGCTCTGGCATTATCTCTTCTGCTTTGATGAACTCCTCTCACAAAACTCTCTCTCTCCCAATCTCTCTCTCCACACACACACACACACACACACACACACATACACACACACACACCACTCTTTGCAGATACCAGGTTAATCCTTACCATAAAATCCTTATTTATCTCTGTATTCCTGATATTCGCCTGGAGATACCCCTGGTATTCGCTTGGAGATACTGATAAGAGATTATGGAATTTGGGAGATGGATGTATAGATGAGTAGGTGGGTGGTTACATGGATGAATGAGAGAATGAATCAAGTTTAAAAACTTGCAGCTTCAAACCAAGGAATTTTAGGAAATTTTCCAGAATGAAAAGTCTTGTTACATTCAAGCATCATGCTTGTGGCTGATCTATTCCCACACTACCCTGCCTGCATCTATTGGTAGTGATTCATTTCCAATCAATAATGATTCAGTTTGTGTGTAGAAGTCAATTATGTGACTCAGTTATGTCTACCATTATAAATAGCATATGACCTGGCTGACCAGCTCTGTGGTGATATAATCTGCTTAAGCCACTTACCAAATTGATCACTGAGCCTGGAACAGTTAACGAAGAAAAATAACCTTTGTTTCTATTTTAAAAAATGATGGCAAGAAAGCAATATAAAATTATAGTGGTCTAAAATTTCTGTGCCATCATGAGAGCACTCAGAAAATAACACTTACTGACTAGTGCCAATAATTTTATTGGATAGTGCCAATAAATTAATAAAAATATTGAAGTGAGGCAATTCAAGATTTATGAGCCAAACCAAGGATGAAGGATTTACATATTACCTTTCAAATATTGTAAAAAATACTGTTTCAAGGCTGGTAGTGTAGCTCAAGTGGTAGAGCACTTGCCTAGCAAACATGAGGCTGTGAATTCAAATCCCAGTACTGCAAAAGAAGAAGAATGTGAAGGAGGAGAAAGAGGAAGAAGGAAAGGAGGGTGAAGACAGAAGACTTGTCTCAGGTCAGATGTGTTGGTACCTGCCTATAATTCCAGCTTCTTGAGAAAGCATAGGCAGAGGATCCCTGAGTTCAAGACTATGCAGGCAGAGTTAGGAAAGTCTGTCTCAAAATCAAAGCACACATACAAAGATTGATGCCTGCATGGCTCAAGTGGTATAGTATTGCATAGCATGTGTGATACCTTGGATTTGGTTCCCAGTACAAGAAAACACAACATAACAAGAACATTAATTTTATGTGCTGCTGGTTGCCAGTGGCTCACACCTATAATTCTAGCTACTCAGGAGGCTGAGATCTCAGGATTGCAGTTTGAAGGCAGCCTAGGCAGGAGAGTTCATGAGAATCTTATCCCAAAAACAAAATAACACACACACACACACACACACACACACACACACACACACACACACACACACACACACGGAAGCAAGCCAAAAGTGGTGCTGTGGCTCAAGTGGTAAAGCAGAAGCCTTGAGCAAAAAAGCTCAGGGGCAGTGTTCAGGCCCTGAGATCAAGCCCCAGGACCAACACACACACACACACACACACACACACACACTTTTCTCAAGTATTTCTTCCTTACATAAATGCAACTCTGATTCTACCTTGTCTTTGCAGAGCATTTTGGAGCAGTGGTAAACTTGGAGTAGAATATATATATGATGACACTTGAGCAAAACTATCAGAATCTCCTTCTAAGGTAAGAACTTCCCACAAATCAGATCCAGGAGAGACTACCAGCCAATGTCTGGAGAACTTCTCATAGCCATTGCTGTTCTCTTGACCTGTTATTAAATGATTATCCAAACAGCAGTACTGCCAGAGAAGCAGCAAGAGCACAGAAGGTATTCTTTGTTGATGGTAAGATTTCTTGTGTTTCCTGGTAAGAATGTGCATGCTGGCTTTTCTTTATACATCATATTCTTTAGAGCTGGTGGCCACTGGAGCCAGCAAGGCTCCCTGAGTAGATTTCCTTATATGAATGGAGTCTGATTCATCTCTCAGTGAAGGCTATGAAATACCATTAGAGTCTATAAGTCCAAGTGGTTTATGCTTGAGGATAGAATGAAAATAAATGATGTTTCCAAAAGGCCTGAGATGCCACCAGGTGACAGAGAAAGGTGAAAAAGAAAAGGAAACCCAGAGCTATTGAGCATGACAATATGTTTAACTCCTTCTTTCTTTCTTTGTCTGTTTGTTTGTTTCTTTTCTTTTTGGTGCTGGTACTGGGGCCTGGGCTCTGTTCTTTAGCTTTTCTACTCAAATCTGGCACCCTACCACTTGAGCTACAGTTCCACTTCAGCCTTTTTCCTGGTTAATTGGAATTCACAGACTTTCTTCCTGGATTGGCTTCAAAATGCTATCTTTAGATTATAGCCTCCTGAGTAACAAGGATTACAGGCATGAGACAGTAGTGCTATCTTGCACTTTTCTTAAGCTGGTTTTATTATTATGATGTTTTCACATGTATATAAAATGTACTTCAATCACATTCTTTTTTTGTCCCCTCTCACCTCCCACTTCCCATACAAAAGTACTTCTGTAGGCATATTAAGAGATGTAATCTTACTTTATCTTCCTATCAACTCTTGCAGGAGGTTTTATTCATCCTCATTTTTCTTTTTTATTACACAACAATTTATCTTTTATTTTGTCATCTTTTTTGTTCTCTTTAAGTATTAATACAAAGGAGTTGCTATTTAACAAAGCAGTTTATGAATACAATGCATCTTGTTCAATGTTACCCCCCTTTCAACATTCTTATCTGCCACAACACAATCCTAACCTCACTTTTTTTTTAATGTTGTAGGCTATACATTTAACTTATGACTTCATTCTTCCCTCTTTCTTCTGTTCATTTGTCTCCCCCTCTCCCCTTGACTCTACTCCACCGATTCAAGTACCTGTTTTCTGGTGTTTGCTTTATTGAACTTTAACTTTGTTTTTCTAAGGAAGTGACACTATTGAGTTCTCCCTTGATTCTTCTGTGTCTCAGTAATACATTTCTATACCACTCAACATATTTACTTACAAGTTTATAAGCTCATTCTAACTTCTGCATATGAGGGAAAACATGCAACCTTTGAGTCTCTGGGCCTGACTTAGTTCACTAAACATATTTTTTTCAGGTCTCTCCATTTCTTTATAAATGGATAATTTTATTTTACATTTTCTTGATCCATTAATGGGGGACATCTGGGTTGATTCCATACTTTTGCTATGGTGAATAATGCTGTAATGAAGAGAAATTAAGATGACATATCCAATAAGTAGCAAATTCATAATTCAAATGCCAACTCAACTGTCTGCTCTGCTTTGTCTATACCACTCTGCCTTTTCTGTTCATTTAGAAAGTCCATCTTCTGTGCACCTGTGGTCCACATTTGCTGGACCTCTCCATTGCCTCATTTACGCACAATCACTGATGACTTTGCAAAGCAGAATGTAAGACAATTAAGCTTCAACATATTCTGGAAGCCGCTAATGGAAAAAGACACACATATACACAGAAATAAGCATTGTGCATTGAAAATACATCTAATTCCTACTTCACTTATTATTTTCATCATTGTTATTATGTACCAGTGATACCTTCTATTTTCATCATTGTTATTATGTACCAGTGATACCTTCCATTGTGCTAATTGAGTTTAAGAAAAGCTAAACAAAGGAATATAAGTCCTACTCATTTTATTACATTATATAAAGAGGAATGCATTTGACGTCTTAGCAAACCTTTTATGAAAGAGAAATATAATACTTAAGAGCCTAAACTCAGGAGTCAGACTGCCTAGTTTGAATCCCAGCTTTACCACATCCTGGCCTGAGGGTCCTTAGGCAACTTGCTGCAATCAATTTTCTCCATCTGTACAATGGAGCTATGAATGTGTGGTATCTGGCTCAGCTCAAAAACCCCTATATTTAGTGAGCTGATGTCCTGATGTCTAGGACAGAATCAGAGAGGTGATAGCTTTCAGTTAAATGTACTGATTTCTTGATTTGGCAGATGGAGAGATGTGTGCGGTTAGGCTTGTGCTCAGGATTCTGTGTTCTGTGTGTGACAAGGCTGATGTGACACCCAGGTCTCGTGACTGTCCAGTCCTGAGAGTTGCAGGGTAAAGCAGAGTAAACTTTCATTTGCTCCTGTCTTTGTCCCTACTCCAAATGAAGTGAAAGTCCTACTTGTGTGCCTTGAATGTTCACTGGCTGCTGCCAGGCAAGTTTATCTTCCTAAGGGTCTCCACCTCTGCCAAGCCGTCTGTCAGTGCCAGATGCTGTCATTCCTAGCCAACATTGTTTGGATGTTGAAATACTAACAGATTCTGTCAGGTCCACGATGCTCTATCTATAGTTCTAAAATCCAGACCTGAAAGCTTCCTCATAATTCATTAATTACAAAACCAGTTCAGACCTGAATTTATTAGGTGACAAAACATCTGAGCTGACATGAGACTATGGTTTGTCTTTGTCCCTTACAATATGTGTTCACACAGTCTACTGTTGGCACATTAAAAGCTGAATACTGCCCTGGATCTCCATCAGAGGTTGGGGAAGGGGGTAAGTGTCAGGAAAGTTGATGGCAGAAGGAGTTGGGACACTTACCCCAGATGGGCTTAGTGAGAGTTTAGGAAAGAGAAGTTCTATAAAGCTGTAGCTGGAATGAAGGAACCAGCAAGGGATGATGTAGGAAGAAAGAAGATGCAGTAACTCAATGTACCAGGAGATACTAGATCAGGAAGGCCAAGTACAGGTCGTAGATACCAAACTCAAAAGTCAGCAGCACAGAAGAGAGCTATAGCCAGAGCTTTAGGTGGAAGGACCCAACCTACAAAAATAATGAAGACTGAGAAGGCACTACCCAACCTTGCTTCCCTGTCTGATCGCTGCCTGGATTTTTCCCCTCTGGTGGCAGATTACCTGAAGCCAGTGGTGAGGGGGCTCCTCAAAGCAGATATTATGGGACACTAGAACAGCCCACAGAGTAGCAGGGCCAGTGGAACTCAGGGACACATGCAAATACCCGTGCAGAATATTTACATGTACTCTGTCGTCTTTGTGAAACCTGAAAACTCGAGCATAAGCTGACAAGAGTTGTGTTTTCTAAAGTCAACATCATTTGTATCAACTTGAAAAAATATTAATATGCATTTTACAAACATTTCTTTTGGTTTGTAGTTTTAGTGCTATTATGTTTTATGAGCCATTTATGAGAATCCCTTGGCTGCCCCCTGCGGTCGGAACACGTGTCCTGAAGCGTGCTATGTCTTTCACTGATTCACCTGTCCATTCACAAGGATTTCTTCTGAGAGCATACTCTGCAAACCAGTGTGACTCAGGGATAGAAAGACAAACATATGGCCCCTGCCTTTCCAGCTGCCTACATTTTAGTTAAAAGCACTAATTTGTTGGAAAATGGCAACGCGATCTTGAGGGTAACAAAGAGTACTCATCTCAGTTTTCTTGCTGCCTGGGGTTTTGTTTTAAGAAGGGTATCCAGGGTCCATCTGGGCTCAGTGGAAAAATCTACTATGTCTGATTAGTCATATCTGACGTGGGCATGGGAGCAGAGAACATACCCAGTGAATGCATGGTTTGGACTGATTGTGTTTTAATTACATGGTAGAATGAAATTGATTCCTGTGATGAAAGTAAGAGCAATTTTCAGAAGAGGGCAGACAGAAGGGCAACTTTAGATGAGGAATACCTTCCATAACGGAAGTGGGGAAGTGAGTGCTAAGGGTTTCCAGTAAGGAACAGGATAGGGAAGGGAAAAATCAAAATAAGAACTCATGACAGATGGTGTAAGTGAGCCACAGGGACATGGAGTTGGCAAAGCAGTGAGCGATGGGAATAGATTAATGAGAGGCTATCATAAGGAATTGGGAGATAGTTTTGTAGCAAGTGGGTTACAGTAAGAGAGCTTTTGAAAAGAGACTGTCCAATGTTCTTAGGAAAAGCTTTGAGTCAGCAGTTTGTAATCCTCGCTTCTCAGGAGGCTAAGGTCTGAGGATCACCATTTAAAGCCAGCCGGGGCAGGAAAATCTGTGATACTCATCTCCAATTAATCAGCAAAAAGCCAGAAGTGGAGCTGTGGCTCAAATGGTAGAGTGCCAACCTTGAGCAAAAAACTTAGGAACACTAAGTGCCCAGGCCCTGAGTGTCTGTCACAGTATCAGCTTGTGTGTGCATGCATGCACATTCACACATGTATACACATAAACACACATACACAGAGTGAATCTAGGTGTTTAAATAACTAAAATGTTTGTATAGTAGAGAATGAAGAGGACTAGACTTGACATTAGGAAAGTACTGTCACCACATTGGACATCTTTCAGTAGAGTTATGGCCGAAATATTCACAAGAAATTATACCAGCTATTATTTGACATTATGAGTCTAGTTCAGAAAGAAAAAATACCAGGGAGAAAGTCCACATCTAAAAAAATTCTATTATTATAACTGGTTATGTAAATTCTCCAACTTAAAGTGCTGTCAAAATTATTTTTTTAAAAAAAATCCAGAGACAGCTGAGGGTCAGTGGCTCAATCTGTAATCCTAGCTACTCAGAAGGCTGAGATATAAGGATCACAGTTTGAAGCCAGCAGCAGCAGGAAAGCCTGTAAGACTGTCATCTCTAATTTGCTACCACAAATAGCCATAAGTAGAGCTGTGGCTTAAGTAGTAGACTGCTAGCCTCAAGCAAAATAGCTCAGGGAAAGGTCCAGGCCTTTAGTTGAAGCCCTGGACCAGCACACACGCGCACACACGCACACACACACACACACACACACACACACACACACAGTTCAGAGACAAAAATTAAATTATTAGGGGATAAACATGACTTCTACAAAGATAAGGTTAGGGATGAATTTGGTTTATCCTACTCAGGTCAGTATTCATTCTTTTTTGTTGCAGAGTAATGTAATTGAATATAGGATACTGAGTTTTATATTAAATAATACACACCAAATTACCTTTGAAGAAAATGGATGAATAAGTACTAAAACGTATTTTGGCCTCAGGTTTTATGTTTGATTTTAATTTTTGTATATGTGTGCTAGCTTATACTCAAAGCCTCCCGCTCTTGCTTGGCTTTTTTGTCTAAGGCTGGTACTCTACCACTTGAGCTATAGCTCCATTTTCAGGATTTTGCTGTAATTGGAAGTAAGAGTCTCTTGGATTCGTCTTCCCAGGATGGCTTTGAATTGAGATTCTAGATCTCAGTCTTTTGAGTAGATAAAATTGCAGGCTTGAGCCATAGGTGCTGGGTTTGGTTTTAAGGTTTTAGTTGAAGCAGTGTGGGCATATATCAATACTTACATTATTTTGTTATGTCACATTTTAAGAAATTAATGTCATAGTTTTGGTGCATTTACTTAGGGTTTAAACCCAGGACCTTGGGCATGGTGAGGCATTTGGTGGCTAATTGGAAAGAAGAGTCTCATAGATTGATCTGGCTGCAAACCTTGGTCCTCAGATCTTAGTCTCCTGACTTCTTAGAAGCTAGAATTACAGGTGTGAGCCACCATGTGCACATTTTGAAGAATTTTGAAGAAAATTTTGGTAAGTGCACTAATACACTTTTCTGTACACTAATGCTTGGTAAGTGTTTATTTAAAGAAGTGGTATGTTCCATCTACCTTCTTACGTTTATGAAGAGCTAATGTACAAAATTCAACATAAGTAAATGGTAGGCCAACAAAACATTTTTTAAAAAGCATTTTGGGTGAATAATTTATGATTTTTCAACGTTTGAAAGTGCAACAAAAAATAAATAAAATAAATGACCCTCTCTTGATCGAACCAGCATGCCATAAGCACCTCCTATGCCTTTGGTGCTTCTAACAGTGAAATGAATGGCATGTCTTCATTTTTGAGATGAAGAAACAGATCCTAAGATGATAAGTGGCATGATGCAGGTCACCTTCCAGTAAGCAACAAACTTCCTTCCCTTTCCATTCCATCTAGACAGGAGAGATGGATGTCACCAGCAGCAGATAAAAGGAATTGTCACCAGTGTATGAAAGTCATGTGGCCTCTTTCTAGCATATGTGAGATTAACTTTTTAATTGGTTATAAGGATGTTGTGGGGGAGAATGTTGTGAAGTTGCCCTGTGTTGGTGGCTCACTCCTGTAATCTTAGCTACTCAGGAGGCTGAGATCTGGAGAATCTCAGTTTGAAGCAGAAAAGTCTGTATGACTTCATCTCCAAAATAATCAGCAGCCAGGCTAGAGGTATAATTCAATTGTGGGAGCATCAGCCAAGCAAGCTTGAGGTTCTGAGATAAAGCACCAATACTGTCAAAAACAACAGCAACAACAAAACCAAATGTTGTGAAGACAGGTTCAAAAGGCAGAGACAGAGGTTACATGTTTTTTTTAGTATATGGATGCTAAACCTAAAGATAAACATAGGATCATATACATGTATGTGCCTGTGTGTGTCACATATATAAACACTTTGATAATTGTAGGAATATATAAAGGGATTTGAGGGTAGGGGAAAGAATATTAGAAAAAGAACAATACTAAAATCATCTGTGAATGAAGATGGCAAAATGTAACTCAGTGAAAGTAGTTGAACAATCGGAAGCAGGATAGATGGGAACGTGAGGGTAAGTGTGAAATACATATATGAAAACAGAGCAAGGAAGCTTGGTAAGATTGTTTTGGAAAGCAGGGGAGGGAAACAAGAGAAAGGAAGAAAAGGATGAATCAGATGAAGGTGCATTGTATGTGTGCATTGACATATCAAAATGACCACTTCCCAGCCCTCCCCCCACAACCAATACTTGTAAGAATTGGGGAAGGCCGGGGTACCTGGTGGTGCACGCCCCAGAATCCTAGCCACACAGAACACTGAGGTCTGAGGACCACAATTTGAAGCCAGAGCTGGCAGGAAAGTCCATGAAACATGTATCTCCAATTAAGTAGCCAAAAGCCTCAAATGGAGCTGTGGCTTAAGTGGTAGAGCATACTAGCTTTGAGCTTCAAAACTCAGGGAGCATCAACAACTCAGGGCCCTGAGTTCGAGCACACACTCAAAAAATAAATGGGGGAAGAGTGTTGTGTTTCCATTTATGTCATATTAGCTATCTATCTAGATAGATAGATTCCACTCTCTCCTCCAGTTAAAGACCCCTGGACACATCATCCATTCAAGCCCCTGGTAATCTGGTCTAGTTTTCAGAGAAACGGGAGCGCAGGACCTGTCAGTGTGGTCAGGAATGGGTAGGGGAGAGGACGTAAGAGCGAAGCGAAACCGTGTTCCCTTGCTGTAAAGAGCTACCTGACCCGACAGGAAATCACAGTTATCGTAACGTGACTAAGTGAACCGCAGTGCGGTCCGCGCTTGGGTTTCTGATCGGAGTGCTTTAAATGAGAGCGTGTCACGTTTTCTTCCTTTCTCCCCCGGAGCCCACATTTCAGGTCTGGCCTCTCTCCTCCTCGGCCTCACTTCTGGCGGCCAGACAGGAAATGTTCCCAAGCACAGGATAAGCCTCCTACTTGCAGAGGGCAAAGGGGTGGGGTGAGAAAAGGGAAGAAAGAAACAAAAGAAAGAAAAACACCAACTTCACTCGGGCAGCCGGCTGGCGCTCGGTGCCCCCAGCCGGTCTCCAGTTTCCTAGAAGGAGGGATCCGCCGCCTCTCCCCGCCCTGTGGGGGGCGTGGTCCTGCGTGTATGCTAATTACCTCGCCCAGTGCCAGTGGGTGGAGTCTCCAGTGTATGCTAATGACCCAATGCGGGAGGGGCCAACTCGCCCGGCGCGCGGGGACAGCTGTGGGAGAGCCCCTGGGCACCGGACGCGTGGCCGGGGTGGTGACAGGCTTCCCGGCGCGCCGGTCCATGCTGGTCCCCGTCTTTGTTCTGGGGCCAGCGCGGAGACATGCGCGGCTGAGGATGGAGGTGGAGGACTCCGGCGGGGTGGTGCTGACCGCCTACCACTCGTACGCGCGCTCCCAGCCGCCCAGCACCGAGCCGCGCTGCGCGCCCCGGGCCGCCGCCAGCCACCCGCTCAGCAGGTACTGAGGACTTCCCCCCCCCCCCGGGGCGCCCCGCGGGGTGGGGCCGCGGGCCGCGACCTGCGCGCGGCGCTTTCTGCCCGGGCACGGAACTCAGGTCCCTCGTTTGTTGGGAGAAGTTTTCCTGGACTAGAATGACTGAGCCTGTTCTTTGTATTGTCCTGATGGGAAGTAGGAAACGCACCCCTGTCCCCCAACCCTGGGCCGAAGTCTTTGGCCAGCAGAGGCTAGAGGTGGACTTGGGTTCTTGGCACAACTTTGTGATCAGTGAGAGGTACACCTCATCTCTGTCGAAGACATCTGTAAAGTATTGGAGAAATCTCAAAATACCAGCTCAGATGAAACACAAAATGAAAAACTGAAAACCCACTACAATTTTAGTGTCACTCCTAAGAGCTTTTCTAGAATCCGTGTGCCAGCTGAGCTAAAGGGTGAATTGAGATTCTCCAAAAAAGTAAATCTCACTATGCTATTAAAAATAATCTTTCTAGATGTTAAATGTCATCTATTTCGTTATTATTGCTACTCTAGACTCTATGCTGTAAAGGCAATTATGATTTATTTCTTTCAGGCACAAGAGGAATACAATCACTTGTTCACAAGTTCATTTTAGCTTTAGTAAATCAGGGCTCTGAATTGTTCTGTGTTTATCTCTTTGATAAGAGATCAAGGCCAACTAGACTTCCACTAACTATATGAAAAAAGTTTAGGTGGCTAGACCAGAGTGACAATAAGTGGCTTATCTGTAGGGGAAGTTTTGTTTAAATGTGACTATCTGCTGTAGATGTCTTATTTCCAAGTGGCCAATTTGAGAAGTGTGTTTTTATTTCATCCCATTTATTTTCAATGATTTCATTTCTCAGTGATTTCTTTTCTCATACTTTTGTCTTTCGTCATGTGATAAGATTTACTGCTGTCTCCTGAGTTAAGTGATTTGGGATTTTACTTTGTAGACTGTTCTTTTGGCTGATATTCATGCTGGAACAAACTACATTAACTTGACATCTATGTTGAGTTTTTCTAACAAAGAAATTATTGTTTCTTCCAAGAGAGAGCAGGATGAGTCAAATCACATTTTTATATAAAGATAGGCATTAACACATGACTTCCAGCAATAGGAGTTTTATACATATTATTTTAAAGGCTACTTGAACATACAAACTCATAATTGTCTTTAGGATGTTTTCTCTTCAAAATCATCATCTTTATTAAATTATGAATGAATTAACAGATGCAAACAATTGGATGAGAAGCATGGGGCAGGTTTGTGCAATTTTAAATGAAAGGTTCTGTCTGGCCTGTTTATAAGTCTCAGCAGCTGTCTAAGAGAACTAGCCAGATATCTGAAACTACATCCGTTTCCAAAGCAAATTGGAAGAAGTTTTTTATGAGCTCAGCATGTGGTCTTGTGGAATGAAAATACATGAGGGCAGGAGGGTTGCATGTCATGGCTAGTGTTTTAATGGAACATTGCCAGTTAAATTTATGTTGTCCAGTTTTGGACAATGCCCTGCACTCCCTTTAGTAGATTTGTTGTTGCTCAGCCTTTCATGAAGGAGATAGAGAGGGGAGCCCTGGGGGAAATAGCCTAATTCCTTGGTCCCAAGTAAAAGCACTAAACTAAAAGAGGTTCCTGTATTCATAAGGAGCCAATAGACACCACATCATTAATCATGTGTCTGAGAACAGAAATAATCAGGCCCAAGTTATTAACCTTTGACTCACAAACTACTGATCAATACTTCCTTTCAAGCTAAGAAGTAAGATGGTATTGTTCTTCTTAGGAAAAAAGCACTCTTTTTCAAGAACATCCTTTCCTTTAAATTGCTTACATATTTGTAACCTATTTGTGGTGTACTGACCAAGAAGCTATAGAAACTTGGTCTATGTCTGACTTTCTAAGTACAATTATTTTTTAGCTCTTGGTAGCATTGATTGAAATCAAACTCTTTCCTTCTTACTTCCCAAGTCTCTACTACACCTGACTTGATGCGTTTTTTATATTTTTGGTGTATTTCTCTTACTAACACTTTAATGTTTCTACTCCTTATCCCCACCTCTATATTTGGTCCATTTTTCCACCTCTATTGTAGTCCAGCTCTCCAGAGCAGTATCTGGTATATTGTAGCAGCTCAATAAACAATTCTTGAATAAATTAATGAATTCCTCTCAAAATTATAAAATGGCCTAAGATTAGATAGTTTTGTTAACTGCTGAAATCAGACTATTTTTTGTAACTCTATATGCAAGCAACATGTTAGACATTGGATATGCAAATTAATGAGATAGCAGTAGGTGAAAAAAAGATGAAATCTAAATCAGGAGACGAGATATAAATCTTTATTTCCAGTTCTCATGAATATGCACCAAAGGATCCAAGAACCAGGTAGCCCTAGCAATTTCTTTTGAGCATACCCATTTCATTTTGCCAAAGGTTAATACATTGTGCTCAAAGCCAGCAGAATATACTGGGGATCAGATTGCCATACCTTGACCATCAAGTACACCCATTGTTATCCTGTGGCTTTGAGCAGTTGACTTGGGCTACTTACAATATTGACTGATCCAAAGGAAGCACCAGATATGTTTGTTAACTGTGTTATGGCCGCTGTCACTGTGAATCACAGTTGGTGATGTCAAGAGGAAAATAAACACTTTGGTTCTTGTATTCCTATCAGGGAATGGGAACATAAAACAGGATCAAAATATTCTTTTTTTTTCAGAGTGAAAGGGACAATTTATTTAAATCTGAGTTTTACAGCTTCCATCTCATCATTTGAAAGAGTTTGAGGGATCAGTTGTCCTTATCTCCTATGATAGATTGTTCAGTTTCATTCATTATGAGTCAGAATGAGTGAAACTGTTTCAAATCACATAAATGCATGGGCTTATGAGGGACTTATGGGTTGATAGCAGATTGTAGGTTTGTTGATAATAAGTCATCCTGGATTTAGATTCTTTTTTAAAATCAGTATGCGCTGTAAATAAATTAACCTTTTGATCTTTAACATACAGATTAGTCTTTGTCTGTCTTCTGGAAGTTTAGCAATTTAAGGACAGTTAATGCTCCTTTGTTCTTCTGATTTTGCTTTCTGTGTTTGCATTCTGCTAGAACACTTAAATTACTGCTTTATTTCCTTTTGTACCTCTGGGATATTTCCCCTTCTGTGTTTCTTTAAGAATTTTTTGTTTTCTACAGTCTCTCTTATAATATTCCTTAATTTAAATAGTGTTCAGAAATGGATTGACTCAATGGTCAATTTTTACAATTAACATTATTTACTCACATTAGTTTTATCTTTTTGAGGTTTTTTTAATTAAAATATTTTTAAAATTCTATTTTTGCTATGACTTCTAATAGGTTATGCTTTCAACATCAAGTTTCAGTTTGTTTCTTGGTGTTAGCAGGCAAAATACTAGATATCCTCAGTTCTATTAAATTGTGGAAGTGTCTTTAGAACCATTATTTTTAGAAAGGATAGGCTTCTATGCAGAATCCTGAGAATGTTGATGTACATCCAAAATAATTTTATTTGTAAAATGAGACTAATTGAACAAAAAGCTGATTTTTTCCAAGACTTTCCTTTGTTTCTATACAAATAATTAGTTACAACATTTGTGGGGGTGGGCTTAGGGTAAAATGGCCATGATTATTTCTGATGTTAATCTAGTCATATTGTAAACTTCCTGAGGGAAGATAAAAATAGAGGAGGAAAAGAACCAACTCTTCCTCCAAAACAAATATAGACAATAACCAAGGGTATCTGAATTTCTCATGCTAAACATTGTTTCAACTTTGGTGAAGGAGATATGGTTTCCTAATCCCATAACTATGCTTTATAATGAGAATAATTTGATGAAAATTATAGATAATTAAGAAGTCAATACTTTATTTTGAAGAAAGTTGCTTTTTAGTGATGTTGTATTTGCTTTTGGTACCTTCCTGGGTTGAAATGAATTAATCTCAATGGATAAGTGTCTAACTTTTGTAAATTTAGACATTTATATAGGCCTGCATAAACTTATGCATACATACAGAAGGATAACAAATGCTGGAGAATAATAGGGGCACTTAATCTGTAGGACTCAGAACTAGTCATGGAAATGGAGTTCTTAGGAGAGAGTGGATATTTATAGGTCATTCTTTATGTTATGGTTGAAAGGAGAGTTGGTGTCTCTGGTTGCATTTTAGAGAAAGGCTCCTGCTGAGTATAGTTGCCTCTGTATGTAGGCTTGTTGAGTAACATCTGGCGTATTTCCTTTCATCCTGTCATTTAGCTAAACATTTGTCCAGCTACAGTATCCATTTTTTGTTGTTGTTGTTGCCAGTCCTGGGCCTTGAACTCAAAGCCTGGCTCTATCCCAGAACTCAAAGCCTGGCTCTATCCCAGTGCTTTGTTGCTCAAGGGCTAGCACTCTTACTGCTTCAGCCACAGCTCCACTTCCAGCTTTTTTGGTGATTAACTGGAGATAAAAGTTTCACAGACTTTCCTGCTCATGCTGGCTTTGAACCCTCTGATCTCAGCCTCCAGAGTAGCTAGGATTACAGGTATGACCCACCAGTGCCTGGCTAGCATTATTCTTTTAACCTGCTCACTTCTCTCTGATCATTAATCCTTAAAGTGTTCACCAAAGTTTGGAGAGTTCTAGAACTACCTTCATATAGATGATGGTTTTCTTCTTGTTATTTTGACATCATTTGAAAATTACAGGAAACTTGCAAAAATAAGTTTTCCCAGTTGTCAGCTTCTTAAATAATCCATTACCCATAGCCAAAATGAAACATTAATCCTGGTATACTGTTATGAATTAAACTATGTGTCTGTGTGTATATACATATATATGTATATGTGTATATACATATATATGTGTGTATATATATATATGTATATATACTCAGTTTTGGGGCTTGAACTCTGAGCCTGGCCACTGTCCTTGAGCTCTTCAGCTCAAGGTGAGCAATCTACCACTTGAGCCACAGTGCCACGTCCGATTTTTTGATGGTTAATTGAAGATGAGTCTCACAGACTTTCCTGCCTGGGCTGGCTTTGAACTGTGATGCTCAGATCTCAGCCTCCTGAATAGTTAGGATTATAGGTGTGAGCCACGAGTGCCAAGCTTAAACTATATTTTTATTTTTATTTTATTTTATTTTATTTTTTTTTTTACCAATTTTCTTGTTAGAAATGGATTTTTCCTGTTGTAGAGTCCAAGATCTCACAATAAATTTAAGTATGTCCCCTGAGTCTCTCCTAATCTGTGACAGTCCATCCTGTTTTAACAATGTTGGCACTTTTTGAGGACTGGTTGGTGGCTTTGTAGGATGACCCTCAATTTGCATTGGTCTTCTTATTAATTGAGGATACACAGTGAATTAGATGAAAAGTTCACAGAAGTTAAACTGTCATATCAGGGTATATAAAGTCAATATGTCTTAATTATGTCAGTGTTTGATCACCTGGTTAAAATGATCTCTACTAGATTCTATACTATAAAGTTATTATACTATAAAGTTATAAAGAATAACTTTATTTTTCTTTGTAATTGTTGTCTTCAAGGAGATACTATGCAAATATCCTCATTCTCAAACTTTCTTTTACTCCTTAGTATTTGTAGATCTCACAGCAGAATTTATTACTGTTGATATTTTGAGGTAAAATTTTCTTTCTCCATTTCACTTATTTTCCAAATGATAAAGTACCTATCATTCTTTGTGATGTTTATATTTATTTATTTTCTCTTTCTTGGGTGGTACTGGAGTTAGAACTCAGGGCCTCATTCTTGCTAGACAGGTTCTCTTCCACTTGATCCACACCTCCAGCCCCTTTTTGCCCATTATTTTCAAGGTAGCATCTTTTTTAATGCTTTGGTCAACAGCTCCAGCGCTCCACCCTGGGGCTTCCCCATATCACGGATAATGACAGTTTGATACCACAGTGTCCAGCTCTTGTGCTTCTTCTGTAACTGGGGTAAAGGACACATGTCACTGCATCAAGATATTGGTTGGGATGGAGTCCCACAAACTTCTTTGAGTCCAGGCTGACTTGGAACCTCTATTTTCTGGATCTCTACTTCCCAAGTAACTAGGCTTGAACTACTGTACCTGATTATTACTGTTTTATGCCTTCACACTTACAAAATCAGCCAAATGCAAATAGATATCAGTAATCACTTTTATATTCTTTTCAGTGTTGAAACAAAATATAATGAAATGATTCCGTTTTTGCCTAGATTGATTTCATGAAAATTATAAAACTAAATTCCCTGCTTTTCAAA
Organism: Dipodomys spectabilis; assembly: GCF_019054845.1. Taxonomy (NCBI): domain Eukaryota; kingdom Metazoa; phylum Chordata; class Mammalia; order Rodentia; family Heteromyidae; genus Dipodomys; species Dipodomys spectabilis. Next base: position 2,584,061 of record NW_024870912.1, read on the forward strand.
GTTGCTTGCTATTTTTGGAAACAAAGTTTTATTAAGGATGTAAGAGAAAAATATCACAAAGTTACTGAATTAAGTACTTCGTTAAGAGAGTATAGGTCTTAAATCCACTTTGCCTGGGGAGTATTACTGAGACTATCTTATTTTTGTAGAAGTATTTTGGTGCTGGATGGAAAATATTTTCCTTTTATTAGCGTTCCTGAGATGATAATTGAACATCTGCAGATGTATTTTTAAGTAAACATTTCATTTTGCATGTTTTCACAATTTCTTCTCAGTCCATTCTCAAGCCAATTTCATTAGTGGTATAATTGCTACATCTTATTTCTCTATTCTGTGGTCTCAAGGTATCAGTACTAGTTAAAAATGAGAGTAAAATGTTAAATTGTAAAGCAAAAGAGGTGAATAGAATATTGTCAGATGGAAATTTTAGCAATTAAGCTGTAGATTTTGTATTCTAAGCCTCTAGAGGAAAATACAAGGTCAAGCATGTCCTGTAATAATGTAGAAATTAACCTTTTCTTAGTGACTACCATGAAGATAATGTTATCTGAGTTAGAATAGCAAAGACACCTACTAAAACATGTAAGTTTGCTTGCCTTAATGCTAACTAGCTTAGCATTGGTATATTGTTTTATTTCTTATATAACTTAAATGATTATTTATTGTTGTTATTTATCCTTTATATTCAGCCAACCTTGAAAATCTTTAACAGGGCCTTTAAAAAAATTGTTACTGCCAGGCACTAGTGGCTCACACCTGTAAGCCTAGCTACTCTTATCTCCAATTAACCACTCAAAAACCAAAAGTGGCGTAGTGGTAGGTAGAGCACTAGTCTTGAGCAAAAGAACTCAAGGACTGTGTCCAGGACCCGAGTTCAAGCTCCATGACTGAAAAAAAAATTGTTATTTGTATTGTGCTTTGTAATTTACTTTAAATCAGATAACCAAGCTTGTATATAAAGACACTACTTGTCAGAGAACTGCAGTGTATATAATCTTTTGTTAGAGAATTTGACAGCTCTTATTTTTATTTCTTTTAAAGATTTTTGGTTTGACAGTTTTCAGTTTCTTGCTGCATTCTGGTTTCTTGAGTTGATAAGTTTTGTGTAATGCAGTTATCACAAGAAATTTCTTGTGTCTGTTTCTTTATGATTGCAGAAGGATTTGGATCAAAACAAAATCATATGTGTATCCAAAGCCTTCCAATTGCTTTAGTCTATAAAACAAGAAGAAAATAGTAGACTTTTTTTTTTTACTCTCTATTTATATCCTTTAAAAAGGAGGTTATGGCACATTCTTTAAGTATCCAATGTGTTTTCAATAAGCAAGTATTACAGATAAACTATTCATTTGACTGGCATTATAAGTGCCATGTAATTCCGAGAGTAGGAGAATATATCCTAAGGCTCACTTAGGGACCAGCTGTATGTCTCATGTTACTCTTAAAAACTAATGAGGTCTACACATTCCAGTTCTGATCCCTTAGATGAATGGATGGTGACTGCACACAAACACTACACAAAGGGCAGGAAGGAGAAACTGGAAACCAAAGATAAAGTGGTGTGTAGTCATTTTTAAACTGTCAAACACTTTAGATTTATTTGTGCTATTTTAGTCATTCTTAGTTGTGGTTCTGATTATCTTTCATGAAGAAAGATTAATCTTCATATGTATGTGAAGCTTTGTAGTTGGCCACAAACTTTTCTTTTGTACATCTGTAATATGTAGAGACAATCCTTTTCAAGTTTCCTGTTCAGTATTTGTCTATGAAAATCAGTCTTATAAACACTGGCCAGTTCATTTGTCTTTAAACAAACACTCGTCAATAAGTTTGTCTTTATACAGAGGTCCATCAGTGTGTTTATGAGATTTTTGTGGGTGGGGTGGGGGAGAAAGTCCATTATGTAGCCTATATTGGCCTTGAACTCCTGATCCTTCTGCCTCAAGTCTTCCCAGTGATATGATTACATGTGCCACCATACCTGACGTGCATTTATAGTTTTAGAGATTGGTAGAGAAATCTGACAGGTGCCTGTAAAAATATAAAAACTCAAAATGGCATGACAAATAATAAGATACTTCATTTTCCCTCTCTTGCTACTACACTGAAAAAGTTCCCATAATAACTAAAGTTACTATGTCATATTAAAGCCATATTTATAAACAGAGATGAGAAACAAAAGAGAATAAATGCAGTCCAAGAAGTAAAGTTAAAGTTATTTTCTGAAGGCCTCTTTGACAACAGTAGCCAAAATTGTTCTCCTCTACCACAAAAACTACAGTCTACATCTTGGGCAATTAGTCATGCATTACTGACCTGTGATGTCAAGTAAAAAAATAAAATAAAATAAAAAGGTCCTAGCATTACTGAGAGCTTACTATGGGGCAAGCATTATGCTAAGAGCCTGACATCCATTATCCCACTTAATCCTGCCAACAATCCTGTGACATAGGAAGCAACTCAAGCACAGAGAAGTAGCCCAGGACCACACAGATACAGCAAGGTACCCAGAGAGGTAGAATTCCAACCCCTTTTCCTCAGAAGCTGATTTTTTATGTTGCTATGCTAATCCTGTCATGTTATTTAACATCTTCTGGATGTACTGTTTTTCAGACTCACTTTGGTTATAGGTTTTCTGAGATAAAGGACAGAATCGTTAAAGCCCCATTAACAACCAGCAATAGCAATGTTCACGTTATAGATGTTATACTCAATTTTACAAACATTTCTACTTTTTAAGAACAAGATCATTTATTGAATAAGCAAAAATAAAGCTACTTTCTAGCTCTAATTTGCTTTGGTGTAATAATTCCATCTTCACTGAAAACCAGGTATATCTACTACTTGTCTGGTAGTAGCCCAATTCCACACAATTGCTATCAAGCATTTCTATTCTATTTTAATGAAATAAGTATAGAGTGTTTTAAATATGAATGAATACACACATTTGTCTGAAAACTTTTTTTTTTTTTTTTTGCCAGTCCTGGTGCTTGAACTCAGGGCCTGGGCACTGTCCCTGAGCTTCTTTTACTCAAGGATAGCACTCTACCACTTGAGCCACAGCACCACTTCTGGCCTTTTCTGTTTATGTGGTACTGAGGAATTGAACCCAGGGCTTCATGCATGTTAGGCAAGCACTCTACCAATAAGCCACACTCCCAGCCCTGTGTTTGAAAACTTTTGTTAACAGTTGGAAAAGTTTCATTACTAGAGTCTCCCCTCTCCTATTGAAAGCTATTTTCTTGCCCTTTATGAGGTCTCATTTAGGCAACAATATTTGAGACAGATTTGCTAGAGAAGTCATTCAAGTTGACCAAGAAAGCAAGAGCAATCAATAACAGGAAATCTATGGATTTTTAAAAATACTTTTTTAGTGGAAGGAGGTAGGACTGTTTTAATCTTTTAATCCTTAGGTACATTTCTTAGTAGCTATAGCTTAGAAATTTTGAATGCCCTTTTATTAATTTCTTTTAATGTGTTTTATAACAGGAATTTTTAGTGGAAGTTGATAATGCCCATAAAAGTTGATGGGATCTTTATTTCTTTGAATATTCAATCAAGCTTTCATCCTCTCCTGATTTGAATACAACCAAGAAACCAAGTTAGATTCTAGACTATGATTTTGTGGAAATCAGTTTTGTTGTAATTTTCACTCAGAAATTTAGGAGAAGACAAGATAGATTGTAGAAATCTGAACCTCTGTGCCATTCCCATTGTCCACAAGCCTGAATACAGCCCTTACCCATCAGTAATGTTGGGACCATGGATGGCTTCAAAGATTTTGTTTAGAAGACTAATCCTGGGGCCATCTTAGTCTTGCCTTGAATCTTGTCGAAGGGCCAGAATCAGAATGACCTCTAGGCTCTGGCTGCCTGTTTCTGACTGCCCATATTTATCTTTCAAAGTATTCAATTTGATAAACTTTTCATCTTAGGACAACAGAACTTCAGAGTGTAGATAATCATATTGATTATATGTAAACAGCAGTCTGGCCTGCTCTGTTAACTGGCATGTCTTTAGGGGTATCTTCTCCCTGTCTTCATCCATCCAAGAAGTTCATCCTGTCTAGAGTGGTTTACGATGATTATTTGCCATTTGAACTCAGCTTCGTGAAAATCAATCAGAAATAAAGCATAATCTATGTTCCATTGGGAGACGCCATGACAAAAAAGCATCTTTCCCAGATGCTTCTAGGGAATAACCACCCTGTTGAGCCAGATGAACTTCCTTCATCTCACCTCTAGTTTCTTGCTCCTGTCACTACAGCAGGCCCGTGATGGACTGCCATGCTTAGGCCAATAGCAAGGACCACACAGAAGAGGGAAAATGGGGAACACCAAGGGCACAGAACCAGAGATGGTGTCAGTGTTGAGAATGGCATTTCCTTAGCTTCTTTCTCAGACCTGTAGCCGCTACCTCTGCTTGTTATCTTCCCTGAGTAACTCGGAGAGTATGTAAACAGACTTGTTGTGACTTCTCATTGGCATCTTAAAGAAAAACATTTACTGACCTCAATAGAGTAAGCAATTAATGGGGAAAAGAGCTGATCAAAAGTTTCTACCAATTCTGTTTTGAAAACCGGAGGATGCCTGGCAATTTTTAACACACTTTAACTCTTCTCTTTTTTCATTTATGTAGCTCTGGGATTACAAGGTCGACTTGGCACGTATTTTTTTGTTTTTGCTTTTGTTTGTGTTTTTTTTTTATAAAATCCAAATTGTGCTTATTTGCAGAAATCCTCTCACACTGGGGCTCCCACTATGCCAGTGGCTGGCAGCATGTAATTGGAAAAAGCAGGCCACACACTATGTGATTAAAGCTGTGTCATACTTTGTGAGGTGAAGAGTTAGTGCCAGCTAAAACAACATGACTCATTGCTTAGGAGAAGCCCAAATGAAGCGGATTTTGATTATACTGATTCTAAACAAACATGATTCTCCCTTAATCCTGGTGCTTTAAAGTTCTTAGTGTGAGCATTTAAAAATTTAGTACCAGTTCTTTTAAGAGTTCACAGAAATGCTCTACTACTTAGATGGCTTTTAAAAGGTATCTTTAAAAAAATAGAAGCTCTATTCAGTGAACTAAATGCTACCTAATTTACGCACCCTTCTGTTCATATTCCCATTCAAGTCCTTCCCAAACCAATTTGGTTTATTGCTCTTTTACTCTGGTTTAAGAGCTACTGGGTTAAATTAATAAAATCACAATTGTGATTCTACAGCTAGCTGTTTGTTTATTCTGTTCCAGAATCTATCTACTTATTACTCTGACTTTCAAGGATGGTTTTAAGGTAGGCCACAAAGAGGCAGAGATTGGAGGGGTTAATGCATTAATGTAGATGATGATAGTGATGGCCTATTTTTGGGCTATAGGACAATGGGGTTATGGGGGTAACAGATTCTGTGAGGAAACCCAGCAAAGCAGCTCATATGATTCAGTGGTTAAATATGTGATGAGGACTAGGAAAAGATTACTTTTAGCTTTCCGTCTGGAAGTGTTATTAACTGAAACTGGAAATTCTGGTGGATGAGCAGATTATGGATGGGTGAGGATTGGGTTTCACTTATGAAATTTTGACCTTTAGGTTCCTATGAGGTAATGAAGTATGTAAGCCTAGCAGACAGCTGGTTACACAAGTTGGAAGTTTAGGAAGAAGATCATAAACAAAAGTTGTGTGTGTGTGTGTGTGTGTGTGTGTGTGTGTGTTTAAAGCTATTTGTTACAGGGAGACTTCCCATTGAGGGGTAGTTACAACTAGGGCAGGAGGAGACTTGGCAGAGGAGAGCAGTCTATAGAGTTCATAGCAGAACAAGGATGGAAACAAGAAGAGTGATGCCAGGCTGGGAAGCACAGAGCTTGCAGAGGCTGGGATGTCGGTCAAGAATACAAAAAAATTTTTGAAGAGGGCATAGGACTTTATCAAGCGCATAAGGAACATTCCCGAAGCTTCAGGACATCTTGGAAGGGTACAGGAGCATCCTGCAAGGGTACAGTAGCATTCTGGAGCATCGAGGAAGTACACAGGAGCATTCTGGCAGGGCACAGAAACATGTTGGATGAGCACAGGAGTATTTGGGAAAAGCACACGAGCATAGCGGAAGTGCACAGGAATATTCTGAAGCACACAGAAGCATTGTAGAGGCCCTGCACTCCATTCTGAGTGAGCAACCACGTCCAAGAGTAGAAAGGTGAGAGGTCAGAGCTATGCACCAGGCCTTCCTGTGGCAGTTCTTTTGTGTGGATGGTCTGCTGCTGGGCATCTAGTAGAGCTGTGAAGGTGAAAGCCCTCTATTTGCTACAGGTCGAAAAATGAAAGTTGAAATAATAAATGGATCGAGCAAGTGAGTCTTCTAAAAGCTTGTTTGTAGAAGGAAAGCAAAGTGGCTGACAGAGGGGATGGCTTTTATTTGCCCATGTATTTATTTTTATTATTTTCATTGGTACATTTTATTTTATGTACGAATGCATTTCACAGTGACATTACTATACATACATGTATCCTGCATTTATCATGTCCACTCTTCCTTCCACTCTGATCAGTCTCTCCCTCCCCATCCCAGACTCCCTTCACAAATGGTCTTTAAAAGGGGAAACATTTAAAACATACCTCAAAGAGCTAAAAATCCGATAAGCTTCAGGGTTTTGTCTCCTACTTAAAGTCCTTTGATGATGCATGTGATAGTTTGAATATGTTTTGATATGATTTGGATATACTTTGGGTATAATTCCCCCAGTTCCATGTCCTGGAAATGTGATTCCCAGTGTTGGGCTATTGAGAGGTAGTAGGTCTTTTAAGAGAGAGGATTCGAAAGATAACTAGATTATTAGCACATGACCCTAAGAAGGGATAGATATAATTCTCTAGGGACAGAGTTAATTCACTTAAGACTACTTTATGAAGCAAGACCATCTCATAATCATGGCCCCTTCTACGTTGAAGTAATTCACTTTTTTCTTCCCTGCTGTGTTATAATACAGCCAGAGAGCCCTAACAGGATGCCACCACCAGCCTGTTGGAATCTTCCAACAGTCTCTAGAATCATGAACCAATTAAATCTCTTTAGTTTTAAAGTACACAGCCTGAGGTCTTTCATATCGTGAGAGGAACTAAGACAAAACATTTTTGTTTACAGAATGAAACTTTATTCTTAGTTGTATAGTAATGTGGAATGATGGCTAGAATTCATTCTTCAGTACTGAATCCTTAACTATCTTCCCTCCTCTTTCATCAGAGGACTTGTCTTAGTAGAGTCTTAAATGGTTTCTAATGATCACTGTGAAGGCTGAAATGTGGAAGGTAAATATACCCCTCATCACATTAATGATTAAATTTTGCTTAAGGATCATTTAACTCATTAAAACAAGAACACTTAACTCAGATTCTCACAACAAGAATGAAATTGAACAGGGCTGGGAAGGTGGCTCAGTGCGCTTGCCTTGCAATGCATAAGGCCCTGGGTTCGATTCCCCAGCACCACATAAGCAAAAAGAAAAAAGCCGGAAGTGGCGCTGTGGCTCAAGTGGTAGAGCGTTAGCCTTGAGCTGAAGAGCTGAGGGACAGCACCCAGGCCCAGAGTTCAGGCCCCACAACCGGACCACCCCCCCCCCAAAAAAAAAGAATGAAATTGAACAAACTGTTCTTGAGCCTCTATATGCCATACATGATATTGGGTGCTAGCACTACAAAGGTGGCAAATAGCTCATCCTTAAGTCAGAATAGATAAACGCATTAAGGGTCAATATCAGCAGCCAGAGCTGGAGCTCTTGGAGGACAGAAACTGTGCCTCTCATCTCACTATCTCAGTTCTAGTCTGTGGCCTAGAATGGATGTTCAATATTTTCACAGTTGAATGAGTGAGTGAATAAACGCAGTGACTGAGAAAAATTCACAAACTACCCTGGGAGAGCAAAGAAGGTGTAAGTAACACTGAGTTTGGGTTGTTGAGAGAAGGGTTAGAGAAGTTTCTAGAGGAGCTGGTGGTGCAATTCAGTCTTAAAGAATGAACATGAGGGCCTGGGAAGGTGGCTCAGTGCTTGCCTTACATGCATGAGGCCCTGGGTTCAATTCCTCAGCACCATATAAGCAGAAAAACCCAGAAGTGGTGGTGCGGTTTAAATGGTAGAGTGCTAGCCCTGAGCTGAAGAGCTGAAGGACAGTGCCCAGGCCCACGACCGACCAAAAAAAAAAAAAAAGTAAAGAATGAACATGAGCGCTAGAAAGGTGGCTAAAAGCTGTAATCCTAGCTAATTTGGATGTTGAAAACATGGAAACCATAGTTCCAGGTCAGCCTGAACAAATAGTTATTGAGACCCCCATCTCAACCAATATAGAGTGTGGTAGTGGATATGCCTGACATCACACCCACATAGGTAATATAAGTAAGAAGAACCACCGTCTAAATATCGAAACCTTATTTCTGAGTGGTGTACACAATAAAGTGTCTGCCCAGCAAGCACAAGGCCCAAAGTTCAAATGCTACCCCTGCAAAACAACAAACATGATAATTGGGGAATTAGATATGCTGGGTGCATGTTTTTGACAGATGAACTAACATAAGAACAAAAGCATTGCAGTTGCTGAAAGCTGCATCCTAGGTAAGTGAGAAAGAGTAGGGGTCATTTAATGTTCACTTGGAGTAAAATGATTGGGATCAGACTGGACTCCATTACGAGCCCAGTTTCTTCATTCTGACAATGAAGGTGTTCCATTAGCTGGCCCCTAGGGTATCCTCTAACATTTATGCTGTTTTCTCTATGATTAGGTTAGCAATTAAGGTAATTACATAATTCTAGAGTTCTAACCAAAACATAGTTCTAGACCTGTACTAATTTTATAATAACACCTTTATCCTTTCTCTTATTTGATTGATCTCCTAGGTACTTATATGGCTTCTACTGAAGCCTGAGTTTTTGCCTAGTTTTAGCACATTCTGGTACTAGAGTTTGGTTTACTTCAACTAATTTACCAAAGTCAGCACTGTTTGTCAGTAGGATGATTCTACTTAAGCGTCTCTTTGTAAAATATAACCCACTGGAAAGGTATATTTTATTTTCAGATGATTCTAAGTTGAGAGCTTAACAGAAGTGTTACTTACTATGGAAGAACGCCAGGACACTTTCGTTTTTTGTTTGATGTTAAACAGAATATTTACTAATCACTGCTCTGTTGCAAAATGTGTTTTTAAAATATTGTATTATAAAGCCTAATAATTTATAAGATTTAATTTAATTATATTGATTTGTTAAATAATTTTCACTCTAGTTCAGTAGAAAATCAGAATAAATTTAATGCAGTTTAGAGACTTTCAAGAACATGTGTGCATGTTGTTAAATTTTTGATATCCCAATAAAACACACACACATATACAGCTTATGAGAGAAATCTATTTTCCTTTTCGCCTCATTTCCTGCTTTGAGATTTTTTTTGTTGTTGTTTTTTTCTGACATACTAGGTCTTAATCCTCGTACTTGAGGAGAATGTGCCTGTAAAGGGAATGGCCATAGAGACTTGATAGGAATTTCTACCAAGAACTAACTTTACCTTCTCTTCTTTCGCTCCCTTCATCTTCCCTTCTTATCAGTTCCTGCGAAGAGAAAAACATATAATGATAATGATCTTAAAGACTTCTAAGATTTTTAAGTCAAACCCAGACATAAAAGTTTTAAAGTCTTTTCTTTCGCTATGTCAGTCATTTAAAAAAAAGTGACTATTCAATACATAGAAAGATACATCATCTGATGATTTTTGACCCATATATTACCAATAAAGATATGTAACATTTTCATCACCCTGGGACATTTTTTTCATCGTCTCTACCAAGCAACCTGTTTCTGACTTCCATCACCATGGTTTAGTATTGCCTATTTTTGTAACCTGTACAAAGAGAATATTGAGGAATGCATTCTTTTATTTCTGGCTTTCTTTACTCATTGTTGTGGTTCTTGAAATTCAAACACATTATTTCATCAGGGCCTGAAAGCGGTATAACGTACACAAACCATTTGCTGCTTTAATTTGATATTACTGTCCCTGGCTGCAATCCAGCTGTCTCTTAAGCAAAAGTCGCCTGAAATAGGGGCCGTAGAAAGGAAACAATTTTAGACTAAAACCCATCATAATGCTAGTAAATGGAACTCAACAGCTCTCTTCTCAGGATACTGGATCTGGAGTCTTATCTCTCCATGGTGGACCCAGGCAAAATCGGGATGTAATCAAGCTTATTTTTGTACCTGTCCAATTTACTTTGGCTTCTCAGAGCCCTGCTATTTTCCCTGTAGTACTCCAAGGAGGATCATTTGATTCCTACCTAGGAATTGTCTTCTTTTTAATGCAAAATGTTTGACTTTTTCAAAGTATATATCCACTAAAAAAAATCTAATGGTAAAATTCCAACTCCCCTTTAGGAAATAGAAGAAAGAGTTTATTGGGCAGGAAGTCACATACTGCAATGCACACCACCTAGTAGAACTAGGACTGGTAAAGTTTTTCTCCAAAAAAGTCAATTTTTTGAGCTTTGCTGATTATGTGGTCTCTTTTAAGTTGCTGTTGAGAGGTAGCATCCAATCATCACTAGGTGATATGTAAGCCAATAGGTTTAATTGGGTTCTAATAAAATATTTACATGAGGCATAGTATCCAACCCTTGATTTAGGCAGTTTTTCTGTTTTGCCTAGTCATGAAGCATGTACAGAAACACTATCATATCAAAATAAAGATAATTAGCAGCCTAGAGCTGCTTCTGTTGCATATTCACACTTTCAGGCAAGAAATCAGAATCTTATAATAGTAGCTTCTTAAAGACACAGAGGGCCAGGGGAAGAGTCCAGATCTAGACTCTTAAGTGTCTCCCAGTATTCTTTACCTACTTAGCTTGTGACTGACAAGTCAGATTTACTCAGACATGTCATCATCTTGATGTTTTAGCTCCTATATTTTAAACAATAAAGAGAAAGTATGAGACAGAAAGATACATTTAGGCAATAGCATCCTAAAAATGTAACTCAGGGTTTGCACAAAAGAAATTGAACATCTACCTTTACTAGGCAGCTTAATTATTGGGGAAACAGTACAGTTTATTGATTACTTTATCTATATCATTGCTTTAAAAGTGTAAGTATATTGAGAGAATAAGGAGTAAATACATTTTAAGTAAGATTCTCTGAGATTCAGTTCATCCTCTTTTATTTCTTCTTTTAGTATTGTTGTAGTTTTTGTATAGTTTTACCTTTTTAAAAAAAATGCAGTGTCTTTGAAGACATTGAAATATCCAAGTTAAGTTCATGTGGCCCCTGTAACTGAGAATGGAGCAAGGCCCAGGATCTGGGAACAATGTCTTCTTTGATACTTGATCCTCCGGAGAGATAACCAAGTTTGATTGAGAGAGGAGAGAATATGTTTGGATCTCTCCTACATGACATGTTCATATTGGTGCGTTGATGGGGTGGGGAGCAGGGAGAGGGTGTATAAGAGCCAGTAAATCAGGTTTGATGTATTAAGGGATTAGTGTGGGAATTAGTAGAAAATTCCACAAATACAGTTGGCAGGATTTTATTTGTGGAATGAAGTTGGCCGAACAGACAAGTTGTCAAAGAAATGTTGGTTAAACCCATTGTAATTAAAGTGAACTAATAAAAGAGCCTCGCTTTGGAAGGGTGTCTTCAACTCTTCATCAATACTATGTTTGAAAGAGCTGGACTTAAGAAAAATCTTAGGCCAGGTGTCAGTGGCTCATGCCTGTAAGCCTAGCTATTCAGGAGGTTGAGATGTGAAGATCATGGTTCAAAGCTATCTCCTGGGCAGCAAAATTTGAGAGGCTCACTCTAAATCTTTAGTCCAGAAAAAAGTTGGAAGTGGAGCTGTGGCTCAAGTGGTAGAGTGTCAGTCTTGAGTAAAATAGCGAAGAGATAGCACCCAGGACCTTAGTTCAAGTCTCAGTATCAACACAAGCAAAACAAACAGGAAAAAAAAAAAGAAAGAAAAACACTTTTGTTCTATTAGAACACCTGAAGAGTTTCTCCTCCTCCTTCTACCCCCAAATCCCAATATCTAATGGAAACTTGTTTGCTCATTATCTCATATTTACATAGCTATGATCTTAAGTAATCACAAACATACGCATAATCTCAGTGGTTAGCCAAAGGCCCAGTGTTCTGACTTCACATTTAGTGGAACCATACTTGGCTCTTACCCAATGACTCATGCTTTTTTGGGTAGGCTTGGCTTCAGCTGATGACCCAGTTGGGTATTATGGGTAACAGGATTTTCCTGGGGTTATACACCAAAGGCAACATAAGGCAGCCAGAGGGTTAGGACACTAAATCAATGTTGGTGATCCCATTTAAGTAGTTTAGTAATTCAATGAAGGAAAAATAATAACTAGTAATCAAGCATATTTTGGAGATCATCTCTGGCTTGGTCAGATTAAGTTAAGCCCATGGCTGCTGGAATACAAAATGAACCCCAATTTGTTCAAGGGAGCAGTAGAAGAGATTCAGTTGGATCTTTTCAACCTTTCTGCTGGTCACCCTATAGAAAAGATGTCTATGTACATGTGGTCATCATGGGCTACTTCTGTGGCTAAAACATTCTGGTCTATGAAGAAGCTAGTAGAGAGATAGTCCTTAGCATATATCAGAATTCCTACAAGAATAGAATGTTTTTGTTCTCCTGAGTGAAAGATGTTACCAATAAACACTTAGCAAGGCAGAGCCTAAGTACTAAGTTCTAGTCATTTTTCAAGGAAGGCAGAGAAGAATGGAAGCCTGTCAGAATTTTACGTACAATGGAAGTTACATTAATAGTTGGCAAATAGGAAGACAAGGGAAATATCCCTCTCTCTTTCTTGCTCTCTCTGTCTCTCTCTATCTCCCTCTTTTCCTCCCTCTTCTCCCTTTCTCTTTCTTTTCCTCTCTCTCTCACACCAGGGCTTGATTTCAGGACCTTTCAATCTGTTTCCTTCATCTGATGGTATTCTACCACTAGAGTCACCTCCAGCCTGTTTTTTTTTTTTTTTTTCTGGCTAATTGGACATAGTTTCTTGGAGTTTTCTGCCCAGGCTGTTTTCAAATCTTGATCTGAGTAGCTAGCATTATTGATGTGAGCTACTGGTTCCCCAACTTTCTTTTCTTTTTGTCAGTACTGAAGTTTGAAGTCAGGGCCTTATGCTTGTTAGGCAGGTACTCTACCACTGGATCTATGCTCTTAGCCTTTGTTGCTTTAGTTATTTTTAGAGTCAGGGTCTTTCATTTATACCTACACGCACCTAGACCACAATCTTTATAGATATACTTCCTGTGGGAATGACAGGTAGGATGACAGGTATGTTCCACTAGAGCTAGTTTATTGAATGTGTTAGGGTTTTGCTTGACCTGCTTGGCACTGCAGTTCTTCAGATCTCGATCTCTGTAGTAGCTTGGCATGAGCCACCACACCCAGCTTAGTATTTTTGTTTTGACTGTCATGCCACAGTCTGTGGCCCATTCCTAAATGGCAGTTTGCTCAATGTTTCTAGTATTTTCCTTGGATCCCCATGCAGTTAGGTGATCTGCACATCTGACTCTAGTCTTATGGGCCAAAACACAGAGAGAAAAAGATTTGTTTATGCAGATGAGGCATTTCTGAGATTGAGGGTAAAGCTTTCAACATATCTCTGACCTATGTAATCATAACAACATGATACAAAATGTTTGAGTTAAAAGTCAATGAAAGCAAACAAGTGCTGCGATCTGTTGATGCATTATCTATTTAGGAAGCAATAGTATCCAGATAATATAGATACAAGAAGGTTAACTAAAGTCAAAAGTATCAGATTAGAAATGTGAAAGTCAGATGCTGTTCTCTCTGACAAACATATCATAGTAATATTGTCTGACAAATGGCTGGACTGCAAATATTTCTTCTTTTGTTTTATGTCCTGGCTTTCTTTTGATTCCAGGTAGCCTTTTTTGGTCAGTATATAGGATAAGTGTTCCCCAAGGATTTTTAGGAAACATCTAGTGTTATTTTTCAGTTCAGGAGACTTATGAAGTTAAATGATTTCTCTTAGTCTTCCATTACTGAAAAACACCAGAGATAACTTATATTGGGCTCTCACTCTTTTGGAGGGTTCAGTCTATGATCTTTTGGCTCTGTTGCTCCTGGGCCTATAGTGAGATAACATCGGATGACAGGTTACATGTGATGGAATAGAGCCTCAGGTCCAGGATGTGGAAGAAAAACAAGAAACTGATGTTCCACAGTCCTCTTTGAGGGCATGCTCCCAATTGCTCCACCTCTTAAAAGTTCCATCCAAGCCCTTCCAATGGTGCCAGGCTAATGATGAAATTTTTAACACATGGGCATTTTTCAGATCCAAATGATAACAATTTATATGGCTTTGTTTTCTATGAGAAGAACCTCTTGTCATGTGATACGTGATGTCTTAGCATCCTCACACTGTTCCATGACCAGATGTAACCCCAAGTAGGTTCTTTTGCCAATGTTTACCAGCCATAGGCTTAGGACCACATTGCATCTCAGGTGTTGGGCAAAAAGAGCACATTTGGAGTAGTATTTTATGTCTGCCTTTAAAAAAAGGAATATTTTAATGTAAAGGAATAAGTTTTGAAATTAAAAATTAACTGTCACTAACAGATTATTGGCAAATATTAGGAGAAGTCTTAGTATCTTCAAGGAGCTACTCTCGGTGCACTGGTAGTTAAGGGAGACTTCCTAGAAGGAGAGATGTGCAGCTTCAGAAAACTACTCTTTTCTGGTTTTCTTTCTTTTGCTTATTGGGCTTTCCTTTTGGGGAATGCATCCAAGTGCACTGTGCCCTTGTACATACCCTGCCCTCTTTAATTTCTGGGCCTGTGTATATGGTAATAGTTGCTGTCATATGCTCATTGTTTCCTCTAGAGAAGAACACAGTTTTAAGATATTTATATATGTATGTGCATGCATGCATGTGTGTGTGTGTGTGTGTGTGTGTGTGTGTGTGTGTGTGCGCGCGCGGCGCACGCGCACACACCTGTGGATGTTGCCTCAAAGGTTTTACTCTTTCTAGATGGATATTATGCTTCTTACTTTATACATTTAGAAACGGAGGCACCTGGGGTTAGTAAGTTATTATTTGAGGCTTGGAACCCATAATACCACACTCCCTTTTTGAGGAAACATGATGATACATTGTACACATACATCATGGCAGAGTGCATGCTCCTTAACCATCAAACGCCATCCCCTCCCTGTATGTTCCACTTACTTACTCAGAGTTCACCTGAGTAAGCCCCAGTGTTCCTAGAGACTGGGTCCCAAGTTAACCTTGTGCAGAAAGTCCCCTCTTCTACTCTGGCTCAGCCTATCCCCTTTATATTCCTAGTGATCACTGGACTGCAGCCGCACATTTATAAACCCCACTGGTAACTGGGATGTGGTCCCTCTGTCGCTGCCCAGCCCCAGACATAAGGCAGCCCCTCCCATTCCCCAAGCTGGGCATCTTTACTATCTCGGCAATTAGCAACATGTAATGTTTGTGTGATGGAGGAGGAAGATGAATTTTCTTTTCCCAAATTGGGAGGTGAAATAATTGACTCTGATTAAAATGTTTCCCTCAAGATGATTACAATGGGGAAAAAAAACCACATTTTTAAGATAGAGAAGGAATAAATGGGTCAGGTTCCCCAGACCAGCTGCTTGACTTTCACATTGTCAAGTTTTCTCTCTTGCAAATGAGATGGTGAAGAAGAAAATCCCTAGGAAATGAAAGGGAAATGTTTTGTTTTTCAAGCTGTGAAAGTGGAGTTTCCATGATCTCATTGTGAGCCAACCTTTCTTCTTGGAGATTGTTTTCTGCTGACCAAGGGGATCTAATTTAGTGCTCAGTGATTTGGGGGATGATTCAGGGAGAATCACAGAATGTAATTTTAAAGACTGGAAAAATGATTGCTATAACAAATAGGCACGGAATGAAGATGGTTGGGGCTGGAACGTAGAAAAGCCAAGTGATATTTGATAACTCAGCCACCTGGTTGGGCCACACAAACCAATTCTTTGCTGGGGTGTCTCACCCACAGAGAGAACCACAGGCCCCAGCACCCACCATTGCCCCTAGCAGCATCACAGAGGGTTTTTTCCTAATAATTTTATTGTGATTAAGTGATTATATACATTTCACAAATTTCACAGTATTGTGAGATGGTGATACTTAAAGTCACAAACACATTCTAACCTTTATGAGGCAAATTATCATTATCATGGTCTATAAAATTTGTGAATTCTATGAGCTTTTACAACACAGCTATTTCTTCCACATCGGGTGGTATGTACATTTCTTTCCTTTTGCCTAGTGTTAGCTGGTCCTTCTATTCCTCTCATTCTCTCCCCGGCATGGCTTCCCCTGAGTTGCTTAGTTCGTTTTCATCAGTGTCCAATGCAGCTGATGGATATGTTTTCCCCTGTTTCCCTCTGATTCTGAGCATCACAGAGTTTTGAATACAATAGTGCTATCCCTTTATTGTTGTGATTCAGATCCATTCTGTAATTTTTCTTCTGATTTCAGTTAGATTTTTCTGTCCTTGAAGTTGCCTAGGGTTATAAATCTTAAAACTGCTAAAACAAGAAGCCAATTTTCTTATTATAAGAAATAACAAAAGTCATTTTTGAAGACTTAACTACCAAAAAAAACATCCTAGGCATTTGGAAAATCCAACTTCATGAACTAGTATTTAATGAGAAAGGAAAAAAGCTACATTTGTAGAACAGAATTTGATTATATTTTCAAGATTAAATAGATTAATTTTCAGGGTGGTTATTCTTTATTATATGAACTTAATTGACATAAGATTTATTAAGAATTTAATTTTAACTCACTCTACAAATTGGCCGGTGCTCATTCACCCTTGGTAGACTATTAAAATTTGTACTTAGGCATGATTTTTATTAATTCTCATCATGACTCTTAGAGGAATACCATGAAGAAGATCCAAAGGAATTCCTCCCCTTTCTCAGTCCCAGAGCCACAGAACAGTGTCAACAGGACATGAGTTGTCACAAAGTTAGGGGTCTTCAGACCCCAGTCCAGATTCTGAAACATAGCAAACCTTCTTGCCCATGCAGTTGCATCATGGCCATATCAGAGTCTATAAAGGACTAATGCTTAACTTTAATATTTCTTAATGAGTTTTTTCCTCTATAACTTGGTCTCTCACAATCTTTTCTGAGTAGTATGCATTCAGGAAGCATATACTTCACACAGAATTACAAAAATTCCAATTATTTTTTTGTTCATGAGGAATCAAACCCAAACACTCTACCACAAAGCCACATTCCCAGCCCCAAGACTAATTTCAAAGAATTACTCCTTTTTTTTTTTTGTCAGTAGTGGGGCTTGAACTCTGGGCCTGGGTGCTGTCCCTGGGCTCTTCAGCTCAAGGCTAGCACTCTACTACTTGAGCCATGGCACCACTTCCTACAAAAATTCCAGACTCAACACAACCACTCATTGCTAGCCCTACAACCGCCTCCACACAAGAAAGACCAGGTTAAAGACTGCTGTGGGATAGGCTCTAGAAGCTTCTTATCAAGATCAAGGTCAGCTCTGCACCAGGAATTGCTATGTGGCAACACCACAGGCTTTTTCCTTCTCCTGACTAGACAATGCAGACAGGTAACAATAAGGTCCCTTGTTCCTGAGAGGTCAAGTTAATGTCTGTGCACTGAGTGATGGATGGGTTTGTTTTGTCTTTATGTGCTCATCACCATTCTGTCTCATTATAGATCTGGCCTGCTGGCCCACAATGCTTTCTTCAAATGTTTCTGCTGCTACACATCCTATTTGGAAGGGTTTTAATTGAAGTGAAACAAAATAGATTTTCCTAATAAATCAGAAGCTTTTGTGTCTTTCAGAAATATCACTTAGTTGAGTCTCTCTGAGTCTAGGCTACATTTTGGAAGAGGACAAAGAAGTAAGAGATTTGTAATTTCAGGAGCATCATTTGAAGTAGAAGCTTTTATTGTGTAGTCTTTTTTTGTTAAAGGAAAGAGTCCTTGAAAGAGATCATAAAATATTTCTGCCTACTTTTAGCAAGCAGTATTGTAATCATGAAGCTTAAAGAACACCATTGATTTGTGATGGCTACTATTACTGTTGACTAAAATTAAATTCCTTAAAGTTAGCTTTTGAAAACTTGCTTTAAAATATAGTCTGATTTTATCTATAAGGATAGATATTGGTTTTTTGTGATACTAAGTTGAAATCAACTGTATTTTTTTTCTTTTCTTATTTGTGACTCATAGGGTAGTACAATCTGTAGTGCCCATATCATACAGTAAAATCCAGTCTGTTCTACAAATACACACCACTGTTTGAAGGACATAACATATACAGCCTCAGTATGAAGTTTAGTTTAAGGTTAACTTTTAAAAATTATTAGAAGGCTGGATACCGGTGGCTCACACCTGTAATCCTAGCTACTCAGGAGGTAGAGATCTGAGGATTGCAGTTCAAAGCCAGTCTGGGCAGGAAAGTCCCTGAGACTCTTATCTCAAATTAACGAACAGAAAACCGGAAATTATCCTGTAGTTCAAGAGGTAGAGCACACACCTTGAGCTGAAGAGCTCAAGGACAGCACCCAGGTTCAGGTTCAAGCCCCATGACCACCAACAACAAAAAAATTACTCTTGAGGCTAGACTTGAGGATGTAGACCTGTAATCCAAACTACTTAAGAGGTAAAAATATGGAGGGTTAAGTTGAAGGCCAGTCTAGGGAAAAAGTTAGCAAGATATCCCTGATGCCAATCTCAATAAACAAGTCAAGGGACTCTAGTGAGTGCCTGTAATCTCAGCTGCTGAGAGGCTGTGTGGGTAGGAGGATCACTGTCTGATGTTTGTCCTAGGCAAAAAGTGTGAGTCTCTATCTGAAAAATAAAGCAAAAGGAGTTAGGGTTGTGGGTGTTAGAGTACCTGGATGAGGCCCTGAATTCAAATCCTGCACCATGAAAATGAAGAAAATTATTCTTAATAAAATAACTATTTTCTCCTTTCTTGGCAATGTTTCTTTGTAGTCTTTCTTTTCAGTCTTTCCTTCCTTTTTTTCTTTAAAGATAAGGTTTTAAATGTAGCAGAGGCTGACCTGGCTCAGTCCTGGAGCTTACTGGGACTGAATTGGGCGACACAATTCACTTGTGGTGCTGGTTTTAGAGTTTGAGTTCTGTGATCTGTTGAGGCACCCATACTATGTATTTCTGAATCTCTCATTAATTTTGTCTTTAAACATTTTACCTTAAGCATACCAACCTTTATCTTTGTAAATATATTCTCTGCCCATAAAAGACGAAGAAGTTGCTGAAATTAGGAGTCTAATTGTAGAGCCTGACTCACCTTGTGTGAGAGTGTGTGTGTTTGTGTGTGTATGTGTCCTGGGGCAGGTCCTTTGGGCCTGGAAACTGTCCTGGAACTTTTGTGCTCAAAGCTAGTATTCTATCAGTTAAACCACAACTCTGCTTCTGGATTTTTTGATGGTTAATAAGAGTCCTGCCCAGGTTGGCTTCGAACCTAGATCCTCAGATCTCAGTCTCCTGAATGGGTAGAATTACAGGCATGAGCCACTGGCACCTAGTCCCAGCTCACTTTTATGTGGACTAGATTTGGTCACATTCTAGTCTACATTAACATATCAAATGTTATTGTTAATATCTCAAATGTATGAGACTGTTGATTATGTGTGATGATTTCATCTTGGTTCCTGATACCTGCTTATATGAAACAGGGTCTATGTATGAAGGAACAAGGTAACAAGTAGGGAGGAAAAAATGCCTAGTTAAAATATTATTATGGAATGGAGTATGTAAACAATTTTTGGTCATGTGACTGACATGATTACTTTTCTTAAAGCTTTAGTGAAATTCACTACTTTCTATCACATGTGGTCTTCAGTCTTTATTGTATTTTCTTCCTAAAGATACCTATGTCCAAGCAGCTAGACATCCCAGTAATGATGTCCTCATCATAGCAAGATTAAATCTATGTGTGGATAACTAAGACCATTTAGTGTGGCTGAATCCTGGTAGAAGAAGGGAAATGAAGGATGAATAGAGTTCTTTCTTGGGTATCATAATCAGGATGTTAAAATACAGTGTGATGGCTAACAGGGAGAATACAGCCAAACTCTCAAGTCACTAAGCAGGAAGTGGTGAGCAGTCCTGTCCCTCAGGCTGATTCATCACTGGCATCACTTTCAGCCTCACCAGTGAAGTAATGAGCCCTGCTAGTCTGGAAAGCAGCAAATGACAGCAGAGGGCAGGACTTTGGGAGCTAGACTACCCAAGATTGGACTCTTGGCTTTTCTACCAACTAAGGGAGTTTTATAACTTTTTGTTTCTTATACTGGGGCTTGAAGTCAAGGTCTGGGTGCTGTTACTTAGCTTTTTCACTCAAGTATAGCAACCGCCACTTAAGTCACAGGTCCATTTCCCAGATTTTTTCTTATAGTTGATTGGCGATAAGAGTCTGATGGACTTTTCTTACTTAGATTGGGTTTGAACCATGGTGCTCAGACCTCAACCTCTTGTAGCTAAGATTATAGGTGTAAGCCATGCAGTGCCTGGCTTGAACAATTTCTTTAGTCTCTCAATGACTTAGTTTTCTTCCTAGGGCAATATTATTCATCTTCTAGACTTACTATGAAAAGTAAAATCAGCAGTACAAAGACCATAGAAAAACATTTTAGGAATTAACTATTTTTGTTGTAGTTTCAGTAAGCAGCATTCTTTTCCTGTATAGTTCTTTGAATTATCATTTCCTGTCTCCCTTTTCTTTCTCCCTCCTTGGTTCAGCTTTCTCACACAAAGACATAGAAAACAATAAGTGCATAATAAAAATAATCTTGCAGAAACACCTATCAGAAAATGACATTTCTCTCCTTTGCAGAGAATTGAACTTGAATAGCCATCACCAAAAAACATTATTTGTTTTCAAACATGGAAACTGACTAGTGGAATAAGTCATTTTTCCAGGGAGACAAAAGAAAGTCCTATTCCATGTTCTGTCAAGATCTATAGGAGAGAATGGGGCAGAGCTGAAAGACAGAAAGGGAAATGGAAAGGATGGGGCTGAGGCAGAGATAAATGAGAATAGAACCTGGCCGGCATCACATATCAGGAGGAGTGTAATTGTGTTAGGAATTACAAGGTTATGTCAAGGATTAATGCAAAGCTTAGATTTTTACAATGATCCTGATGCTGTTACTCAGGAAAATAAAATTTGTACAGATTTAGTAAAGAGAACACTCAAGTTCTGGTCAGTGCTCTAGCTTCCTGTCCTACAGGATGTAGAACTAAACAATGATGAGGGTATATATAATTTTGCAAACATTTGTGATCTTTCTTGCTCCCTACATCCTTCTGTCATATTACTGAGTCAGTGGGAGCCAAGGTATCAGAGGTACTAAAGCAGGTTCATTATCTAATATTTTTAGGAACTTTGGTAAATTCTTTAAAGACTGTATCAAGGTTACTTCCTGAGTTCAATGTGCATAGCACTGTCTACCCCACACAAGCAGAAGAAACAAATACAACTGAGCCCCATCCCTTGTATTCCTGCCTTATCAAAAGGCTTTGAAGCTAGGCACTGATTGAGGCGGAGATAAATGAGAATGGAAACCTACCTGCATGCCTATAATCCTAGCTACTCAGGAGGGTGAAAGCTGAGGATCACAGTTCCAGGCCAACCCAGGCAAAGAAGTCTGTGAAACTCTTATCTCTAATTAATCAGCAAAAAGCCAGAAGTGGAGCTATGGCTGAAGTGGTAAAGGGCCAGCCCTCAACAAAATGAAAGGACAGCACCCAGTCCACACACACACACACACACACACACACACACACACACACACACACACACACACACACACACACACACACACACACACACACACACACACACACACACACACACAGGCTTTGAGAGTGGTTTGGGTTGGGTCTGTGTGGCCCAAGACATTTCTGTGCTCAAGCTATGTTGTTGCGGGCCCTATTTGGCAGGTTGACTAGGGAGGAGGTTAGGAAAATAAACACTTGAGAATTATAGGTTTGCTATAAATACTATTAGGATGATTCAAGATAAGAAATTTCAATGGAAAAGTATCATAATTAAAGTATTATAGAGACCGTGCTTTGAATCTATGGGACATAACAAAGATTATTCTTCTCTTCAGTAGTTCAGGGGAGATTCTGAGGAAATGTGTTTCTTGATTGTCTTTTAATATTGTAGCAGAAATCAGGAAGGGAAATATTAATTATTCCATTTCCCCTCAGGTTCCAGGCAAGGTAACCTCCTTAAAGATGGTCCTAGTTAAAAGATAGACCTAGGTAGACAGACCTGAAAATAAGGTTTTGTGGTTTTAGCTGTGTTTCCTTCTATTTATCTGCTAACTTATTATTTCAGGTAAAGGAGAATTATGTTATTTTTAATCAGTGAGCTAAAAGACAAAACAGGAGAGAGTGATCCGTTGTAAGAGTCAGATAAGGACCTAGCATTGCTTTAGGTATGCTCTACTTTAATAAGGATGCTGTTGCTGTATTAAATGGGTTCCCTGTTAACAAAATTTTATCATGTCCATTTTCAAACATGAGAGTCAATATATTTGAATAAAATAATTGGTTAAAATCAGTTTATATTTAACATTTAGTATTATGGTGTGGCTTATTGTGTTGATTTCTTTTTTTCTTTTTTTGTTGTTCATGGGGCTTGAACTCTGGGCTTGGGCTCTGTCCCTCAGCTCTGCAGCTCAAGGCACATGCTCTACCACTTGAACCACAGCACCACTTCTGGTTTTTTGAGTGATTTATTGGAGATAAGAGTCTCATGGACTTTTCCTACCCGGGCTGGCTTTGAGCCGTGATCCTTAGATCTCAGCCTCTGGAGTAGCTAGGATTACAGGTATGAGCCACTGGTGCCTGGCCTTGTGTTTATTTCTTAATGTTTACGGCACCAGTGATGCTTTACCAATCAATTGAAAGGAGGCACAAGTAGACAAACTGGCAGATAGGGATTTAGCTCTTCTCAACTCTTTTTAGACACAGTGACTCAGATTTGGTAGTGATTCAGAATTGGTAGGCAAATTTGGAACAAATGAGACTTTTCAAAGAGATGCTTAGGAATGAACATGACATTTCTACTTCTTGTTTAGAATATCCCATTAGTAATCAGCGGTATCCTATTAATTCATATCTATCCTTTATCATGTCATATCTTTTCTGCCCTGTTTCTAAAGTTATAATGTCACTTTCATTTCTATGACTCCCATTTGTTTTATAAAATCTTACTACTAGGGCTGGGAAGGTGGCTCAGTGGTAGAGCGCTTGCCTTGCATGCATGAGGCTCTGGGTTCGATTCCTTAGCACCACATAAGCAAAAAGAAAAAAAGCCGGAAGTGACGCTGTGGCTCAAGTGGTAGAACTGCTAGCCTTGAGCTGAAGAGCTGAGGGACAGCGCCCAAGCCCAGAGTTCAAGCCCACGACTGGACCCAAAAAAAAAAAATCTTACTACTATTGCCCAGAGTACATGGGTACTCTGAAGTTTGTTTGGCCCACTTTTAAAAGTACATCTTTAGACTCTGAACTCTGCACTTAGCAAATTTAGGAATTTTAAGTAAGTCAGACATGCTTCTGGAACATGTCTTCAGTGAGTAAATGAGCTGTAATATGTAACTCATCCAAGCCAGGAAATCAGTACAGAACTAACAATAGTAAACACAAAAGTAAAAAGTAGCTAAAATTAGAACTCTTTCATAGAGTCCTAGTTTGTCTTGAAAAAATAAAATGAGAGAGTAGCAAAGAAATTGGGCCCTGTCACCTAGTTGCAGAGTTCAACTTGGAAAATAGAACCTGACTTTTGAGTTCCCTCTGTGTGGAACTTCAAGGACTGGGCTTACAAGTGTGCTTACAAGTGGTAGGTTCTTTTCTGAAAAGTTAACACATTAAGATTTGGCATCTGAACCTTTTGGTGTTCATTGTTAGCTGTTTTCTTGGAAAGGGACATCAAGATGTAATCAGGAATTTTAGGGATTTCAGAGCAGCTTGTGGTGAAAGCCTTCATAGTAATTCACACAACTCCTACTGAAAAATTGCTGAAATTTGAAGTGGCTTTTTCTACATCAGAAAATAACGCTTCACCTGCGTACATAAACTACACACACACACACACACACACATACACACACCACCACCACCACCAACAACAACAACATATACTACAAAACATATACCACACATACAATATATATGACATACAAAAGTGCATATATGGGAGAACTACAAAAATACATATTTTCCCCTTTACCAATATTGGCAATTTTAATAGTTTGATACTAATAAATCTACTTTCACTTTATAAACAAAAAATTGAAGTTTTTAAACTGTGATAGAAAGCAAAAGTCATAAAATTCATAAGAGAATTATCAAAGTTAAGATTTTTATCCTTGATATAAGACTGTGACCCTCATCCCACCAAGAAATTCTTAGACCCAGGTAAGAAAAAAACTCAGAATTCACCTAGTACCAACTACAGTTATATAGTACAAAAACAAAGTGTGGCAACACATAACTATCATCCCAGCACCAGGGAAGCCTGAGACAGGGGGATCATGAGTTCAGGGCCAACCTAAGCTACAGAGCAAGATCCTGTCTCAAAACAAAAAATCCAAAACAAAAACACCTCTCAATTGTAAAGCATAATAAACAAAGAACAAAACATTGAAGTTTGATGTACGATAACTGTGAAATTGTTTTAGAAAAAATTTAAGCTAGTAAAATTTTTGAACTGACAAGTCTTGTGCTAAAGAAATTATTGGCTCCATATATTATAAAAGATTCTTCCCTATCAAAAAGGATATAAAGCAATACAATTATTTCAAATTTATTACTCTCTAGCTTATCTCCATATTGCATAGAATTCTGTTGCACAGAATTTTTCCTGTGAAGTTCCTATCACCTTTACTGTTATTTTACCTTCTCATCTTTAATTCATAGGAAGGATTTGTTACAGTTAGTTTGGGTCAGTGACTCAGTCTCTTCTGGAGAACACAACACTGTAATGGCTCTGTACTTCCCTGGATTCATTTCACATTACTGATTTTACCTAGGTATGATTCAGAACAAAAGGCCTGAATGTCTGTAGTAGATTTCATTTGAGGATTTGGAAGAAGAGACCATAGGATTATATTTCTAGCTTGTCTACACCACCTTTTAATTTTCAA
Organism: Dipodomys spectabilis; assembly: GCF_019054845.1. NCBI lineage: Eukaryota > Metazoa > Chordata > Mammalia > Rodentia > Heteromyidae > Dipodomys > Dipodomys spectabilis. The sequence goes on from NW_024870912.1 coordinate 2,609,291, forward strand.
ATAGCATTTCAGACTTTAAGGTGCTTAGAGGAATAGAAGAAAAAGTACACACATTGTACAATTCCATTCATGTACTTAATAAAAAAAGAAGTAGGCAAACTTGCTGGGTGATGGTGGCTCTTGCCTATAATCCTAGCTACTTAGGAGGCTGAGATCTGAGGATTGTGGTTCAAAGCCAGCCTGAGCAAGAACGTCTATGAGACTCTTGTCTCCAGTAAACTTCCAAAAGTTGGAAGTGGAGCTGTTGATCAAGTGGTAGAACATTAACCGTTAGGAAAAAAAACTCAGAGACAGTACTCAAGCCCTGAGTTCAAGCCCTAGGATTGGCACATGCGCACATGCGCGCACACACAGACAGACAGACAGACAGACACAGGCAAACCATTCCACAACATCAAAGATCAGGATTTTCTTTTTTTTTTGGCCAGTTATGGGGGCTGAACTCTGGGCCTGGGCACTGTCCCTCAGCTCTTCAGCTCAAGGCTAGCGCTCTACCACTTGAGCCACCTTGCCACTTCTGGCTTTTTTCTGTTTATGTGGTGCTCATGCATGCAAGGCAAGCATTCTACCACTGAGCCACCTTCCAAGCCCCTCAGAATGTTTTAAATTGATGTATTATTTGAAAAAAAAGTTTCATTTTGGTATTGCTATACATACAATGTATTTTAATAGAAATCACCATTCTCATACTTCTGTTGATACCCTCTCTCCCCAGAGATAGAATCTTTAAAAAGTGAAATAAGGGGGCTGGGAAGGTGGCTCAGTGGTAGACTGCTTGCCTTGCGTGCATGAGGCCCTGGGTTCTATTCTTTAGCACCACATACACAGAAAAAAAGCTGGAAGTGGTGCTGTGGCTCAGGTGGTAGAGTGCTAGCCTTGAGCTGAAAGAGCTCAGGGACAGGGTCCAGGCCCAGAGTTCAGACCTCACGACCGACCAAAAAAGAAAAATTTAATAAGATACAAAGAGGTCTAATCCAATTGGAAAGGCAATTATGACACATGAGGGTACAGAGGGAATTCCCCAGGGAGAGGATAGCCATCTGCAAAGTAAGCTGAGAACAGAGATCTCAGAAGCCAACCCTGCTGACACCTTGATTTTCAGCTTCTAATTTCTTGAACTGCAAAGAAAGAAAGAAAGTTCTGTTTGCTGGGCACCGGTGATTCAAGCCTATAATCCTAGCTACTCAAGAGGCTGAAATTTGAGGATTGTAGTTCGAAGCCTGCCAGGGCAAAAAAGTACACGAGACTCTTTTATCTCCAGTGAACCTCCAAAAAGCCAGAAGTAGAACTGTAGCTTAAGTTGGAAGACTATTATTAGTCTTGGACAAAAAGAAGCTCAGGAATAATGTCCAGACCCTGAGTTAAAAATAAAAAGTTTTATTTAAGAGGCCCAGTCTGTACAGTTTTGTTATAGCAGCTCAAGCAGACCAAGATACCCTGATGAACTCCCTCTTGTTCTACAGGATTAAGCCCAATCTCTTTCTGGAACCCTGTCTGGTTTAGGCCCTTCTCTGTAATCTGCAAGATGTGGTGACAGTGCATCAGAGGACCAAGTCTGCTCTCCACATCTTGCCTTGTGCCATCCCATTTAATTATTGTAATTTTATACAGGACGTACTTATATTAAGTTTATTATCTGAAATCTAGGGAAAATGTGAGGAATTGCCAAGTATGTGATTGTGTACAACTGACCCCTTTCCTTTCCTCACTTCCTGTCAAGGTAGACTGACTTCGGACTAGCTTTATTTACCCCATCCTAGCTCTCATTCAACTGTACTGTAATACTTGCTTCGTTTTCCTCTGTTAGCAGTCTTTAAAGAGCTCCAGGAGTAAAATCTATGTCTAAATCAACAACCAAAAGCCAGTGTCCAGCAGACTATGTGTTTCACAAGTGTTGGCGGGGTGCTACCAGCTTCTGTGCTAAGGCTGGTGAGATTTTCAGACAGTGAAGGAAAATAGCAGAGATGTCTGATGCTCTCCTGGTGTCCAGGCACTGGGGTGACAGGGCTCAGGTCTGAGAGGGCAGTGAATGCAGCTCTGGCCTCTGCTGAAACCCTCATACCCTTGCAGTTCTGCTTAATGTGGGCTAGACTATGAAAATGTGAAAGTATAGAAAACATTGTATCCTTTTCCTCAAGTAGACTGGCCCTCTCTTAGCTTTTTTCTTTCTACCACAAATGTAAAGACTGTTCTTCAGAAATGTATAGTGGGGACAACTTTTAAGTTGTATGTGAAAGAATTCCTTATGGACATAAATGAAGTTGCCCGATTTCATGAAACAGAGGGCAAGTGACTCAATTACTGAGTGATCCAAGATAGGGACACAAGTGGTTTTATCTTTCTTGCTGTTGATTTTAATGTTTTTATCATGCACCATGTGATTTTTTTTTGTTTCTTTTGTATGTTCTTTCCCCATGGTATCACCCCTGTTGTCACTGTATTTGATTCCAGTACCCTGCATCTTGCATATACATTTTTCTAATTTGGGGAGGGAAAGGGAAATAACAAAATGCTGAAATAAGGAAACAGGTTGACCCATTATAACAATGAGATGTACAAGACCCTATGTTGAAAATTAACTTTACAGCTTGGCGGGGAAGGGAGGAGTCAGGGAAGGTGGGAGGGAAGGAATGGTATGGGGGAAAACAAAGGAGGGGTAACAATGCTCAATAGGAAATGTACTCATCTTACTCATGTAACTGTAACCCCTCTGTACAGTATTTTTACAATGAAAACGTATACAAAAAAAAAAAAAAAGAAAGTCATAAGAGTTAGCAGAGTTTCTAGAATTTTCGCTTCTTACCATGCAGGGTCCATGAATATTGGTTCACAGACCATGGTTAGATTCTGGGCCATTGGTTCTCAGTGAAAGCCAGGCGTAGGGAGTACAGAATTGAAAAGTTAAGCTTGGAGAAGCTTTTAATTGATGTTTTGATATACTAAACCTTAACTGTGTGCCAGGCGTTTGGATAAAAAGATAGTAAGAAAACCTCTGTCTTCAAATGGTTGCAATCCAATGCCAGACATGAGAGCAAATAAATGCTACAATGAAGGAGACAGGCCTTAGGCACCAAGGAGGAAGCACCCTCGTTATTGTCTGGGAGAGGCAGAAGACAGGGCTTGGGGGTTGACGGGATGAGAAACCCCTCAACAAATATGGCTACACTGACAAATGAAACCAGTTATTCTCAGGCAGTTTTTTTGTTTGTTGTTGTGGGGTATTTTGCACATGAAGTCAAATTTTTTCTAAGAAAAGGATAATCATTCAAGGAGACTTTTAGAAACTTGACACACAACTCAAAGATGCCTACTCCACAGCACTAAAGTTCTTTGTCATTTTGTATTTGCTGTGACTCCTTTAACAACATTCATTTTGAACTTACATTTAGTAATTCAATTCGACCTGAATTTACTGAATGGAAAACTTGGTTGGTGCCAGACACTCTCTAAAGGTTGCTGGAGGTATAGTGTAAGTGATAGAGTGCCTGTTAGTAAATGTGAGAGCCACAAGGACTGTTTATAAACAGAGATTGTTCCTTGGTACACCTTTAGTTTGTTTGTTTGTTTAAATAATGCTTCTACTGGGGCTTGCACCCAGGGCCTGATTGCTTTCCCTTAGTTTTTTTGTTTTTGCTAAAGGCTGGAGTTATAACACTTGAGCCATAGCTCCACTTTTGTCTTTTTGGTGGTTAATTGGAGGTAAGAGGCTCATGAACTTTCTTATCTGGGGTTGGTTTTGAACTTTGATTATCAGATCTCACCGTCCTGAATAGCTAAGCTTTATAGGAATGAGCTACCAGTGCCTGGCCCTAGATTTTTGTTTCTTTGTGTTGTATTTTCTCAAATTCAGCTTATATTCACATAGACAAAGAAATTTAAAAGGTCTTGTAAAGATCAAAAGTACGATTCATAGAAGTACAAGACTTCCTGAGACATAAAAGCATGGGTAGTGCTGCACCTCTTTATTTTCAAGCTCACATAGCATTTGAAGGCTAGGTCTGCCATCCTGACTAAGCTTTTCTGTGTCTGCATTTTTTTTTTTCATTTATAAAGTAAGGGTGATACTATCTCTTAGGGTAGTAACTGGGATGAGATTAGAGTGTGTAAAACACATAGAACACTAATCAGCATCTAGTTAATGCCCAATGTGATCGATCATCATTAGTCAAGACAACTTGATTTTGTATCTCTTTTCTGTGAGGTGTAGATGACACTTAAACCGTTGAGAAGAATCACCAAAGGCACAACCTGTTGGACGAGCAGATAACTTGTTTGATGGAGTCATGTCTGAGTTTTATTATTGTCATTTTCCCCATGTATATATGATCATCTGATATTGGCTGCACTCGAGGGCTGGAATGTTTGTGTCCTGTAGGAGAGTCATCAAAGATAGTTGTTTACAATGTAAGCTGTTGAAATGGTCAATAACATCTGGCCTTAGCAGAAATACAACATGAAAGCAGCCGCATCTTGAGACATGATGGCCTCAGTAGGTAATTGAGTTAGTAATCCCTGGCATAGAATTATCAGTGGTCAGAGCTGGTTGTTCATGGCTTACTGTAAACAGACAGGACTTGGGAGCCTGTATTCAGAGCACATTTCCTCCTAATAGTCATTTCTGCTCTGTTTGTTCCTGGAGAACCATCCACAGAGTGCTCCTATTGTCAAGCTGGACTTTCGCTTACTGACATTTTCACTCCAGGGGAGAGAAAGGTAGATCTTCATATTTGTATTAAAACTTGCTTGTAAGTAAGGGCATTCTCTACTGATAATTTAATAATGTATATTCAGCCTTTATTTCCTCCTTCTGCTCTGGAATTATTGGCTTTGTGGTGTAGAGATTTTTTTTTTTGGTAGGGGAAAGTTTGAACCTAGGGCTCCTGGCTAGCTATACAAGCACTCTACCACATGAGCCATATTCCCTTCCTTTGCCATGTAGTTAATTTTTCAGCTAAGCCTCAGACTTTTGCCCAGGGCCAGCCTGAGTCTATTACTGGATGATAGATGAAGGCTTCTCTCAGCTCTCTGTTTCCATGCAAAATTATAGGTTCTTAATATCCACTCAGGAAAAGCATTTCAGAGTGTCTCACAAAATGGATAGTCTTAAGGTAAGAGTTTTAGCAAGGATTTATTTTCGTGTTACAGAATCAAGTAGGAAGAAATAGATAAGAGAAAGGAAGTAAGAGTTACAAACCTCCAAAATGGTGTTTTTTATCTGCAGCCTTTATACTTTCTGAGCTGGGAGAATACACATAGTCATGTCATCTCATAACTTCTGGGTGGTTGAGGTGAGTGTTGTTTATTATTCTAAAGTATGGAGATGTATCTAGACTGGCTAAAACAGAGCACAATAGGTGAGTTTTAGGAGTTTTTTGTCCAGCTATGCTCATTTATTGGCCTTACTCACTTATGAACTTTGTGGCGTTATACCATTTCAAAGGAAAAGGCAGATTTAAGTAACTCTTCTTATGTCTGACTTGTAACTTAGCATCAAAAGGGAAGTATGGTGGGAATGGAGCCTGTTATCCCCCCCCCCCCCCGCCCCCAGTTTACCTACTGCTTTTAATGTATTAGTGTGACCCTTTTTTTTTTCCTTTTTTATTTTTTACCAGTCCTGGGGCTTGAACTCAGGGCACCATCCCTGAGCTTTTCTTGCTCAAGGCTAGCACTCTAATACTTGAGCCACCGCATCACTTCTGGCTTTTTCTGTGGATGTGGTACTGAGGAATCGAACCCAGGACTTCATGCATGCTAAGCAAGCACTCTACCACTAAGCCACACTCCCAGCCCAGTGACCCTACCCTTTTCAAAATTTTATTTTATTGTAAAGATGCTGTACGAGGGGGTTACAGTTACACGAGTAAGGTATGAGTACATTTCTTGTTGAACATTGTTATCCCCTCCTTTGTTTTTCTCCTACCCAGTGACCCTATTGATCTTCTTAAAAATAATATAATTTCCCTGTTTCCTCATCCATCAGGATAGTCCTCCCTCAGGACCATCATCTTCCTGCCTCTGCAACTAGAGTAGCCGGGAATACAGTGTGATTCACTACACCTGGCCAGCATTTGTTCAGCATTTTCCAGCTGAAAGAAGCTATAGTTTTAACAGTTGTGAAGCTAGATTTAGTTTGTTCTTGGATAAGTCATTGTCAAATGGAAGGCACAAAGAAATCAGCTACAACTATTCAGAATGTTTTTGTTTTTTTATTCCTTCTAAGCAGATGGGAGATGCAGAGGAGTGAGCTGAGCGACAGTAAATACATCCTTTTAGTTCTGTTTCCAGACATTAAATTAGCAGTACAGAATTGTCAATGTTGAATAAACAACTAAAACTATAAATTTTACCTTCTAATGGAGACATGACATTCTCTTCTCAGTAGTAACTTGCTCCCTCCCTGTCTTTCTCCCTTTCCTCCTGGTTGTCTTTCATCTATGCATTTCTTTCTCATTGTCCTTACCATCATTCTAACCCTACAATCCTCTGACATACTTATTTCCTTTCCTTCGATAATATACCCAGGAGTAGGATTGAAGGATCATGTGATCATTTGTTTTCAATTATTTTTATTTTTATTTTTTTGCCCACCAAAGGGCTTGAACTCAGGGTTTAGGCATGGTCCTGAGCTTTTTTTGCTCAAGGCTAGTGCTCTATCACTTTGAGACAGAACGCCACTTCTGGTTTTCTTGTGGTTAATTGGAGATAAGAGTCTCACAGACTTTCTTGCATGGGCTGACTTTGAACCATCATCCTCAAATCTCAGCCTCCTGAGTAGCTAGGATTACTGATGTGAGAGCTACTGGCACCTAGATTGTTTACAACTTTGTGAAGATCCTCCATTCTTCTCTCCATAATGTTGTAATAATTTACATTCCCATCCATGGTATGTAAGGATTCTTTTTTCTCCAAATCCTCTCCAGCTTGTTATCTTTTAACAGTCATTGTGATATAGGCAGAAAATATGTCTGTCTGTCTGTCTTAGCTCACCAATATACCTCTTATCTCTAATCCAGGGTCTGGTATTGGGCAGACACTCAAAAATATTTGCTGAATAAAACCTAAGTCGAAATGAAGTATGCTGTGTGTTGCAAGGATTCCATTCTTGCCTTGGGAACATGTGCAGTTCTCCCTGCAAGTTCTGCCTTCGTATTTTCTCTTTGGCTCCGGCTTTCTCTTCTCACCTCCCATACAGCTTATAGCATAACTGCCTTATGTATTGGTTATGAAGTTGTTACTACCAGTAATAGAAATAGGAGGAGGAAAGAAAACAGAAATGAAGCTATTTAGTATTTCAGAAGAAAGGCATTTTGTAAGTACAGCTTCATTTTGTTTTGTGTTCAAAATAATATGAACCTTCATTCTATTGGACAATTACAATACCCTAATAACTGAGATAAAACCTTCTCTGATATAGAAATTTTCTATGAAGTTAAAGCAGAATATTAAATTACCACCTACAGAATGGTTGTACTATATGTAGATTTCTTACTTGCATGAAGACTTCCAGCTGAAGGAGTAAAGGTAGCTGAGATGGTGACTGTTTCTTACCTTGATGTTAAATAATATTTGACTCTTTGACATTAAAAAAATATATATACACTGTGTAGAAATCCGGTTGTCACTTTGGTACTTATTTTGTTTTTGCTGTTTATTTCAAGGTTCTCTGAACCTGTGGTATTTGTGCACTTTATAGGGAACTTGCCACACAAACTACTAGTGGCTAATGGGAAGTCACTGAGTTTGAGGAGAACCCTAAATCCTAGCCACAATCTGAATCGTAACATTGCCTTTATTTATTTCTTTGTGCTAGTACTGGGGCTTGAACTCAGGGCCTGGGCACTGTCTCACAACTCCACTTCTGGCTATTTTGGTGGTTAATTGGAGACAATTGTAGATTCTGGGCTAGCTTCATACTTTGATCCTCAGATCTTAGCCACCTGAGTAGCTAGAATTACAATCATGAACCTTCAGGGCCAAATTTGCCTTTTGTCTTTTCTTTTAATCTGCATAAACCTTCTTGGTCTAATACTGCTGAACATAAAGCTTAAGGAAAAGTAAAGTTCTTGGTCAAAAAATACTTTGGATGAAGATTTCAGAATTCACATTCTGTGTTGATTTATAGACATGTGATGTAAAATGTCTGCTATTGAATTCTTTGATAACTTAATTGTTTTAAATTGTGACGTTTTCATTGAGTGAAAACTTGAGTGCAGCTTTACAAGCCTGTTAATTTATTTCATTTGCATAAAAAGAGCAGTGTAAGTTGTAAGACCGTCACCTTAAAATTTTTTTACTATTACCTTTAAGTAGTTGTACAAAGGAGTTGACATTTAACAAAAATTTGTGCATGGAATGTATCTTGATCAATGTCACCTTTCAACATTCTTACCCATTCCTCCCCTACCCACTCCTTCCCTCACTGGTCTTAATTTTATAGGATATACATTGGATATTTGTTAGTATTCCTCCCCTCTTCTCCACTTCATTCATCTAGCCCTTTCCCCTGACCCCACCCTACTCATTTGGAAAATTTGGGCATTCAGGGACATCTCCAGAATGTATCTGATGAAGACCCCTGCTGTGCACTCACCCACTGCTTAGATGAGGAGGCCAAGTGTAAGTGATACTGATTATTATGAATCATGAAGAGAACTATATTCACTTCAAGAGCATTGGTTCTACCTGTGCCCAGGGAAGATGGAAACAATAGCAAGACTGTCGCTGCGTATACAGATATGATAATGACGTTTTAATCTCTATCCTCAAACTGTTTATAATGACTGCAAGAATAGCTGCAAGAATAATAAAGCACACGGTAATAAATAATAGATTTCAAATTCTGTAAAGAGTTCAGAGGAAGATGGTCCTTCACAAAACCAGGGAAGGTCTTAGCCAGACTGAGTTGGTTCTGGCCTTCACGAACACATCTTTAAGCATGCCAGACTCTGTGAGGCAGCAGTATACTGGGATTTGAACTTTGTGTTTGTTCACTGATCAAGCTAAGATGTTTAGATTTTGTTTGGGGGCCTGCTTTAGAATTCCAGCCAATCATAACTTCTTGGAAGATTATGCTATGTTCAATGTCTGTGCTTAATGAGCTCAAGTCTGCAATGACTGAATTTACTACAGATTCTATTCTTACCTCTGAGCTAAAATGGCAGGTGGTGGGGGTCTTCTAGCCTGTTATTGATTGCCTAAGGCCGTAGTAGAGTGTACTAATCAAGCAAACTCCTACTACTGAGTTTAAAACAGTACAATTCAAGTCTTCCCCTCCAGCATCTGGTAGATTTACAGTGAGACAAGAAAAAAAGTATGACTCAACACTAATTATTGCAGCAGACTTTAACAGTCAGGTCCAATGTCATAAAGTAGTATTGGGTTTGGTTTCCTAATGCTGTTGAGGATTTTGTGTCTGTTCATAAAAGATGTCCAAATGTAGGCTTTTCTTTTTGTAATATTTTTGTACAATTTTGTTGTTAAGGTAATTCTGCTTTCTTACTATGAAATGGAAGGGGTCTCTCATCCATATATTCTTTGCAGCTTGGCACAGTCTTCCTTTTTCTGACGGTCTCTCATCCATATTTTCTTTGCAGCTTGGCACAATCTTCCTTTTTCTGACACAGGTGATTTTTGTCTTAAAAAAAAATCAACTCTAGCTATTTATCAGTTTTATGCATCACTTAAAACCTTGCTTTAAAATATTTATTTTTCGCTATCATTTGCCTACTTTGTCTTTTATTGATTCTAGCCCTTGTCTTAATTATTAGCTTATAATTGCATTGGGTTTAATGTATTCTTTAATTCAATTCTCTAAGGTAGATCACTGATTTTTATTCTCTGTTCTGCTTTCATATAAGCATTTATTTCTATACATTTCTCTCTAGGTATTGCTTTGCTTGAATCCTTCAGATCCTGGTATTTTGTCATTTTCTTACTACTCAGTTCAAGATATTTTCTAATTTTGCTTGGAATTTAAAAAATTTTTGTGTTAAATGTATGCTATTTAATGGATACTATTTGGGGATTTTTTTCTAAGTATCTTCATTTAATGAATTTCTATTTTAATTTTCTTGTGGTCAGAATAAGTACATTGCATGAGAAAGTCCTTTGAAATTTGAGATTCGTTGTATATAGCCAGGAGTTTTATTTCACTTAGTGATATTCTCTGTAAAGCTAAAAGAAATGGGAATTCTACTTTTTTGGTAGGATGTAGTCTGTAAATATTCATCATGTCCATTTGGCTGATGCCATTAAATTTTCTATATTTTCCCTAATTTTCTGTCTATATGTTCTGTTAGTAAAAAGGAAGTGTTATAATTATGCAACTTTTGAATATTCGTTTCTTATCTTGTTGTCATTAAATATTCTTCTTCATCTTTAGTCATTTCCCTTGTTCTGAAGTTGTGGAAGCTATAGAGCTGTTGCTATCCAGACTTCTTTCCTAAAAGTCGTACTCTTGGCCTTCAGCCTCAGTTGCCACACTAGAGGTCTACCATAGTCTTTCCTCAGAGGCTCTACTCTCTAGCCCATGACTCGGCCTAATGTGGCGTTAAAGCAGAGCCATATCTGCCCAGCACCAGTTTTTGTTATTGTTTGGTCTCTTTTCTTTTCTTTTTCTTGAGGCTGGTCTTGCTGGGGTTTCCCCATAGGCCTGCTGGAAACATTGGTCTCCTGTGTTGCAATTTGAGACTCTTTATGATGTTTCATCACTGTGACAGATACCCAAGGAAAAGACTTAAATGGGGTATAAATTGATTTTGGCTCATGACTTCAAAAGTTTCAGCCCATGGTCACTTAGCCACGGTGAGAAAGGAAACAAGATGGGGAGACGTAGAGCAGAGTCGCTTTACCTCATGCTGGCCTGGAAGCAGAGAGAGGGATCCAGGAAGAAGTCAGGGGAAGATAATAGCCCCACGTGGCCTCTTCTCACAAGATCCAACCTCTCGTTGCCAGATCATCTCAAAACAGCACCATTTCAGCTGGGAACTAGTCATCAACACAAGGAGCCTGTGAAGGACCTTTCATATTCAAACCATAATAGTTTCTCTACCCAAATTACTTTTCCCTTCTCTGTTCACAGAGGTCAGATCTTTATTGACATCTGAAGCCTATTTCATGCCCAGCCCAATCACAATCTCTTGTCTACCCTTAACTTTCATGGGTGTTCCCGAGTAAATCTCCTGAATCTCTGATTCAGTCTTGGACCTACTTCATGCAAGAATCAAACTGTCAGCAATAATATTGCCATCCCAGCTGTCTGACTATTAGTATTTGCACAGTGACTTATCTCTCTCTTCCACCATTCAGTACCTTTGTCCTCATAATTGTAGTGTGGTAAAAACAGCATATATGCCTAAATTAGTCTACTCTCTTGCAGTGTACTTTCTATTTATGCCATCTGTCCCCTCTCTATTTTCTTCTTTTCTAGTATTCTTTTAGGTTACTTGTATTTTTGTTTGCTTTTATAAGTATTCTAGTTTATGTCTACTCTTCTCTTCTAACTTGTTAGTGGTTGCTCCAACATTTACAATATGCCACTTTATCTTACCATATTTTATTTCAAATAATATTTTATGTATAATGTCAGACTGTTGATTTTATTTTCTTCTTTTATGCTTTTCATATTTTTTATTTACTACATATGATATATATCTTATAATAAATTATTACTGTTGTTTTAAACAGTCAATTTTATTTTAGGAAATAAAAAGTAAGAGAATAGATTCTTTTAGAATCTTTTCAACTCAATTTACAGTTCCCCACACTTTTTATTCTTTTGTGTAAGTACAAGTTCCCATCTGGTCTTATTTTCTTTATGCTTGAAAACACTTGCTCCAACATTTTTTGAAGTACAAATTGCCTGCCTATGAATTCTCTGTTTTTTTGTTTTTGTCTAAGAAAGTATTTCTCCTTCATTTTTGAAGGATAATTTTACAGGATAAAGAATTTCAGGCTGAGCACTTTTTTCTCAGCTCTTTAAAAATGTCCTTTTACTGCTGATGCTTCTTTTGTTCCTCGTGAGAAGTTGGTAGACATTCTTCTCATTGTTCTTCTGTATATACTGTATCTGTTTTTCTACTCCGCTGCTTTGAATATTGTCTCTCTATCCCTGGTTTTCAGCAAGTGTACGATATACATGCCTGTGATTTTCTTTGTGTTATCATTTTTGGAGTTCATTGAGTTTCTTGAGTCTTTGATTTATAATTTTCAACAGATTTGGAAAACTTCCAGTCATTATGTCCTTTTGTCAGCTTTCCACCCTTAGCCTCCATCCCAGGATGCCAGTAACATGCCTGTCAGATCAGTCTGTATTTTCCCACAGGTCATGGGACTATTCAGTTTTTTCTTCTATGTACTTCAGTTTGGATATTTTCTATGCTGTCATATTTTAAAATCTATTGGTCTTTTTGCCATTAATTAATATACTGTTAAGATCATTTAGTACATTCTTATTTCAGGTAACTTTTCAATCTTCAGAGACTTGCAAGGTACTTTGAACCTTCCATTTCTTTCATTTCTTTCTTGCCAAACATAGATGTTGAATATATTTATGTTTTCTTTTTATGTATATCTACATGATTTCCTCAGCTCTGTCATTTCTGGGTCTCTCTGTGTTATTTTCTTGCTTTTCTGCAGTAATTTTTGATTGAATGATGGACACTGATTGCCATTTTGTTGTTGTTACTGTTTTATATAAGGTAAATACAAGGTTTTGTTAGGACAGGTCTATAGAAGCCTTTACTTTAAAGTCTGATTTAGCTTTACAGAAGTGGGAAACTTACAGGTTTGAGACCTAAAGCCCCAGATTCTCAACAAAGGTTTTCTGTTCTTATTAATCAAAACTCAAATGTCTTCTACCCCATGGGGAACTTTAGAGGTTGTTTAACTTACAGATGTTTGTTCTTTTGACCTCGAAAATGAACTCAAGGAAACCCCATATGAGTTTCTTGAGAGCTCCTTCTTGTCTGGTACTCTTCCTAGCCTCCCAGAGTCTGTGTACTATATCCCCTTAACTTGCTAAGGTGCCAGTGATCTTGGTCTTTCTCTCACCGTGCTGCAGTTTGAGCTGTGCATTTAGGCAGAGAAGAAGCTGGATCACTATCTGTCCGTGGGGCTTATTTATAGTCGCCTGCTCCCAGGAATCACACCTTCTGATTCCTTTTGTCTAATATCTTTATAAACAGTTCTTACAGAATTCATGCTATGTTCTAGTTGTTTATGGTGGGAAAGCAAACCCAACCCTACTGAATCCATAATGCCCAGAAACAGTTCCAGTTTCTAAGAATACTCTGAAGGTAAGATAGCTGGTAAGATTCTCTAATATTGAGAGGGCCAGTCTTGAGGGAGGGAGAGAAGACATTCCAATGCCTCAGACTGTACAGGATCAGCTCAAGCTGAGATTATATCAGAACCATAGTCGAACCTCCCAGAAAGTGAGGAAGGTCTGACAATTGGGAGATAAGAAGTGATCTTTTGCTCCTTTTTTCTCTGGGTACTAGTTCCCAAATCATCTTTCATCTATTAGGGATGCAGGTCAGTGATATACTGTATATCCCAACGTGCCAAGTCCACAAAAGCCATTTCCAGACTGGAAATCTCCCCATCTCATAGTTCATCTATTAGTATGAGTGATTTTTTTCCCGTTTTGAATTTCCTTGGTACTTTAAATATTTCTTCAGTCGTTTTCTCCCATTTCAGACCTATCTGAGGCATTCCAAAATCCAAGCTTCCTGCTAGGGATTTGCACTCATAATTCAGTTAGTTTTTGCCCAGAGTAGGTACCAATTTCATCTCTGTTGTAGATGTGAAGAAGACAGCTGAGAGAGATTAAGAAATTTGCCTGAGATCATTGAGCTGGAAATGGCAAAGCCAGGACTTGAATCTGTGCCCTTTTTATATTACGTGTTCTGCGTTCTTGAAATAGGCTGTTTTTCTCTCCTTCATATGTACTATATTTTTTGTTGTATAATGTACCAGTTTTTGAAATGATTATGGAGGAACCACTGTGTTTTCATGACATCAGCACAGCCCTTGCCCATAGTGAGTGAAGAGGGAGAAAAGGAGGAGGGAATACTGTCTCCTTTATTATTCATTTTGGAAAAGAAATTGCCCTACCTAAAATACTTCATTTATCAAGAAGATATACTTTCCAGTTTAACTTTGTTTTACTTCTTAGAAGTGATGATGACTGATGTTTATTTTTAGAAAATCTCTATCCTTTTTCCAAAGGGGAGAAAAATAATTTCTTGCTCTATTTCTTGCTCTGTACATACCTAGACATTGATGATTTGGGGATAATATGTTCTGTAATGTTTGGTTTTTAGTCATGCCTATAAATTATCTTTTTTTTATAAGACTGATTTTTATGTGTTGTATAGAAAATGTTTATTAACAAATATTAATTACGCTAAGTACCAGATGTTCGATAAATCTTATTAAATTAAGACATATGGGACTAAATTAATTGTAGAATTATCACAAAGCCCTTTGACCAGGAATCTGAAGTTATATTTATATTTGCTGACCAAATACAGTACAAGATGCTATCTTCAGTCTCACAATAATAGTAAAGCAATTCTGCAGGAACTTAGCTGGCAGTTCATCAACATTGGGGGCAGAGAGATGTCAGACTTTCTAGATGCTTCCAAGAATAGAGAGTTTAGCAACCAGAAACAATAACAACAACAAAATTTGTCTACAGGATGATAGATTCCATAATCCACCTTCCTACCACTTCCCTCGGGTCACTGGAGAATATTCCAGGAGGCACCTTGAAGCCACATCTGATAACCCTGTGTAGTTGAAACAACAAGCTCTAGGTAGACTGGTATTTGTCAGCCAGAGGCTAACTGTAAGGTGAGAAAGCCTCCCTGTCAGCTGGTAGATGTTAAAATCTCTCCAGAGCATCTTTAGAATCTTTAATTATTCAATTAAAAAATGCCTTATAGCAGTGGGCAGCCCAGTCACTGGAGACTTAGGAGGAAGTGTGTATAGATGAACCTAGTCCTGGACTCTGAACCTCTGAATTAAAAAAAAAAAAACATAAAGAGAATACAGTAACCTCATCTGATTTTTGGATTTATAATGTGGTTTGGACCAACCAAGCACGATCACAAAATAATATCAAATTTTAAAAATCAAAAAGAAATTTCAAAACCAAAATCTTCAATTTCCTGCCTCAGCATTACACAGTT
The DNA here is from genome assembly GCF_019054845.1 of Dipodomys spectabilis. Taxonomy (NCBI): domain Eukaryota; kingdom Metazoa; phylum Chordata; class Mammalia; order Rodentia; family Heteromyidae; genus Dipodomys; species Dipodomys spectabilis. Next base: position 2,624,485 of record NW_024870912.1, read on the forward strand.
CAGTTGATAGGAGAAGCACTCTGTCCATTCTGCATTATTGTAACACAGGATTAACAGTTGCTCTTGCTAAGGGCCCCAAATTAGCTAAAAACAAGGGGAAAGCTTGTCACCCCTGCCTCCATTTGTATCGATTTCCTTCTCTCTGAGCCATTCTCTCCTGTAGTCAATTTACAGCCATCTTGGAAGCTATGAAGGAGCAGACAGGAAACTAGACTATCACCCAGAAGGTCATGATTTATTGTTAAAAAAAAAAAAAAAAGTTGCCCACCTAACCAATACAGAGACAATAGACTGTAGACGATCTCCAATGCCAGCTCTGGCCACTTCTGACCTTCTTGGAACATACCTGTGACTGGGACTATTTATGTATACCTTTATGTATCCTGACTTTAATTCTTTTTCTGTGTAAAATTATAGCTTATGTCTGTACCTGGAAGATGGTTAAGGAAGACCTAAAGTGTCTCTTTGCCCATGGCTTCCCTTTCCAAATAGTACATTTCTTTTCTCTGCCCTTCACCATATCTCTTTGGTATATCGGGTAAATGGCTGGACATAGCATGTAGAAGCCCAGGAATTTGGCCGAGGGGTTAAAACTTCAATTTCATCATCAGTTGTGTTTATGATCTGCAGGATGTTTCTCTTCCATGCCCTTAATTTTATGAAAATCTGCCCCAAAATGCAAGGTAAAAGTGAATGTGCTTAATGGAAGTGATAAAGTGAACATCTGAGAATTGTTGGAAGATGGCTTGTTTTAGTGGAAATTAAATGGCAAAAGTGAATCAAGCATCTGCAGTATAGCACTGAACTCTATGCATCCTGAGCGTGTGCCTTTTATCCCTCTTGCAGTCTCCTAGAACCCTGTACATGTGGATATCAAGGATCTACTCTAGATACTTATTAAAAGCAGTCAGTTCTGTTTCTCTGGGTTTTGTTGTCCTTGTTGTTTTGCAGAACTGGGGATGAAACCCAGAGTCTCCTAAATGCTAGGCATGAGATGTACCACTACACTACTTACTACCTGGCCAGTTCTGCTTTTATATAACTAACAATCTGTTCTTGAGACATCCATTTTTCACTGTTCGAAATCTATAGAACATTTATTTCATATCTTGATTTGTGTGTGTGTGTGTGTGTGTGTGTGTGTGTGTGTGTGTGTGTGTGTGTATTTCAGTACTGGGGCTTGAACTCAGGGCTTGGGTACTGTCCCTTAGCTTTTTCACTCAAGGCTGGTGTTCTACATATGAGCCACAATTCCACTTTGGTTTTTTGGTAGTTAATTGAAGATAAGAGTCTCAGAGTTTCCTGCCTGCGCTGAATTCAAATTGTAATCCTCAGATCTCAGCCTCCTGAATATTTAGAATTACAAGCTTGAGCCACTGGGGGCCAGCTTATATCACTTGATATTTTAAATAATGAGGTAATGAAATTCATCTCTATTTTTTGGAACTAAACTACTTCCAGATGAGCAACTTTAATTCTTTGTTTTCCATTAGCATCAACTGCAAGATCTGTAGTTGGATGGTTCCTGTCTTATCTACAAAGTGGTAGCAAAGAGAGAGGGAAAGTAGGGAGGTAGAGAAGTAGAAGGGAGTTATGTTCACATGATCTTTTCAGATCCAAGATCCTTTTTTCCTTGGCAATTTTTATAAAACGACTAATCTCCACTACTCACTTTCTTCTGTAATGAACAGGCATGAAGAAATTGATCTGACTGGACCTACATTCAGCCAATAATGTGAAAACCCCAAATAAAACACATTGTTTTACAGCCTGGAGGTTATCCGGTCTTTCAGCTCCTTTTATTAAATATTAGTAGTAGGATCATGTGAACCACAAGGGAGCATGTGCCTCCTCCTTTTTGTCTTGGAAACATTCTTAAAAATAAGAATTAGTTAGCCCCACTGCCACCAAATTAGAATTTAAAGGGCAACAAAAAAGAGCCTACTTGTTTTGAAACTAAACTTCTTTTTTCAGTGAATTAATTCATTAGCATATGAGGAACAACAGTACAGGCAATCCTGCTTATCACAGTTGTTTGCAAGAGGTTCAACTTGACTTAAATTCTATTCCATTTCATTTTTACTGGCTTGTGCTCAGTACATTAACAACAACAACAACAAAGACAATGGCTGTATTCATTCTCTAATCCAATAAGTACACATTGATATACCTTACCCACAATGTGTGAGATTTGATCTAATGTTTTAAAGTTGACATTTTTTTCAGATTTTGGAATATGTGTATAGAGTTATCAAGCAACTGCTTGATTCCTATTCTAGAAATTAATTCAAAAATGCAGATTTGAGCAGTGCTCAGAAAGTTTCAAATTTTGGAGCATTTTACATTTGAGATTTTTCGGCCTATCTGAAAGGTACTATGCTTGAAAACGAAGGATTTGTCAATTCATTCACTTAACAATTATTTATTGTACATTAATATATGCCATGAACAGTTTTTGGCATTGGAAATGTTAAATTGACTTAACAAAATGACATTTCTACTCCACCTGAAACCTCAGTGCTTATGGAGAAGTCAGAAAACACAAGCAAACAGATGCATTCATAATAGAATTTTGTTTATTCACCATAGGACCCTCAGCATGCTAGGCAACAAGTGAGCTACATCCGCAGCCTATATAATATAGTTTTTGAGGGAAATATGCTAGCTCCTTTATGTAATTATTGATGACATAATTGTGTAGCTACCATTAGGATGTTGAATACCATGATGTAAGTTTACATAGCATGATCTAACTTTTTCTCTTTATAATCTCCCTCCCTTCTTTCTCTCTTCCCACCCTTTATCTCTCTCCCCCTCCCCCCATATCTCTCTCTCTCTCTCTTTCTCTCTCTCTCTCTGTCTCTCTCTCTCACCATATGTGTGTGTGTGTTTCTTCATTCCTTCTATCATCCTATCTTTTTTTTCTCTTTGTGCTGGGATTGAATCCAGAGCTTTATACATGTCAGTTGCCCTCTGATAAGTCTTTTATATAAGGCCAAATGTGGTATATTTTACTTCATCTTTATGCATTTCTCAGGATACTTCTGTACATATTCTCAGTGCCATTTGTTAAGATGGAAAAATCAAAGCCCACAGAGAGATGTGAATTTCCTAAACTAGTCAATGGCAAAATACTTTTGAATCAAAGCTTCTGACGATGGACCCCGTTGTTTCTACAGTATATATATATGTGTGTGTGTATATATATATATATATATATATATTACAGTATATATGTATGTATATGTAAATGATACATTTATGATATATATAATTAATCATCCATTAATTCCTTCCATAGTTTATGTTAAAGACTAGAGGCATTTATTAACTCACAACTGATGCAGCTTTTTAAAACTTTTATTTTGAAAGTGCTTTTAATAAAGCCTCTTGCCAGCTGAGTGGAGAGTAGAAAGAAGGGGAAAAGGGTCCACATACACTACATGGGTTTCCCCAGGCTGATTGCACTTTGCCTTTTTCCTTAGGAAATGGATGGAAGTTGGAGCTGAGACACAAACAGGAAGGCTCTAAAGCAGCATTTGTCCGGAGGCACCACCTCTTTAAATAGCTCCTTGCAGAGGGAATTCATTCTCCACTTAGCCTAGGAACTCCACCACCCTTTGTTTCTGGCCCTGCAAGGGGCTAGCTGTCACTTCTTACCTACAGGAGGTTGTGGCAGCACTCAGCCATGTGTGAGGGGTCTGGGATGGGCTCGCTGCCTCTAGGCCATGAGGACATACCCCTGCACAGGAATTTTGTGCTTCTACCTTGAGAAGCTCAGCCCCAGACTTCCAACTGGCTGAAAGGTAAGGTTCTAAGTGAGTACTTCCTAATTCACTGACTTGAGCAACAGACTTCTTTCGGTAGACTGCTTCTTTTCTTTTGCTTAATAGTGAAGGGACGAGAGCAAAGTAGTTTTGAGCACTTTTTTAAAATCCAGTTTTAGGTGAATGCGTAGGTGGTTTATAGTTTTATTAATAGTGTATGGATACATCATGTTATGTTGTAGTAAATTGTGATTTTTTTGACCTTTCAAAGTTGATTTTTGTTAAATAGTATTGATGAAGTCTTTAAAACTCAAATATGAAAGTGGATAAGTCATGTTACTAATTTTAAGAGACTAGTTAAAATGGGATCTTAATAATGCCTCAAAATGAATGGCTTAGAAGCTTTTGATCCCAATTCCTGTTTCTGTGCTAAAGACGTGAAACTATCAAGTCCAATCGTTCCAGATAATTATCTAATTTTAGAAGCCTCTTCTGAAGTTACTTCTGTTGCCCTAGCAAGCTCTTCTACCCTTGAATGGAATGAATGTATTCCAAGTCTTTCCAAGTTATTACCTCTGGAACAAAGGGTAGAAGCCAATACTGGCTGTTGTCCTTTACACACAGGTGAGTAGGGAATCTGTGTTCTGGACTGCCTAGAGCAGGGTTCTGCCCAGAGATTTGTATGAATTGTTTCTGTCCATTTCTTCTGTTCCTGCTCTCTGCCTAGTCCTCCCTCACCTTCTTCCTGATTAAAGTAAGAGTGAATTCATTCCTGCATCCAAAGACATTGTTAGTGTGACTGAAGGGGCTCCACATCCACAAACACAGATGTTTGCTCCACTCAGAAAGGCATGCATGGGATTCATTTGCCTATTCTTGTAATATTGTAAAGCATTGTCATCCAAATGGTCCCTGGTCAATGACTTCCTAGTGCAGGCTCTTGTCCTTTGTGTTGCTTGGGAAGGAAGGAGAGACATCATCTTACTACTCACAGTTTATTTGGATTGTGTTTTCTTTAAATAAAATTGAATCCTGTACTTCAGAGGGTTGCCTTTTTTAAAAATGGTGGTAGTATGTTTATATTTACAAAGCTTCATTTATAGTTGCGTTATTGTTTTTAAGTAGTTTTACTAGTGCATTTTGAAATTTAAAAAAGTAGTCTTTTTTGTCCCCCTGGAACCTCTTTTTTGGGTAGCCCTTGATGATGGCTTGTTGTTTGTGTGTATATGTAGTATATGCAGGGCTGGATGAGAGTTTTGTTTAGGGGTTAGCCACTGTCCATGAGGGGGATCTAAATTTTCAGCACAATGCCTAGGATGATGCATTAGCTTGATGTACTAACCTGTGAAAATAATCATTTAGCATGTGCTTTGATGATTATGATTAAATTGGGTGGCTTTAACTTTATGAGCTAATTAATTTGCTTTATATTTGTGAGTTGGAGTTGTTTGGAAATTCACATTGCGTAGTTTCTTTTTAGTAGCACCCATAATTCTGAACATAATGACTGCTCTCCTTCCCTCCCCCCTTTGTATTTGGGCCTACCTTTTACTGACAGATTTTGTAAGTCTCTTGTTAAACTCTAAGCCAAGAGCTTAATTGAATCACCAGGCTAATCAAAAGCAAGTTTAACACGATTCATATTTAGATTTGAGTATATAGATAAGAAACTTTTCTTTTTCTGTCTTATAGCCAAAGGGAGGAAAATGCCCCACTTTGCTACCTCAGCAATCAGAATCATTAACAGATATGGAATTTGAAGAGAATGGCACAATAATGCAGAGATCAATTAGCCAAGGTTCTGCCTGAGTTTTTTTTTTAAACTGATGAGATGATCTAAAAGGAAGTCATTACCTCTGGATAACAGGTAGAGGGACAAGATTTACTGGAAGAACTCCTGTTGACCCTAGTTGAGCTGACTACAGGAATGTGTTTTAAAGCCCGCTTAAAGCCCGTAGGGTAATGTTTTGAATCAGTGCTGCTGACGTAAACACAGACCCGGTCTGGAAAATTTCCAAAGTAGAGAGTGAAAACAGTTCAACCAAGCCATACAGTATTATTATAGTCCAGGCATAGAGTGGCCATTCCTCGGTATCTGGGAAGACAACACTGCAGACTCAGGGCTCTCTTAAGGTTTTGCTGCCTGGTGATAAGAACAGCACAGATCGAAGATTACACTTATGTAAACAGAAGGAAGGAGGGGATGAGAGAAAGGGAATGGTCTCTTAGTGATACAAAAGTCTCTGGAGAACTTGAGGATAACAAAAAATAAAAGAAAAGCTATTGAGATTAGTGTTTGGGCAATGTAGATACCGATTAGAGGGTTCTCATTGTTAGGTGACTTCAATGACAATAAAGGAGCTTTGCTCCTTTACCAAACAAATTTAGGGAAGGAAGCAAAGCAAACAGGCTGGGTCTCGGAATAGCATAGAGATATTTGTCTGAGCAATTCTTCACTTGCCAGATGTATTTGATTAAGTGAACACAGATTTAAGTTTGTTCCTTTCCCTTATGAATATACACAGAGAAATTGGGGCCAGGCAGGTAAGGGTATTTCCTGTTTGGCCAAAGGTTCATCCTGGGTTAGACTTCTGAAGAATCCAGCTTGATGTTTGACAAAAATGGCTACTTCAGATCCCAACAGCCCGTTGCTGTGCTTTAAAAGACAGTGAGAAAGCATAACGTTTCACTCACGTTTAAATATCTGAATCTTCCAGATTAAGTAGTTGATAATGGAAATTTTTTTCCCCTTGTTTTTCTCTTCTGGTCCCATCCAAGTCATGCTAACAAAACTGGGAAGGAATTGGGACAAGGGTGATCAGAGCAAGGCTGGGTAGCAGTTCCCAGGAGAGCTGATTGCTGAGCAGCCTACTCAGTGCACTGTTCAACAAACCTACATAACTTCATGACTATGACAGGCAGGGTGCTTTGTGGCAAGCATAGTGAAAATGGTGGCCTGCCCATGAGCTCAGGCTGAAAGAGGCAATAATAATAACAATAATAGTAAGTATAATAATGGCAATGATGATGACGTTTTATACTTTGTTTTCCATTTTGTGCTTTGCCAACTGAATTACTCAGTAAGTATGAAACTTATATTTAAAAAAAAAAATTGGGGCACCAGTGGCTCCAAGGATCCTCCTGAGATCTGAGGATCTTGGTTCAAAGCCCAGCATGAAAGCACCTGAGATTCTTATCTCTAATTAAACACACACACACACACACACACACACACACACACACACACACACACAAAAGCTGGAACTGGAGCCGTGGTTCAACGGTAGAGTGGCAGCATCAAGTGAAAAGAATAAAGGGAGAGTTGCCAGGCCCTGAGTTCAAGCCTCAGTACCAGCGCGCGCACACACACACACACACACACACACACACACACACACACACACACACGCACATAAGTATGGTGTGTCATATGATCCATCTCTGGATGATTCTTTTTATTTATTTTTATCTCATTTTGTTTAGTTGTTTTTGGAAGCTGTTTTTGGAAGTTGTTTTTGGAAGTTGTTTTTGGAAGCACCCTTAAGCAATTTCTTTTTCAAATTAGGTAACTGGTTATCTCTTACAAATACGAATTTTCATGGTCTTTGAGGTTCAAGGTTTGAACTTGAGACCTTGGGCTTGCTAGGCCGCCGCAATCCACTGACTCGTGCCTGTAGAGTTCTGTTTTTCACCGATTATTTCCATTGTTTCCTGCCTGCGTGTAAGCCCTCAATCTGCCACAATTGGCCTCCAGGCATAGCTGGGATGCTACCTTGTCCAGATTTCCTCCATTTAGATAGAGTCTCAATGCTTGCTTACATTTGTCAACAATCAGCTCCTTTTTGGCCAATTCATAAAGTTATTATTTCTGAAGATGTATACAGGAAGTGCTGTTACTCAGTACTATTCAGTGTGCAGACATTGTACTAATTCAACAGGCCAGCCACAGTTTACAGTAATAATATGGCACAAGTTTGTGCAGTTTAATGTCAGAATAACAAGGGGAAACAGTATATTTGTCCTGGGAACCTAGATTCTTTTACCCACACAATGCTGAGTGAATGACAAAATATGTTACCTGTTTTTTAGGCTAGGCAAACAAACAAACAAAAAAACCTTGTGAGCTCACAGTAGAAATAGCAGAAGACCGAATAATCTGGGGGTGCAGGTGAGGGGTTGTTTCACTGATGGAATTCCTCTGGTCTCAGTTTCCTCTCTGTGTGTGTGTGTGTGTGTGTGTGTGTGTCTGTCTGTCTGTCTGTCTGTCTGTCTGTCTGTCTGTCTGTCTGTCTGTCTGTGTCTGTGTCTGTGTGTGCATTGTTATATGTATGGTATGTGCCCATTGTTGGGACAGAAGAAGGAAAGGGATTCTCATTTTGAGAAGGAATATATCACTGAGAATTATTGTATGTTCTTAAGCCGTGAAGGATTCATTTGACATTTTTAGTCATATACTTATTATTGCTAAAGATTTGCCTTTTGGCCTGTTGCTTGGCCACTTTTGATGTGTCAACTAATCTCAGATTCCACCCTACTCCTTTTCTTCTTGGAGCTTGGTCTTTAACTCCCCTCCTTCCTTAACCACCTCCTACTCCACCCCACCCCCACCTCCACCCCCCCATTCCTAAAGAGCTTGCTTGGAGATCTCTAACCTTAATATTTATACTCTACCCCATTTAGCCAGAGGGCTATTCTTTACAAATCATTGCTTTGTCTCCTGTTGGCCTGTGGACCCTCCCACTGGGTAGGATTGTTTCTTTTTCCTCTGCAGGATTCTACCTCCCACAAGCTAAGGGAGAGAAGGCTTTGAGTATTGATTCTCCTTATATTCCTTTTAAATTGGTTCTGTTTTGAATCAGAAGTCTACATACATCTTGTTCTCTAAGACAGTTCCTGAAATACTTGGACAAAGGAAATTTCACTTCCCTGGTGCCTTCTTAATTTCCCTATTGCTGTCACATTTTTCCAGTGTGATTTGGCCTCCCTAAAGTCCCTCTTTGACTTTGCCTTGCAGTTGTCAGGCCTGTTGACAATCCCCCTTAAATGTGGTTTCTGGGGCAGAATTCCAATTCTGCCACACTTGAGACATTTCTCTCCACTTTCTGTATGCTATATTCACATGCTACTTAGGGACCAAGTCATTTCATGTATTGCTGTTGGCATGTACTGAAGTTGCACTTGGCCAGAATCCCGTGATCTTTTTCACACACACTGTACCCCTGCCAGCAAGCCGTCATCTTAATACTTGTCCAGCTAAAATCTCTGAGCTTCACACTTCTATTACCATTTGTCCTTTTAGTTTTTGGTCCATGAGTCCTTCTAATTGAAAATGTCTTGATTTTTATATTGTTGTCCAAAATAATCTATTAGACTACTAAGGAAAATAATTATGCCAAAAAAAGATTTCTCTAAGCTTTGGACAACTGTTAATAAATCTTCTCAAATAGTCCTTCTGCTCATGGGAGTTTGTTGAGAAAAAGTCAGAGGACTTTCAAAATCTACTAAAGTGTACATCTTTTTCTGGGAATACAAAGGGTCTCTGGAACCCACTTAGGCTGCCTCACCAGCCACAGCCAATTGTGCTTCCTCTCCACCCCTTCCCAGACTTTCCCCTGGCTGTGTACCTTTCTTTGCTCACTTAGGACTTCTGCCTATAATGCATATCATGTATGCCTCATCTCTCTCAGTCAGAATCTTGCTATCCTTCTCCTTAGGGTCTTTCTGAAGCTTTTATAGGAAGTACTTTGTCCTTTCTTTGAATTCTCAAAGCATTATCTTAAAACAATTAGCACCTACAGTTAAGAACAAAGACTCTGGGAATGAACAACTTAGCTGCAGTCCTAGCTCTATCCTTTACTAGAGATCAGAGGCAAGTGAAATGTAACCTCTAAGCAAGGAACCATGATTACAGGTTGAGTATCCCTTATTGGAAAACTATGAAATACTCCAAAATCCAGGACCTTTTGAGAGTCAACAATTTTTCATCATAAATGAAAAATTGCACACGATCTTATGTGACCAATTATAGTAACAATTCAGACACACTAAAAATATTGTATAAAATTACTTTCAGTTTCTGTGTTGAGGGTATTTATAAAGCATAAAGGAACTTGATGCTTGGGCCAAGTACAGTGGTGCTAAAAGTTAGTGATGATTCATCTCAACCAACAATAGAATGTTGTGACCTGTACCTGTGGGTACAACTATTTGGGAGCCCATAGATAGGAGGATCGTGGTGTAAGCCTGTGCTGGCAAAAGTACAAGACCGTATCTAAAAAATAACCTAAAGCAGAGCTTTAGACGGTGGAGGTGTGGTTCAAGTGACAGAATACCTGCCAGGCATGCCCTGTACTAGAAGCACCGAGTTCAAAACCTAGTACTGTTGTCACTGCTTTTGATTTTGGTACCGTGTGTGTGTGTGTGTGTGTGTGTATGTGTGTGTGTGTGTGTGTGTGTACACACTTATACACACACATTTATCTGATTTGGAGAAGGGAAGGGGGGGAACAACAAAATGGTAAAACAAAGCACAAAGGGTGAACCAATGCAACAGCAATACTCACAAGACATTATGTTGGAAATAAACTTTATAACTTAGATGGGGGAGCTGGGGGGGAGCAGTGAGAGAAAAATGAGGGAGGAGTAACAATGTTCAACAAGAAATGTACTCATTACCTTACTTATGCAACTGTAACCCTTCTGTGTATTACCTCTACAATAAAGTAAAATTTTTTTTTTAAAACAGTACTGCCAAAAAAACCAAAACGTTGGTGTTTAGACTATCTAAACTTGAATCACATCTCCAAGATGTCCCAGTATGTTTGAGAATGAAACCCAGAACATTTTTGATAAGGGCTTTATTATCCTTTATTATATGTATTAACATAATTAAAATAATTTTTAAAAGTCTAATTGTAATTATATACTTTGGTGGCATGCTAATTTGCATTTTGTTTTGTACAGCATGACAAAAGAAACTGTAAACATTTTTTTCCTTTGATAAAACTTAATTCTTATTCCCTTGAAAATGTGTCATTGTCCAGGAACACAAAAACCCTATATGTTTTACCTTTCCACATTTATAGAGATTAGCAGTCCTTAACCTGATGACTCAGACCTCAGTGAAAGTGTACCAAGAATGTCTCTTGGGCTAAGAAGCTATAGAATTATAAAGTGAAATATGTGAACTCATAAGCTTATATAGTGATAAAATACAGCAATAATAAAATAATCATAGAAGGCATGTTGTAAAAAAAAAAAAGTCCTATACTTAGTTAATTACTGTCAGTGGTATAGAAAACTTAGGTAACCTAAATAAGATAGTTTTTGGTGTGTGTGTGTTTTAATGTGTTTTTGCCAGCACCAAGATTTGAACTCAGGGCTTTATTATGCCTATTGGGCTTTCTTGCTCACAGTTGATATTCTTCCAGTTGAGCCATGACTCAAGTCTGTGACATTTTGCTGGGTAATTGGAGACAGGATTTCTAAGGCTTTTCTGCCTGGGCTAGTTTTGAAACATAATCTTCTAGATCTCAGCTTGCTGAGTAGCTAGGATTACAGGCATGAGCCAGTAGCACCTGGTTCAAGATAGCCCCCCCCCCCCCAGTCCTGGGGCTTGAAATCAGCCCCTAGGCACTGTCCCTGAGCTTTGTTCGCTCAAGACTAGCACTCTACCACTTGAACCACAGTGCCACATCCAGCTTTTTTGTTTGTTTGTTTATGTGGTAGTGAAGAATTGAAGCCAAGTCTTCGTGCATGCTAGGCAAGCACACTCCCAGCTCTCAGGATAGTTCTTAATAACTACAAACTTATTTGAACCATCTTCTCTATCATTTTGTAGGCGCTCTAGAGACCAAAGGATACAACCTTGAAGCCATCATCAATTAGCTAACAAAACTGTTTGTTCAAAGTGTTTATTCTTTGAAAAAAATTGCTTCATATTAAAAAGTAGACATAAGTTTACCTCGAGATGAGGAGGATTGTAGTAGCTAACACATTATATTATTTAGTTATGTTTTTAAAAAAGACAAATGGCCTGGCACCGATGGCTCATGCCTGTAATCCTAGCTACTCAGGAGGGTCATGGTTCAAAGCCAGCCTGGGCCAGAAAACCCATGAGACTCTTATCTCCAATTAACCAACAGAAAACTGAAAGTGGCACTGTGGCTCAAGTGGTAGAGTGCTAGCCTTGAGCTGAAGAGCTCAGGGATAGCGCCCAGGCCCAGAGTTCAAGCCCCATGACAAAAAGAAAAAAAGGACATGGAGAAATGGGTGTGCAGTGGTACACAGGTTACTCCATCAGAAAGTAATAGATCTGTGATTCAGTTCACATCAGTCTCACTGCCAAAGTCTTCATTCTAAGCTGCTATAAGATATTGTCCCCATTGGCTCCTACTCAGTAGACTACTCCTGGGATCCTTGGTTATGTCACAATGGACAAATTTTAACATTTTTTAAATTGAAGTAAGAGTCAGATAGGAGATAGGGCAGGTTTGTAAAGGAATATTTATAGGAGCTAAAGATTTGGAACATCCTCCCAACAACATCATCAAATGATTGTTAATAAGAGAATGATGTTCTTAGATGTTTGTTTAAACAACATAATTCTTACAAGGGTATGTGGATGATTAAAATAGGCATAGATCATTTAGGTAGAACAGTAGCCTAGAGACATCTTTGCCATACACTGGGACAGTGGGAGTCCAACAAAACAGAAGATATGCATCTGGTTTGTGGACCTGTCCAACAGGGAGAGCTAAGAAGAAAGAAGTGTTAAATGATGCCATCAACCAAGATTGCTGGAAACTTGCAGGTTAGACGTGAAGTATGAGAATGAACAATGACATTGCTACAGGTAAAAACTGCAAGAAGATGAAGGAGGGAAAAGATGCTAATTTTGAATGAGGTCTCTTCTTAGCATTGTTCCAATCTGGTGGCTACACTCGAGAGTGATTGGACCTAGATGTTCTTCTAACCTTCATCAACACAGCTAGCCACCACTGAGCATGGTTTCCTAAGATAACAGCTAAGTAGTTAGAGCTCAGCTTGTACTAATAACATTCTGAGAAGGCAGACTCCAAACTTGGGAAAGATTTGCTACTCTTTATAAACTGACTAAGGATTTGTATTCTGCAGATAGGTATGACTCATTCCTAAATTATTTTCTAGATACTTTCACTTCTCCCTCTCTCCCTCTTTCTTGCTCTTTCTCTCTCGTTCTTTCTCTCTCTTTCTCTCTCTCTTTTGTCAGTTGTGGGGCTTGAACTCTGGGCCTGGGGCACTGCTCCTGAGCTCTTTAGCTCTGGGCTAGTGCTGTCTCACTCACAGTTCCACTTCTGGTTTTCTGGTGGTTAATTGGAGATAAGAATCTCATAGACTTCCCTGTCTAAGTTGGCTTTAAACCTTGATCCTCAGATCTCAGCCTCCTGAGTAGCTAGGATTGCAGGCGTGAGCTCCTGCTCCTGGCCTACTTTCACTTTAGGATTTCTTTTCTGTAAAGTTGGAATGACACATTTCTAAAGTAAATCAGTACAGTTTCAGAATTTGCATTGACTCCCTTAATGAGCTTCAGATTTCTTATGAAATGTGTTACAAAATGTACTGGCAGCTTCCCATGTCCTAAAAATATGGAAGCTCCTTGATCGTGTGGTGGTGCCCTGTTTTAATAATGGGCAGACTAAATTGTTTATACTGACCATTCCTAAGCCAATGGTTACTGCATGAGAAGCCAAACATTTCAAGCAGGTGGTGGGAAAATATCCAAGTCATAGCAGATTCCAGATTCTGAGGGCTCACTGACTGCCTAAGTTCAAATTCTAATGTTTCCTTTTAATCAGCAACATATCTTCAGGTCCTTGAAGATGGCCTTGTTTCCTTATTTATAAAAGAAATTATAGTAGTCTGTTAAGTATTTATCCTAGAGTTGTTGAGGATACTGAACAGATATTTTATCCAACATGGATCCCTAGAGAATGTTATGTATAATTATTGAACACTAATGCATCTTGCTTGGCGTTAATTTTCCACTTTCACACTGTTTCAACAACTTTGTGCTGTCCCATCTGGAAATGTTTTGTGGGATTTAGCTGAATATAACAGATTTTCCATTTCTGGGGGATAGTCTGATAGACTATCATAGCAGTTAGTTTATTCTAATGGATTTAGACTATACCCTTTCAGGGCCTCTCTTCCTTTTACAGTATCATCACTCTACCTTCTGAAAGCAGAGCTCTGTAGCGTAAGCCGAGGTCAGAACAGTGAGTTGAACTACAGAATTCTGGTGTATTTATTTCCTTCATTTCCCAGACCAGGGTCACAAAGAATGCTTGAGTATTGCAGGTATAACATAGAAGCAAATAGAAGACTCAACTTCATTTGTGCCCCCATATTCTTGAAGGGTGCCTGAGCACTGCATGGAAAAACAATCCTACATGGCATTATCTGAAAAGTTCCCCAAAGGTGAAGTATTGAAACAGACAGGAAGCTGTGAGAAGAGAGTAGTGCTGTCTTCCTTGCACTGCTGATTATAGAGCTGCAGAATTTCCACAATAGAAACATGAACAATAGAGTTGGCAAGACAGATGTTTTCAAGCATTGCATGCATTTATCGAATTTCTTTGGGCAGCACAAGATCACAGGAGGCTCTTATCAGTCTATCTACTTGGTTTTCACAAAGTGAACAAAAATGCTACATTTATATTCCAGGCTTTCCATCTTGTTTGCTCATCAGAACTCTTCAGTCTACATTTCAGTATTTAATTCCCAAGTACAAGTAGGCCCTGATCTCCCAAGTAGTCTTTTATATGAACAGTCTGCTCTTGTTCTGGGGTAGAGGTCACTTCAATTGCTTGCCAGTCCTATAGGCAGCAGAAACATCTGTCTGCTCTTGTATAGCATTTAAAACATCTTCCTCATTTTCAGGAAAAATGTGTTAGGTAACGATGAAAATCCATTTGTCGAGATGTGCACAGACCTCTGACAATTCTTTATTGCTTCAAAATAACTCTAACCTATCTGTGTGTTTTTTCTAACAATGTTCTGGCAGAAATCCAACTATCCTCCTGCTACAAAGAAGAAATACAAGAGAACTCAAAACATTACGAACACTGAACCTCAGGGTCCTTAACTTATACTAGAGAGACTAGAAGTATAACGCATACAAGAGAAATCCCTAGAGCTGGATGTAGTTAAGTGGAAGGGTGTTTGCTTGCCTATCATGTGTGAAACCCTAGGTTTCATCCCCCCAGCGCCACAGTAAAAAGAGAGAGAGAGACAGAGACAGAACTCTTCTGAACTGGAACTGACTCCAATTGGGAATCCTAGATTGAGAAACTCTGGGCAAAGTTAACAAGGCATTGGCAAGGAGAGGCTAACACCAAGGCTTACCCCAGAGTGGGCCACCATACTGAGGATTAGGTACATTGCTTGACCACACATCTCATCTCTCAGACAGCACCAAGGACCTTGATAGGCCCACTTGTTTTCAGGTAGGGTGCTACTTATTGAGTACAGCCAGTCCTAGGAGGCCACCTTAGTTCAGGTAAGATAAGAGAACTAAGACCAGATGGCTGGTCACAATCAGAAGGTTGTTTGTCAAAGCCAAACCACTAAGGCTGCTACCTCTGTTTGCAATTTGCAAATTGCCAAATATTCAGTTTAACATCTAAGCAATGGGGGCTGAGAAGAATCAATTGGTTTTGTAATGCACATGAATTTTACAGATACAGATTACAGCTTTATTTCTTTTAATACACTTTAAATTCTAATTCTGATTCCCCATTTTGGACAGATTGAAGAAATACTTAATATAGTCATAGCCATCGCCAGTCAGCTCCATCCAATTTAACGCTTTCAAAATTACTTCTGGGTAAAATTCAGAAATATTAACTTTTTTTTTCTCCTTCATCCATTGTGGTTGTTTGAAGCCATCGCCTGTATAATACAGTCAGGAGTGGGTGGGATGGATAGCAGTTTCCTGGCTTCTGATTCGTGCCCTAGTGGGGCTGGATGCAGGACCTCTGGAGTCTGGGAGTCTGTAGCTAGGGCTCGGCTACTGCCAGGGTCCATGTTTTAAGCTAGCATTCAGTCTTCTGGGTTCTGGCAGACTAGATGGTGCCCACCCCAAAGCACTGTCCATCTGGACTTTTATCTCCAGTCAGAGGTGTCTCTGAAGAGAATAAATCACTCCCCCTCTCAGCTCAAATCAGTATCCCTTAGGCTATACAGAGACCTCGACTCCTTTATACTTAGCACAGGCTATGACTTCAGTTCTTCTTATCCCTGTGACCTGGAATGTGTCCTCAGGTCATTTCCTTTCATCATGAAAGCACGGGGGCAGGCAGCAAAAGCTTTCCCAGAGCCTCTCCTGTAGGCCACTGGGAGGCCTGTGAAGGACCCTAACTCTTCAGGGTCTTTCTAGGAGATGAACAGTGAACACCTGGCCTCTTAATTGTTTCCAGTGATCTTGTTTTTCCTTTCCAAAATTTTCCCTTCTCCCCAGACTGAAGTGGGTGGTGAAAAAACTTGTTTTGCCAGTTCATATCTTTTTGAAACTATTTTTGTCTCTAATTTGAACTACAGCCAAGAATTAGGAATCTTTGTTTGCTGTTTTGTTTTCCTCTTAACAATTCTTCCTAGGGGAAGTGGTGTGCCATTTGGCCATCTCCTCTCTTGGAATAAGGGTTTTAGGAGGAGGCTGAAGAGGAGGGAGACACTTCTGTCAATATTCTATCTTATCACCCACCTGCTGTGCTTAGCTCTGTTTTAATGAAGGCAGGGGCCTCCCTTAGGGTGAAAGAATACTTGGTTTTAGAATAAAAGTATGAAAGTTAACATTTTGAAAACGAGTATTTTTTATTTTTCCGTCTTTCTTTCCTTCCTTCTTTCTTTCATCTTCTTGAGATGAAGTCTTGCTGTATTGCCCAGACTGATCTCAAACTCCTGGACTCAAGAGATCTTCCTATCTTAACCTCCTGAGTAAGCTACTTGGTGTAAGCTACTAAGTGTCTACCAGTATGCCAGACTTCCAGTTTTTAATGTTTTCCTTAGATTAAAGCCATATGAGGATTCCTTTGAGATATATACATATATATATATATATATTTGTGTGTGATTGTATATATTAATAAGTACACACCAGTAGACTCTGAATCTGTGGATTCTATACTCCTCAGTTCCACTAACCTGAGATTGAAAATAGTCTTTAAAAATGCTGTGCTAGCATTGGAAAAGTGAAGACACATTTCTTGTCATTCTTTCTGAACAAATGTTATTTATTCTTACTAATATTGTTGGTTGTGGGGCTTGAATTCAGGGCGCTGTCCCTGAGCTTTTTCAATTAAGGCTGGCGCTCTACCACTTTAAGCCACAGCACCACCTTCAGTTTTCTGATGGTTAATTGAGAGAACAGTCTCACAGACTTTCCTGCCTGGGCTGGCTTCCAGCTGTGATCCTCAGATCCTCAGATCTCAGCCTCCTGAGTAGCTAGGATTACAGGCATGAGCCACTGGCACCCCGCAATTCTTCATTTGTAATTCTAGGAAATAAATGGTTAAACAAGACCCAGGTTTCTGTGCTGGACATCTCCACAGGCCTTCTGGTCTTCTCTTTACTCTTTTGCTTTGGAGTGGACAGAGGGTCATCCACATTGCCCCCTTTGCCCTGTAATTCCCAGTTGGGTCTGCCTAAGGAGCAGTAAAGGAGAAGTAGCAGGTGTGAAGGGAGAGAGAGATAGAGGGGTGTTTATTCTCCCCTGTTTCCCCCACAAAGGGTCTATGTTTCTCTAAAAGACTCAGCTCTTTTCTAGGACCCTGTCCTCCAAGTTCTTCGGTTCTGATGGCCACTCCCTGGCTGCAGCCTTGTGGTCTGGAGCTAGGTTTTCTTCATTCACCCTGTGGTTAGCGTCAAAATCCTTATTTTTTTTCTTGTTGGCTTCACCTCATGCTGATTCTGTTTGGAAATTGGCCACAATGCCTCCTACTTAAGTTACCTGCTAGAGTGTGCTCTGTGCCTTCTACTAGGACCACAGTGGAATCCATGAGGTTATAAATATTTAGAATATAAGTCCCTCATAGGGACTGGAGGTGTGTGTGAACTGTAGACCAGTGTCTTCAGGCTTGGAGTCTTGCCTCAGGTGGTAGAGTCCCTGCCAATGAATGTAAAGTGACAGTGAGTTCGAGTCCCAGGCTCCACTAGAAAACAAAACAGTGTCTTTTTAGCCCCTGGGAGCTTTGTTAGATGTGCACAATCTCAGGTTGTGCCTTCAGAATCAGAGTCTGGGTTTTAACAAGGTCCCTAGGTGGTTTATAACCAGGCTCTGGAATCCCTCTTTCTTCCTAAGAAATAAGTAACCAGGTTCAAGCTGGGTGTAAGCTTTCTATTCTGAGTGTGAACTCTTTCACAATCCTTGCTGCTCCTTCCTTCTTTCCTATCCCTGTTTCCTCTGCCCTCTTTTTCCACATTTGTTAAATCCATTCTAAGCTCCAGGTGCTGTGGTAGGTGTTAGGGTTACAAATGAGAATAATGCAATCCATCTCTGCCCTAAACTAATTTAAATGAAGGAGTAAAGAAAGACTTGTCTATAGTCAATTTCAGTGCAATGGGGTCCTGCTGTGGAACCACATGAACCGAAGGTCACAGGTACTTTAAAATTACTTTTTGATTAATGAGACTCTATAGTCTTTGTTTTCTGTCCCTCTTCCCTTCCTTTCCTTGCCCTCCCTCCCTGTTCTTTCTTTTTTCTTCCCTTCCTCTTTCTCTCCTTTCTTTTTCTTCCTTTCTTTCTCTCCTTCCCTTCCTTCCTTCCAGCCCTTTTCTCTTTTCCCCCTTCCCTCCCTCCCTCCCTCCTTCCTTCTCTCCTTTTCTTTCTCTCCTTTCCTCCCTTCCTTTTTTTCTTTCTTCCCTCTTCCTTCCCTTCATTCCTTCCTTCTTTCTTTCATGCCAGTACTGGCACTTGAACTGAGAGCCTCACACTTGGCTTTTGTTTAAGACTGGCACTTTAGCACTTGAGCCACATCTTCACTTCTGGCTTTTTGTTGGCTAATTTGGAGGTAAGGGTATCATAGATTTGTCTGCCTAAGCTGGCTTTGAACAGAGATCTTCAGATTTTAGTCTGCTGAGTAGCTAGAATTATAAGTATAAACTACCAGTGTTGTAAGGTAAATCATTCCAGAAGCCACATTTTAAAATATAGAATATTGGAGCCTTTATTATATAGTTAACAGGCTGCAGACCACAAATACATATAACACAACCAGGAAACACGCTAAAGAAGAAAGAAATAACAAGAACAATACCAACAAGCCAATTCAGCTCCAATGGAGAGCTGGATTCAGCTCTCCATTGGAGCTGAATTGGGACTCCATGATGACTAGAGACGAGCCAGGAGACAGGACATGATCACAGAGATGCACGTGGCCTGGTGTCCTGGTGGCTAGGTTGGTTCAGGCCTAAATAGGTCCACACAGGGGGCAGATCCTCAGGAAATTCCCAGTCCTAGGCACTAGACTGACAGATTCAGTAACCTATCAGCCAAGTTCCTGCCCCCGCCTCCAAGGGTCTGGCACGCCCACTACCTGGGAAGCAGGTGATAGGGGGGGGGGTTCCTTCCCCCAACATGAAGACAAGATGCCAGACCTATAATCCACCATGTGGCCAATATGGCGCTGGCCAGAGCTTACCTCCTTACTTCACTAGCACCCAGCTTACTTTGGTTATTTTTGAGGTAGGGTCTTGATTTTTGCCCCAGCTGGCTAGAGCCTGTGATTCTCTTGCTTGAGCTCTCCTACCTTGCTGGGGAAAACAAACAAGTGGCACCTGGCCCAGCCATTGTTCCTTCTTTGGCAGCTGCAATAACTAGCACTCATCATTGTGCCTAGCCATTGGTTGATGGAGTCTCACAAAGTTTTTTTTGCCTGGACTTTCTTCAAACTGTCAAACTTTGCCCATCTCCACTTCCCAATAATCTAGGATTCCAGGTTTGAGCTACCACACTTGGCTGTATTTTCTAATATTTTAGTCACATTTGAACATCTCTGTTGCCTAGGCTGGCCTGGGACTTGTGATCCTCTCTCCTTAGCTTTCCAACAGCAGGGATTACCAGCAGGAACCATCATGCCCTAAATATTTGAAAATCTTGAGTCAAGATAGCAGATTATAGTCAGGAACTTCATTCTAATGTCTTTTTGACAAGTAGCAGTCAGTATCTCTCCCAGGAAAATCTAGCAATCTGTGGAGTCACAGTTGTTTGTACAGGAGGCAACTACTTGGCAGCAAATTCCTGTGGTGACTAGAGCTAAAAGAAAGTAATAGGAAGATCCACCTGAGTCCTCCCCCTCCCCCAGGAAATTCCTGGAAGGAAAAAAAGAAGATAAACACAGAAGCTATTTTTTGGAATTAATTCCAGTGCCTGTGGGAGAATCTAAATTTCCCTTTGTAGAGGGTTCTTATGTGAGTTTCTAATTAGGCTCCATCTTTTATTGTTTGAAAGCAACACTCCCATTCAAGTTCCTTCCCCTGTGTAATCCACATAAATGAATAACACAGATTCTGAATTACCCAAACAGAAATGGATGAACACTTTCACATCAGGAAGACATTATAAGAGAAATATTGACTCAGGATTGTGGTTCAAGGCCATCCTCAGCAAAAGTTTACAAGATTCGATGTCAAAAACAAGCTGTACACAGAGTGGACACCTCTTATCCCAGCTATTATGAGAGGCTGGATGGGAGGATCACAGTCCAAAGCCTGAGCAAAAGCAGGAGACACTATCTGAAAGACAAAGCTAAACTCGAAGGACTGGGTGTGTGTGGATGAAACTGAATATGAGACCCTGAGTTCAATCTGCATTTCTATCTAGCCCTTCAAAAGGGAAATGCTAGTTTAGGATTAGAAATATTGATGAAACTATTCATTTGTTTATTCTGAAGGCCAGATGTGTCACTCAGAATTTAACTCACATCCTACCTAGTCCTGGCTCTAGAACTCAGATACAGATAACTGCATCATCCTATATATACTCTTTTCTACTTCAGCTTTCCCTTCCTGGCTCGAGCTACCTCATAATAGCAACCTCTGTGTCTACCCTGTGCTTCCTTTTTTTTTTTTCCTCAGCATGTTAACTTGGGTTAATTTTCTATATACACTTAAAGGGCTGATGGTGGCCCTGATGGTAGCCCTAAGGCTCTTTGGCTGCTGGTATGTTAGTAGTAAGAGTTATTGTGGAGAAAAATGACTGAATCAGTCAGTAGATTTGAGATCTCCAGAGTAGGCACAGTTGAGAAATTGAGTGAGGGTCTTTCTGTGTGAATGGGCTGCCATGTAGTAGATGTGAGCACTGGATTGCGATGGATATTTGCAGCTGTCCATAGCTTTCCAGCAACTACTACTACCCAGCAGGGGCTCATGAGATGAGTTTTATCGGCCACTATCAGTATTTGAAAAAAATGGAAGAGAAGAGGAATTAGACCAGCACACACGGTGGGACTATTGTGAAACGCTTATTTGTTACATGTATGACATGTGTACTGAGCAAATATATAAATGATATTCTTAAGTGATACGGGTTGAAGTTGAACTTTTTTTTGAGGAAGACTCCTTTAGGAAATACACAGTGGTTAGAATAATGAGAAATTTCATTTGTGGTGGGCAACAGAAATGGAAGTGTTTACCTTTAAATGGATGGGTCAGAGTCAGCTCAGGAAAGCAGTATTATGAAATGGAGGGACCAAGGTAATGGTGTCGAGAGTTGACACTTGGTATCGGTTAAGCTGTCACTCAACCTCAGCTGTTTTTTTAAGCACAGGCTTTATATTATAAAATCCTTTTTTTTTTCCATTTCGTTTTTCTTCCTCCCTCTTAGTTTTTTAGGAAAGAATTTTAAGTTGTCTTTCATGTATATTTAAGGAAATTTTTAAGAAAAATTTATAAGTATGCCAGAGTCTAAAAGAGATCAGTATGCACCCAGATGAAGATAAGATGTTGATAATAAGGATAAAACTGTGGGACAACATAAAAAGTCCTTTAGCATTGGAGGGTGGACTCCATTTTACCTTATCTCATCTCTCAGCCCTGTCTCCCCAACTTCACTGGGACCTTCTGCTATATGCCAGAAAGATTTCTGTTGGAGTGCACCGGCCTTGTCATTTTTGAGAACCTTGTCCCAGTGTCCTTAACATTGAAAGGAAAAGCCCTGAAACATGACTTAAGACAGTACAACTTAAAATTTGATTAAACAGATTGAAACACACTTTCCCCACAGCAAGAACTGCCAGTCAAAGCTTTTAAAACTATTCACTTATGACTGTAAATATATTGCTATTAATATCTTTATGGCTGTTATGGGGGAAAAAATCCCTAAAATTAGGTTTCCTTTTTTAGAACTCAGTTTCTTAGCAGATTTTTTTATACTCCATATTTGTTTTTCTTTATATTGTTGTGTGATTTTGCTTTTTATGTACATGATTATTCTTGGCGAACTACAAATGATGAGTTAATCTAAAATAATTCCAATTTTCAACATTGGAAGACTTGGTAAATAACATCCTCACAAACAAGAGAAACAATACAGCGAGCAGATTTTGTGTTAAAGATAACCAGTTCTGTTTAGTCCTAGTTCATTTGAAATAGCAGTCTGATAGAAAATCCAGTTCAGTGGGCAAGAGAAGTGGGAATCACTCAGGAAGTGAGAAACTCAGGTCTAGATCTGAAAGCAAACCAGGTACTAGTGGATCACTCCTCTAATCCTAGCTATTTAGGAGGTTGAGGTCTGAGGATAGAGGTTTGAAGCAAGCTTAGACAGACAGATCTGTGAGACTCTTACCTACAATCAACCAGGAAAAAAAATCAATTAAAATTTTAAGACAAAAAACATTGAGAGCGACATACCAAATTGATGCTGGACAAAATCATAGAAGTAAGTGGGTAAGTGCCAGAAGAGAGGACCAGGGATAAAAACTGATGAATGCCACTGCTTTTCAGGACTGGTTAAAAGAGGACCTGTGAAATAGACTACAAGAGACAGGAGGCAGCCCAATGAGGGACTTCACAGATAAGGAAAAATGGTCTACATCTTTTATAAACAGGCCTGTCAGACACATAGTCTTTTTTCTTCTCATCCTCAAATGAAATTCAGAGATCATCTAATCTGCCTATGCACATCATTCAAAATGTCCATCTCCAGAAGGCATTGGTGAGTCATTCCCCAAATCCTAGCTACCCAGAAGTCTGAGATCTGACTATCAGTGCCAAGGCTAGCCCAAGCAAATACTGGGTATGAGTCTATGTCAAATTTAACCAGCACAAAGGGGAATGGCTTAAGTGAAAGAATACCCCAAGTTCAAGCACTAGTACTGACAAAAATAAAATCCATCTCGCACTACCATCAGTCTCATGCAACATGAAGGAAAATATATCTTGTATTTTAAGCATTTCAGTATGTAAACACCAGGCATGACTAAGCTAGATGACAGAATTAGATGACATGAAGAAGAGGTGGTATGGTTACTCTGATGTATGAAATTACCATATATGGAAGCTACCAATGGAGATGTTCTTCATGAACTGTATTGCAAATAGCCATTCCAGAATGGTGAATATTTGACGAAGTATGATTTTTCTTCCATTTACACTATGATTGCATTGCTGGAAAATATGTATATAAAACTCTTTGCAATTACATCTAAAACCGATTTGGGCTCTAGGTTCTGACAGTTATTAACATTCACTTATGGTGAATGTGTGGCAAAGATTTGAAAGTCCTGTGTGACACAAGACCATTCTTTCTTGTGTAAGACTGTCTTAGAGCACTGGAGGACTTTTAGCATTCCTGGCCCAGCAGATTAAATGCTAGGCATTGCAACATGGCAAAAAAAACTCTCCCACACATTCCAAAACACTCCCTATGGAATGGCACCATGTGAGGGAGAAGCATGAGTTCAGTCAAATACTCCTTAATTCTTCCCTGCAAGAGTTCTAAGTCAGAAATAGGGGAAATAACATAATGGTGCAGCATGACCTCTGTGGAATTCTGAAGTTCTCCCTCCCTAGTGGGATCATGGACTTCTTCCTCTGCGTCTGCACAAATTCCTCCAGTCTCTTTCTTTCCTCTCTGAACTCTAGCTTCTTAACTCATTAGACACAGGAATGCTGCCATTTCCTTTGGCCATGGCTTTCATTTAACCAGGTGCCAACCTATTTACAAATAGAATCCATCCCATAAAGCTCTTCAAGCCTGATGCTGACATTTACCTGGCTCAAACTTGTATCCTAAATGTTAAGCAGAACATAAGGAAGACTTTAGAGAAACACTTTTGTTAATCTAGATGATTTTGTATTTATATTGATTACATTGGGTACAAAACCTTTCCATTTTCTCCCCAACAGCCCATTGTACTTGGACTTGAGCTTCTGTTCTTTCCAGATATTTGATACATGGAGCTTCTGTGATATCCTAATCAAACACATATGAGACAGGATAACTGAAAACTTTTAAGTGTATTACAAACAAGAGGTACACACAAACAAGGCAACACTAAAGCTATCAGCATAACTGTGTTCATAGTAGCATTATTTGCCATAGCTATGATATGGAATCAGCCCAGATGTCCCTCAGTAGATGAATGAATCAAGAAAATGTGGCATGTGTATACAATGGATTTCTGTGATTCCATCAGAAAGAATGACATTTGCCCCATTTGTAAGGAAATGGAAAGACTTGGAAACATATTAAGTGAAGTAAGTAAAGTAAGCCAGGTCAAAAAAAAAAATAAGCTCTATGATTTCCCTCATTTGTAATAAGTAGTATATGTCTAGGATAGTTCTAGCAGAGAATCACAATAGCTTAATAGCTATGTATACATGAACATATAAAATGATGCTAATTGAAATGAACTCCAAGATATAGAAACAAGAAGGCTGTGTGTGTGGTGTGTGTGTGTGTGTGGTGTGTGTGTGGTGTGTGTGGTGTGTGTGTGTGTGTGTGTGTGTGGTGTGTGTGTGTGGTGTGTGTGTGTGTGTGTGTGTGGTGTGTGTGTGTGTGGTGTGTGTGTGTGGTGTGTGTGTGTGGTGTGTGTGTGTGTGTGTGTGGTGTGTGTGTGGTGTGTGTGGTGTATGTGTGTGTGTGGTGTGTGTGTGTGTGTGGTGTGTGTGTGTGTGTATGTGCTGTGTGTGTGTGTATGTGGTGTGTGTGTGTGTGGTGTGTGTGGTGTGTGTGTGTGTGTGTGGTGTGTGTGTGTGTGTGGTGTGTGTGTGTGTGGTGTGTGTGTGTGTGTTTGTGGTGTGTGTGAGTGTGTGTGTGGTGTGTGTGTGTGTGTGGTGTGTGTGTGTGGTGTGTGTGTGTGGTGTGTGTGGTGTGTGTGTGTGTGTGGTGTGTGTGAGTGTGTGTGTGGTGTGTGTGTGTATGTGGTGTGTGTGTGTGTATGTGGTGTGTGTGTGGTGTGTGTGTGTGTGGTGTGTGTGTGTGTGGTGTGTGTGTGGTGTGTGTGTGTGCGTGGTGTGTGTGTATGTGGTGTGTGTGTGTGTGTATGTGGTGTGTGTGTGTGTGGTGTGTGTGTGTGTATGTGGTGTGTGTGTGTGTGGTGTGTGTGTGTATGTGGTGTGTGTGTGTGTGTGTATGTGGTGTGTGTGGTGTGTGTGTGTGTATGTGGTGTGTGTGTGTGTGGTGTGTGTGTGTGTGTGTGTGTGGTGTGTGTGTGGTGTGTGTGTGTGTGTGGTGTGTGTGTGTGTATGTGGTGTGTGTGTGTGTGGTGTGTGTGTGTGTATGTGGTGTGTGTGTGTGTGGTGTGTGTGTGTGGTGTGTGTGTGTGTGTGTATGTGGTGTGTGTGTGTGTATGTGGTGTGTGTGTGGTGTGTGTGTGTGTGTGTATGTGGTTTGTGTGTGTGTGTGTGTGTGTGTGTGTGTGTGTGTGTGTGTACTGTTTGCAGTACCCCTTTGGTTTATCCCCTGTTGTTACTTTCTGATTTCAGTACCCTTTGTCTTCTATATGTTTATCTGATTTGGGAAAGGGAAGGGAAATCACAGAAATGGAGGGACAAAGGGTAAACCAATGCAACTGTGGTACTCACTAGACACTGTTGGAAATGAACTTTACAACTTGGAGGGAGGGGGGATGGGGTAGGGAGAGCAGGAGAAAATGAACAAGAAATGTACTCACTTCCTTAATTATGTAATTGTAACCCCTCTGTATATCACCTTTACAAGAAAATAAAAAAATTAGAGGTTCATCATTGCTATGGCCAACGGCCTGGGCAGTTAAGTGTAAGCACCCTATGCCCCTACACATTGTTTTGCTTTACATCAGGGTTGACACACTCTTCCTGTGAAAGGCCTGGTGTAAATATCATCAGCTTGGTGGGTACAGCTCTTTATGGAAACTATTCAGCTTTGCCCCTGAAGGCCAAAGCAACTACAGAGCTGTACATAAACAAACAGGAGTGGATGGATGTCAGTTAGGCTGTCTTTTCAAATCCAGCCACAGGCTAGATGTGTCCGTAGGTCATAGTTGACTGGCTCCTGATCAGTCCTCAGTCATGCTCACATTCTTATGACTAGTGCCTCTGTCCTTTGCCAGGGTAACCAGAGAGAGGGAATCTAGGCTTCCCTAAGTGCCTGTGGTGTCCTAATAGTTTTGAACCAGCCAAGAAATAGGCATAACCTACTGTTCCTAGGTAATATTGGAGTCTAAGTTCAAATATAACTAGACTATGATATTGAAAGCCCGCAAGCTTCTGTGTTTGGGGAAGCCTGGCACAGAAATGAATGAAAGTGCTAAGCAAACAGCAGGACAACATGCAAGGGAGTATTTCCCATATTAAATGACTCTCAGGAAGACCCAGGTACCTTCCAGGACCATTAAGCCTTCCTGACCCACAGCCAGCGTAGTGGCTATACTAGTAAACACTCATGGAAAAGGCATTGAGTAGCAGCAGGATACACACGTGTGTGCATACGCATACGCACACACACACACACACTCACACCTATGTATACATAAGAATCTACCAATCTATCTGTAATACATACATACATACATATTTTTTCCTTATACTGCTGAAGATAGAACCCATGGCCTCACACATGCTAGCCAAGTATTCTACTGGGCTATTCCACAGATCCTTACGTACTTGCTTTTTTTTTTTTTATTATTTTTCAGAGAAAATTGAGACCATACAAGTTCCCCACAATATGCTCCCCCCCCACGCTACAGAGTTTTACTAGCTCTGTCTGTATTTCTGACTCAGAAAAATGGGACTTCCTCTGATCAGTTTGGATCAGGCCTCCCAACAACCTTTCTAGTTCTTCTCAATCTGACACTCTAGTCTCTCCTCTCCTGAAAGCCCTTCTCTCTTCTCAGATATCTTCACTCTATATCAATAGCCATTTTTTAAAAAAAGCATTTTCTTTTTGTTGGGTTACTCATTTTTGAGAAATTAGTTTTGTTACTACTAGGTTTGAACTCAGGACGTTGGCACTACCCTTTAGCATTTTCACTTATGGCTGGTGGTCTACCACTTAAGCCACACCTTCAGTTCTGGCCTTTTTTCTTTCTAGTACTTAATTGGACTTAAGAGTCTCATGGACTTTTCCTGTCTAGGCTGGTTTGGAACTATGATTCTCAGATCTCAGCTTCCTATGTGATTAGGATTATAGGTGTAAGCCACTGGCATCAGCCCTGTTAGGCCTTTTCAAATGAAAGATAAGTTGATATGCAGGCTAAAAAATTAATTACTAACCAATTCATGGTTCTCAATGTGTTGTTAATCTTTTTCTCTTTTCCCCTCTAAATTCAGTTCAGTTTAGTGTTGTGGTCACTTTCTGAAAATACATCATTTTTATGTCCTATGGGACTTGTAAATAATAAGATTGGCAAGTTAACTTATTTGGCAAAGACCTATTGAATTATGGTAAACTAAAGAAGCAGAGTCCCATGTAATATAAAATGACTCACTCCTCTTTGTCCTTTTTTTGTGGCTTTGTATTTCACTTGAAAATAATTTTTAATAAAGATTCCCAAAAGAATCATATAGTAGTTACCAAGAATGATATTACCTGGAAAGAGAGCAACATTAGCCGGGTATTTGATGGATGAAAGGCTGTGTCACCTGGAACTATTTGTTAAATTAGGTCAATGTAAGCAGACTTCACAGATCCAGGGGCAAGTATATATATGTATATATTTTTACCAGAAAATATGTATTGAAATTAAGATTTTGGGGGCTTTATTGTACCCTGCTTCTAGCTATTTAGAAGCTATATAAAGTTAGCTTTTAGTAGCAAGGTGATCTACTACTAGAATCAGTCCTGCTTTGTAGAGGAGAGCTTTCTTCCCTCTGGCATTAGTAATACCCCCACCTACAGTAAAACGTCAGAAGTCGAAAAAAGCCCCACAAAATCCCAGATCATTTTGGATATTTATTTATTTATTTATTTTGGAGTTTATTTTCTGTCATTGGGAGACAAGGATAGGGCTAGGGAGGGAGGTAGAGGAGAGAATGGCTGCCAACTCCTGGCTCTCTTTTAGTGCTCAGGGTGTTCTTGCAACCAAGTGCTTTAGGATTTTGTTCAAGGTTAGAATTGACTTCCAGTTAGCACTTAGATTATACATACAACCCAAGGACTCAGATTTCTATGTGGTATTTTTCCCTTCTCCTCCCAGTCTGCTGTTTCCTTTGCTTGTCCATAAGAGCTCAGTTCCTTATCTTTTTGGAGGTGGTGCTGCCTGGAACAAATTTCTAGTTTGGAGGCCTATGAGAAAAGAGAAACTAGAGAACAGTGATTCACTTTAGATAAAGTTATAAAAACAAGTTGTTTTCATTTAATGAAACTTAAACTTTAAAAACTTTAAAAGAAAAAGATTAGATTTGGGAGGGGAGGAAGAAGATAGCTCTCTGTTTTGTTCAACGAAATTCAAGTATTTTAGAAGAAATGAACAGGAAAATAATGATAAATTATTAAAGTTACACAAGAATTTTGGTAAATATTGGGGATCAAATGCAACCAGAGCCTTGTGATTGCTAGACAAGCACTCTACCACTGACCTACATCCCCAGCCCAAATCTAATGTCATGGCAAATCTAATGTCATGGCAAAGTTCAAGGTGTTACTAATCATATAATTAAAATGATTCATCTGGATATGGTGGTACATGCCTGTAATCTCAGCTTCTCAGGAAAGGAGACATGAGCAGCAATGCAAATTCCAGGCAGCTCAGGCAAAGTTAATGAGACTCTATCTCACAAACAAAATATAAAACAGAAGAATTGAGGTCATAAATATAGCACACTCAAGCTGGTAGAAGGTCCTTAATAGAATCGCTAGTCCTTGGGGGAGAAAAAAAGAAAAAATCAGAGCAAAGAATCAACCAAACATTCAAGTCTGTGGGATACCAGATGAAAGTTGGAATTCCTTAAGCAGCTCATTTTCTTGTGCTACATTAGGGGCAGTATCTTAGAAAAAGTAGTACAGCTCTTGCTTTTGGGGTGTGTGTGTGTGTGGGGGGGACTTGAACTCAGGTCCAGGGCTGCTATCCTTGAGCTCTTTTGCTCAAGGCTAGAGCTCTACCACTGAAGCCATAACTCCACTTCCAGCTTTTTTGGTAGTTCGTTGGGGATAAGAGTCTCTTGGACTTTCCTGCCTGGGCTAGTTTCAAACTGGGATCCTCAGATCTCAGCTTCCTGATATAGCTAGGATTAAAGGCATGAGCCACTGGTGTCCGGCTTCCCTTGTTTCTTGATTTACACAATACCTTTTCAG
Organism: Dipodomys spectabilis; assembly: GCF_019054845.1. Classification (NCBI taxonomy): domain Eukaryota; kingdom Metazoa; phylum Chordata; class Mammalia; order Rodentia; family Heteromyidae; genus Dipodomys; species Dipodomys spectabilis. The sequence goes on from NW_024870912.1 coordinate 2,654,002, forward strand.
TTTCTCTTACTGTTTGTAGTTTTCTTTGATAACTTGTGTGTTCTGTTCTTTATTTCATTAAAAAAGAAAATTCAGATCCAGCTGCTTGAGACACATGCCTATAATCCTAGCTACTTGAGAGGCTAAAATCTGGAGGAACGTGATTCAAAGCAGCCCAGGCAGAAAAGTCCATGAGATTCCATTTCCAAAATAACCAACAAAAAGCCAGGCTGGAGGTAGTGCTCAAGTGGCAGAGTGCAAGCAGAGTGAAAGGGTAAGATTCTGAGTTCTAACCCCAGTACTGGCAAAAACAAAACAAAACGAATTGACAGCATAAGTGTGGTTATATTTTAGACTTGTCTGTTGGTCTTTTAGTCTAGTTGAGACAATAACACCTGCTTCTGACCGTAGCTTTGTAGTAGGTCTTGATTTAGGGAAGTACAAGTATCTGACTCTTTTTTTTAATCACACTAGTGTTGGCTATTCCATGTTCTTTACATTTCCATGTGAACTTTGGAAACTTTGGTTAGTTTATACAAAGAAAGCCTGCTGAGATTCTGATGGAGATTGAGTTGAATCAATAAATTCACTTGAGGACAATTGACATCTTAAAATATTGAACCTTCCAATCCATGAGCAAGTTGTACCTTTTCATTTACTTTGTTTTCTTTTACTTTTCCTTGGCAGCATTTCGTTTTCAGTTAGTAAGTTTTATCTATATTTCATTAGATTTATTTTCTTAGGTAGTTCACATTTGGGGTGTTATTGTAAATGGTGCTATTTTAAATTCCTTTCTCTGATAGCTTACTGTTAGTATGTAGAAATATAACTACTTTGATAATGTTATCCTGATAAACTTAATTTTTAGGTTTAGTAGCTTGTTTCAATATCTTTTAAGATTTTCTTTAGAGATGATCACAGATGTAATTAGGATAGATTAAGTGTATAAAGAGGTTTCATTGTGATATTCCCATAGATATGTATAATATACTTCTATCAGATTACTAGGTCTGTTACACTATAGAAAGTCCCTTCTCCCATCTCCATTTTTTGCAAAAGTAGTGGGTACTATTTTGCTATCTTCTCATATGTATGTCCAAACAAACAAACAAGCAAACACATAAACATACTGTACTCAATAAATATGTACAAATAAATAGTCTGCCCATTTAAAATTAAAATTAAAGATTTTAAAATAAAATTTCACAGCGTTATATTATATCTTTATCTCTCTTCTAGGTTTTTCTTGTTTTAAACAAGCCATTTAGCCTGTAAGGAATTAGCTGAAGTAATAGATGACAGTGTTTTCTATATTACCCTAAAGTTGCCATTTTATATTGTCTTTCTTTATAATAGATGCAAGTTTCTATCTGCTATCAATTTTCTTCTACTTGAAGCATTTCCTTGAACGTTTATTTCAGGAAAGTCTACTGCTGATTAATCTTTCATCATTTTTATTCTTAAAAAGAGTATTTCCTGTACATTTTGAAAAATAATGTCACTGCATTTGTAATTTCAGGTTGATGGTTTTAAAAGTACGTAAGAGATATTCCCTATCTTTAGTGTTGCAGTTTTTTGACAGAGAAAAATATTTCCTGATATCCTCTTCCTTGTTCCTCTGTGTATATGTTTTTATGCTTTCTCTGATTTGAAGATACTTTTTATCACCAGTTTAAATGATCTGATTATAATTACCATGAAGTAGTTTCCTTTTCCCCTCCTGTCCTCCCTCCCTTTCTTTCCTTTTAAGTAGCAGAGGCTTGCCTCAAACTCTTGATCCTCCCTTTTTTCAGATAGATGATAGATAAATAGATTTAGATATAAATATAGATATATTTATTTTATTTTTTATCGTCAAGGTAATGTACAATGGGGTTACAATCACATAAGTAAGGTAATAAGTACATTTCTTGTCAAACATGTTACCTCTTCCCTCGTTTTTCTCCTACTTTCCCTCCCCCAAGTTGTACAGATCATTTCCAACATATTGTCTGTGTATATCGCTGTTGCACTGGTACCCCCTTGTTCTTTGTCTCACCATTCTGTTGTTCCCCTTCCCTTCCATAATTCAAATAAATGTATATATAATACCAGGGAGTCCAAATCAAATATAGTGACAACAGGGGATATACCATAGATATACCATAGGGGATGAACCTCCCTTAGTTCAGCCTCTTCAGTGTTTTGGAATTGTTGGAATTGTTATGCATCATCATATCAAGCTTACAGTTTTGTTTCTTAGGCTTTGAATTTATTGACTGCTGAATCTGTGGCTTTTGAGTTTTTATGAAATGGTTCAACGTTTTATTTTGATATTTTAAAAACCTTCCACGTATTAAGATAACACAATTTCATCTAGCTTGTTATCATATATAGGATAAAGTTAATAGTAATTGACACAGTGCCCAGGCCTATTAATTCTTCTGTCTGTGCCATCTTAGGGTCTATTTGTATTGACTGATTTTTTTCCTCATCCTGAATCATATTCTACTTCTTTTGCATCTCTGGTAATTTTTTAATTGTAATTCACAGTGTGAATTTTTTTTTTTTTTTTTTTTGCTAAGGGCTGACCACCCCTTTATATCTTACCTTTGAATTTTTCTGGGAGCCAGGCGCCAGTGGCTCACGCCTGTAATCCTAGCTATTCAGGAGGCTGAGATCTAAGGATCACAGTTCAAAGCCAGCTGGGGCAGGAAAGCCTGAGACTCTTATCTCCAATAAACCACTAGAAAACTGGAAGTGTCGCTGTGGCTCAAGCGGTAGAGTGCTCTCCTTGAGCTGAAGAGCAAAGGGACAGTGCCCAAGCCCAGAGTTCAAGCCCCATGACCGACCGAAAAAAAAAAATTGCTGGGTAAGAGGAGCACAACATTTAGTGACAGCCTTTCTAAGCACTGCTTTGTGAAGGATCTTGTTGGTCATGAGCTTGTCCACTCTGGTTGACAAGAATGCAAACTATTTCCAGCCACCTGGATTACTGGGGATCTTGTTATCTATTGCTTCACATGTTTGTTTGTTTGTTTTTCCTTGTCTAGGGAAGTTTCCACCCATGAGCAGGCCCAGACATGAGGGGTCTCCTGAGAATTGCTATTCTTTATTTGTGGGAGTTTTCTCTCTCATTGCCCTGTCATAAGAGGACCAGGGCTTCCTTGACCCCTCAACATCATCTCCTCAACTCAGTGATACTTGTAGGCTCAGACTGGGTCCCTTGTTCCTGCATTACAGCTTGAAGTCTGTGGGCCAAGTGCTCCAGCCATTGCGGGACTATTTCCTGTCTCTGAAGAATCACTGTTTTTAGTTTCCTGACATTCAACAGCTTGTAAGTTGTTTCATAATTTGTGTGTGTGTGCATGCATGTGAGTGTGTATATATGTATGTGTGTGTATGTGTATTTCAAATGAGGAGTAAATTTGGATCCTTTCATTCTTTATCATGGTTTGAAATTGACACATTTATTAGGCCACCTATTGGCCACAAAGGCTATGTTTATTTTCTTTCTACTATGTTTCCTTTTTGTGCTTCTCTATTGTTGATTCTGTCTATTTGCCTTCAGGTTCACAGTTCCTTTTTCTTCAATATGTAATCTATTTTTAAGTCTAGTCAGTAAATGTTTTACTCCAATACTGAGTTTTACATATCAAAATTTCATCTTCTATGTTCTTAAAATTTATTTCCTTATTAGGTTCATGTTATATTTTAAATCCTCAGGTATTTTGAATATTGTTTTGTAGCTATCTTAACATTTTTCCTGTTGATCCTATCGTTTCTACGTCTCTTCTACTGATTTTATTTTGGTTAAGGGTCACTTTTTTCCCCTTTTTTCTATGCTTCCTAATTTTTACTGGATTCTAGAATTTGCAAATTTCAGGAGGTTGGGTGCTGGATTTTGTTGCATTTCTCTGCATTTTAGCAGAAGGCTACTTATGGAGCTGCATTTGAGAGAAGCCTCTAGCTGGGGCAAATTTAGCCTTCCTTGTTAGTGACTTCTGATTCTGCTCTGTGTTTGATCACACCCTTTTACTGTGGTTGGTATGACATTTATTACTTTGTCCTGGTTTCTTTGCATATGTTCCGTAATTTACCCATCTGGTATATTTTAGTATACATTTCTAACTCTGTAAGAGCGCTGCAGATTTTTGTATTATAATTCCATAGTACTTTTCTAAGAAGTAAATCTTTTCCTGGTTATGTAAAGACTCTTAGAGCCCTAATAAGTAGGTATTCAGCCAGAGTCAAGAGGTCCCCATACCAGTTCCTGAAGCTAGTTTTCCATTGATCCAGGCTTTCTGGCTTTTTGTTACAATGTCTAGCTGACTTAGTTTTCTTGCACTTGAATCTCTGTTGCTGAGCTCATTGAGACTGCTGGACTCTGGGCAAGAGCGCCTTCCCAATGCTGTGTTCTAAAAATTACATTCCAATAGAAATCTGATCCATTAGAAAGCATCGAATCCTGTACTTCATGTTCTCAAGTTTAAAAATAATTGTTTTAGTTATCTAGCTTTTTACTTTACTCTGTGTGTGTGTGTGTGTGTGTGTGTGTTAGGGTAGTAATAACTTTGATCCTGGTCACTCTAACATAATTAAAAATAGAGGTTCACTTGATGTATTCTTGACATGCACATCTCTATCTGCATATATAACTATTTTCCACAGTTGTTGGGCTGTTTGCCCTTATTATCTGTGTCGGTGAAGGTTCAGCCTTTCTGTTAATGGCTGTATTTTGTATTTGCATGACCTAAAACAGTACCTGGCATCTCAAAATTTGGACCTGTGATTCATAGGTATTTAAAAGATATTTATTAAACTGATTGTCATCACTATCATTGTAGTCAATAAATTTCTTTAGAAATATTTATTCTCTTTGCATATGTTTTGCATTTATCTTAACCTGTAAATTACCCTCTGATTAAATTCTTAGCCGAAGAAATTTTGCAGAAATCTAGCTTTGTCTTTTCTATTAACTGAGCTAAACTTCAGGTGATTATTGAGAAAGTGAAAGATAAGTAGAATAAATACCTCCTCCTGTATCTTTCTGTGTATTTCGGTGTGTTCACACTCAAATTATTTCTATGTTTTTCATGGAAAAATAAGCAAGTACATAGAAGTGTGCTCAAAATTTCATCAGCCCATATTTAGAGGAATGTAGGATGGACCTGAGGAGTTCTTTCTTTGGAAGAGGCCAACTAAAGTTAATCTTAAGTCAGATAGGAATGAGGGCGAGTTCCAGGCATAGGGAGTCTGTGGTGAACAAGGGTAGCTGGGCATTAGCCTGTAGGGTATGATTGAAGAACAGAAGTCATGCTGTAATTTCCACAGAAATGACCACTGTGGCCTTGCGTCTGAGGGACCAGTTAGGATAGGGCCACTGGTAGGTTTCTGCGTTGATGTTGATGCAGAGGAGGTGCCAGCTTCCAGGTTAAAGCTAAACTTCTGATGAAGGAAGATCTTTGGGGAAGGAGTATCTACACTGAATGTGGAGAATGACCTGCCAAAGGTGGATACTCTATCAACATTATAAAGAAAGAGTACAGCAAGTAGAGAAGTGCTATTCACAGAACTTTAGTGAAAATTGGGAGAGAAAAATCACATGCTAGGCAACAAATCCCCCCTCCCCCAACCCGGCTTTTGTCCTAGCTCTAGGACTTGAACTCAGGGCCTAGGTGCTCTCCCTGAGTTTTTTTGCTCAAGGCCAGCACTCTATTACTTGAACCACAGCTCCACTTCCAGGCCAGGTTTTTGGTGATTAATTGGAAATAAGAGTCTCATGGACTTTCTTGTCCTAGCTGGCTTTAAACCACAATCCTTAGATCTCAGCTTCCTCAGTAGCTAAGATTACAGACGTTAGCCACCAAGTCTAGGCTAATCTATGTTTCTTAAAATATGACTCACCAAGAGGAGTTAGAGGATGAACAAGGAATTTATCTGATAATGAGCAGTATTTTGAATGAACTAAGAGGTGGGATAGAGAACAAAAGACAATTGTAAAAATCATATGCTCCTCAAATCTTCTGAATTGAAATTTCTCTGAGTACAGCTCACAGGTCTGCAGTTTATAAAGTTCTCTAAGAATTGGTAGCAAAACATTAAAACATTAAAAGGCACTGAAATAAAATTTTAGGGGAGTCTACTATATGAGCCAAATAGAACATTAATATTCAGTCCAATTGGCCTATGAAAATATCCACAGTGGCTGGTCTCATGCCTGTAATCCTAGCCATTCAGGAGGCTGAGATCTGAGGATAGCGATTCAAAGCCAGCCTGGGCAACAAAGTCCATGAGACTTTTGTCTCTAGTTTATCACCAAAAAAGCTGGAAGTGGAAATGTAGCTCAAGTAGTAGAGGAAGAAAACCCAGAGTCAATGCAAGGCTCTTAAGTTCAAGCACCAGGGCTGGCATTAAAAAAAAAAATAATCTTGTGTCTTGTACATATATTAATCTAATTTGGAAGGGGAAGGGGAATAACAAAATGCTGAAACAAGGACACAGGATGACCATTGCAACAGTGAGACTCACAAGACACTATGTTGGAAATGAACTCTACAACTTCGGGGGGAGCGGGAGTAGGGGAAGTGGGGAAGGGAAAGGATAGTAGGAGAAAAACAAAGGAGGAGGTAACAATGCTAGATAGGAAATGCACTCATTACCTTACTCATGTAACTGTAACCCCTTTATTCAGCATCTTTATAATAAAATACAATTTAAAAAATAACACACACAGTGTCTGGCCATTTTCTGTATAGGAAAAGAAAAATAGAAAACATGAAAAGTTCTCAAATGATTACACAAATAGTTGTAACTACTATTTCCAAACTTCCTTATAATCATTCATTTTTAAGAAATGAGTTAGTAACAATCCTTATTTACCAAACATGTAAAAAAATGATTGTTCTTTTCCCCCTCTTAAAAGAATGATTTTAAAAGCTTTACTGAAGACACGTTTTCCTAGAAGAATTCTGTAATGAAAATAAGTGAGAAACAAGAGAGACATTAGAAATCAGAGCCAGCGGACAGGGTTGTATAAATCATTTATTGGGTAGAATGCCAAAGGCATGTGCAAGGGGCCAAAATTCTTTCTTGGTCCATTAGCCAAACCACATGTTCCCAGAGGCTGGTCTTTTTAGATTCACACAAGATGTTCTATGGAGCCAGACATAGTAGCACATGCCAGTAATCCCAGCTCTCAGGAGGCTAAACAGAAGAGCTGGGAGCTTGAAGCCAGTCCTTGAAACAGCAAAATGAACAAGAGTCTTGATAGGATTTCCTTTTGTACCTCTACTGAAGTATAAACATGTGTTAAGCAAAATAGGAGCACTTTTTGTTTTAAAGAGGGGGGTTTAACATGTTAAGTGAAAACACAAATGAAAATTCTTCTAAGACCTCTTGCCCATTATCAAAACCAAAATATGAAATGGCAACTTCTTTTTTAAATAAGTGAAAGCAGATACAGTGAGAGTTAAGACCTAAGTCCTTTGTGTTGTTTGTGTTTTAAAAATAATGGATGAAGTTCAACAGATTTGCTCACAAAGAGTCCATTCAGGAATTCCTGGTGCTCAGATTTAGTCCTAGCCAGTAGTAAAGAAATACAGTGACATTGTGGAAAACGAGTGGACAGAAAGCCTAGGCCTTAGAAGATGGAAAATTCCCAACTTAACTCTTCTTAGGAAGAAAAGGATTCAGCTAGGATGACAGAAAAGAAATATCTCCTCATCCCTCATTGCATGACCTATTGATTTTGGATTTATAATTTCCTGTTTGCTGTTAGGAATTAGATACTGACGACATGAGCCACTCAGCTTCATTGCGGAGCTGATAGGAGATAATGGTGGCAGAAGCACCTAGTGTGAGGAGGATCAGCCAGTATGAAGTGATCTGCTTGATTCTCTTGGTGGAACTTACAGCTCTGGCTTTTCTAAAATTCGCCACTTACCATGGGTGTTTAGGTCCTGGCCTATGTCTGTCTTGGTCCTCCCCCAAGATGGATTTTGAAGCCCCTAATCTAACAGTTGTTCCATAGCACTTCCCCCCCCCCCCCCCCCCCCAGTTTGGTGCTTGAACTCAGAGCCTGGGCATTGTCCCTGAGCTTCTTTTGCTCGAGGATAGCACTCTATCACTTGAGTCACAGTGCCACTTCTGGCTTTTTCTGTTTATATGGTACTAAGGAATCAAACCCAGGGCTTCATGCATGCTGGACAAGCACTCTGCCACTAAGCCACATTCCTAGCCCCCCAAGGCACTTTTGAGAACATGAAGAGCCCTAAGTGCTGGCTCTTACCATTTGTACCAGGAATTTATTTGACAGTGAGAAGTGTTTTGAGTAAACTGAAAAAAATAGAGTTGAATTTCAAATGCTTTTAGTTGGATTATTATTATTGTTATCCATAAGTATTTGAATTTTGAACTTACTATTTTAACATACTTTGAAACAGTCTCTACATATCACAAGGAATTATTGATACTGTTTCAATTTTTTTTTTTTTTTTTTGGTGCCAGCCTGGAGATTAAACTCAGGGCCTTGACACTTTCCTTAAGCTTTTGTCCAAAGCAAGTGCTCTACCACTTTGAGCCATAACAACATTTTTGGCTTTTTGGTAGTTAGTTCGAGTTAAGAATCTCACAGACTTTTTTCCTCAGATCTCAGACTCCTAAGTAGCTAGGATTATAGGCATGAGCCAATGCACAGCTTCTAGGACATTTTTAAATGGATAAATAAAAATAAGATTAAGGTTTAATAGTGAATAGTTCTAATGTATTCCTTTTAAGTCAAATATATTCCTCTGAGTCAAATCTTTTGTTTTTATTGGTGGGGGTAGAGGTTTGGATTAGGGTTTGAACTCCTGCTTATTTAGTCCGTGCTCTAACACTTGAGCATACCTCCCCCTTCTTTTTGCTGGTTAGTTGGAGATACAGTCTGGTGAGCTTTTTCTGCCTGGACTGACCTTGATCCTGCTAAAGTACTTATGATTACAGGTATAAGCTCTCCTTGTTCTTTAAGAAAAGATTTTTGAAGAGACTCTAGACACTTTATGATGAACAATATAAGCAAGTTATTTTATCATGCACGTCTCATAAATGTGCTAAGGGAAGGAAGAGGATCTCTCTTTTTTGGGGTGGGGGGTGGGGGAGCGAGTACGAGTCCTGAAGCTTGAACTCAGAGCCTGGGCACCATCCTTGAGCTTTTGTGCTCAAGGGTAGCACCATACCACTTGAGTCACAGCTTCAGTTTCATCTCTTCTGTGTGTGTGTGATTAATTGGAGGTTAGAGTCTCACAGACTTTCTTGCCCTGCCTGGCTTCAAACTGTGATCCTTAGATCTCAGCCTTCTGAGTAGCTAGGATTATATGTGTGAAACATGGGGCCTGGCTGTGGATCATCTTTACTGCAAATATGTACAGCTTTAATGCTTTTGGAGAATAAGTAAAGAATACAAAGTACAAATATATTAGGAGCCCAGCAATCAGGGGCAGAGTATGAAATTAATCATTAGGATATCTAATTGTTAGTTACGGTACTCGAAAGCAAATTATGGGATCTTTGGGGGAGGGGGAGCAAATAAGATTGTTTTAAGGTGATGTACAGAGGGGTTACAGTTCCAAAGTCATAATAAGTACATTTCATTTTGAACAGTGTCTCCCCCTTCCCTCGTTTTTCTCCAGTTTTCCTCTCCTGATCTGGTGTGTGATCATGAAGTATCTTTTTGTTTTTACCCTGTACTCTTTCTGAGATTCATTTTTCTCATCTGTAAATTATAGCTGTTTGTTTGGGCATTTCTCAGATTTCCTTTCAGCTCTCCATTTCTAGGATCCTCTGTTTTATCAGAAACTGTACTTCTGGCTGTCTCACTCAGAGCTGTTTGTGTAGAAGCTAAGAAGCAGCCACCTGAAAGTGAGCCAGTAAAAACACATGGAACCCAGATGGGTGTTACTCAAGGGGATGCTGTGGGGTTAAAACTACCACAGAATGAGTTGAAGTGTTGAAAAAGTATAGCATGAAAGAAGGAACATCAAGAAAAGTTGCCATAAAAAAAGAAAAAAGAAAAGTTGCTATATGTTCATTTAAATAGCCAGCTACTCGTACCAGCGTTTAGTAAGTTGGACTTGTATTTCACGTTGGATTTTATACTGAATAATTTGAAGCTTCATAGTTTGAGGAATAAGTACTCTATAAGTTTCTTTCTTTCTTCCTTTGTTTTTTTTGGGGGAGGAGTCCGGTCATGGGGCCTGAACTCTGGGCTTGGGCGCTGTCCCTCAGCTCTTCAGCTCAAGGCTAGCGCTCTACCACTTGAGCCACAGCACCACTTCCGGCTTTTTTCTTTTTGCTTATGTGGTGCTGAGGAATCGAACCCAGGGCCTCATGCATGCAAGGCAAGCACTCTACCACTGAGCCACCTTCCCAGCCCCATAAGTACTCTATAAGGAAGAATGCCAATCCTACTTAGGAAAACCTGGTTCAAGGTAGACAATGCAGTTCTGCAAACCCATTCCCAAGACAATATCCATGTGGGATGCAGACTACCTCGGTTCTTTGTGATGCTATCCTGCAGTGATGAATTTTTGGAGCCTAACAGTGCAACACACACACACACACACACACACAACACACACACACACACACACACACACACACACACACACACACACACAAACAACAATACAAGGAAATAGTAAGCCAAAGTTTTCATAGCTCATGGCGGTGATAAATAGAACAGGCTTGTGGAACACATGGCCTAAATACATCACAGTATCAGAGAGGCAGATAGGGAGCTAGGAAGTTAAGATAAACACTTGGATGATACCTTACTGTGTGAGAGACTTACTGTGTGTGTGTGTGTGTGTGTGTGTGTGTGTGTGTGTGTGTGTGTGTGTGTGTGTGTTGGTACTGGGGCGTTGCACTCTTGCTTAGCTTTTTCACTCAAGGCTAGTCCTCTACTACTTGAGCCACACTTCCACTTCTGGCTTTTTGCTAGTTAATTGGACATAAGAGTCTCACATTTGTGTCTTCACAAGCTGGCTTTAAACTGTGATCCTTAGATCGCAGACTCCTGAGTAGCTAGGATTACAAGCATAAGTCTCCAGTGCCCAGCCTTTTTAATATCTTCAAAAGTCATACATAGTTTGAGTATGGTGGCTCATATCTAGCATCCCAGCTACTTGGGAGGTAGAGATCAAAAGGATTGCAGTTTGAGGCTATCTGAAACAAAAAGTTAGTGGTGTGTGATGGTGCATACCTGCCATCCCTATCATATGGGAAGTAAAGATAGGAAGATCGATGTCTAAGGGTATCCCTGGACAAAAAGGGGCTATGTTACCACAAACAAACAAACAAACAAACAGTTAAAAGCAAGGGGAAGAGGGGAGGGGGAGGTGGTTCAAGTAGCATAGTGCCTATCTAATAAGCACAAGACCCTGAATTGAAACCCAGAAAAGCAAAAGAAATTGTACACAGTAGTGGCAGCTACAGCCTCTTAAATCCACGTCATAGAAATATGTGCAACTTTAGATGTTCCTGAGCGGATAAATGATAGACTTCAATTAAACAGCAAGAGAAAGCTGCTTTTTGTTCCGATTTTGTTTTATCGATTCTTTCCAGAGTATCTCCTAATTGGATAAAAATATATAGCCTCTGATCAATGATTAGATGTCACTGAATTAGTTCTCTATTTATAACTTTAATTTATCTTGCAAGATAATGTGATGAGAGTCACTTGTCAGATTGACCAAGCTTCACCCAAATCAATATATACCTCAAGCTCATAAACTACGTATTAGTTTTAGCCCAGCCAGGGTATAAAACGTCCACCTTTGGTGATTTACTTTGCCTGCCAAGCAGACATTTGAGCCTGGCCCGGGGTTAGATGATGATTGACTGACCGGGACAGACTGGCTGTCATCTGAGACTGATGGTCTTGGGTGAAAGCAGCCAGACGTCTTCCTAGAAATGCCTTTCAATCTTCCTAAATGCATGGCGCTTTTTGAAAATTTTGACTCCTCCCCCCCCCCCCCCTTTTGGGTAAGGGAGAGGAGATCTGCTTTTAGAGTAGTTTGAAATCTCAAAACATTTTTTTAATATTTACTTATTTAATTTGAGCAGTGCTTGTTCTGAACTCAGAGTTTTGTGCTAGGTTAGGCAGATGCTTCAGCTCTTGTGCCACACCTCCACCTTCAAAGCATTTCTTATTATCAGAGTAAAAAAATAAAGCAGTGGCACTAGGTTTGCATGCAACTATTTATTGAGGTGCAGTTGACATAACCCAAAAGCCTTTGAAAGTATATGGTTAGTAGTAATCAGTAGTGGTTGGTACATTTATAAAAGTGTGATAATCACTATGATCTCATTCCAGAACACATACATCATTTTAGCAAGAAAATTTGTGCCAATACCAACCCGTCTCTATTTCTCCTTCTCGTAACCAAAGTAGAGCAATTTTAAGTAATATGTTGCAAACAGCCCCCTGATCTCTTAGGATCAGAGTTACAATATTTTTGCTTAATGATAGTGTGAAATTGCACCCATGTGACAGTGCTGGTTTTTACTTTCATTGACGCATTCAATAAATTCCACAAGCTATTCAACACTTTATTATAAAATCACCTTTGGTGTGGTGATTCTGCTCAACTGTAGGCTAATACAAGTGTCCTGAGCATATTTAAAATAAACTAAGCTCGGTGTTGGTGGTTCCTGTAATCCTAACTACTCAGGAGGCTGAGATCTGAGGCTCCCAATTCATAAGTCCAAAAGGACTCCAATTAACCAGCAAAAAGCTGGAAGTGGAGGTGTGGCTCAAATGTTAGTGGGCTAGCATTGAGTGAAAAAGCTAAGCAAGAGCCTGAGATCCTAAATTCAAGCCCTACTACTGGTAAAAACACACACACACACACACACACACACACACACACACACACACACCACACACCACACACACCACACCACACCACACCACACACACCACACACACCACACCACACCACACCACACCACACCACACCACACCACACCACACACACCACACAGGAATAAAGTAAGCAAGACCATGCCATTGTGCTCTGTAGGTTAGGTGTAGCTGATGTGCTTTCAGTATACAATATTTTCTACTTATGGTAAGTTTATTGAAGGGGATATAGTTCTTTTGGGGATGTAGCCTATTGTAAATTGTCTACTATCCATTTTGTAGTTATACAGATGCTTTTCAACTTAAGTCTTGAGAAACTCACTGTAACTAGAGAATATCCTTCTGAAAGTTTAGAAACCCATTGTAACTAGAGAATATCCTTCTGAAAGTTCATTGAATACCCTTAACCTGCTAATGCTGTATATTCATATAACCTGTGGAGTATCAGTTATTTCCCTCGTGATCACAAGGCTGGTCTACCCAGCAATAGATACCATACCAGGATTGCTAGCCCAGGAAAATATCAACATTCAATCCCAGATGTATAGGATTTAGGCTGAATTCATATTGTGTTTGTTCCATCGGGAAATTAAAAATCATTAAGTCCAACCATCATAAGTTGGAGACTGTATAAATGTACATGTTCAAAATAACAAAATAATGAAAACTATAATTAATGTATTTCAGTTCTGTAGTCTCTATACAACATTTATGCTGTTTAATGGCAGAGGGATATTCATGTTAGAGCAGTAGATATAATGTAAGCTACTCTCAAAGTCATGCATGTTGAGTTGTTTTACTTTCTTAGCTACAGATAGAAGAAAAGGCACTGGCCAGTCCTTATTCCAGAAAATTTTTGTTTTCCCAGAGTAGCCTTCATCTATATACCTCCCTGGAGTTCAGTCAAGGTTTAAAGTTATTCTTACATCCATTGCCACTCTCCTCACATAGTGCTTGCCTCAGACATGATGGATACACACCTGAGTTTAGCTGTTATTATGGATCTCTATCTTGCTGGTAGTGCCTGCTGTGTAGACCCACACTGGTATGTTGTCTTAAGCCTCCTCATTTTCCTGTATCCTTACTCCAATGGAGAGCTTAAGCAGACCTGTTTACTTTCTAGCTCTCTCCTCTTCTCCCAAGAGGGGTGAGATGGGCAGGAGATCAGACCACTGGGAGGGTAAGATGAGATTGTGAAGACTCTAGAATGATAGAGACAGTTATGGAGCCTGGGAAGAAAAGCCACAGCCTCCTCTGGCACTCAAACTATAGCTGCTTTTTATCCTCAACTGCCTTTTAAGTGCCTATGCAAGTCCTCCTGGTTGTGCTTGTGTATAAGCATGGGAGAATCCAAAGATTACTGATGCGGCAGGGAGTCTAAACAAGGACTTTGTCCTTCTCCTTTATATGAATGGCCTCCTGGGGAAACCAAGAGCCCAGACAGTTGTGAGACTACCGCTATGCCCAATATCTGTCCCAAAGAGCAGGCGGTTTGCTGCTGAAGTGCTGCTGTTAGTGATGGTCTGCAGATCAAATTCCAGATGATCTCTTTCCATATCCATATTGAGCTCCCTAGTGTCAGTCACATTTAGAGACAACAGGTCCTAGGACCTGAGGTCTCCTCCCCCTTAGGAAAGGACAATGGAAGTCCAGTTTTGGTGTATTCTTTCTAAAACTCTTAAGAGAGCAAGGTGAAACCACCAGTGTTGGTAAACATGGTGAACTGTAGCTCTACACTGTAATGACCAACAGCAGACCACAATAAGGCTAATTAATACCTGGACAACCTTCCTCTGCCCTGGAAATGAGGTTGTTGACTGTCACTATTACTAGGGTATTCTCCTTAGTGAGGCCGAGAGTATGTCTCATCTCACCCTGCCATAGGTGACTTACTAACGAATTCTGCTTATCTCAGTGAGAGAAGATTTTGGCTACAAGTAACAATAACAAAATAATGAAAACTAAATTCATTAAAAAAAAATAGGCATTTTCCCCTCACATTTCTGGAAGTCCAAAGACAGGCAGTACCTGGTGTTTGACATCAGAGCTGATGACTACAGTTTTATTACATTCTTTCCTAGTTAGAGGATGGCTGCTGGAGCACCCATTGTCTTGTCCATGTTCCACAATGGGAGAAGAAGTGGAGAGGATAGCACCTGTGTCTGGAAAGCAAAGGACTTCAATGCTATAATTTGGGAAATACGTTATAGCAGTAGCTGTACTTGAGAATGCGTGTGCCAGGCATTTAACATGAATTGACTCATTTGAATTGAAGTACATGGGATTTACATTTCCACTTCACAGATTAGGAAATGAGGATGCAAAAGGCTCAGTAGTCTCAAGACATTTCAGAACCCAGGTTCAAGCCTGGACCAACTGCCAACCGTCTTCAGTTTTCCTGTAAATCACTGTCTTACCTTCTTCAGTATACAAGTGTGTATTGATGTAAAGAGATATACAATTACTGGAGGATTTTTAGAATTAGGAAAGATTATTATTGAGAGTCCATTCAGACTGGACTGAGAAAGTTTGAGTTCATATTCTGGCTCCCTTGTCATTCAACAAAAATTCGAACTGTTATTTTTCAGACAGTGGGATTAATAAAATAGGCACACTTTCTCTGAACTTGAGTGGGGAAAAGAGACTTCCCACTCCAGTAGAGTAAGCAAGTAAGAAAGGGGTGCCCTTTGTTGATGAATGAGAAAAAGGGGGTGCAGAGTTATATCCTGGATCATTGGAAGAACTCTACATTCTATATCCGGATGAGTGATCATTCCTTAAAGGGTGGCATGAAGGTTGTGAACGAAGGACACAAAGCATCTTGCTGCTGAGTGCTGCAATCCTACGTACTCAGGATCTGAGGATAGTGGTTCAAAGCCAGCCTGTGCAAGAAAGTCTGTGAGACTCATCTCCAATAAACTACTGATAAATACCCAGAAGTGGTGCTGTGGCTCAAGTGGTAGAGTGCTAGCCTTAGGCACAGAGAGGCTCAGGAACAGAGCCCAAGCCCTGAGTTCAAGTCCCAGGACTGGAAAAAATAATCATAGCGAATGTTCCAGAGAGAGCAAGTTTCCTCAGGGAAGAAAGAAAACGGTTAGCTTGCCAGTTGCTAATGCTTGGGGATAGCAGTAGAACTTGAGTCTTCTGTAGTTGGAGGGGAGACCATGCTGAGCCTTGAAGTCAGAGAGAAGAGTTTGCATTAATTATAATTATAATAGGAAGCTTTGGTCCTCACTTGACTCTCAGTAACTCCTTCATCTTACAAGATATAATACTGGCTTTGACTATTTCTTAGGGTTAATGATAGGATCAGATGCAGTGTGTATGAGAACAAATTGTTCTATATAGAATCACACATAAAATAAGAGATCATAAAGGCCCCTAGGAAAGTATTTCTTAGCAAGAAATATGTCATTTAAAAATGGTACTGTATACAAGTAAACTTGTGGTTAGACAATGCAAGCTGAGCAGAGACAAACATAATTTTTTAGAGATAAATATAATTTTTAAAGCCTAATATTTCCACAGTATTACTTGGGAATTCCCCCTCCTAGTTAGGATATAGCCTTTTTGTTGTTGTTATTTTTTTTTCTGGTATTAGGGCTTGAACTCAGGACCTTGTTCTCATTCAAGACAGGTGTTCTATCATCTGAGCCACCCCTCCACTTTCAGTCTTTTGCTGGTTAATTGGAGATAAGAGTCTCTTATACTTTTCTGCCTCAGCTGGCCTGGAATCATGATTCTCAGATGTCAGCCACCTCAGTAAGAATTAGAGGTGAGAGCCACCAGCACCTTTCCAGATTGGGTTTTGATCTATTATCTTTTTGGCCAAAACTGCTAGAGACAAAGGATAAATGTAAACATCTTACCTTTTTTTGGGGGGGGAGGCGGGCAGGAGTTTGGGTTCAGCACCTTGCAGTTGCTATGAGCCATGCCTCTAAGCCCTTTTGCGTTTAGTTTGTTTTTCACACACGTTTTCCTACTTTGGCCCCAAAGGGACCTCCTCAGACCCAATCCTCTTATTTCTGTCTCCCAAATAGCTGAAATTAAAGATGTGTGCCACCACACCTGGGTCAAAACCCTATCTTTTAAAAACAATATGTGAAATGAAAAGGAATTCAGCTGCTGGCAAGAAAGAACGCTTTCTAGGTGAGCAGAAGCTAGTGGTCCCTTTCCTGTCTGGGCATGTGAACTCTCCGAGTTTGTGTCCAGCTAGACAGAAGGTCGTCCCTGACTAGGTAGAGGGACTCTATTTGGACAAGGAGACATTAGTGGAGCTTTGATAGCTGTCTGCAATAATATAGCAGATTGGAATCTGTTTTCCCTACATGATAGCTCTTTCCACTGGAAATTTTAGAGACCCCAGCAACACAGAGGCTAGGAAATGAGTTACAAAGCAGAGAGAATTCTGTAGTTCTGTGCTGTTTATACCAAAGCCCTCTCAGTGGGAGAGCTCTCGTACTCATAGATTTTTCTCAGTGTATTTGAAACCAGAGTTAAATTAAGACTAATAAAAGTTCAACTCAGCCCACATCCAGCTCAACCCTTGGAAGGGTTGACATGATCTGCTTCTTACTCCAACTGTCCCCTTTCTGGAGAAATTCTCATCACTCATGTTTTATAGAATTATTTTAAAACTAGGTATGTCATACAATAACAGGTTAGAATATAAGTGAAGAAAGAAATTGTGACCCATGAACAATTAACAGTGTTCAGCGGCAAAATGACAGAATGGATGGCGGCATTAAGAGATAAGAACTTTCAAATGGCAATGATAAATATGTTAATGAAATTAGAGGAGGAAATATGGACAATGACAAAGGCCATGGAATCCCTAGGAAAGAATGACTCAGAAATTCTTGATGCTCAAGATACAATATGTGAGTTGAAGCATTTATTTAATAGCAGTCTAGATAACTAGAAGAAAAATAAACTTGAGATAGAGCAATAGAAATTCTGTACTTGCTTTAAAAAAAAAAAAAGAAAAATAATTCTGTACCTGAAGCTCAGAGAAAGAACATGTGGGCTAATAAAACCCAAAGCAGTCATAAAGGACATAATATGCAATAGTAATATGCAATGCCTGATCATCATACTATTGGATTTCCAGAAGTAGAGGGTAGAAAATTTAGGGTAGGCAAAATACATGATGAGAAAATAGATAATAATACCTCCAAAATTATGAAAGACATCAAGCTGCAGATTCTAGAGTCTCAGTAACTTCCCAACCAGAAGGAATGAAAAGCAAGCTACATCTCTTAGTACATCTCATTCACACCACTCAACACAGAGATAAAGAGAAAGCCCATGAAGAACAAGTAGAGAAAACCAGTATTCCATTTAGGAAACATCAGTAAAAACTGTAACTGACATTTCACCTAACCAGTGAAGTCCACAAGACAAGGGAAGGCTTTTCAAAAATGACTTAAGCAACAATAAACACTGTCCACCTGAAGTTCTACACCCAGTAAAACAAATTATGCACCTATTATGAAAAGAAAGCTGGGGAGACTGGTTATCAGCAGATCTGTGGTATAAGAAATATGAATGGGCTGGGTGCCAGTGGCTCATGCCTGTGATCCTAGCTACTCAGGAGGCTGAGATCTGAGGAACACGGTTCAGAGCCAGAGCCCTGGCAGGAAAAGTCCATGAAACTCTTATCTCCCATAAATGACCGGAAAACTGGAAGTGGCACTGTGATTCAAGTGGTAGAGTGCTAACCTTGAGCCGAAGAGCTGAGGGACAGCGTCCAGGCCCAGAGTTCAGGCCCCATGACCAACAGGAAAAAAAAACAAACAAAAAAACTTCAATATGAATGGTAGTGAGTTGTAGATCCCTGGGTAGCCATTTAAATATAATGTAAGTTAGAGCTACAAATATATCATATTTGATTCATATGAATATATGGAACAATAAAATCTTTTCTGTTTTTAATGTCCTATACACTGTAATTACCATACACTTAAAATCTATATTGAAACCTAACAGTGTTTCCCCAGTAAGTTTCTCTGTGGCACAGTTGCATTCTGTTTTTCATGGAACATCTTCCTGGTATTGTTTTGGACCAAAAAGTACAAACAGTTGATTTAACCTCAGCTGGGTTTTCTCCTATTACAGTGAGAGACTGCAGAGGGAGGCTCGTCTGATGCTCCAAGACTATGACGGTCAGCCTTATGTAATAATGTGTCAGCTCAGGAAGGTCCTGACCTGCATTCCATCCTGCGATGAAGGCAAAATATTGGAATCCCTAACCAAGAAGTGAAAGCTCTTCCAAAAATGCTGTCTGGCTTTTTTGCCAAAGAAAATAGTTGATCATTGCACTTAAAAGGTTTTTTGGGTGGATTGTCTCAGATGAAACCAGCATGTTAACTCAGCTGCTCATAGATAAATCTGCACATTTGTCCTGTCAGCTGCTGGGGTCTTTGCTTTGAAATGCCATCAGGACACCTATTGTACAAGTTAGAAATTGTGTTCTGTTATTGCAGTGGGCATTGTTAGTTCTAAATGTATATTCCTCAGTCTTCTATGATTCACATATTTCCCAAATTCCTCACTTCTTCCAACATTTGCAGTGCTACGATATAGGGTTATATATGTTTGTTTGCTTAATAATGATGATATCACTTGCCAAAGATACATGATACAATTCTGCAGCCATTGTGGCAGCATGGAAAAAAATACCTGGTATGATTTTGAATCAGGAAATAAAGTAATTTGCAGAACAATGGATTTGATGTGGATGGGAAAAGACTTTCCACTTTCACCTTATGTAATTATATTTGAATTATATTAAGCGAAGTAAGCAAGACCCAAAGAAATGTAGCCTGCATGGTCTCTCTCATTTGTAATAATTAGAATGTGCCTATAAATCTACAAGTAAATCCAATGGATAGTAAAAGACAAAAATTATACTTGGTCATAATTATATGTGATTCAAATATTCACAGAATATCTTCTATTATAATTTAATTTGAACTAGATCTGTGTTTGCTGCTAAGATTGTATTTTTTTTACAAATCAAGTATGTGTGTGTGTGTGTGTGTGTGTGTGTGTGTTTGTGTATGTGTTTTACTGGGAATCAGATTCAGGGAATTGTATAAGCTATACAAGCCTTTTACCACTGAGCCTCATCGATACTCATTTTTAAAAAGAAATTAAACTGGCCTGGGAAGGTGGCTCAGTAGTAAAGTGCTTGCATTGCATGCATGAGGCCCTGGGATCAATTCCTCAGCACCACATAAGCAGAAAAAAACGGAAGTGGCGCTGTGGCTCAAGTGGTAGAGCACTAGCCTTGAGCTGAAGAGTTGAAGGACAGCGCCCAGGCCCAGAGTTCAGGCCCCACAACTGACCCAAAATAAAAACAAAGAAAACACACACACACACACACACAAATTGAACTACATAATTCCAGAACTGCAAAAAGTTTTGGAGACCCATGTACTTTTTTTGCATATGAAACGTGAAACTTGGAGGACAGTAGGGTATGTAGGCAATGTTCGTTGATTGTAGCCTTACCCAATACAGGTATTTATGTGTTTAATGCTCTGTAAATTTTTTTAGTGATTTTCAGTATTAGTTTTATTGCAAAAGGAAAAAAGTCTTATAAGCCTCAAACATGATAAAGAGAGCAATGTCTGATCTGACTGATTTCATGTTTTTTAACCACAAGTATGGACCTTTCTTGTCTAAGATATAGAATTCAGTGCAAATTTCTGATCACCAAATTATTGAGCAAAGTTGCCTAAATCTTTTTCATCATATATATTTTTAAAATATGGTGTTTCAAGATCTGAGGATCATGGTTCACAGCCAGCCTGGGCAGGAAAGTCCATGAAGCTCTTACTTCCAATGAAGCACTAAAAAAGCTGGAAGTGGAGCTGTGCCTCAAGTGGTAAAGTGCTAGTCTTGAGCAATTAAAAACTCAGGATCAGTGCCAGGGACCTGAGTTCAAGCTCTAAGACCAACAAAGTATATATAAATATATATATATATATATTTCATATTTTCTTGAAATGGTTTGATTTTTAAGACATGTATGTGTTTGCAATGTTATTATCAGTTAAATAGAACTACTTACAAAAAGGTACCATGGAAGGAAGAATGATAAAGCTGTAAAGTTTTCTATTAAAGGTGATTTAGAAATCTAGAAGAGTTTCTAGCAGTATAAGCCAATGGAATTCCTTTGTCCTATTAAGAATTATTATTTACCCTCTCTGTTTGCGCTCATGTATATCAATATATCTTTATACATGCCATGGTTTTGGATTAAATTTTTTAACAATCTACTACTGCTCAGCATATCAAAATTTACTGATCCTCAGTGGATGTTAATTCCACAGTTGAACATTACTGTTTCCTCGCTCTGATTACCAGTTTCTACCTGGGGCTCCTGTTTGTGGTAAAACAGCTACCCCTTAATCAACATGTGATTAAGACACTTGGCTTGTCCTTTGCCTCTTACGAATGTGGATATAGAAATACTTTTTGGGGTCTTAGCTTTCAATTCTTCTGGGTGTATGTTCCAGAAATAAAAAGAAATAGAGTTGTTAGCTCATACAGTAGCACTGTGTTTTAAAACTGTCTTGACCGCCACATTGTTTTCCTAGAGACCATACCATCTTCCATTCCATCTTACAACAGTATCAGAATTCTAGTTCATCCACATCCTTACCAAAAGCTATCTTTTTTCTGGGCTTTCCCCCAGCTTTTAATAGTAGAATTAATAAATATCAGCAGCTAAGTTTTTACACCCTTCTTTCGCATCATCTTAGTCACTTTACAAGATAAGCTTTCACTGTACATGTTTGATAGGTGTTTTCATGTTAATTTTATATGGCCACATAGTCAGTTATGAAGTGTAGAGAATAGAGACTAAAGGTCTTCACCAGATGGAGATTTTTCTCTAAATCCCTTCTCTCCATTAATTTTAAATTTAATGTTGTGAGTTTATGACACAAACACACTGCTTATCATTCACAGCTTGTATTCTTTCCTCCAGAAAATCCATTCCTCGTTGCCGAAGAATTAACAGGATGCTCTCCAATGAGTCCTTACATTCCCCTGCATTTAGCCGTTCCAACTCTCAAGCTTCAGTAGACAGTGCATCTATGGAGGACTTCTGGCGGGAAATAGAGAACCTTAAAGAGCACAGCATCCTGGAAGGACAGGAGGAACAGCCGTCCGCTCCCACTGAGGTCAAGCCTCTGGATGGTAAGGGGCTATACTTGCCCTGTATGTGTTATCTTTTCCTTTGTGTGCTATCTATTGTGCTGTTGACAAGCAGAATCACTCCACCGGTAGTTCAGAGACTCACCCTGTAGAATTTGGCCCAACCACCTGCTCTACTAGACTTAAATTTACACAACTAGCACAAGGATAATGCCAAGGTGACCTGAGCCGAAGGAGTACTGCACTTCAGTATCATCCAGATCAGCCCCTTACATATCACTAGATAAGGACTCTGTTATTTCTCATTGAGCAGATGGAGTATTCTAGTTTGGGTGTCTGTTTCTGGTGACTGGATTACTATTGGTGGGAAGGAGTGTGTGTGTGTGTGTGTGTGTGTGTGTGTGTGTGTGTGTGTGTGTGCGCGCGTGCGCGTGTGCACATGTGTGTGCGCATGTGTGTGTGAGAGAGAGAGACAGAGACAGAGAAAGAGAGACAGAAGATAAACAAAGAGGAGGAATGAGAATATTCCAGTACAATTTTGGAGACTAAAACTGACTATGAAGCATTCCCTGGTATTATTAATGTATTATAGTTACCTAGTTTGTATGAAATAATGTTTACTTTAAATATTCTGGGCTAAACTGAAAGAAGTTGATGGTCAAAACAAATGTATGTAATTGTACCTGGCTATCAGAGAAGGCAAAACTCCTTACCTGTAATTAAAAGAATTGGTTATCGCTTCTAGGCCTAGTTGTTGCTAGGTGAATATGTAAGATGTCTATTAGCCAGTGATTGATTGTCCTCAAAGCAATAGGATAAACTGAAATGTTAAAAACCTTCTTGGCTGTGGAAGGTGAGCAGTGGCCCATATCCTTATCTCAGATAGGTTAGAGACTGAGGTAGGAAGATCTGAGTCTGAGATGGCCTGGGCAAAAGCCTGAGGCTCTATCTGAAAAACGAACAAGGGACCTTACTACCCTGAACCGGCCAAATGTCATGTGACTGAAAAACTAAAGCTGAAGGACTGTGGGTGTGGCTTAAGTGGTACAATACTTTCTAACAAGGGAACCCTGAATTCAATCTCCAGTATCAGGAAACAACAACAAAAAAAGGTGTTTTAATTCTTCATTCTCTTTTCTACAAATCTGTCTTTCACTAAGAAGTGATAATCGGATATAGCTCAGTTAGGAGACTCCCTACAGCATAAAAACAAACCACCTTACATACATTTTATGAGAACCCTTGCAAGAGAACCATTCTGTCAGTGAAGTGCATTCTTCCTTCCCTTGCTTACTTCCTTACCTCTCATCATTTCTAATGCAGAAAAACAGAAAGATATAAAGAAAACACCATGTATACAATATCACTTTTCTTTTGCCTAGTGATCTATATTAAGAACTATGTCTTCTGAAATCATCATAAGGATCTGGTACTTGATTCACGGATAAAGAAAACAGGCTGCCGGGCCCTGGTGGCTCACGCCTGTAATCCTAGCTACTCAGGAGGCTGAGATCTGAGGATTGCAGTACAAAGCCAGCCCAGGCAGGAGAGACTGTGAGACTCCTATCTCCAATAAACCACCAGAAAACCGGAAGTGGCGCTATAGCTCAAGTGGTAGAGCACTCGCCTTGAGCTGAAGAATTGAGGGACAGCGCCCAGGCCCAGAGTTCAAGCCCCACGACCGAAAAAAAAAGAAAAGAAAACAGGCTATGTGTACATATTGCAGTACTTTTGGTCTTAAAAACATAAAGATCTGCCAAGTGCTGGTGGCTTACACCTATAATCTTAGCTACTCAGGAGACTGAGACCTAAGGATCATGGTTTGAAGCCAGCCCAGGCAGGAAAATCCTTGAGACTCTTATCTCCAGTAGACTAAAAAAATCAGTAAGTGGAGCTGTGGCTTAAGTGGTAGAGTGCTAGCCTTGAGCAAAAAAGCTCAGGGACAGTGCACAGGCCCTGAGTTCAAGCCCTAGGACTGGCACAAATAAAAATAAAATGAAGACTTGTCACTTATGAAGTAAAATAAATGAAGTACAGGAAGCCAAACACTGTATGATCTTAATAGAGGAGTGTGCAAAAGTTGAACTCATACAGGTAAAGAGCTCTTTATCAGTAAGGAGCAGAATGGTTGCTGCTAATCACACTGGCCTAGAGAGTGATATGGGAAGTGTCTAGTAAAGTATGTAGAATATTAGTCAGAAAATAAGGATACCTATAAAGATCTAGTGCACAACACAGTGATTGCAGTTGGTAACTGGGTGTTTAGTTCTTGGGGATCACTAAAAAAGTAGATTTTTAAGCATTCTGGTCTTAAAAATACCTGTGTGTGAAGTATCTCAACATAGTCATTTGAAAGCAGATGCATATATCACATATGTTAAAGCAGTATATTTTACATGATAGATACTTGTTTTATGCATCGGTTATAAGAAAAAAAAGATACAAATTAAAAATAAAAAGTATCATGTGTTTGTCCTGATACCTAACCTCCAACTCCAGTCCCAATACCACACAGCTGTTTTTTTCCTATTTATAACTCTCTTCTCCATCAGTGGGCAACTGGACCCCAATCTCTACCATGTATTTACATTCACTCACACCTAAAACACATGGAAAATATTTTCAAGCTTACTAGTCTAAACTGCTACAAAACATAGACCTACTAACCAGAATTGAATATTGACAGACACTAATTTTTTAAAGATCTATGAGATTCTCATCTCCAAAAGCGGTAGAAGTAGAGCTTTGACTCAAGTGGTAGGGTGCACAAAAGCTCAGGGGCAGAGCTTAGGCCCTGAGTTCAAGCCCCAAGACACAGCGCACACACACACACACACACACACACACACACACACACACACACACACACACACACACACACACACACGTCTTGAGTTTCTGCCCTAGACTGACCTCCCATATAGCTAGGACTATTGATGTGTGCCATTGCACAGTTTATGGGTTAAGATCTTGCTAACTTTTAACTTTGTCTGACCTCAAACTATCCTCCTCTGATCTCCACACCTAAAGTAGCTGAGATTATAGGCATTAACCACCTCATTCAGCTCTGTCCTTGAAGTATTTGCACAGATCTTAAGTGTACCATTCAATGATCTTTGACAAACGAATGTACTCTTAAAACCTCACACTGATCAAGGCAGATAATATATCAATCAATGCATAAAATCTCCTTTATCAAGGCAATGACACACTATTCCTGAGCCAAGGCAGCCACGATTCCAATATTTGTGCATCCCAAGTTTTTAAGTGTCTTATATGTCTAAGATTCAGCTATTATATCAATAGTTCACTCCTTTTGGTTTGTGGGTGGTTTGTGTTAGTTACTAGGGCCACCTTAACGCACCATGATCTCCTCTCAGTTGTCACAGGATGCAGAAGTCTAGGAGGTGTCTCTGTGGAATGTAGGGGACAATCTGCTCTAAGCTCTTTCCTTGGCTTCTAGTGAAGCTGGCCGTTCTTGGTGCTTCTCAGCTTATAGACAACACTGTGCCATTCTCTACCTCCATAGTCACTTTGCCACAGTGCACGTTCTCTTTGCTGTATCTCTGTCCTTTCTCCTCTTCAGATACCAATGACCGGGAATTAAGGGCTCATTCTGCACCAGATGACCTCATCTCAACTTTTTAAAGTTTTTGTTTGGAAGTTGTTTCTTTTTTTTATTTATTGAAGTACAATCAGTCAAGTTAGAATTATGTACTTTTATGAAATACAACATGATATTCTAATGACTGTATTGGACCTATATCGTATGTACATCTGCAAAGACCGCTTCCAAATAATCTTTCATTCACAGGCGCCAAGGGTTAAGATTTTATAACTCTGGTGGAGGATACAATTCAAACGTTCATGGTAGCATTTCATTATAAGAATGTGTCACATATTTAATCAACCTACATGTTAATAGAATTAAGAAGTTTTCATTGTTGTCATTATTGCTTAAAAAATTGGGCCATTATGAATAAGATTGCTATGCATTAGATTGTAAAAATCTTTTGTGGACACATTTTTTTATTTCTCTTGGATATATGTATTTTTGTAGATTATACTGTTTCATATTCTTCCCAGGAGGTTAATGACACACAGTTCCTTCCCCATATCTTTGAAACATTTCTTGCCAGTTTGCTTAATATAAGCAAATAACTCATAGCATCAAACAGATTTTTCCTGTAATTACTGTACATTCATGTATGTGGTTTTATGAAATCTTATGACTGTCTTTAGAAACTATCATTTTAAGATGGACACTTACAATTCTAGCTACTCAGGAGGCTGAGATCTAAGGATCATGATTTGAAGACAACCTAAGTAGGAAAGTCTTTGAGACTCTTATCTCCAATTAACTCCCAAAAAGCTGGAAGTGAAGCTGTGGCTAAATGGTAGAGCTCTAGTCTAGGACAGGTCCTGAGTTCAAGTACTCAGTACTGGCACAAACACACACACACACACAGAGTCACACACACTCACAGTCACACACACAAACCTACAAAAACCCTGTTCTTTAATTAGTGATGTGATTTGCATGAATTTTTTTACATATTCTGGATACAAGTTTTTGTAAGCTATATGAACTGCAAATATTCTCACCCTGTTTGTATTTCTCCATGGACTTAATGGAGATCATTAAAAGTCACTCTGTTTTCCTCTCTCTCTCTCTCTCTTGGTCGCCTCTCTCTCTCCTCTCTTTGTCACAGTTTGCTACAAGAATATAGAAATGTAGTCAATTTTTGTATCTGTCCTTATACATCATTACCTTCCTAAATTCATTTACTAGTAGTTGTCTACTTTAAAATCTTTTAGGGTTTTTCTGCATACAAAAAGAAGTTGCCTATGACTAGAGACAGAAGCCTTGTAGCAAAACAGAACAAGGAGATTCTGAGTTTCCAAAGCAGGCCAGTATCACTGGAGAACAAGAGGCAAGGAAAGAATGGTATGAATATGCCCCGTAGACCATGTTAAAGCCAGGGGGTGGAAAACCTATTGCACTATTGTCATTTTCATTTTGAAATGTTGAAAAATGGGTTGGAAATGTATCAAGAATGATTGTAGGAAGAACTTTTGGGAATATAACTGAGTCAAAGATGAGGTTAGCTTAGCTCTGTGTGTGTGTGTGTGTGTGTGTTCAAACATGCGCCTTGGGACTTGAACTGGGGGCCTAGGGTCTGTCCCTGAACTTTTTGCACTTGAGCCACAGCTCCACTTCCAGCTTTTTGGTGGCTCATTGGTGGAAGTTGGTATAATAGTTCACAGCTGTAAGCCCAAGGCTCAAGAGGCTGAGGCAGGGAGATTGGGAGTTCCAGGCTAATCTGGGCAACAAGAGAGTTTGAGGCCATCCCGGTCTACGTAGTGAGACTCTTTGTCCATTAAAAAATAACAAAAACAAAAAAACACTTGCAGGCTTTTCCTCTTTCCCTCTCACTCCTCCCTTCCCATTGCTGTCTTTGGGTTGCTTAGTTCTTTTCTTCCATGTGCAGTACAGCTGATGGGCCCCTTTGTTGTATGTTGTTCCATTTCCCACTCCTGGCTTCCCTCTGTTGCATGCATATATTTACCACATATATGGTCAAGAACCTGAAGTCATTTAGTAATGATACGACAAAAATGAGTGGTTGTCCTTTGTTTCTTGAGTCCTGTTTACTTTGTCATATCTTCCTGTATTTTGGCTTTAGCGTCCACATATCTGGGAGACCATGTGCCATTTGTCCCTTTGTTCTTGGCTTACCTCACTCAAAATAATTTGCTCTAGTTCCATCCATTTCCCTGAAAATGCCATTATTTTGTCCTTTCTAATGTCTGCATAATATTCCATTGAATATAGGTACCACAATTTTTGGATCCACTCATCAGTAGTGGGGCCTACACTAAGCAAAAGGAAAGAAAGTAAACATCATATGATATGGAAAAAATAATTTGTATTGTCAACGCCCATAGAATTCACAAACTGTATAGACCATGATAATGACAATGGGCCTTGTGAAGGTTCAAATGCATTTGTGACTTTAAGTGTCACTATTCCACAATACTGTGAAATATATGAAATTTATGTAATCACCTTACCTCAATTTTTTTTTAAAGTGAGAGAAGGGATGGGTTAGGAGCTATGGGTAATAATGTTGTCCGAAACCTTGTATTCATATACTGTTTTGTAGAATGGGAACCTCTTTGTTCAACTAAAGACAATAAAAAAATTTAAAAACAAAAATGTGTTAAATTTCTCCAAAAAAATTGAAGTTAGAAGCCGGGCGTTGGTGGCTCACGCCTGTAATCCTAGCTACTCAGGAGGCTGAGATCTGAGGATCGCGGTTCAAAGCCAGCCCGGGCAGGAGAGACCTTGAGACTCCTATCTCCAATAAACCACCAGAAAACCGGAAGTGGCGCTGTAGCTCAAGTGGTAGAGCGCTCACCTTGAGCTGAAGAGCTGAGGGACAGCGCCCAGGCCCAGAGTTCAAGCCCCACAACCGACAAAAAAAAAAAAAAAAAAAAAAAATTGAAGTTAGAGGATTTGAAATATATTAAGGAGGTAATAAGAAAATGCCTTGGTGATATGTTGATGTGTAAAAGGGAGGAAGATGTCAAGAATATCTCCTAGGACCTTTCCAGCCTATTGCTTGCTTGGATGGTAGGTTTCGAGTGCTAAAATGTGGAAGAGTGAAAGAGGCCTAGAGCTGTGAATGAAGAGTATAACCTCAGGTTTGAACATGTTTGGACATGATGTGGTAGACTAAGCCAAGTAGCTATTGAGTAGGCAGTTGATTTTGTGGAGCTGGAATTCAAAGGAGTGCTCTGGATTCAAGTTCCACACTTGACAATTAGAGTACGGAACATACACTCAATCCACATAATTCAGCAAACAACAATCACTATGTCTTACCTAGGGAACACATATTCCACAAAGGCTTCACCCAGTAAAAAGTCCAAGGATTTAGACCAACTTCTCCTTGACTTTATCTTAACTTACCTGTAAGTTACTTCTTCCTCCTACTCCTTTATTAACACCTTACAGAAGTAGACAGAGAAAAAAGAATCTAACATTTAACACCATGTTCAATTATATTCATAAACTTTTAGCTTTAGAAATGAAAATCTTAGACTTCATAACTCACTGACTTCAAAGTTATTTTAGGTTAAGACTGTGGATAATAAATGCACCTTTCATTTTCTTTGAAAGAGGCAGCTTACAAAGTAAACAAACAATAAAAACAAGATGGCAAATCAAATGTTTGCCTGGTTGAGAAATTGGGCTGTTGGAGTACATTAGAAGTCTTTGTTTATATCCCAATGATGTAATAATGTAAGCAGAGTCCAGGCCTGCTAGATTGGGCTTTGACATGTGTTTACATATCAATCTAATCTACTCTTTAAACAACCCTCATTCAGGCACTACTTGCTTAGCATCCTACCCAGCAATGTGTGTGTAGTGGATTTGCCATGCCAGGATGTTACTATCCTTAATTCCTTTTATTATTGTACATTCCTCTTACAATGGAGTTAATTTGCATAGATGAATCTTGGGTTTTGGATTGTATTCTAAAAAAATAGACTGAAAATTCCCATGTTCAGAATAAAGTAAATATGTAGAAGAATAAACAATCTGATGAATACCTCATTTTATTCCAAATTTCTTTGCCATCTTAACAAATACATTGCTTACAAAACAATCTAATACCCAGCCACTACCTAATACTTTATGCTCAACGTTGGATAACCATCTCATTGGGAATTATACTTTCTGTCAGGATAGTGGCTACAAACTCTAGCCCTGGAGCTCCTGATGGAGCTCCAAGGGAGATAGTTGTGGATGCTTCCATTTACTCCATTCACAGGAAACTGCTTCATCTTGGTGGGAGACTTGATGGTATGGAAAAGTGGCCAAACTATGACCAGATGGTCTGCTGCCAGAGCACTTGTTTATTCTGGCATGTACCCTTGTAACTCTTGTCTAATCTTGTCCAGTTCATCCCTACCAAGACAATCTTTCTCTAGAAGGGCTTGGGCTGGGAAAGAAGTTAAGTTTGCGTATGTTGATCAGTAAAGATTCGTGAAATAACAAAAGCAGTATATGACTCACAGATCCTAGAGAGAAGGGGTTTAGTGAGCTGTGCAGAGATAAAGAGGAGGGAAGCCACCTAGGGCCTGAACACTCAACCAGTAGATGGGAAGTAAGAGAGAAGGAGTGTGGTACCTAAGGGCTGAAATCCTCCTTGTGGCCTAAGGCAGGTTTCTCCATGGGGAGCTCCACTTGGTGGATTTGGAGTAGGTTATGACTGAGACATGGCCACTGATGAATGCTTGGCAGGTGGAGGTCAGTGTAAATGAATTAAGTTGCATGGGCTGTCCCACAGAAGGAGGACCACCAGACACATGTTGTATAATGCAGATGTCTGGATAGATGCATTGAGGATCCTGGAGGACATGGGAAACTGGGATTTATCCAGTGTTGGAGCCTAAGAGAAAGTTAAACATAACCAGAATGCCTGCCAGGCAACAGAAAAGTGCAGGACCTCATTACCCCCGTTTTGCTAACGAGAACACTAAAGCTTAGACATATCTTAACATATAACCAAAATTACTTAGCTAGTAAGTGATCATTCTGGATTTGAACCTGCTTTAAAAAGAAACCCTTTGTGTTCCATTAAACCATGCTTCTTCGGTTATGATTTTAATCTAAATATTCATATATGGCTTATATTTAAGTCTCTGGCAAGGAAAATGTCTTCTTCAAGTTACCCAGTTAACTGTGCTATACTAGATGATATTTTCAAATGCCACACATTAAAACTAGAATCTGGACATTTCCTTCACTGTTGTTGGAGCCCTTTCTCATAACTCCAGCATACGTCCCATATTGTTGACAAGTCTCCCTTTCTGTATGATATGCACAGACCTACAATCGTGTAGAAATGCCTTACACTTCTCTTGGCCATATTACATCACAGAAGGAGAACTTGAAGCAGAGTGGCTACAAGATGTGGGTCTGTCTACTCTGATCTCTGGTGATGAAGAGGAAGATGGCAAAGCCCTGCTTTCAACATTGACTCGAACCCAAGCAGCTGCAGTAAAGAAGAGATACAACACCTACACCCAAACCATGAGGAAAAAGAACAAGCAGTCTGTGCGGGATGTCAGAGATATCTTTGGAGTCAGTGAATCTCCTGTAAGTATGAATGGGTGAATAGAGGCTTTAGTTTGATTTGGATGGAAAAAATATCACAACAGGCTGGTTCCATCCTAGCTGTCAGAGAAAACTAAAGCAGACAGCACACACATTTTATAAACTTGAATTCAAGTGACCATTCCTTACCTCCTATGACTGTATTCTCCCTCCAAAACATATTTACTCCCTTCTGTGTTGAAGCTGGAGAGTAATTTCTTTGGCAGTGGAACACTGGAAATTCTATGGATTCTCAGGGAAATAACCTAAGATTGTAAGCAAGTTCAAGTGAGTTGTTTTAAATGAGGGGATGGTAAGTAGGGTAGCATTTCTGTTTACAAAATCAACATCATAAAAGCAAAATGAAAGATACCAGAATTAAATGGGCATGGGCAAAAGGATCTCTATGTCTCCCTCCTTCCCTCCCTCCCTCCCTCCCTCCCTCCCTCCTCTCTCTCTCTATCTCTATCTCTTTCTGTCTGTCGCTCTCTGTCTCTGTCCCTGTCTCTCTCTGTCTCTGTCTCTCTTTCTCTTTCTCTCTCTCTCTCTTTCTGTCTGTCTGTCTGTCTCTCTCTCTCACTCTCTCTCTCTCTCTCTCTCACACACACACACACACACACACAGAAGAAGCATGGCATGTTTTAAGAGAAATGACTGGTTGAAGTTCCAGCTCACCCTATCTGTTCCATGGTAATCAATTTTCAGAAGTGGGAGTCATTTCTCTTGTTCCGACACTGGTTTATTGCTAGTTCTGCCTTACAACTCCTTCCTTCCTCCACTTATTGCATCCTTGCAATGTTTCACTGCAGTAACTGCACTGTGATTCAGCATGTACCGATTGAACTCATTCTCTGCACAATCTGCTGTGAGGTTCTACACAGAATTCTTGGAACTTCGGAAATGTTTAGTATATTTCAAGACGGAAATTTGATATCCTGCTTGGGGCAAGTTGTTCAATCACGTTGATTTAGGTTTCTCATCATTTCGTTGTAATATCAGTGGTTAAATACTGCCTTCCAATTTGAGTCACTTTATATTGTCCTCTTGTCTGTTAGATATGGTAATCATAAAGGATAGTTGCCCAGATGCTCACATATGCTTAATTATCCTTTGCATTTGTGATAATACTATCCTCACATTCTTTAATAAAACTTTCCAATGGTCCTTTTTCCTTCTGTCTCAATAAGCATACCTACACTTTTCAGGTTCCCTAAGACTTTGGATTTGTACTAACATAAAAATAGTATGTAGCCCCTAGTCACATGTACGAGGAACTGACTGAAGTATGGCTTGTTGTGGGTAAGAAACTGAACTTTTAGCCTTGTTTAACCTTAATTGATTTAAATTTAAACAGTCACTTATAAGCTTATACTTATGTACTGAACAGTCCAATTCTAGAATCTTTGCAATTATGATATACTTGTAGGTAAGCACATTTGAGTTCTCGACTGTTTGAACTTCAATTTAGTTAAAAACCTATGGCTTTCTGAATGGTGCAATTTTTCTACAGCTATCATTGAGCAAAGATGGCTCCCACAGTTGAGGCCAAGACATAACTGCTGGTATCCTGGTCAAAATGTCTATCAAAGAAAAGGTTTGTCCTGATTGTTGAAAAATCCCAGGCTCATTTCTTTAGTTGTCTATAGAATCATCTTGTGAGGTCTTCAATACTTTCCTTCTGTGCTTCCTTTCCCACATGGATGTCTATCTACTTCAGATCAAGTAGATGAAACAATGATATAGAATGAGTTTGTAGGCTTTTCCTGAATCTTTAGTTTTCAAGCAATGCATATCTACTTTTTCCTGGTTTCCTGAGACTTTGTATTTGTAGTAACATGAAAAATAGTGAGGTAAGGAATCTTCTTTGTAAACTTCTCTCTTCTTTTATTTGACATTCCCTGACAAAGCGGGCATTTGTTCAGTGGAGCTTTTAAGTATAGAAAGAAATGAAGTCATTGACTTCTTTGAAACACATAGGTGTAATTGACAACTTCCAACTCCAAGAATGGTGGAGATAACATTTAGCTAAGTTCGTGTGTAGGGAAGGGAATGGTCCTGGGACCTTCCTCTGTCTTCTTTTCCTGCTCTTTTTCAGATCTTTCTGCTATATCCTCCATTCTAGAGGGGGAATTGGGAATGGGGTCTAAGGCAGTGAATGATGAAAGACAAAAGAAGAACCATGTATTTCAGGGAGTAAAGAGGTCTTAGGTACAGGGAAGGGGCAGTCAGAGAGATCAGTCAGGACAAGCCTGGTATTGTGTATGCAGCTTTAAAAAATTCAGATTGTTCCTTGTCAGCTATATAAACCTAGCCTTTGAAAAAGATGCTACATATTTCCTATATAGTAGAAGGGATATATTGAAAGAGAAAGATATCAACAGCACCCTGCAAAAAAAAAAAAAAGGTCAGCAGATCAGATAAAGAAACTGAGTAGAATGTTAGAAAAAGTGATTCAGGCATTGTATAAAACGTGTGGGAGAACAAAGGTCTATTTACCTTGAAATAATGAAGAAAAAAGACTCTCTTAAATTTAGGAATGAATAGTTAAATCTGCAAATAACTATGTGGGAAGTCTCATGTCACCTTCTACAGATCTTTCAGTTGTTGATTTCATTCTCTTCCTTATATAATACTTGATATTTTAGTACTTTATAAATGTGAATATCTTGAGGGAAGCAGCGTTGGGCTATTTTAAGGTTCAGTACCTCGTGGAGAACCTTGTCATATCTTCTAAGCGGGAAAGTAGTATGTTATGTAGCACAGGAATGAACCAGTTTCATTAGAGTCATGCAATATATTTTGGCGGGGAGAATTGTTTTGGGGGGGGGGGGGCTAAGGATTGAGCCTTGAGTCTCACACATGCTTATCATAGTGCACTCTTCCCTGAACTACATCTGCAGCATACCTCCTTGTCCATTTTGTTTTATCTTTTTGTGGGTATGTTTGCCAGTACTGGGGCTTGAACTCAGGGCTTGGGCACTATTCCTTAGCATATTTGCTCCAAACTAGTACTCTACTATTTGAGCCACAGCTTCACTTCTGGCTTTTAGTGGTTGATTGGAGATAGATTTTCTTACCCTGACAGGATTCAAATCTTGATCCTCAGATCTTAGCCTCCTGAGTATCTAGGATTACAGGCATTTTAGCCGCTAGTGCCCAGCTCTTTTTTTGTTGTTGTTCTCTTTAAATACTTGTATAAAGAGATTTCAACTCAACATGTCAATTATGCGAACAATGAATCCTGACTCCGTGTCCATTTTAATACCGAGTTTGAGTCCAAGTTCGTAACCACCTGTAGAGCTGTTTCAGGAGAAGAATTTATCTTCAGAAGTAAATGCATGCCCCAATCTGTCCCACTTGGTATGGGGTTTGAGTCACCTTAGAGCTAGTGCCCCAGTCCCTTTGTGCATGAGGGACTGAGGATGGATGTGGGTTTGTTGTTGGCTCCTTTCAATTAGATTCATGGTATCAGACAGCTCACCGTGGGAGACGTTCTTCTATGATACTTTAGTGGTTTCCTCCTCTTTCCTTTTTACTTCCTGCTACACAGAGAATGTTTTCTATTACAAAAATAACCTTTGTACCGTTGATGAAGATGGCAATGACATTTGTTCTCTGGGGTTTATTTCCTATATGTGACATGAGGCAGTGTGTCTGCACTTATAACTTTGCACTTACTTAGGCTAGCTCTCTGTTCCTTTCAGGATTTGATGAATGGTTTGGTGGTGGCCTGTTTGTGTTCTGGCTGCTTCTGTGGCCTGAGGGTATCTGAGGATGGAAGAAGGGTGGTTGATCAGTGGGAGCTGTGAGTGGTCCCATTGTGCTCATCTCTTCTGCTTATTGTTACTTCATTTCATTCATTCTATTTCTCCTAAGGGGGGCAACTACATCTGCTCAGAGGTCTTTGCATTTTCCATGAAGTTGGTAGCAGGTGGCTCCAGGTTCTGTATTCTTCCCTGCATGAGGCGTCTAGCCAGTTACTTGACCCCCATGCTATTTAGTCTTCTCAGCTTTCTCCATTCCCCTGATAGCAGCCAGAGGATGGAGCAAGTCAGAATAGGTACTTATGTCTAAATAATGGGTTTATTTCTTTTCCTTGACACAAGGTTTTACTGTGTCATAGACCAGGCCGGCTTTGAACACACAATCCTCCCACATCACCTCCTGAATACTGGGATTACAGGCATGACCACCAGGCTCTAGTAAATTAAAGGTTTCTATGAGCCTTTTACCCTGCCTAATTCTACCCACCATTTTGATTTCGTACTCTTTACCCCAGGGTTATGAGGATGAATGAGGACACAATACTCAGAACTGGGCATGTGAGACTGAGAGCAGGTAGTCACACATACTCTCTGCCTAGGGAAGAAGACACTGCCTACCTCACCTGCACACCCAGAGTTGAACAACCAGAGTTGTAAGGTATCAAGCAGACAGGGGCCTGGTTCACACAGGAGGGTGTGATTGGCTTGAATAAAGAACTCTATAGGCAGTAGGAACAGAATCCTACTGCTCAGGGGTAAGAATTGGGTCTTGCCCCTGGATAAGGAGGTTGGCTCCCACCTGACCTGTGGTAGCAAAGTGAAGAAGGGAGCTCCCAAGTTTATCAGATATCAAGGCAGTAAATAATAACATTGTGTCTCCTAAACCCATCATAACTAAATTGAAATTATTACGTTAAAAATATGTTGTAGAGCCCGGCTCTGGTGGCTCATACCGTAATCCTAGCTATTCAGAAGGCTGAGATCTGAAGATTGCAGTTTGAAGCCAGCCCAAGTATGAAAGTCCATGAGACTCTTACCTCCAATAAACTACTCAGAAAGAGCTGGAAGTGGTGTTGTGGCTCAAGTGGTAGAGTGCTAACCTTGAGCAAAAGTCACTCAGGGATAGTGTCCAAGCCCAGAGTTCAAGCCTTGAGACCAGAAAAAAAAAAGCAAAAAAACCCCAAAGCATTGTAGTTTCTAACCTATTAAACACCACAGTTTGCAGTTGCTAAACTGCGAACTGCAAACTGTGGATTGGCCATTCTTTCACCCAGAGACCCTGTGGCTGCCTGAGCTGCAGTTTTGTGACAAAAAGCTCCGGAAAAGATCCAAATTCCAAACTCCACACCTGGTTGCTGCTGAACACACCTTACTTTCATACCAAGAGATCCTAAGATGCTTTTATTGCAAGTCCATGAAGTTCTTCCTCACAGGCTAGTATAATCAAATGGTACAACAATAAATACTCATCTTACATAATCACATAAAGTTTATATTTGAGCAAACTGTACCGTTCGCCTTTGAGCCTGTCTGCAGATACAAAGTCTTGATACTAAATTTTTATACTCAAAAAAACGTAAATCATAAATTAGTGAGTTTGAAACTACTAGGTGCAAGAGCTACTTCCTTCGGAAGTTTGTAGATACTGCTTTGCTTTTTTCTGACACTAGAGTTGAACTCAGATGCTCTACCACTGAACCATGCTCCAGAGCTCTTTTACACTGGTTTGTTTGAAATAGGGTCTTGCTTTTTGTTCAGACTTGCTACTAAATGATTTTCCACTTCCTGTCAGCGCTGGGAAGACAAGTGCATACCACAGCATGCAGCTCACTCTTCCTTTGAGATAGAATCTAATGAATTTTCCACCTAGACTGTCCTGAAACCTTTGTCCGCAGTCTTAGTCTCCTCAGTGGCTGAGACTACTGGTATGAGCCACCATAGCCTAGCTCATTTGCTTTATTATTAAGAACTGTTTTTCATTGTTTGGATTATTTTCATATTTCTTACATAGTTTCTTATATTTGTCAGGTTCTTCTTTTCTCTGTTTGTCTTATCTAGTCTGTATCATTTAGTAGACCTTCAATTCTAATTTTTATCATTAGTGATTATAATTTAGCCCTTAACTGATTTTTAAATTCAGCCAATCATACTTTTCCTTTTTACTGATTTCTCTTCCCTTGGCTATATTTTCTCATATATAGTTACAGTAATCTCTTAGTCTCTCTGAAATTCCTAAATTATTATGTTTTCTTTTTTTCCTATCTTTCTTCTCAATTGTGTTTTTACTTGAATGCATAGCACTGCATTTCTTTTTAAAAATTTTGTTCAACAGTTGAATTATACTTACTAATTAACAAGTGAATGGCTTAAAATTTGTTGCTGCCGGGCTAGGAAGGTGGCTCAGTGGTAGAGTGCTTGCCTTGCATGCATGAGGCCCTGGGTTCAATTCCTCTGCACCATATATGCAGAAAAAGCCGTAAGTGGCACTGTGGCTCAAGTGATAGAGCGCTAGTCTTGATCTGAAGAGCTGAAGGACAGTGCCCAGGCCCACAGTTCAGGCACCATGACCAACACACAGACACACACACAGACAGACAGACAGACACAGACACTCACACACATACACACTGTTGTGTGTGTGCTGCTGTGTTTTCTCTGCCATCATTTCTCCCAAAGAAAATGAAAGGGCTGACTAGGTCCTGTGTAAGTCACCTATTTACACAGTATGAGTGTCAGTTTATAGCACACATTCATGAGAGCACACACTTACTCCACTTTGCATTGATGTAAAGGAAGTTCACAGACTGGTAATTGTATAAAGAAGAGAGGTTTATTTCTTATACTTCTGGAGTCTAGGGTGTCCAAAATTGAGGGACTAGACCCACATCTGGTAGGAGCTTGTGTTACATCACCCCATGATAGAAGATAGTAGGAGGGAAGGAAAGAGAGAGAGAAAAAAAGAGAGAGAGGAGGGCGGGAGAAAGAGGGGAAAACAAATTCTTCATTTCATTACAAATTCATTCACAAAATAACCCAGTTCCAAGATCGCAGCATTAATCTGGTTCGTAAGTGAAGATCCTCACATCCTTGTGACCTCTTAAAAGCTTCACCTCTTAACACTGCTGCTGAATATGCTATGCTGTCTGAGATACTCATTGACCACAGCTCAGGCACACATCTCTAGTTCCAAAAGGAAGGACCTCATTTGTTTATATACCACACATGGCTGATGTTTTGTGGAAGTCCAGAGTGACCTGATGTTGAGGTCTGTTCTGGTCCCCAGCCTAGACTGCTGTCCTGGAAATCTGCCCAAAGAAGGTAGCCAACCCAACTGAATGCCTCTCTTGGGTCCACATGTATCTACTCCCTGTTGTTCAGTATTATAGTAGCCAGCAGCTGGTCTGTCTGGGCCCACAGTTGAGAAAACACTTCTACAATAAATTATCCTGACAGTTGCCCTTTGTGTTTTGCACTCTGAGCTTATTGATTGTTTTTTATGGTTCGTTTCTTTCCTTGACATCAATGTTTTCATATGTTATTCTTAAGCCAAGAATGTCTCTAGTTACCAAACATATTTCTAGTAGGTTCTAACAATCTCTGATCTGTTGATAGACCATTGTGTTGGTTCTGGTGCTGTTCTGAGTCTATTCTTACAAGCAACAACAACAAAACTTGCTTTCTTGATACTGAGTTATCCTCCTGGCCTGCCCAGAATTTGTTTGTGCTGCCTCTGGAGCATCTGTTTCACTTCAAAACAGATATGTGTTTTCTTATTAATATAACATATACACTTTGGGGAAGATATATAGACTATATATAGACAATAGAGGGAAGCAAGAAGAAATATAATAGTTTTTAAGGTTCTACCTAGCAGCATATGACTTTAGTAATGCCCAATATGCTTAATTTTTCAGAATCTGCTTGAACCATGGCATATAATATTTGCACATTATTTGGGGGATACCTTTATGATGAAAACGGCTCATTTTAGAGCTTATGCACATGGCCTGAGGTACAGTTCATCCTTGTCAGAACTTACTCTCCAAACACAGTTTCTGCATATGAATAAGAGAGCTTTGCATATATTCTGTGAATGGGAATGAAATGTTCTATTCCACACCGTATGAAGTCATTAATACAATGTATTTTCAGTTTCCTAATCGCAAAGAAAACTGGCTGTTCTTGTTATGGACTCAGAAACTATTGAAATACATTCATAAAGTCTGTTTTGCAAAAGCATGATTTTGGGGGCAAGCTGTATCATTAGAAATTTGTCAATTTAGTTTTCATAAAATAGGAAGCTCAAGGATGGAAAGGCAAGGCTGATTGACAGCTCTGGTTTGGATCAACCCATTTTCTCATTTTTCCTTTCTGTTCCCTTTGCATAGGGGTAAGTATTCAATATTACTGGGTGTCTAACACCACAGGCACTAGGCCCTGGCGTCCATGGGTCCTGGAAGAAGCATTGATGTGCTGGTTCCATCTATTTTGGCCAAAAACTCTGAAGCTTCCTGGGCTCGTTACCAAGTAGAATTCCACTTTGATCTCATTAGATGCAGCTCTCACAGGATAACACTTGATCTTTTTAGTAAGACATATAGCATCTTGGAGCGAAAACTATGACATTTGTGTGTCAAAGAAGCAAAGAAAAGGAGGTTTTGGCAGTTAGCTAGATATGTCTGCTTCTGAGACCAGTTCATTTACAGAGCATGACATTTGTGAGCATCATGATTATGGATATACTGCTAAGTATTGCTATCAATATATGTGAACATTAGCTGCATGAATCTCCTCACAGCTATATGTACACACACACACACACACACACACACACACACACACACACACACACACACACACACACACACACACACACACACACACACACACACACACACACACCCCTTAGTAGTGCATAAAGGAATATACAGTCACATTTGCAATTCTAGACTTGCATAAAAAGATACGTCACTAATGGTCTTTTTTTTAAGGCCTAACTCAATGATCTGAGACTTTCCTTTTTGCAAGATTGAATGTTATATTTTCATTTTTTCCTGATTCAAAGTAAAAACAATCTCTTAGGAGGCTCTCATTTCTTTCATTAGCCAGATGACTCTTGTGACAACCATGCCACTCCGTTGGAAGGCACTGAGGAAGAAAAAGAGCTACCAGAAGTTCCCAAAACAAGAGGTTCTTCGGTAAGTTCTGGGAGGAGAATGAACCGGAGGTGGGAATGCAAGAAAAAACCATTTCTTCCAGACAGTTATGTATCACAATCGAGGTGTTGGACAACCACAGCTGTGAACGTATCTAACTTGAATCAATTTGTAAGAAAAAAATTCAGCAGTTAATGAGCACAAGTTTAATGGGAAAACCCCAACATGACCATATATTCTAGAGAATCAGTATATACCTAGTATCTCAATGATTATATTTCTCTTTTGAAAGATCACATACTCTTTTACATTTTTTTCAATTAACAAATTCTCTTAGGAGAGAAAATGATGGAAGGAGGTCTGAATAAAAAAGGAAATAGCAGATCCTAATAGGTTCTTCTTTCTTGCTGTGGTCCTGGGAAGATCCTTCTACTTTGAAGGGGGCAGCTATAGCTTGCTCTCAGGTGCAGTTATACATACTCCCAGCCATTCTGTTACATCATTTCCAGAAAGATCATGAATGCAATATGTTCTGTATTTTGTTCTCAATACTGTTTTGATGGAGCTAGAGTTTGGAGCAGAATCTGCATTATTTCCAGAACCTCTTTCTGACCACTATTCGTGGGATTGCTGTGGCAATAATTTTATTTTTTAGTTAGGCTTGGCAAACTGGCTTCATTCCTATTTCATTTTGGATTATACTCCTGTTTACAAACGTAGTGCAAAAACTTTGTCATGTTAAAATACACACACACACACACACACACACACACACACACACACACACGCTGGAGTCTGCTGCTGCTGATTCTGTCCATTAGTTCTTTGAATTTACCACTCAGATATTTTTGTTGCCATTGTTTTGTGGTGGTATTAGGGTTTGAACTCAGGACCTTATGCTTGCTAGGCAGGTCCTCTAGTATGTCTACCATTCTGTCATCTCTTTTTGCTTTTTTAATTTTGGGGGTTAGGTCCTTAAATTTATTTCCTATGTCAGACTAGAACACCGTCTTTGTATTAATTGTTTTCGTGTATCTGAGATAACAGGTGTGCATCATGACACCCTGCTTATTGTTTGAGATGGGTTGTAACTGTTTACCTGGGCTGCTTGAACTGGTATCCCCTCAATTGCTGTCCACTGTGAGCAACTAAGATGACAGGTGTGAGCACACCTGACCGGAATTGTATGTTTTATAAACAAATACCCCTCCCTGTTTTCTCCCTTTCTCTTCAATCATATCCTAAGTTGTCCAGTGTCAAGATTGTTACATCTTTTCTTTTAAAATGGGAAAAGAGGGGCTGGGAAGGTGGCTCAGTGGTAGAGCGCTTGCTTTGCATGCATGAGGCCCTGGGTTCAATTCCTCAGCACCACATAAACAAAAGAAAAAAGCCGGAAGTGGCATTGTGGCTCAAGTGGTAGAGCACTAGCCTTGAGCTGAAGAGCTGAGGGACAGTGCCCAGGCCACGTTCAGGCCCCACGACCGGACCCCAAATAAAATGGGAAAAGACTTGGATACTACTCTAAAAAAGACCCATGGATGGCAAATAATCTCATGAAAAAATTCTCATATACTAATTACTGAATTGCAAATAAATCCATGTTGGGATCTTTCCAAAACTCTGTGGAATGACTAAAATGACCAAAACTGACCATATTAAGCAGTGCCAAGGATATGGAGAAAATTGAACTTTTGTACATTGGGAATATAAAATGACCCATCCATTTTAGTAGAGAATTTGACAGCTGCTTAAACTATGAAGGATACACTTCCCATGAAATCTAAGCCATTCTACTAAAAAAAAAAAAAAAAAGGTACATATCCATACAAAGGCTGTTTGCAAATGTTAATAGTAGCTTTGCTTGTAAAACTCCCAAACTGAAAACAATCTTAATGTCCATCTGTAAGTAAATGCATCAGCATGTAGTTCTATGTCCACATCTTGGAGTTCTATTTCACTATAAAAAGTTGACACATACAATACAGGTAGATCTCAATTATGCCAGGTGAAAGAAGCCAGACCAAAAATATTCATATAAAATTACAGAACACGTGAACTAACTTAGAGTGATGGATAGGTCAGTGATTACCAGACATCTGGGTAGCCAAAAATAGGAAGGGCAGAGGAATTCAAAAGGACAGGAGGGAAGATGTGGGTCACACCTACTCATTTTATCCACTGCTCATTATCTCAACTATGGTAATGATTCCATAGGCTTATATTTTTGTCACAACTCATCAAAATTAATTGAATTAGGTACTTTATATTCTTTAAATATTGTAGTTAAAATATGCAGGGAAATGGAGGTCAGATTAAACATTGTAGTTTAATTATACATACAATTGTATGTCAACTCTATTTTAGTAAACTGGTTAAAATGAAGTCTGTATTAATACCCTAGATGCTTATTTTGCAGTCAGTTACAGTGAGTAGATAACTGTTCATTTATTATGTGTGGCGGTGGATCTTTGAAACTTAAGTCATAAATGCCATTACAGGTGGCATGTATTCCAATATATTTACCATCCAATCTGTAATCATTGGAAACCTGGTGAACAAATCACTTCTAATGTAGATAAAAGAAGACATGTTCCTTATGTTAAGTCGACACACATAAAATATTCAATGGAGATGCTAGTTTATTGAAAAGGCAAAGTAATCAATCTACTTTAGTTTCCAGTGTCTTACATGGAAATCAAATACTTACACTTTCTATTGATTCATAATTCACTGCAGAATACAATCACACCATATGCTGAAAATCATCAGTCACATCTGTGTTTGCCTCCTATAAAAAAAAAAATCTAAGGAACCTTTCTTAAACAAGTAGGAGTTTGTTTTAATCACAAAATAAGGAAGTGACGATAGACAAACCAAAGCTGGTTTGCAAAACAGTGTAATGGCAACTTCAAAATGGACTTCTATTTTTTTCCCTTCTTTCGTGATTAACATTAGTATGTGGATTTAATCCTTCTCCCAGTCCTAATA
Source organism: Dipodomys spectabilis (assembly GCF_019054845.1). Lineage (NCBI taxonomy): Eukaryota > Metazoa > Chordata > Mammalia > Rodentia > Heteromyidae > Dipodomys > Dipodomys spectabilis. The sequence continues at coordinate 2,697,109 of NW_024870912.1, forward strand.
CACCAATTAGGAAATTTTGTGTACCATGCTGATATACCTGATCAATACAGGGGCTACCTGACTACCTGTTTTTAATTTAAAATCTTCATGTTCCCAGAAAGCCTACACAGCAGAACTTCTCCCACTTTTCAGTGTAGCACACTTAGTAGGACAAGATGGGGCATTTTTTTTTATTTTAGTTGCCTGACTCTCTTTCCTCTAAAAATAATCTAGAAATAATCTTTTGCTTACTCTCTGAGCAACCTTTTGCATTTTATGAAGTTTAAATCCTTTGCAACTTAGAACTTTTTTTTCTTCAGTTTGCAGACCTTTTCTTCTGTTGTGTTAACAATGAATTTTCTTCACATTTCTTGCATCCCAAACTACTTCAGCACATATTAGATGGTCATTGCTTCACTGGAATCAAATTTCAATATTTCCAAAATTTTCTCTCAGGTTTACTGTTTTCTCTGTGTTCAGAATCTCTCGACTTCATGTTCTAATTTAGAAGGATTTCTTTTCTTTCTCATTATTGCCTTTCTTTTTATAAATGTCAGCCAACACATTCTTACTTCCTAAGAACAGCTTTCTCTTCCTACTTATATCTGTTATTTTCAATCTCTTAAGATTTTTCTGATGGCAAGAGTGCAGTGTTGGGTCTCTCTCTCTCTCCCTCTCGCTTTTTCTCCCTCTCTCTCTTTCTCTGTCTCTGTCTCTCTCTGTTTCTGTCTCTGTCTCTCTCTATTTCTGTCTCTGTCTCTGTCTCTCTCTGTCTCTGTCTCTGTCTCTCTCTTTCTCTGTCTCTGTCTCTCTCTGTTTCTGTCTCTGTCTCTCTCTATTTCTGTCTCTGTCTCTGTCTCTCTCTTTCTCTGTCTCTGTCTCTCTCTGTTTCTGTCTCTGTCTCTCTCTGTCTCTGTCTCTCTCTGTGTCTCTGTCTCTCTCTCTCTCTCTGTCTTAAGTCTTGAACTCAGATGCTGGGCGTTGTCCCTTAGCTTTTTCACTCAAGGCTGGCATTCCACTACTTGAGCCACAGCTCCACTTCTGGCTTTTTGGTGATTAACCAGAGACAGGATTGCTTTTGTTATGTCATTTTTTTCTATTAAAAACAAATAACCAGAAAGAATCTCAGGGACTGTCTTGCCTAAGCTGACTTCAAACTGCAGTTCTCAGATCTCAGCCTCATGAATAACTAGGATTGCAGGTGTGAGCCACTGGCATCCAGCTAAGAACAAAGTTATTCTTAAGAGAAATTGTTTTTCAAGTTTTATAAAAATTTAGGCATAATTTACAAGTAAATTATGTATACATTTTAGCTTTGCTATTCAATTAGTTGGGGTTTTTGTTTGTTTTTTTTTTTGTCATGGGACTTGCACTGTGGGCTTGGGCACTGCCCTTCAGCTCTTCAGCTCAAGGCCAGTGCTCTACCACTTGAGCCACAGCATCACTTTCAGTTTTCTGGTGGTTTATTGGAGATTAGAGTCTCGCAGACTTTCCTGTCCAGGCTGGCTTTGAACTGTGATCCTCAGATCTCAGCCACCTGAGTAGCTAATGGGCCACCTGAGTAGCTAACGGGCCACTGTTAGTTTTAACAAATGTGTTCACCTAAATAATTATCAAAATGCACAGTGATGCCATTATCCCAGAAAATCTCCCTCAGGCCTTTTTCAGTAGATGATTATCCCCTCCCTTTGATATAAGAGCCATGCTGGATTTCTAACCATGGATTTCTAGCCATGGATTTCTAACCTATAGATTTTTTTCACTTATGAATGGAATTATAAGGTATTTTACTGTGTCTTGACTTCTTTCATTTATAATCATTATTTTATTATTTACTATTTGCTGCTTGTAATCTAGTCTTGTTATAACTAATAACATTATCTTATATAAATATCCTATGACTGGCCTATCTATACACATAGTGATGGACATTTAGATGGCTTCCAGCTTGGAGCTATTATGAGCAAAGCTGCTATGAACATTCAAGATGTGTAATAAGTATGTATCCTCATTTTCTCTTGAGTACAGATGCCTAATAATTCAGATCACCAATCACCACACACAGCCTCAGAACTCACTATGTATGTGTAACAAGGAATAATTTCATAGGCAAATCAAAAATAACTAAATCCTGTCTTAGAAAAAAAAACCGCACAGGCAGAAATAAGAACAACAAGAAAAGATCTTCTTACCTATCCTATTCAGAGAATATTGTCCACTGAAACTTGGGTTTTGTGGATGAGCCCACATGGACAAATAACTCATTACTATGTAAATATTTTCTTTGGTATTTCAGTATTAACTAAGATATGTAAATATTTAGTGTTTCCCAATAACTTTCCAAATCTAAGTATTTCGTGTGGAGAACATGCTTTCTTTGGGGCTGTAGAGCCATAAATGACACACTCATGGAGGTTATGGACCTGAGATGTATACCAGCTGATTGGTAATTGCTGCCTCCCCTTGGTGGCAGCCAGTGTCCTTAGGTTGGAACTCCAGGGGACAGAGAGCTTTTGGCCATGAGTATATGGTCCTAGAGATTCTCCTAACCCGGTTCCCAGTACTACCACACCCAGGCCTCCTGTCTGCTAGCATCTACTACAGAGGAGCAAGCTGGGTCTGCCCAAAGGCCCCCACCAAGGAATCATAGTTTAAAAAGTGTTGGTGAAACAGATTTTGGCATTGTTACAAGAAGTAGACCATCAGGTCTTCCTTGGGTCTTCCTTTGGGTCCCCAAAAGTGGACTCTACTGACTTTCCAATTTCTGTACAGGAAATGGTTATATGTCTCCTCTACAACTAAGCAGGTTTAGTTTTCTGAAGGGACACAATTATTTGCAGTGAGCACATTCTGCAAGGGATAGGTTGAGTGGTATGCACTCTCCCCAAAGTCAAAACTGATGAGAGATGAAGAGCTCTGACACTCTCAGGCCAAATGCTGGCTTCCTTTTTTGTTCATCCTTCCATGTCTTTCATTATAACCCTCTCCCTTGCACACTTTGCTGGTGCTAGAAGTCCCCCTACCCCAAAAGCATTTAGTCCTTTTTACCTGGATTGCATTCTAGAAATTACTATTCGTTGGTCAGATATGGAATTCTTTGCTGATTTCCAGTACTGCTTAAAATCTGTTCTTTAAAAATAGTTTCAGCCAAGTGTGGTGGCATATGTCTTTAATCCCGACTATAAAGGAGGCAATAAGTAGCAGGATTGTGGTCTAAGGCTGACTCTAGTGAGTACAAGGCTTTATCTGAACAATAAACAAAGCAAGGGAGCACAGATTCTGCATAGCAAGTACAAGGTCCTATTTCATTGTTTTTGTTTGTTTGTTTGTGTTTTTTGCCATATGTAGGGACCTGAGATGTGAGAAGAGATAGATGATTGCTATTTTTAATCTTGACTTGCATTTCCTATGCTAGTTTTTGTTTCATTTGTTTCTTTATAAAGTTCTTTGTTCACTTTATAAAGGAATATTATACTATCTAGGAAAATTGAGAACATATGGTCAAGTGAAGTGAATTATGACAGTTTTTTAAAAGACAAAATATATGGTTTGTTAAATACCAAATATATTCAATTTTTCAGTAACATTCCTTCAGTAAAAGAAAAGAATGTTCAGATGTTAACTTCAGTAGAGTCGTAGTCTACAGCAAAAACAGCAACTTTCAGTTCCAGTGCCATTGCAGCTGAATTCTGTTCAATTAAAAAACAATCGTAGAAGTTACTAACAATAATAGTAAGAAGAAGATATGCGTCAATTTTGCATTCGGCTTCCCATAATTAGAAAATAAAATGGTTGTTTCGGTTCACATGGGGATGCTCAATGTAAGTGATCCAAGTTTGACAGAGCGGCTACAGGACCCCCTCTTAGCATTTAACCTTGTCTCTGTCGCCCTTTGCTTTGTCCGTCATTCTTACATGCACAGCTGCCTGGCAGCTCTAGGCTATCATCTGTGATCCAAACATAATCATACATCAGTTGACCCTATTATTTTTGGTCAGGAATCACCTTTTGTAAAATTACTTACACTTTACTGGCCTCCTTTGTCACATAATCCTTCTTACCTGCAGAGGAGTCTGGACATCAAGTTTCTTTTGGGGGTCCGGTCATGGGGCCTGAACTCTGGGCCTGGGCACTGTCCCTCAGCTCTTCAGCTCAAGGCTAGTGCTCTACCACTCGAGCCACAGCGCCACTTCTGGCTTTTTTTTCTGCTTATGTGGTGCTGAGGAATCCAACCCAGGGCCTCAAGCATGCAAGGCAAGCGCTCTACCACTGAGCCACCTTCCCAGCTGGACATCAAGTTTCTTAGATTTAACACTTCACTCCCTGGAACTAAAGACAGCAGTGCCTGCCAGTTGAGTACTGGTGAGAGGGCCTCGCATATGAGTGGCTCACAGTAGTGCTGCACTAATAGCTGGATGGAGTTGTCCATGGCCAGGCAGTTGTAACTTTACACACCACTACCTATCTCAGTACACAGGTGAGTGTGCACAAACACTTTAGAAGCATTTGCCGAAATAAGAGTGGTACTTTTATTTTTCCATTTAGCCAGATGGTGCTTCTCTCAACAGTACTGCCCTGTCCGACGGGTCCCAGGATGAAGATGGGAGTCTTGTAGATCCCAGCAGTGACTCCAGGGTAAGTCATTGCATGTCAGCAACTGGGGTAGGAAGATCAGCAGAAATGATTTCTTCAAGACAAAGAGCCAAACTTGAACTGGGATAGTAAAGACCCCACAGCTGTTAGCAAACCACAAACTCGGGAATATCCAGCAATCAATGGGTGGTGTTTACCTATACCAAGTATGAGGGAATTTGTTAACTTTGCTCCTCTTGGCAGAGTTTTCAAAGAAGAATAGCAGAGGCTTTGGTGGACCAATTTCACTTCACCACCTCCTCAACTCAGAAGTCCCTTTATTCACATCCCTCACATCTGCCACAGCTTGCCCCACTGAGATTCCCAACTCCGTGTCTCTGAGCTTTTGATAAGACACAGAGGTTCTTTGGTAGAAATTGATGGAAGACAGTGGCTACCACAGCAGATGTCCACATGGAGGTGACACAAGGCTGTGCTGTGGAACAGGAGTTTCTCCATCTCTGCCGACTTTGGGAAATGGGGTTGATGGCATCTACACCTCCCCCTCCCACTGCCTAGGTGTCCCCACTGTTCATTGTTAGCTTCATATATTTTAACTCTCCTGTGGTGGTTTTAGACTTTTGGTTATGGAATATTTGCATTTTTGAGCTTTTGCTACACAGTGACCACATATTACCAGTAAATAACCTATCGTGAACTCTGTAAGGTATAGTATATATAGGCTGAGGCATACCCACTGTGTCTGACCTTATAACTGTAAATCCAGTTGCGATTTTGCTATTTAAGACAATGAATTGGAATGACAATGAGGAAGAATGTCTCCATGATAAAGAGCTTCTCAAATCTACCACTTATTAATGGGTTGAATTCACAAACTTTGGTAACTCTAGAATAAAGTTTGACCTTCCATACAGCTTCCACAACTGTGCTCTTCCCAAGTATCAGGGGAATCCTGTTCTAAGACTTGCCTGGGATCCTTTATTTCCTGTCTCAGCTGGTGGCTCCCATACACCCAAGAGTTAGTTACCTGTATGCATCAGCCTTAATTGTGCCCACCATCCTGTTTCACCATGCTTATTTCTGGGACCCATGTATCTTATCATGGAAATAGAATAGTAGAATATTTCTATTCTATTACAGCCAATTCTTTCATACAGCAATTCGTCATCATCATCTTCCTGTTTTTACTGAAGCTGCTGTAGGGATCTCTCAGATGACAGCCCAACCCATTCTTTCCACAAATGTAAAACTGTTACTGCCTGGCACTAGTTGCTCACACCTTACAATTCTAGCTACTCAGGAGGCTGAGATCTGAGGATCCCAGTCCAAAGCCCATCCTGGCAGAAAAGTCTATGAGACTTTTTATCTCCAATTAACCATTATAAAAAAAAAAAAATGGAGCTGTGGCTGTAGTGGTGAAAGCTAGCCTTCAACAAAAAAGCTCAAGGACAGGGCTCAGGCTCTGAGTTCAATCCCAAGGACTGGCAACACAAAAAAGTGCTGGTTACAGATCCAGCGGTTCTCCAATATTCTCTAACACAAAAGGTTATGACACAGTGAGACCCCTCATTTGCATCTAGCTGACTTTAGCAACATCTATATCTTCTGTAGTCCAACAATGAGGACACGGAATGATTGAACTTCACACAGGATGGTATAATAATTTGGTTGCTAAAGAGGATGGTTGGCATGCCTTGTTTTTGTAGTTTTTCCATGTCATTTTGTGACCACAGTTTTATTTCTGATAAGACTAGTAAAGGGCTTAGAGTATGGTTCAAGTTGTAAAGCATCTGCCTAGCAAGGTCAAGGCCCTAAATTCAAACCCCAAAACAGCCCCCCCCCAAAAAATAAGAAGAAACTGATGCTATGATTCTGTTTCCTTGTTCTCTGATGCATGTATTCTACTTCATTGGCTCACTCATTAAACATGTCTTTATTGAGCACATACTGTTTTCGAATAGATTCTTGGACGTTGGAAGATGTGAAAGAAAATGATCTTATGGGGAAGCTCTAGGTAGTTACAGATGGAGCTGTCCAGAACTGTTGATATCCTTTTTGTTTTGGTTGCTCTAAATTCAAACTGGATGCCAAATATCACATAAATAAAGCAGTATTGGGTATGAAAAATGTCTCACTTGTACTAGTCTTCAGCTTGACTTATAATTTCGGCTAGTTACTCAGATAATCTTTTATTAGAAATATTACAGGAAATGCTTAGTTGCTAGGTGTTAACTTAATCCTTACTGGACTATTACTAAAAGTGTTACAGAAGTTTCTGCCATGAAGTTACTACAGTGTGAGTCTGATGGTTCCAGTAATTCAACAAAGTATATTAAAGGCTACAAGGATCTTGGCCATGGTAACTATAAAGGTAAAACTATTCTGTCAAGATGAAGTCCTTGTAAAAACTGACATAGTTTTGGGGGCCAAGACTCAGTTGTCTACCAGAATTCAGGGATCTTAGCAACTTTCCCTTTTGGAATTCATGTTGTAGAGTGAGATAACATAGGTAATATGACTTTCCATTTCTGAAAGCATAATGTCGATATGGGCCAGTGCTTTTCCCCAATCTTTAAAGATTGAGAAAAATCTCAAGTAATGCCTTGGTGGTAATTAAATCACATAGATCTATGGTTTGTTTTTGAAACTGGCTAGAGTAACTTCTACATCAGAGTTTTCTTTTTTTGGAACTTGAGGTCTTATGCTGGCTTAGTTTGTTTGCATACAGTTGGCACTCTACAACTTGGGCCACATTTCAGCTAGCTTTTTGTTGGTTATTTTGGAGATGGAGTCTCATGGACTTTTCTACCTGGTCTAGCCTCCAACTACAATCCTCTGGGTATCAGCTTCCTGAGTAGGTAGAATTACTGGCTTTTTAAGTAATATTTAAGTTACACTTTATTCTTCAGAGAAATGCTTTCTTCCAGATAAACTTTAAAAAAGGCTATGCCTACTACTTTGAAAATCTCAGTAGGACTTTTCTTCTCATCTTTCATCACAAAATGGATATTTAGTCTCTCCTTAATTGCTTTAGTGTAGAATAGAAGTTGAATCTACCAAATGGTTATCCAGAATCTATGCATGTGAATAGATTCAAATGTTCATTTACCAACTACAAATCAAAAATATTTTTAAATTGCATCTGTCCTCATCATGCACAGTTTTTCTTTTCATTATTCTGTAAGCAATGTAGTGTAACTTCTATTTACAAAGTACTTACATTGCATTCTCTATATAATTCATCTTTAAGTCATATAACAAGATTAAATGCATACAGATGTGTTGGTATGTGTCAGTGAAGTGAAAATACACCACCATTTTATAGAAAGGACTTGATCATCCCTGGGTTTGGGTATTTATTTGCGGGATACTGAGGGACATCTGTACATGTCTTTTCTCCATCTACTTCAAAAGTCAAGGGCCTTTTGTGGACAGGCTGTATTTCCTTCTTTACTTCCTGCTTTAACAGGAGAGACTCCTTTGTTTGTTTTTTTTTTTTAATCACTTACGGTTCTAAGTCTCAGTGTCCCTATGTGGCTTTCAGCCTCTTCCATAATTGTGAGCTGACTCTTGCTCTTTATTAATTCATTTTCAATTTTCCTAATATTATGACTCAGCTACTAAAACATTTATCTCTCTATGATTCTTTGTATCAGTTCGGCTGTGCCCATTCCTGAAATTTATACTTCCATTTCTGGTTGGAATTTTTTGCTTGTCTCCTCTGCCTTTGTAAGCACCTTTTATTGATCTCAAAGTCCAACTCAAGTTCGCTTTATCTGTAAAAAATCTTCTGGTGGCTTCTTGTACCTCTCCCATCGTTTTCCAATAATACAGTTCATAATAGAGAAATAAGCTCTTAACAGTGCCTTGCTTGTCTTTTAATAATGTTCCATAAAAGTTATTCTGTTCTTTTGTAAGTAGCTCAAGAGCAGGGATTATGTCTGAAATCTCTGTCCCAAAGTAATTTATGTTACAAAGAACAGATACTCATTGAGCACAACAGGATGACTAGCGGCCAGCTAAAGCAATTGAGCAGATGGACACTTTCCTACTTTGAAGATTAAGCAATTGACATTCAGTAGCTGAAAGCATCCCAAGTCTTCAACTTTAAATTATAAATAAATTAAGCCTCTTGGTTTTCAAAGGCACCTTCTTTCCCATAGGTGAGTTTTTATTTCAGAGTCTGACAAAGCATTTCTCTGTTTTAAAAACTTAAGGAAACCACTGAAAATTTGTCTACACCTTTTTAAGAATTTTAATATATAAAAAGAATTTTAATATATAGAAATGTTTATTACATTTCCATTACTATAACAAAATCCTGTGGTAGTCAAATGACAAGGAGAAAAGGTTGAAACCTTGGTCAGTTGACCCTGTTGCTTTGGGGCCCATAATGAGTCAGCATACTGTGGTGTTAGCGTGTAGCAGAAGAAGCTACTTGTCTCAACACAGCACCTCAATATTTTCAGTGTGGAATGGACACACCATAATGACCTAAGACTTCCTGCTAGGCTCCTCCTCTTAAAAGTTCTACCACTTCCCAACAGGGCTAAGATGACCAACATATGAATCTATGAACCAACCTACATATCTTTATGGGAAATTCCAGATCCAAACTATAGCAATTAATAAACTTTAACTCTATCAGCAATGACAATAAAAGGTATAAGAGTATTGTCTTTTCTTCCATCAAGTCCAGTATGCTGACATCTGTGTTGTAGAAACTGGCCATTCATTTGTGTGCTGTTTCCACATATAAAAGTACATCATTTGCTTTGAAATAAAGTAGAAATTAAAAAAAAGAGAACATGAGGCTCAGAATTTGAGACTGTCTTCTGCAATTTGTAGCACATGATATAAAGGATCTTTTATGAAGCAGGTGTTCCGTTATTGCTAAATAAATATGAGAATAAAAGAAACAATATCATGCTCTGGGGGAAAAGAATAGATTTTTATGTGTGAATAGTGTATAAAAGAGTTTTGATGGAATATATCATTTTCACAGTAACACCTATTCACAGATAATAACTTCCACAGCCAAGTGTGATGTTACATGCCTGTTAACTCTGTACTTGGGCGTCTTGAGGTAGGAGAATCATGAGTTCAAGGCCAGTCTGCAAGTGGAAACCCTGTATACACCCTCTTTCCCAAAATAAATTTTATAGAATTTGCATGTAAAATTATTTAAAGAATTTCTAGGTAAGTTTTTTATTTGTGGTCTTCCAGACATGAGCAATAATTCATTGAACAGATCTATAAAGACAGAAGACTCAACTTCTGATAGAACTGCAGGCTTTCAGTGTAGAAAGTGCCAAATTATTTGAATTATTTAAGAATGGAAACTGAATTGGAACTGAACTACAAGAGGTATTTAATTTTTTTGTTCATTAGCTCTGCATTTTACAGTAATATTAGTATGCATATATAATATTAAGACAAAACATAGACTGATAAATCATATTGTAACTAGCAAACCATAGAACATAAAGCATTGTAATGTCTAAATCTTAGCAAAGGTATAATCAGCAAACATGTAAGAGCTAAGAAGGTGGAGTTATATTGAAAAGAAACCAATGCAGGCCATTTATGAAATCAAGAAAAAATTGTGAAAAGAATTCTTATTGACTGTGGAACAGAGATCAGATTGAATTGAGGGTAATTTGTATTTATGGTAACGTTCTGCGTTTGTCTTCTATTGCTTGGCAGTCTAGACTTGAGGCTCTTCCTGATATTCCAGCTCATTCCAATGGATCTGCAGACTCTGGGCAGTCAGTTTCGAATGAACTGCACAGTGAGTAACTTGACTCCACTGAGTTTAAACTAGGCCATCTCACTTTGATTGTGGTACCTGGTATACTTACCAGTGATTTTATTTATTTCCAGGGCTCGAATTCAGGGCCTGAGTACTATCCCTGAACTTTTTCCGCTCAAAGGTAGCACTGTACCACTTGAGCCACAGCTCTACTTTTGGCTCTTTGGTGGTCAATTAGAGATAAGAGTCTCACAGACTTTCACGCTTGGACTGACTTTGAACCTTAATCCTTAAATCTCAGCCTCCTAACTAGCTCAGATTACACGTGTGAGACACCAGTGCCCAGCTGTCTTATTTATTTTTAATGCACTTATTTTTAAACTGATACACAAAACATAAACACGTAGATATTAATGGGGGGGATGGGATTTGTAGATACATGGATATGTTGTGTAATGTTTCATCAGATTAAACTCTGCAATTTCCTATTTTTCATTTCTTTTTGGCAAAACTTTCGTATTCCTTTGTCCTAGCTTTTTGTAGTCTACAGTTGATTGATGTTGATAGTAGCACCTCAGAGCTTCTTGCTCTTCTCTATACTGTAGTGACCACCAACCTCTTCCTATCCTCTTTCTTCCTAATGGTGAACTTTCTAAAAACAAATATTAAGTGCAGTATTTTTCCTCATTGTGATTCTATTGCTTCCCAATGTTCATTTTCCCTGTGCACCTCCAAACACCCCTTCAGGCACAGTAGACAAAATTAATTCAGCCCAATGGAAAGGGTGGCATATTTTCTTCTCTCCCACCGTATCATGTAGGAGCTTATTACTTGGGCCATGACTGACTTGAGGCCTCTTCTACAGTCCCATGGATTTGCCCAACACTTTCAGAGAGACCAGAAGTGGTCATTTCCAGCTCCTAAATTACTACTCTGGTACATGCTGGGCACGTCCTCAGATCCTTGAAGGACGCAGACCCCCTGAGGATGTGTTTTTGTGATGTCACCCCGAGTCATAAAGTACATGCACTCTCCTTGTAAAAACAGAGTCCATCTTTGATCATGCACATACAAACCAAGGAAGTTGAGTTAGTGAACTTTATTATATAGAGGTGATTGCCTAATGCTAATCTAATAAACACCATTGACTCGAACACTTTAAATGGTGAATTGCATGACAGGTGAATTGTCTCTCCATAAAGCTGATAACAGATTAGCTAATTTAAACATTTTTTTAAAGGATTTGCCAAAAATTATTTCACATCATCTTATTTGCTGCCACATCAAAAGTAGTTCAAATCATGCCTTAAAGATAGAAGTTACATGCGGTGGTCCAGCAGTTTGGAGAACTGGCATGTTGCATTACTTCTTCCTAACTAATTTTTCCATGGATTCTTAAGAAATTACAGAACCATTTAATAACTTTTCTTCCTCTGTGATGAAACAGATGATAAGCCGAAACCAGTCCAAAATCAGAGTTCAGGTGTACTCACATGAATCTCCTGGTTTCAGTCAAGGGAAATTTTGTTTATTCACAAGTTGGGTTGAGAAAAGCTCTTCTTTGGGGCATTTCTTATCACATAGTCAGCCTTTTCTTAATGTGTGTCAACAAGGTCAGATAGACAGGATCAAATTACAGAACTGCCTGCACAAACCTAACCATGAGACCAAACTGAATTTATCCAAATCTTAAGAAGGAAATATTCCAGAGCTTGGGGGAAAAAAAACAAAACAAAACAAAGGAGCAAAAGCAGAGAAAATTTTGAGCAGGATCCCACCAACACATGTACCTCTCCTTGGCCTCAGGCTTCCAGTTCTCTAAAAAATAAAATGGAATTGCATTCATGAAATACAATTTTAATATCAGAATATTCTGCAAAATAATCCTCAGCAACCTTCATAAAACAGAAAAATCAAAAACGTTAAAAATCATGTGAATTTTAAGTTTCTTAGATAATGACAAAAACTGTGATCATCTGATGACAACACATTGTTCATTGCAAACTAAACTTGGGAGAATCTGATGCTCTGCATAGTCTAATCTATGTGTGTGTAGGTACCTTGGAATTACTTAGTGCCTATTTTATAGTAAATGGTATTGATTGACCAAATGACATACACATCAAATTTTTCTTGCTTTTTAAGATGGTGGTTATCTAGAAAAGAACATTCCAGCAGAAGCTGAAGAGCTGTCCTTTGAAATATCGTATTCAGAAATGATTGCAGATGCTCCAAAAAGAAATAAGTGTAAGAAGTCTGAGATTAAGAAAGAAGAGTGTGCTTTAACTGTAAGTAAAACTTTCCTTGAATGGCTAGTGAAGATCTTCTGCCAATCCATGGGCTTTCTATTGATCTTGCTAGCTATGTCCTTTGCCATGCAGAAGCTCTGCAACTTCATGCAATCCCATTTGTCCAACCTTTCTTTGATTTGTTGTGTTTCTGGGTCTCTACTGAGAAAATTTCATCCTGTGCCTAGGAGACCTAGGGTTTCTCCTATTCCTTCCTGTAATGTTTTCAGGATGTCTGCTTTGACTTTGAGGTCTTTGATCCATTTGGAATTGATTCTGGTGCAGGGTGATATACAAGGATCTAACTTTAGTTTTCTACAGATGAATAACCACTTTTGCCAGCACCATTTACTAAAGAGGCTATCTTTCTTCCATTCTATTTTTTTAGCTCCCTTGTCAAAGATTAGGTGACTATGGGTCTGTGGATTCATTTCTGGGTTTTCAGTTCTATTCCATTGGTCCTGAGGTCTGTTCTTGTGCCAGTACCAAGCTGTTTTGATTACTATGGCTTTGTAGTAGAGTTTGAAATTTGGTACTGACATTCCTCCAGAACTATTCTTTCTGTTAAGGATTGTTTTTGCTATTCTGGGTCTTTTATTGTTTCATATGAATTTTTGGATTGCTTCTTTTATCATTGAAGAATGAGGTTGGAATATTGATAGGTATGGCACTGAATTTGTAGATAGCCTTGGGAAGTATTGCCATTTTCATGATGTTGATCCTTCTAATCCAGGAGCATGGAATGTTTTTCCAGTGTATAAGGGTCTCATATCTAAAATATACCTGGAACTCAAAAAATTAAATCCCCCAACAACAAATCCTCAAAGAAACAACTGCCCAATAAACAAGTAGGCTAAAGACTTAGAGAAACTTCTCTGAAGAGGAAATAAGGATGGCCAATAGAAATATGAAGAAATGCTCAACCTCTCTAGCCATAAAAGAAATGCAAATCAAAACAACATTGAGATATCACCTCACCCCAGTTAGAATGACTATAATCAAGAACAACAGATGCTGGAGGGGATGTGGACAGAAGGGAACCTTACTGCATTGTTGGTGGAAGTGTAAACTTGTTCAACCACTTTGGAAAACAGTATGGAGGTTCCTCAGAAGACTCCACCTAGAGCTCCCTCCCCTATGCCCCAGCAATCCCACTTTTGGGCATTTACCCAAATGATCACAAACAAGACCATACTAAAGCTACCAAACTATGTTAACTGCAGCATTATTTACCATAGCTAAGATATGGAAATGGAAAGACTTGGAAAAAAATTATATTAAGTGAAGTAAGCCAGGCCCAAAGAAACATAGGTCCTATGATTTCCCTTATTTGCAATATATACTGTATGTCTGGGACAAGCAGAAAATTCAAAAGCTATGTACATATGACCAGATAAGATGATGTTAAGCAAAATGAACCCCAAGATGGGGACACAAGTGGTTTTTTCTTTCTTCCTAAAGTATTTATAATGTACCATGTGATTTTGTTTTTGTTTTTTTTTGTATGTTCCTCCCCCACGGTATAACACCTGTTTTCACTGTATTTGATATCAGTGCCCTTGTATATATACTTCTAGCTTGGGGAGGGAAAGGGAAAAAAACAAAATGCTTAAATAGGGATACAGGTTGACCCATTGTAACAATGAGATGTACAAGACACTATGTTGAAAAACGAACTTTACAGTTTAGCCAGGAAGAGGTGGAGGGGGGTGGGGGGATAGGGAGTGTATTTGTGGAGATGCGAGGGAAGAGAGGGTAGGGGAAAACAAAGGAGGATGTAACAATCCTTGACAGGAAATGTACTTGCTCATGTAACTCTAACCCCCTGTACTTTCCTTGATCCAACCAGTAACTTAATGTGACTTCTTTAATGACTCTGACAAGAATTTCCTTTTAATCTCTGGAAATACTGGGCTTCAGGGCTGCAGGCCACCATGGAGAGAGGGGAAACTGGGACGTAATTTGTTATTCTGTGCACAGCTTGCCTGACTATACCTAGCAGCTCCAGGTACAGCTTGAGGATAAGTCATGAATACTATTTTATAGGTAGTTAGCTTTCCATTACTGTGACAAATACCAGAGATAAATCAACTTAAAATGAGGAAGTTTATTTTGACCCACAGCTCTGAAGGCTTCAGTTCCTGATAAGTTGACTCATTTCTTTTGGGCCTGTGGTAAGATAGCACATCATGGCAGGAGCAAAGAAAGAGCAAGCTGCTCACCTTATGGTGGCTAGAAAATAAAGAGAGAAGAAACAGGAAGTATTCAGAGTCCTAATATCCCTTTCAAGGATACACCTGCATTGGCCTAACTTCCTTCCACAAACTCTACCTGGTAAAGGCTTTACCACATTCCATCGGCTGATGATGGAGACTCTAAAACATGGGCCTCTGGAGACCATTTCAGATCCAAACTACAGCACAGAGGAAATGGGTTGTCATCTATATTGTGATTTTTCTTATAGTTCATAACCTTACTTCACACGAATCCCATAAATCATATAATATAAGGGGCTACTACAGAAAGTCTGGTCATAATAACAAAGGGAGACAGCATATAGGACAGTCACTGAACTCAGGAAAAAAAAAACAAATTAAAGAATTTGTAATATTACAAATAACCAAGAATGGTGACTTACACTCTAACTGTTATAAACTATAACTTCTTAGGCAGTAGTGATTGAAAAGATCATTGTTTGCAGCCAGCCCAGACAGTTAGTGAGAACCCATCTCATCCCAGTATGTTTGTAATCCCAGCCCCACAGGAGACATAGGCAAGGAGGATCACAGTCTGGGACTTGCCTGGGCAAAAACATGAGATCCTACCTGAAAAAAATCACTGAAGCACAAAAAAACTGGGCACATGGGTCAAGGATAGAGGGCCTGCCTGTAAAGTGTGAGGCCTGAGTTTAAAGTTCAAACCCCAGGATAAAGAAGAAGAAGAAGAAGAAGAAGAAGAAAAATGTATTATTGCAAGATGAGTAAATAATAATTCTGTACTTTGTAAATAGTTCTGTACTTTTAATCCTGAAACAAGGCAGGTAAATGTATATGTATATGTATATGTTATATCCTGAGAGCCTAATATAGAACTATGCTACATGGGTGTGATTGTTATTCATTAAACAAATGCAATGTGTGAAGAGCCCATTCTGTGGAGTCCTGAACACTCTGATGATCAGAGGTAGCAGCAGGAAGAATAGGGCACAGGTAGTTCCAGTGCCAAAGGGGCCATTTCCAGACAACTGTGGAAAAAGATGGCAAGCACTCTGGGGCTCACTGAGTGCTTTCAACAAACCTGACACCACACAGGCATTCCTTGTAAGGTGGATCTTTATGACCATGACCATCATACAGAGAGGAAAACAGGCTTGAAGAGTCCAGGAAACATACCAGAACTCCATAAGATTAAAATCTGAGTGTGTCTAACTCTAAAAACTGTGTGGTCCCTAAACAGTCTCCATGTCGCAAGGTACAGTCATGCTCTGGGGAGAAGATGGGAGCCATGGGAACCCTTGCAGAGATCCATTCCAAAAGGAGATCCTGGCTCCTAGAACCCCATCCAAACTGTATCCCACTAAGGCTTGGCTCCCCTGAGCACAGATCAGCCTGTAATGAAGAACTTATAAAGGGTTTACCACACAGTAATTGTTTCATTGTTTATACTCCTGTTATTAATATAACTGCATGGAGGACCATGGTCTCAGGAAGAAAGTAACAGAACTAACCATGTAACGGCCTAAGGTATGCCCTAAACCATGTACTACAGCTTATTGATTCACTTTTAAATATGTGTGAGTTCCATGAATAACCTCATGGGAACTCCGAGTCACAGAGCCCTATGGAAACCATGCTCTGTGCTGCTGGAGATGGAACCCAGAGCCTGTGCTTACTAGCACTATACCCCTGAGCCTCATCTCTAGCCTGGAACTTAAAACTATGCTTTAGTATATTTCTCAATACCAGGGTTTCTGAGAGAAAATATACTCATGGATATTATATTCAAATTCCTCTTACTTATTGCTTATACTTCATATTTCCAGATGGTTGAGGTATTGGGGGAGGTTGTGTATTTTGTTTCTCAGCATGAAAATGGAGAATATAGCAATAGCATTGTCATCAAAAGAATAAGACTATTTACCTTCTCTGTGAATTTTGCATTTTTAAGAATTTAGAATCACCTAAATTTGATTTGTTTTTCAGCACTGGAGCTAGAACTCAATGCCAAGCAGGCACTTGCTATGTAAGCCATGTCCCCAGCGCTTTTTTGTTGTAGTTATTTTTCATATAGGGTCATGTACCTCCTGCCTGGGGCTGGCCTAAGCCTATGATCGTCATATCCACATCTCCCTAGTAACTGAGGTTGTAGACATCCACCGCCATAAAAGAGACAGGGTTTTGCTTGCTTTCTGTCCAGGCTGGCCTTGAATAGTGATCCTCCTATCTCTGTTCCACCATGCCAAGACCTAGCTTTGACATTTAAGGTAGAATAACTGCCATCTCAGCAAGCACATGTTACCAGTCTTGATCTGCAGACTATTAAGTATGTGTCTTTTGAAGTATAACATGAAGCCTGATTAAAGGAGATTGCCTCTCCCCTCAAAAATCTGTTCCAAGCTTTCCTGGGATATACCTATGTGTGTGGTCTTGAATGCATATTCTGCACATAATCCAGATTAAGTGTCCATGCCATGCACATTCCGTATGATGCTTGGCCATTTATGGTGTTTGACCACCCAGGTTGTTCTTTATGGGAAAGCAGTTTCTGCAGCAGTGTTATACCCTTCAGACTACACTACTATTTGCTTCTAATTAGCATGATAGAGAACTGCAAATGTTATACAGAACCTATTCTAGGAGACTTTTTGCGAGATCATGTGTCTCTACACACATTTCAAATATCCAAATGGCATTTCAATGATGGCCCAATAACTTTTTCTGCCGTAAGAAAATAACTATCATCACTCTTCATTGCAGAAATTTTTTATACAGAAAACCAGATTTGGGTTAACTGAAGCAGGAGATTTGTCTGCAGAAGACATGAAGAAAATCCGCCATCTGTCTCTGATTGAATTGACTGCCTTTTTTGACGCCTTCAGAATTCAGCTAAAAAGAAGCAAAACAGAAAAAGTAAAAGGGCGAGGTAACTAAGACAGACCCTTCTGGTTGTGATGTCACACACTAGAATAAGTGAGTGCTTTTCTAATTCCTTTTTCTCTCTCTCTTGCCTATGGTATAATGAAGACAATGGGATTTTTGGAGTGCCACTTACAGTTCTCCTGGAAAATGATCGAAAGAAAGATCCTGGAGTGAAAGTCCCGTTTGTATTACAAAAAGTGAGTAGACTGGAAATGATGGAGAAACAGATTTCCTCCTGTGACTTGTTCCTTTCTAAACCTACTAATGAGTTTTCCTTTAGGCTTAATGACACTAAAAACCCCTTCTAGTTATCAGATCCTCCTGATTTCCAGCTTTCTTCAGTGCATCCTCAAAATGGCCTCTAAAGGCTTAGGCTATTTGGCTGATGAACTAACCCAGTTTTCATTACTGTAACAAAATGTCGGAGGATGGGCTCCTTGAAGGCTAGTGATGTGCTAGTGAACGCCTCTCGGGCTGCATCACCTTGTGCCACTGCAGTGCTGTAAGAGGGAGAGGTCAGAGCACCAGACAGCCACAGAGTGGGGAAGGCCCAAGAACGATTTCCTACTAGGCTCTGCCGCCCAGCTTCCAACACGTGAAACCCTGGGGACATGCCACATGGACGCCCCAGCATTCCGGCTGCAGATGTTTTGAGCCTGTTACACTGTATCCATCAAATGATGGACACAGATGTTTCGTCTCACAGCTTCCTTCAATTCTGTTTTGTCCATTACTTGTTCAGATACTATTTGTGCACATGTTTATGTCTCTTTGTATTTGATTATTCTGTCTGGAAAAAGATGACTATGTATTATTAACAGTGTATTTGTGGAACGTCCAAGATACCATAAGAAGATTTTTTTTACGTGTATACTCGTGATCATTTTATGGATCGTTCCAAAGGTTAATAAAATCTAAAAATCAGCTTGTGATTGGGCAGATGGGGTACAATTAGACAAAGAGAATAATTTGGGTGAAACTAAATTTTTTAAATGACATTATCTCAACGATCCAATGTGACTTTGTCTGTGGATATCATTGCTGGTTTACTTCTAAGTTTGTTTTATAGACAGCATTTATTCAACAGTGACATCCAGTGGCACAATTAAAATTTCATGGTATATACTACAAAATGAAGAAAAGGAAGAGAAAGGGGGCTAGTTGGAGGGGGGCGAGAATGGTGAAGGGGTGACAGCATTGTTTTCATAAGCTGCTTTAGTAACTGGCAACTCCTCTGTACAGTACTTAGAATTCATAACAAAATTCAATGCATTTTAGGTCATAGAAAATCAATAAAATTCCAAGCTATTAACCAGCTATGAAAAAGCTTTTAAATGATGTATAAAAATGTTGACACGTTATAGTATCATGCCACTACAAAGCCAAGCTCAGAACTCTGAAAATGAACTTAAACAGAAGATGCTCAATAAATGCCAGATTAAATGTAGATTTCTGTGACAATAGTAACTGTCGATGTTAGTTGTATTACTACTGATTTTCTTGAAGACAATGAGATTAGTATAACTCTCGCACTTCTATGGGAGAGGCTTCTCATGCTTACGTTTCTTCTTAAATAGTTCTCTCCATGCTTAAAGAATTACTATAGGCCCAAGTATCAGGTAGCAGAGATCTGGAATCCCTGTCACCATGTGAATTTGGACAGGTTACTTATCCTTTCAGTGCCTTTAACTCCTCAGCAGTAGATGGGAAGAATAATAGTATTTACTTCATGATTGCCAAGATGAAGTGAGTCAATACAAGTGAAGAACTGTGAACTGGGTCTGATATGCATTACACAGACAGCTTAACATTAATATTCATCATTACCATCACAAGAGCTGATGAGAGTCATTAACTTCCATAATTTCTAGCTAGATCCTTGGTCAGACTTTCTAGCATTCCTACAGGCTCTTTCTTCCTCTTTTTCCTTCCTTCCTTTTTTCCTTTCCTTCTTTCTTTTCTTTCTTTTTTGTTTTTGTGTAGAGGTATTGGAGCTTGAGCTATGAACCCTTACTGCTTGGTGCTCTACCATTTGAGCTGCACCTCTACTTCCAGCTTTTGCTGGCTAATTGGAGATAAGAGCCTCTCAGATTTGTCTGCTTGGACTGGCTTCTAACAATGATTCTTAGATCTCAGCCATCTTGGTAGCCAGGATTACAGGCATGAGCTTACTTGTGCCTGACTCCTACAGGTTCTTAACCAGGATAGTGGTAGCAAAGGATGATAGTTTTAGAATCATTTCTTACTGTTCAATTTTCAGAAAGATAGGCAATAATCTGATCTTAAATTGTTAAATTTTATATTATATGTTATAAAGCATATTATAAGTGGTTAAGAGTTCATGCTGGAGAGTGTTATTTCCTATGTTATGAGATGGATATTTTGGGAAAGCTGTGGAATAGCTGTAGTAGAGATTTGCTCATTTGCAAATTTGAAGATAATGTTGACCTTATAGGTGATTGTGAACATTTACCAAGGCCTTCAAGTACAGACACATATGTATGCTTGATACTGTATCAGTTTCTATCATCATTGTTTGAATTTCTGATGTTTATAATTATGTATAAATGCTTAATTGATAATATATCATTGTTTTCTAGTTTTTTGAGAAAGTTGAAGAATCAGGTCTGGAGTCTGAAGGAATTTTTCGACTTTCAGGATGTACTGCGAAGGTCAAGGTACCCAACATTTTCTCTCTTCCTGGTTAGAGATCTAAGCTGGTTAGACCCAGTAAATGAGCAGCAGGAATTTAGTTTAGTCTGTCATTGTTCTTGCTTAGTTGACTTTATCACTTGGTTCAACCCAGGGTTTCTTTAGTACCTGCTTTATGACACTTCTAAATTTAAAAGCAAAGCAATAAGTTTTAAACCAGTAATAATGGAATAACATATCCATTCAGCATTGCAAACTGTTCTTGATTTTAGTTTGAGTAATTCATTGCCCTGTCACTGGGGTTAACCACGTCAGTTTGTTGTGTTCATCTTGGTCACGTAAATCACTCAGTCCAGAGCATAGGAGCCCTTCTTTCCATTACCAGCTGCTCTTTTGCTTCTCATTTTAGTTGAAGTTTTTGAAGAATTTTTAGCAATGACTGTAACCTCTGAAATACTTACTCAGCAGTTGTAAAACCCAATTCCATTTATGGAAATGTTAGTGCCCACGTTTAATTCCACCCATCACCCAAGCCTATGAATCCATTCACTCTGCCTTCTGACTTCCATCAGATAGTGGGCTCTATGGAATAGTACAAGAAACAGTCATTGAAAAATGGAGCGCTTTCATAAATTTCTAATAAAAATATCGTAGTGCATCTCCGGGTGGGTACACAAAGTGAAGAGCTATTATCTGTACTTGGATCACCCCTGGGTAAGGTCATTAAATAATAAATCCATGAGTTGTTTTTCTCAGGACCAAAAAAAGGTATCACTTCCACAATTCACTTAGTATGTGATTTGGGGAGGGCATTGATTTTTTTTTGTACAAGGAATCTCAGGACTTTGTCACATTTGAGTATAAACAGAATAGGCTGCACCCATTGGCTCCTCCAGAGAGTCCACGCAGAAGTCGATTAACAGAGGAAGAGAGCTACTGGGGCATGGTATTTCCAAAAAAGATGGAAGGGGCTCAGCTCACAGACAGTCCCTGACAATCCCTTCCCATCAAGGAATGAGGAAGGTCCTATACCTCCCCACACCCAGCTGTGGGCTGGGCTTTCTTCAAAGCATGTGTAGAAAACTGTATAGACCATGATCATGACAGTTTGCCTTGTGAAGGTTAAAATGTGTTTGTGACTTTAACAAAGTATCACTATTCCACAATACTGTGGAGAATACTGTGAGAGAAGGGATGGGTTAGGAGCGATGGATGACAATGTTGTCAGACACTTTGTACTCATATACTGTTTTGTAGAACGGGAACTTCTTTGTATAACTACTTAAAGATAACAATAATAAAAAAGTAGAATCTTCACTCTTTGAAATCAGAATCAGGGATTAAGACCCTTCCTTCCTTCCTTCCTCTCTTCCTCTCTTCCTCTCTTCGTTCCTTCCTTCCTTCCTTCCTTCCTTCCTTCCTTCCTTCCTTCCTTCCTTCCTTCCTTCGTCCTTCCCTCCTTTCTTCCCTTTCTTCCTCTTTTCCTCTGCCTCTTGATACCTATCTTTCTTCCTTTATTTTTTTTGTAACACCAGTCTTCTTTTACCCACCCATACTCCTTGTGAGGATTCTGTGTCCTTTATCTTTTTGACAGGATCTTGCCATGAAGACCAGGCTGGTCTCAAATTCAAGATCTTCCTGCCTTAGCTTCCTGAGTGCTGAGATTACAAACATGTAGGATTATTTTCAGCTAAGGGAGAATTTCTAGGGAAACCGAACAATGTTTTAAAAATTAGGGAAAGATGTATATGTATGAAGATAGTAATTAATGAAGACAGATAATGGAAAAAGAAAATGACAAGTGCCCAGAATCCCGTAGGGAAAATAAAATTTGTAAGGCTGAGGAAGAAAGTGAATTATCAAATCTTTGAGGTATTAGGAAATGAGTACAATTAGTCATTGAAAAGTATTGAATGAGAAATTAGTGATAGATAGATAGATAGACAGACAGACAGACAGACAGCATATGTAGAGGGACTGACACCTTGGGAGAGTGCGGTAAAACGTGGTGAGTTCTCTTTTGCAGGCAGATCTGAGCAGGGCACAAGGGCCTTACCAGTGACAGTAATCAGGGCATGTTGGGACTTGTGACTTCCCTAAGAAAGGAGTTGGTTAAATATTGGCATAAGTTCTTTAGGAAGGCATTTTCATTCCCAGAGACTCCTTAAGAGTTATGCTTTCTAAGTTAAATCTGCTTTTGTTCCAGTTTTCTATATAGTTGGTTCTTAGATATACTTCCAAACAAATCTATCTTAATTATTTTTTTCCGTAGTCCTGGACTGAGCTCATGGCCTGGGTAATGTCTCTTCAAGCTGACTTCAAACTGAGATCCTCGGATCACAGCCTCTTGAGTGACTAGGATTACAGGCATGATCCACTGGTGCCTGGTAATCTGTCCTAAATCCAAGGGCAAAAATGATTTCAGTTTGATTGGTTAGTAATACAATCAGAGACCCAAAATGAAGTTATTCTTACCAGTTGTCGCTTAAAAAAAATACTTATCAGAGGCTAATCATCGTTCAGAGTGTTTTTACAATCACATGCATTCCTGAACCACATTTAGGTCAAAGTCTTGGTTTTATATCGTGTCAGCCTATTTATTTCACTGCTCGTTAGCCAAAAAAAAAAAAAAAAATGCAATCCAGATGTTTCATGATTCAAGCTCCAGCAAAGCCAATGTGAAAGAAATTTGGGGCAGTGAACAGAAACAGAAAGTCAGAGAGGCATTGTGATGTGATGTGTTGGAGGGGTCTTTATTCCTTTCCTTTATTTAAATCCTAGACAATCTTACTTTGTTTGTTTGGATGGTTCATTAGTTGGTTGGCTGGTTTCTTTTGGTTTTGCTTGTAACTTCATCCACTGGACTTTTTCTAAGAACATGCTTGGAGAAAGTCATTTTTTTAAAAAAAAAATCCTCTGTTAGTATTGAATTTGTGCCAAGTAAATATCACCAACCAGTAAGGGCAACAGCTCAGCCAGACTCTTTGATTTAGATGCTTGATAAGATGGACAGGCTGCAGTCCTGAGAAGAAGCTGCTAGAATTTATAGCCAAACAGACACAAGTGTGAAGTCAGTTCTCATATTTGAGGCTACAAAGCATTTGGAAGCAATTGAATGCTTTGTGTGTTCAATGATTTTCTTTCAAAACATGGCAGAAATTGGAGCCCAGCACTGAGAATATGTTTAATGGGAGGCAGAATATTTGACACATAAGGTTTTCTTTCTGACTCATTTCCATTCTTTAGAGGCAGCCTGTAGCTGATGGCTACAGGCCTTCCATTTGTCTTTGTGTGAAGCAGCCTCAGAAACTCAAGTAGGCTGGCTGCATAGGAGTGCCAGCCTTAAGAATGAAGTGAGGGTGCAAGGCCCTGAGTTGAAGCCCCAGTATTGAGACAGAATAAAGATGGAGAGAAGAAGGGGGAGAGAGAGAGAGAGAGAGAGAGAGAGAGAGAGAGAGAGAGAGAGAGTGAGGGAGAGAGGGAGGGAAGGAGAGACAGAGAGGGAGGGAGGGAGAGAGAGGGAGAGAGAGAGAGAGAGAGAAACAGAGAGAGAGAGGGGAGAAGAAAAGGAGAGAGGAGAAGAAAAGGAAGGAAGGAAGGGGGAAGAAAGGAGATAGAAATAGAAATTGAAGCAGGCTACTTTTAAGCTCAAAAGGGATCTAAGGACAGAATTTATGAACCCACCTAATTTCTTAGTAACTATAGACACAAAACATGGAATTTTATCCTCTTAATGCCCTGCCTTTGACCAGGTAAATTCATACCAGGCTTCTGAGATTTCACATCTGGGGTCACCACATGGGAACTCTGTTTACAGGCTCCAGTTTGTTCTTTTTTGTTTTGTTTTGTGCCATCACTAGGGCTTGAATTTAGGGCCTGGACACTGTCCCTTAGTATTTTTTTTTTTTCTCAAGGCTAGCACTTTAGCACTTCGGCCACAGTTTTGGTTTTTTGTGGTTAATTGGAGATACAAGTCTCATGGATTTTCTTGCCCTTCAAATCTCCATCCTCAGAACTCAGATCCTAGACTCCGGAGTAGCTAGGTTGCCACAGGGTGCCTGGCTTTTCAAGTCTTCTCTTGTTGGAACCCAAACACATTGTTTCTCTGGCTATTAAGACGAGATGACATTTTAATCCCCAGAGTCACACCTACCAATGGGGGGGGAGGTGGCCTCTGCTGAAATGACACTGAAGGTAGATCAGACGTACGAGGAGGAGACAGCACAAGCTTTCTCTTCAGTGCCAGGCCACACTCTGTGAGCATGTACTGCTATCCCATCTCATTCCAGGGAAGTTATTTTTAAACTTCTAGTTTGGGTTGATATATGGAAAATGATACATATTTGCTTAATACCATGTATTTAGATACACATACATTGCACAATGTTTCTGCTGGGGTGGGCCTATCTATGTTCCTACACATTTATCATTTCTTTATGATGAAAACATTCAAATCCTCTCTTATAGTTTCTTGAGACATAGAGTCTTCTCTTGTTACTTACCATCACCCTATTGTGCAATAGCACCCTGACATTGGACAATCAGTTCTCCCTTTCATTATCATAGTTAATTCGTCACCACAGTAGGCATTGTCCCTCTTATGTGCACCCGCCTCCTCTGTGTCCTACAACTACATGCCCAAGTTAGTCTCCTTCATTGATCCTCCATAACAGATAACAATAACAATAACAGAGGCCTCTTGTCTCTCTGCCTTACAACAAGTTCCACACCTTCTGAAATAATTCTTCTGTCTGCCATCAGGAAAGATAAATCTAGCCTTGTCACTCCCTTGCTCAGAGATGTGCCCAGTGGTTTTGCTGTTGGTACTCATACAACTGAGTATGAATAGCCCTCATGTGGTTCTAATCAGCATCCCATGCCTGGTCCTTGTTCCAGCAATGCTGACCTGGCAGTTGCTTCTCAGAAACCCTGGTTCTCCAGACATTTGTGTCATGAGCCGCTCCTCTATCCAGGCCCCTGTGTGTTCTCTTTGGCCAGTGAACTCTTTATTGTTCCTCAAGCCCAGGTTCCAAAACCTTCCTTTCCTCCACCTGTTCCTAAAGGCACAGCAAGGATATCATGCATTCTTCCCCCTCCCCCACCACCGGCCCACTCAGGCATGCAAGTCTTGTCTGTTCTAGGATGGTTTTTCTGTATTGTAAAGCTCTGTCACATGTATTTATCAATTAAGGACCATGTGATTAGCTCTATTATTCCTGTTAGGTTGCAGGGCAAAAAGAAACTGTTCTTTCTGTTCTTTGATATCATCAACAAGGGCCAGTGGTTGGCTGGGTCAGACTCAGAGCAGCTCTAGAAGAAACCTGCCTTACCAGGGAGCTGTGTTTTCCAGACTGGCAACTGTGAAAGCATTTGCGGTCCTATGTTAATGAGATGATCTTGGTAGGAAAAGCTGCAATGTACAAACTGACCGTGGCTGGTTATAAAGAGAAAACAAAACTAAATTACTTGCAGGTGTCCATTAAGGATGCCTATAAGTAAACAGTTCAAAGGAACAGCAGAACCTGAACTTGACTTTGGTAAAGGAACACAGTGAGTGGATAAGTCAGATGAGTTAGTAATGTAAAGATTATGAGCCAAGTACAATTTATGAAGGCATAATGCTTTTTCTTTTTCCCCAAGAGTGTGTGCACTGTGTTCTAAACCTTAGAAAGGATGTCAGGTGTGCGTGTGTGTGTGTGTGTGTGTGTGTGTGTGTGTGTGTGTTGGCATAAAATTCTACTGTATCTGCTCTAGGAAGATGTCATCAGGCTGCCTGCTGGAGTGAGGTCAGAGTTTCTTTGCTGGGATGCTCTCATTGTACATGTGAACTTGCTGAGAGATGCACATTCTTGGTCTAATTTGGAAGTGGAGATGAGGATGGCAGAAGGGATTGTGGAAGAAGGGAGTGGAGGCTTTGTCAAAATCTAGCAGTGCATTTGTCATGTGGGGATGGTGATCTCCTGCCAAAGCCACAGAAATGAATTAGGAGCCAAGTAAGGAACTTTTATAATTGTGTAGAATTAGCCATTTAAGGTCAGGATTATTTTAAAAATAAATCTACTGACAGAAGTGGTTAATGTAGCAATGGTAGTAGACTTCAACGGGGGCAAAAAGGGTAAGATGGTAAAAGTTGTTGCCTATTGGCTGTCTTCCTTGGTTTCAGCAATACCGTGAAGAACTGGATGCCAAATTTAATGCCGATAAATTTAAATGGGACAAAATGTGCCATAGAGAAGCTGCTGTCATGCTGAAAGCCTTTTTCAGAGAACTACCCACCTCTCTCTTCCCCGTGGAATACATCCCTGCCTTCATCACTCTATTGGAAAGTAAGTGGAAGGAGTTCCGTGTGAACAGTCTAAAAAGTGTGAAGGCTGTAAAGAAGCAGCAGAAGACAGATGCATCCTAAACATGATCATAATACTGAAATTTTAAGCTTGATACTCACATATTTAAGTCTGTTAGACATGACCTAAGGAGCTTTATAATCATTACAGGGCAGAGGGAAAATTGCAGAACGACCAAGATCTTAAGATTTGAATTCCTGGGCAACTATGCGTTAGCCCTACAGTCAAAATTTCTGAGCCTCACCTGCAGAAGCTTTAAATTACAGATAATAACTACTTGTCAGGGTGCTGTTGGGTATTGCACGAAATCAGCTAGAACAGTGCCTAGATTGAGGCCTCTTTCTCTAAACCTGAGGCCTTGGGCCTGATGATGCGCCTCCATGTAATAGATGCTTCACCTCATGACTCTGAAAATGATAGAATTACATAATGATTTGGAAATTACAAAGTCTTGTAGATTAAATCGAATGTGAATTACCTGATTAAAAGCACAGGGTGGTGTGTTGTGGTGCTGTGTTTGGCAGGCAGGGAGTAATTCAACACGGTTGGATCATAAAGGTTGAATGTTGTAGAGAATGTGACAAGAAAGGAATGAGAGGAGGTTAAATGGTGGGCTTTGACTGTTAACATGGGGTCACGAAGGTCACAAGCCAAAGTATTTAATGCATGTGAAATAGATAGGGTTTCTTCCAGGTCAGGAAAGGGTCATAGGCAGATGCGAGAGACATTGGCCCTGCTCAGCTCTAGGTAACACTTACATGTGGGACTAAAAGTCACATTCAGGCTTTGATGGGAACTTTTCTAATTTGAAAATGCTACCTTGCAGATTTAAATTTTATAATGCTGTGTGCTTAAGTGATATCCGTATATGCCGTCTACAGCCTTCCAAAGGTTGACTAGAACTATGAAATTATTAAAATTTCAATGAGAAGTAATGATTCATTATAAGCTGCATGGAAAATTTTGTGCTAGAAATTAGTAGTTCCTAATTTTGTATCAAACCATAGTCACAAATGTAT
The DNA here is from genome assembly GCF_019054845.1 of Dipodomys spectabilis. Classification (NCBI taxonomy): domain Eukaryota; kingdom Metazoa; phylum Chordata; class Mammalia; order Rodentia; family Heteromyidae; genus Dipodomys; species Dipodomys spectabilis. The sequence continues at coordinate 2,724,874 of NW_024870912.1, forward strand.
TGTAAAATTTTGTATTAAACCATATTCACAAAATAATCCTTTCTGTCTTTGTGACAGACAAAGAAACTATTTTACTTATTCTAATTTTCTTATGCTGGTAGTGGGGCTTGAACTCAGGGAGAAGGCACTGTTCCTAAATTTTTATGCTCAAGGCTGGCACTCTACCACTTGAGAACCACTCCACTTCCAGCTGTTTAGTAGTTATTTGGAGTATAGAGTTTCACTGACTTTCCTTCCCCCCAGCTGGCTGTGAATCTCAATCCTCGAATCTCAGCCTCCTAAGTAGTTAGGATCCTAGGCATGAGCCACCAGTGCTCAGCTTAAGCTACCCTTTTGATAGTCAGTGGAGTTCAGAAAACACAGATTATTTCCCACTTATGTAATTATTTTCTCTTTTCTATCTTGGGTACAAATTTGCCAACACAATTAAAGCCCAGTCAGGCTACAGAGACTTGCAGGAAAAGCATTTTCCTGCAAAGCACTATTTTCCTAGGAAAATAATGACCTGTGGAAAAAGAGTATTCTCTACCAGAGTGCATTAACTGAATTAACTATGAAATATTAACCACAAAGCAATGTCAGCCAACTTGCCTAAGTAAAATGAAAATAGATTATTTGCCAAAGTAGACTTTTAATTGTGAAAGAAACCAGAATTTCTCTGTAATTGAAAGAAATAGAAAATGTCCAAGCCTACTTCTGCATCTATTGGTTTTTTTTTAACCTAGAGGTGATTTTAAATCGTACTGAAAGATTCCATACAGCCCCAAGCCTCCAGCTGATCACAAAAATAATGTGTGATCTGTCCTTAAGTGCTTTGTACAGAGAAATGCTCCTGATAGGCCCCACGATTCAGACAGGACAAGCTCATGTCAGTGTACAGTAGACATTTTCCATGACCTCCTGGACCTGTGTCGAGTATGGTTTACAAATTTGACATTATTATCTAAAATCCACATATGAGTTATGCTGGGACATTGAAATTAGATCCTATTAGATCCTAGATGTCTCCCACTTCTGCATTATTCCATGGTGCATCCACTTGCCATTCATTCCCAAACTGGCACATTTAGCCTCCAGGACCCACCTTACCACCAGAGTATTCCACAAGTATAAAATGCAGTAACTTTATTAAGTGGTCCATGGCCAACTGATGGCCCATTGGCCATGGAGTAGAACTAGATTTTCCTTCAGCTTGAGAACAATGCTTTCTTGCAGGAACTCCTCACCAAGAGACCATTTGGGGTAGATACAGAGAAATGAAGGAAAGCCTGGATTCTCAGGTGTACTATAAATTTTCATCATGGCTGGCTGTGGATTTTCCTATGAAGATAGAAACACAATGTATAAATGCAGCTTTATGGCGCCATCTTGTGTCTTTAAGGAATAAAATGCCTTACAATCTCTAAAACTCTTAACTAGTCACTTTGTTGGAACTCTCAAAGCTGATTCTGGGCAAAAACATGAGACTCCAAAGCAAAATGTGCTGGTGGCATGGCTCAAGTATTAGAGCACTTGCCTCAAAAGCACAAGGCCCAAAATACCTATACTGTCAAATAAGTGGTACTAGTCATCAAAACAAGATCCCTCACACTGGATACAATGGCTGAATTCAGGTACTGACTTAATCACATGTATATACTAACACATTTTATCCTATACCAGCCATATAGCATTATGAGGTAGGTTAGATATGATTTCTTCCATTTTACAGATGGTAAAATAGGAGCAATGAAGAATTAAATAACCTGCTCAGATTGGCACTAGTGGCCAAGACCTGTAATCCTATATACTCAGTAGTTTGAGACCTGGAGGATCATGTTTCAAAGCCAGGTGGAAAAGGCTGTGAGACGCCATCTCCAATTAACCAGCAAAATGCTAGACTATAGCTGTAGCTCAAGTGATAGAGCACCAATTGTGAGTGAAAAGGCCAAGTGAGGAACTCAAGGTCCTGAGTTCAAGGCCTGGTACCAGCACAAGATAAATATATAAAGCCGCCCAAGCTCATGTAGTAACTCAGAAATAGATGCAGAATTTGAACCTGATTCTAGAATATACATTCCTGATTGTTATATGTTGCTGCTTTCTTATGTGTATTGTTCTTGAATTGAGCTGAAAGCCTTCTACTTACAGCACAAGTGTGCATCTAGGTCTGTGAAATCACTTCACAGGGGAAATGGGATACAAATCCAGAATTACTGTGAGAACCTCACTGCCATGCTCCTATAAAGGCATTGTGGGGTTGGAGGGGAGTTGACAGGCCCAGGCTCTTGTCCAAGTGAACAAAATTTATGAGGCCTTGCCACCCAGAACTGTCAGGAGCCCTCCTGTGTCAGCAGATGTTAGCAGGAAATGCTGTCAGGAGGCATCTGTGTTGTTTCAAGCCTGTGATTACCTCTATTTTCTCATCAGGAGGGCCTCACATAAGAGTGCAGTTTCAAGCCTTACACCTCATGGTCATGGCCCTGCCTGATGCCAACCGAGACACAGCCCAGGTACGTCATAGTAACCTCATGATCTGTTGTGGAGCTTGTATTGCTCGGAGGAAATAGAAGCAGAGATGACGATTTCCAGAGCAGTGGAGTAAGCTGCAGAGCTGCTGCCATTCCATGCCGCCATTGCCTAGGAGGACAATAAGGAGGGCCATTCTCTAGTCTTCCTTGAACTTTTGAACTTCATTTATTGCATTCATGAGAGGAATTTTAGCTATCTAGCCACTTGCCAAGGAAGGTATTAGGATTGGGGAAACAGAGATGAGAGGCCTAAATGGTTCTGTGTCAGAAGTAAACAAGGCCATTTTGTAAGTTACAACATATAAACAAGATGTCTTTATTGATCTTCGGCTTCTCACTTCAGTCTAATTGTTTAAAAAGGAAAAAGAAATCTTTGGGTCTCTATTAAGAAAATTTTGGCCTATGCCAACAAGACCTAGGGTTTCTCCTCTTCCATCCTGTAATGTTTTCAGAGTGTCGGACCATACTAAAGCTACCAGCACTACTATGTTTATTGCAGCATTATTTACTATAGCTAAGATATGGAACCAACCCAGATGCCCCTCAGTAGGTGAAGGGATCAAGAAAATGTGGTATATATACACAATGGAATTCTATGCCTCCATCAGAAAGAATGACATTATCCCATTTTGCTAAGAAATGGAAAGGCTTGGAAAAAATTATATTAAGTGAAGTAAGTCAGGCCCAAAGAAACATAGGTCCCATGGTTTCCCTTATTTGCAATAACTAGTATATGTCTGAGACAAGCAGAAAAGGTCAGGTAAGTTGATGTTAGGGAAATGAACCCTAAGATATGTATTCAAATGTTTTTTTCTTTCATGCGATTGTTTCTAACACATATATAAGATTATTTCTTTGTTGCTTTGTATGTCCCTCCCCCACAGTATAACCCCTGCTTTCACTGTATTTGATTTCAGTATAATTTGTGGAGGGGAAGGGGAAAAACAAATCTTTTAAATAGGGATACAGGTGGATCCATTGCAACAATGAGATATACAAGTCGTTATGTGGAAAACGAACTTTACAACTTTGGTGCGGGGCGGGGATGGGGGGGGAGCATGAGAAGGGATGGGAAGGGGAAACAAAGGAGGAGGCTACAATGCTTGATAAGAAATATACTCATGCCGGGCGCTGGTGGCTCACGCCTGTAATCCTAGCTACTCAGGAGGCTGAGATCTGAGGATCACGGTTCAAAGCCAGCCCGGGCAGGAGAGACCGTGAGACTCCTATCTCCAATAAAGCACCAGAAAACCGGAAGTGGCGCTGTAGCTCAAGTGGTAGAGCGCTCACCTTGAGCTGAAGAGTTGAGGGACAGCGCCCAGGCCCAGAGTTCAAGCCCCACGGCCGACCAAAAAAAAAAAGAAATGTACTCATTATCTTGCCCATGTAATTGTAACCCCTCTGTACGGTATTTTCACAATTAAAAAAAAAAGAAATCTAATGAGGGTCTTTGAAGAAGAAATTTGAAATCATTGAGTTAAAGGAAATTTCTAAAATCTCTGTGTTTGAAAACATATGAAGATAATGCAGCTTCAAAAATTCTAGGATGTCGGAATTTTAGACAATGCCAAATAGAATCTCATTTTTTGGATTGGGAAAATGAGGCTCAGAGCATGTTTTCTCCTGTAGCATGTAATAGAATGTTTGATAGAATCATATTCTATAGTTCTTCATCCAGTTATCCCTCTCTTTATTTAAATTATTTATTTGCTCTATGTTGGTAAAAACAAAACAAAATAAAACCTCTAGTGGGATCCAAATTTGAAAATACAAAGAGCTTCCTTCTGGGATCTGAGTCTTCTCAGTATATTTGATGGTTCGCAAAAATACCTGTATTTTGACGATTCCACAAACTTTTCAGGTTTCTCAAATCTTTTTTTTTTTTCATTTTAATGCTTATAGTAGCTACACTTGGCATCTTCCTGCCTGTGGCCCGTTGAAATTTTCAATATATAGCTTACAAAATGTAAGAAAAGTGAGGGAAGGGTGGGTTAGGGGGATGGGTGAGAATGTTGAAAGGGATGACATTGATCAAGGCTCATTGTATTCATAAACTGCTTTGCTGAATAGTAACTTCCTTGTACAACTACTTAATAAAAATAATATAAATATGAAACATTGTGATTGTAAAATTATAAAATAAAATATTGATATTAATAAAAATATTAAGAACTAATAAAAGCAGTATCAAAAACAGGTTTTATTGCATACACCTATAAGCTCAGTACTCTCGGAGGAAGAGGCAGGAGGATTGTAAGTTTGTGACCAGCCTGCATTACACAGAAAAGTTGAGGCCAGCTAGGTAACTTAACAAGACTATGTCTCAAACAAGCAAAAAGAAGCAAAAAAAAAAAAAAAAAGTGATAAAAATGGCACTGAAAAAAGTAATTTTTTATTATCTTTAAGTAGTTGTACAAAGGGATTTCAATTCAACGTGTAGTGTATGAGTACAGTGCATCTTGATCAATGTCGCTTCCTTAGTCCTTATCACCCAAGTCTCCCAACCCCATCCATCCCCGCAAGTTGCTGGTGCCATTCTCTCATATATACATTGAACATCATGGATGTATTCGGCCACCATCAAAAAGTAAAACAATGTAAACTGAGTTGACATTTGGGCTGAGAAATGAGTAACTCGTGTTGTTTAAATTGGTTTTCAAATGAGTAACTCGTGTTGTTTAAATTGGTTTTCATTTCCCACGGAAGCAATAAATTGTTTTCAACAGTAAAGATTTGAGGATATTTTTTAAGAGGTACTTTTTGTTCTTCACAACAAAACTACATTTCATGTTTATTTGAGCCTCAGTGTTTTCTCTAGCCCTGGTTCATGTTTAATTTTAACATTTGTCAAAGTTGTTTAAGATAAAAGAAAATAAGAAAATGCAAGCTGTTTACATAGCCTCCAATATAATAAATTTATGAATATTTTTATGGACCAGACAACTGAAGACACTGCTCACCTTCTTTCTTATACTTTTAAGTAATTAAAGGGGAAGGAAGACACATTTTACGCATCCCATACATCTAACATTTTCCCAGCAGCCCAGTGTATAGAATTGAGTGGTAGCTGTCTAGGTCTGGTGGCATACATCTGTAATCCCAACTACTCAAGAGACAGAAGTAGGATGATCAAGTTCTAAGTCTATCAAGGCAAAAGCTTGAGACTATCAATCCCTAGTGTGGCCCAAGGAAGAGAAGTGACCACAATCAGTGGAGCTTTTAATAATTTATAATGTTCTGACATAATTCTGTTCTTGTTAGGCCTTGATGAAATTCTTCAGTAAAGTGATTGCCAACGAATCAAAAAACCGAATGAGTGTGTGGAACATTTCCACTGTGATGGCGCCAAACCTCTTCTTCAGCAGAAGCAAACACTCCGACTGTGAAGAGCTACAGTTAGCAAACACCGCAGCGCACATCATCCGGCTCATGCTCAAGTATCAGAACATTCTGTGGAAGGTAACTGTGTGACAGGTTACTGTCAGGCTCCTGTAGGAAGCCACCAACCTGCAGGAAACATAAAGGCCCCGCAATGGGATACTTCCCTTAGTTGGAGAAGAGAATCCCAGTTGACTTGTGTCTTCAGACCCAGCTGGGCCTCCACACCCACAGTGCTGCCTCTCTGGAGGCTGACAACCACGGACTAAATACATTCCCTGCAAATTGTGTCTGTACTGAATATGAACTGACATTTTTTTTCTTGTGAATATTTCCTAAACAATAGGCAAAACAACAAGTTAAACAGCACTTACATTCTGTTAGGTATGATTAGTCATCTAGAGATGGATTAAAAATATATGGGAAGGGAAGCTGTGGCTCAGAATGGTAGAGTGCTAGTCTTGAGCAAAACAGCTCAAGGACAGCACTCAGGCCCTGAGTGTGTGTGTGTGTGTGTGTGTGTGTGTTGCACACATACACACATATGAGAACACATGTAGATCTTTTGCCATTTTATATAAGGAAATGCTGAGCATCCAAGGATCTTGTACCTGAAAGAGTCTTGTAACCAATCCCCTGGGATACCAGGAGGGGATAGTACATTCTTTAAGAGCTCCTATTTGGCATACTTTACTTTTTTTTTTTTTTTTTTGACCCGGTCATGGGGCCTGAACTCTGGGCCTGGGCGCTGTCCCTCAGCTCTTCAGCTCAAGGCTAGTGCTCTACCACTTGAGCCACAGCGCCACTTCTGGCTTTTTTCTTTCTGCTTATGTGGTGCTGAGGAATCAAACCCAGGGCCTCAGGCATGCAAGGCAAACGATCTACCACTGAGCCAACTTCCCAGCCCCCAAACTTTACTATTAAATAGAAATCCACCCTTTCTTCTAATCTTCATAAGAACAAAGGCCATTGTCTCTGGTTGCAGTGGCCAGGAGGAGTCTATATACTTTCAGTCTAGTGTTTTCCCTTGACACAAGCTACTTTTCTTCTCCAGGTTCCATCTTTCTTGATCACCCAAGTCAGAAGGATGAATGAAGCCACCATGTTGTTAAAGAAACAGCTCCCAAGTATGAAAAAGCTACTCAGGAGGAAGACCATAGAACGGGAGGTAAGGACCGCAATTAGAGGACACAGATTGTTTACAACCTAGATGGAGGTTTCTGTTTTGTTTTGTTTTTGTGTCATTTAGGTCCTGGGTCTGGGTACCGTCCCTTAGCTTTTCTCACTCAAGGTTGGTGCTGTACCAATTGAGCCACACCTCACTGCTGGCTTTTTGGTGATTAATTGGAGATAAGAGTCTCACACTTGATTTCCCTGGCTCGCTTCAAATCAATAATCCTCAGATCTCATCCTCCTGAGTAGGTAGGGTTATTAGGCAGGAACCACTTGCTCCTAGGATGACCTAGACTTTTATTTCTCAAAGGGAAGCACAACGTAGCTTGCAGTTTAGAACCAAAAATGTTATAGTCTTATAAGTATAAACTTTGTGGGAAGTATGTTCCTAAACAGAACGCTGTGGTCTTTCCATTTTCTTGAATGACATGGTTTGGGTTAAAATTGCTGCAATACCTATCCCATGAATATAGAGTGTTTCATATCCTACAAGGGCTTACCAGATGGTGGAAATGGTTGCCAAAAATGCTCAAGTCAGCAGTTCAGTTTTTGTAAACGAGAATCAAGGGCAAACCAGTCTCAAATAAATGGCAATTTCTTTAGTGTTTGAGTAATAGAACAGTAAATAATCCTTAATATCTTTGCATACATCCATCCCACCCCCAGGAAATTTTGCCTGATTACAGCTGTGTGATGACATATAATGGAACCAAGTCTTACAAAAATTACCAATTGTTTGAACTAAACTTGGGGATGACTAAGTATTAGGCCTTAATTGCACTTACCTTTAAGAAGATGTAAACACTTGAAACTCACTTTGTTTTAAAAGGATTTTTGCCAAGCCTTGTGTTATAATCCTAGCTATTCAGGAGGTTGAGATCTGGGAATCACTATTCAAAGCCAGCCCTGGCAGAAAATTCCCTGAGATTCTTATCTCCAATTAGCCAGCAAAAAGCTACAGTAGAGCTGTGGCTCAAGTGGTGTATGGCATTAGCTTTGAGTGAAAAGCTAAAGGACAGTGCCTAGGCCCTGAGTTTAAGCCCCAGTATTACCATACACAAAGGAAAAAGGACATATGCAAGTTTAGGAAGTAAAGGGTTTGATGGCCCTGAATCCTTAGCAGTATACTAGGGCAGTTGCTAAGTAGCACAGAAGTAGAATAACCGGCTCAGGCATGGGAATTGTGGATCACCTCATGGAGAAAGTGTTGCCTGAACTACATCTTGAAGGATGGACAGCAATGGAAGGGGAAAAGGAAGTTCAAGGCAGCAGTAAATGCCGGGGCAGTGAGGCAGGGGAGCCTACTGCTAACGAGTTTGCCAAAGTCACGAGGTGTCTCTTCTCTTTTTGGTAATTTTCAAAATGACTTCAGGTACAAGGACCATGAGTCCATTCTTATTTTTCCTTTTTTTAACAAAAAAAAATAGCATCAAGTGGTTGTACAGGGGGTTCATTTTTTTATTGTGAAAATACCGTATAGAGGGGTTACAATTACATGAGCAAGGTAGTGAGTACGTTTCTTATCAAGCATTGTTGCCTCCTCCTTTGCTTCCCCTTTCCATCCCTTCCCATTCCCTCCCCACCCCCAAAGTTGTAAAGTTCGTTTTTCGACATAACCTCTTGTACATCTCATTGTTGCAGTGGATCCACCTGTGTCACAGGGGGTTCATTTTAACATGTCCATTATGTATAGAGTTCATGTTGGTCATGATCCCCACCCCCATCATTCTCCACTCTTCTTTCTCTTTCAGTTGACACTTGGCTATGATGAATAGTGCTACAGTAACCATCCACCTTAATGATTATATCCGCTCTCTGCGTTCATCCATCACCTCACACTAGAACCCCCATACCAGCCCAGACATATTTCAACTTCCTAATGTTTTGTTAAGCTGTGTGTTAATTGCTCAAAGAGGTTTCATTATGGAATCTCATACCTGTATATCACACTTTAATCAGACTGATCATAGATACACACACATATAATCCTATATGTTTATTTTAGGACTAACAGCCACATATGAGGTAGAACCTATGACCTTTGTGCTTCTGAACCTAGCTTACTTCACCTAATATGATGTTTTATTGACCCATTTATTTTCCTATAGATGACATAATTGTATTCTTCTTCATGGTTTAATAATACTCTATTGTGTATCTAGTTACCACATTTTCTTGATCTACTCATCAATTATGGGGCAACTGTGTGGTTCCATAGCTTGGCTATTGTGAGCAGGGCTGCAATGAAATGAGTTTACCAGTTTGAGGTAAAAAATGGTAGAAGATAATACTTTAACAATATAAGTTATATAATCATTTAAGAATACAATTTGTAACAAATTATAAATTTAAAGGGTTGGAAAGACTTTATGAAACTTTATAAAACATGCCTGACTTCCTGTATTGCTGATGACTAATGTAAGCAATGAAGGCATGAATGTGCACACATGTGCAACTATGAACACAGTTGAGCCTCTGGATTCATAAGTTCTAACCTCTATAGACTGTGGAAAATATCTTGGGGAAAATATTGCACAGATACTGAACATATACAGACTTTTTTCTGGTTATTACCTGAATAGTATAACAACTTATTCATACAGCACTCAGTCCACAGATCCTGCTTCTTTGCTGTTTTTGCATAATTTTCTCCAGATGTCCAGTAATTTATCTATGCCACCCAGGTTGTTGAGCAGTAAGATGGTGTCTAGTCTTTTGCTATTGTGATGAATGATTTTCACTCATAAGTAAACTTTGTTTATATGTCATTTCTCACAAAGACACTTGAACCATGAGTATATAGATGTGGGGTGATGGGGTGAGTGTATCTTGTATTTTCATAAATATTGCTAAAATGTCTCCATAAAGATTTTACCAGATTGTCAGGTAAACCTAACTACTCAAGGGGCTGAGACTGGGAAGGTTAGGTTTCAAGGACAGAAATATAAAGGGCTGAAGGCTTATCTCAAGTGATAAAGTGCCTGCCTACCAAAACACAAGACCATGAGTTCAAACCCCAGTACTGCAGAGAGAGAGACAGAGTCAGAGAGAGAGAGAAGGACCGAGAGAGAAAAGAAGAGAGCAAGTGGTACTGGGGAGGGGGAGTGGGGGGAGCTGGGTGTGGTAGCTGTAATCGTAGCTACTCAGGAGGCTGAGATCTGAGGTCTGCAGTTCAAAGCCAGCCTGAGCAGAAGAATCTATAACACTCCTATTTCTAATTAAGCACAAAAAGCCAGGAGTGGAGCTGTGGCTCAAGGGGTAGAATGCTAACTTTGAGCAAAAAGGCTTAGGGACAGTGCCCAGACCCTGAGTTCAAGCCCCAGGATTGGTGCACACACAACACACACTATACTAGATCATGCTTCTAAAAACACAGCTAGTACTTGCCTTCTCTATATTTATTTTAAAGACTATATGTGTTTTCTTTAGGTTACAAGCCCCAAGACCTCAAAGGTACTGCAGAAATCACCCTCTTCACGAAGAATGGTGAGAGGACAAAAAGATCCCCCTTCCCCCGTTCACATACTATTAACTCCCCCGCCCATCATATTCCTGTGTAATTGTGGACATAATCTAGTCTTCAGGCTTGGTGTTTGCAGTGTGGAACATAAAGCATGATACAGTTACTGAACTCACGATTCCCAGTCTGTGAGTAGGTGTCCATTACACACTTATGAATACCTTGGAAGTGATAAGGGAGATGGGATTGTTGTGATCATCAGACTGGTAGCATTAGACTTGGAATTTATCTTTCAGATGTTTCTAGGAAGCTAGGAGGGAGGGATGTGAGCTCATCAGAAGAGTGTTTCAGGAGTCAGTTCTGGCTGCAGTCAGCAAGGGACTTTGTCTTCTCCCCAACCCAGATCCCTTAACATCCACTTCCCAGAACACTGCCTTCATTCTTGGAAAAGTATTAGGACAGACCATAAAAACTGGCCCTATTTTTTTAAAAATATTTTGCCAGGGATCAGTGGGCCATGCTTTGTAATCCTAGCTACTTGAGTGGCTAAGAACTGGAGGATCACAATCTGAGGCCAGCCTGAGTTCTCAAGACCTCTTCTTAAGCCCTAGCTGAATATAGTGCTGCTCACTGCTCATCCTAGCTACACGAGAGGCTGGGATGGGGAGGATTGCAGTTCCAGCCTAGCTTGAGCAGAAAGTCCACGAGACTCCATCTCCACAGAAGCTGGGCATGATGATGCACACCTGTCATCCGAGCTATTCTAGGAAGCCTGAGTCCAGCAGATCAGTCTAGGTATAGGCTCGAGAAAAGAAGTGACACTTTATCTCCAAAAATAGTGCATTAAAAAAAGGCTGGAGGCATGAATCAGAGGTAGACTGCCTGCCTAGTAAGTGTGATCCCCTGAGTCAAAACCTCAGTACTTAAAAAAACAAGTAGCTTCAGTGAGTCAAGATTTTGAAACAAAGAGAATTTTCTATTCTAATGAGAGAAATTTGTGTAGGAGACAGCACCAGTCTGACTAGCCCATTTAGCTGTAAGCTCAGATGTCCCCATGCTGGCGATGGGTTAGGAAAGCAAGCAGCTCCTGGTGTTGAGCTGTGTGGTGTAACAACACACTCTGAAGGGCAGATTTCAAGTGCTTGTGTGGAAGCTGACTTGGCCTGACCATTCAAGGCCACTAGCAAAGGGAAGATTCTTGGTTAGCCAAGTCCTATTTTCCACTTGATCCCTAAAATTTCTAAAGAGTTGCTCTTCTCAAAATAATTAGGGACAGAATCCTGCTTAAAGTAGGCTTATTTGGGTCACTGTTCAATGAAGACATTGGCAAAGACATTGGATTTTTGACAGGCTCATTTTACTCCTGTCATGAGTTTAAGGCTGTACAGAGAGGTCTACTTGTAAAAAGGAAGGTAAGGAAGATCGCCCAGCTCCACTGAATGTGTCATGTATACCTTTTCCTAATCCCACGCACCCCTGACTGTCGTATCTCTCAAGTGCAGCCCCTAATTGCTATTCATCCTAGTTTGACAGTGTTGTGAATTTTTCCTCGTTGGCAGTCGGACGTGCCAGAAGGGGTCATACGAGTCCACGCTCCACTTCTGTCCAAGGTTTCCATGGCCATTCAACTCAACAGTCAAACCAAAGCCAAAGACATACTGGCGAAATTTCAGTATGAGAACAGGTGAGCCAATGGAAATGAGGGTCACTCTATGTGCCAGTCACTTCCCAGGGACCTCCAGCTGTGGCCTTTTGAGAACTTTGGGAATTACACGTGCTAAAAGTAGTTTGGTGTTAGGTTTGTGAGCAACAAAGGCTGCTTTGTAAATGGATTTCCATAAATGGGATTGTTTGTTGGGTAGCTTCATTTACTCAGTGAGGTTTCCCTGTTAATACAATGAGAAGCTGGGCAAGTTAATTTACGGCTCCCTGAGGACACCATAGCTGCTAATAATTCTCAGGATCAGATCTGTTCTTCCATATCTGCTCTAAGTTACCATAAAAGAGCATCGATCATAATAATTTTTTTCTAGGAATGCTTACTCAAGGATAACCATATGCCTGTAGGCTTTCAAATACTGAGAAACACTCATTAAAATTTATCTGTTGGATGGCTTCTAGTAAAAGTCATGGATCTCCTTAAAAACAATTCCAATTACATTTAAAAGGGAGTAGTCTTGTTGAGCAAAAAGTGCCCATTGTAGAAGTGTAGATATTGTATGTGGTTCCATTGGTATGGCTTTTTTTCAAGTGACAGTAAAGTTGACACAGGGAGGAGATAGGCCTGGGAAAAGAAGGGAGTCTGGCAGGGGAGGGGTGTAAGAGGGGAAAGGGTGTGGGACGGAGGTGTTGGAGCCATGGTGTTGGACTGGACTGTGGTGGTGGGTAAAGAGGTCCTTATAACATTGCATTGAACTTAGTACACACACACACACACACACACACACACACACGGTTTTCTTTTTTGTGGTTTTTTTAATTTTTTTTTTTTTTTACTGTAAAGATAGTGTACAGAGAGGTTACAGTTACATGAGTAAGGTAATGAGTACATTTGTTATTGAGCATTGTTACATCCTCCTTTGTTTTTCCCCTACCATCCCTTCCCTCCACAACTCCTCCCTGCCCCCCCACCCAAGTTGTAAAGTTTGTTTTCAACTTAGTGTCTTGTACATGTCATTGTTACAATAGGTCAACCTGTATCCTTGTATCAGCATTTGTATGAGCATTTTGTTATTTCCCTTCCCCTCTCCGAATTAGAAAAACGTATGTATAAAAGATGCAGGGCACCTGCGTCAAATACCGTAAAAACGGGTTATACCGTGGGGGAAGAACAAGAGAAACAAAAAAAAAATCACATAGTACATTTTAGATATGTTAAAAACAATAGCAAGAAAGAAAAAACAAGTTGTGTCCCTATCTTGGGGTTCATTTCACTTACCATCATCTTATATGGTCTTATGTACAGAGCTTTTGACCTTTTCTGCTTGTCCTAAACTTATACTAGTTATTGCAAATAAGGGAAACCATGGGACCTCTGTGTGTTGGGAAAATGGAGAACGGAAAAGGAGTAGGCCAGACTCTATCATCAACAGGCGAGGACAGTTTATTGAGGAACAGTGAGGGGCGCAGACCTTCCTGCAGCTTTGGAGGTTGTGCAAGGGACTGGATTTTGGGGTGGGCTTATATAGGGCTTAACGAGGAAGGAGAGAATAAAAAAATGGGCTATGGTCTCCTTGGGCAATGTCAAGGGCAATGTCCTTGGCCAGGCCCACAGTGGAAACTGGGTGTGGGGGATATTGTCTCCTGGGGCCCAAGGTCAGAATGACTTGCCTATAGACAAGCACAAGAGCACACACCTGGTGCTTTGCTTGACCTTGGAGAATAAGGCAGGACTCAATCCTTCAGCTATGCATAACAGTAAAATTGTGAAAGTTGAATACGTGGAGTTTTATCAGTGTCAGTATTCTGATTGTAACGTGATACTGTAGTTTTGCATCATGTTGCCCTTGGTGAAAACTGGATAAAGAGTGCCAAGAATCTTTCATAAGTCTTAGAACCAGTTGTGAAAATACAGTTATTTGAACAAAAAGATAATCAGTGAAAATATTCTATGATGTCAGAAATCAGGATGGTGGTTTTCTGGTGGGGGTAGAAGGCATAATGATCAAGACGACATGTTGGTGGCTCCCAAGGAGCTCTGGATGCAGGGGCTGATCACATGGTGTGTTCACTTTGAAAATCCATCAAGTTTTATCATTGTGCCTGGCACTTTTATTACCCACACACATATACATGCACACACACACACACACATATATAGGCCTTTGCTAGAAAAGAAGAGTAGACAGGTCAACGGGAATCTGAACTTGACCTCTCCTCTGCTGCTGACTCCGGCATCTAAAATAATGTAGAGTAGGCCATAAGCAGTCATACAAATACTTGAAATACATTCTAGGAATTTGGGTATCAGATACTTCCTAGGTTCTTTCTTGCATTCCAGAAGATTCTGTACTCTCAGTTCTTTTATAGAAGAAAATGTTTCTAAAAAATGAGAAGTAGTGACTATAGAAAGGCCCAAATCCTATGAAACAACTTTGAAAGACCCTGCAATGTAGGTATTATTTCTCACTACTACATGCAAATCTATAGTCATCTCAGGTAAAAAGCTAGCTAAACAAAAAGAGGGCAAGCATTTTCTTTCTCTCAGCATAGAGACCAGGACAATCTGAGGTAACAAGGCTTAAAGCCATTCCTGGGTTTGGATAGGGATCAGTATGTGCCTTTCAGAGCATTTTCACCAGCACTTGAGTCTGGGATGGAAAAAAAAAACTGAATGGGACAATTACTTTCTCTGACTTTCTTCTTATAGGATACAGACTTGCAAAGAAAGCATTTTGATGGTACACAAAGCACCAAGCAAACTCACAATTGTGGCATTGGCTGCAGAGAGAATACCATTCACTATTTGGGAAATACAGAAATGAAATGATTTCTTTTGGAGAGAATTGTGGCTGATGACAAGGCAGTGTTGTACATACAGGTTTCCTGCCTGATAGGGTCACAAGTGTGTCTAGCACCAGGTGTGTCTCAGCTATTATTGGCTCCCAAGTACCCTGATTTAGAATTGCATGAACATCTCTGGACTTCAGGGTCATGTCCATCAAACAAACAACAACAAAAACCATTTTATATGATAAATTCAGTCATAAAATGATCTCATGACCCTTATACTAACAATAATCAAATTTTTTAAACGATCGCATGGAATGTAGTTCATCAATGCACAGTGATTGGTTTGCTGCTCTATTGCCTAATATGCAAATTTAGCTGAGCTCTTGATAAAGGATTAAAGCCTATTGCCTTCTCATTTTATTTCAGTCATAGTTCATCTGAATGTATTAAAATGCAGAACCAAAGGTTATATGAAGTTGGAGGAAATATAGGTAAGCATTCTCTAATAATTTTGACTTTCAAATACTCTTGATTACTCTAAATGAAATATATAGATATTATTGTTAAGGTTCATTTGCAAATTTCTTAGATAAAAGGTCAAAATCAGTACATTCCTCTACTTGTTAAATCTCATGTAAGAGTGGTTATATGATTTGGCTCAATAGTCTCACAATTTCAATGAGAATGCTGTAGTGTGTATAAACAGTAGATTTGGGATGTTAAAGTCTTTATGGAGATTTGTGTAAAACAAAGAGCACAATTGGGAATTTTCTGAACACACACACACACACACATACACAAACACACACATTTACTTTTTGTTTAACTTCTCTGTTTTAGCTCACAACTCCAAATCATTATTCTCAGCCAGGTGCCAATGTCTTACACCTGTAATTCTAGATACTCAGGAGGCAAAGATCTGAAGTTCATGGTTCAAAGCAAGATTGGGCAGGAAAGCTCATAGACTCTTATCTTCAATTAACCAACAAATAGGTGGAAGTGGAGCTGTGATTCAAGTAGTAGAATGCAGGCTGGGAAGGTGGCTCAGTGGTAGAGTGCTTGCCTCACATGCATGAGGCCCTGGGTTTGATTCTTCAGCACCACATAAGCAGAAAAAGCTGGAAGTGGCGCTGTGGCTCTAGTGGTAGAGTGCTCACCTTGAGCTGAAGAGCTGAGGGACAGTGCCCAGGCCCAGAGTTCAGCCCCATGACCAGTGGAAAACAAAACAAAACAAAAAACTATGTAGACATCAAGTAGTAGAATGCTAGCCTTGAAGGAAAAAGTTAAGGGACAGCACCTAGGCCCTGAGTTCAAGCCCCAGTACTAACACACACACACACACACACACACACCACCACCACCACCACCACCATCAACAGTAACATCAACACCAGCAACTTTCCCTTTCCCTGCTGTGATGGAGGAAAAGAAAATCCCTTCTACTTGCACCTTTGTCCATACCCTCCAAGCTCCACAGTGCACCCACTGTAGCCAGTGGTTCTTCTCTGCTGCCCTGGGAGCCGTCTTGTGCACAATCAGGGCAATTCTTGCTCTATTCCACTCCCTCCAGCACCTACAGTTTTTTCCCCCAACTGCAGCTCTTCCATTCTCATAAATGATTCTTAGCTCTCTCTCCTGTACAAAACTTGCTTGAGCCACCTTCAAGTCCCCTCCCTCTTTCTGTTAGCAGCACACCTCAGGGGTCTGCACTCCTAGCTCTTCCCGAAATGGTTCTCTTGAGCCCTCCCAGACCAGCCCACCCCTCAGCACCTCACCAGACCCACTCTCTTGTCGAGGTCCCTGGAAGACTCTTGTGCTCAGAAATAACTCACTGGTTCTGTTGGAACTGATTAACTCACTCCGCTGCCTGAGTTGATCTTTTGATTTTGAACACCACTTTCTTCACTTGGTTTCAAGGACAGTCTAAGCTTCTGATTCGTATCCCACTTCAGAGTTTCTTGCCTATTCCTTCTCAGCTTCTCTGCCTCTCGATATTGGAGGTGGAGGACACAACTCATTGGAATTGTGTGTGTGAATTTTGGGGTGTGAATTCTTGTGAACTACTGGATTTGCTTACACAGATTCCTCTGTCTGTCTGCTTGCTTTAAATCCACTTGCTTGCTCACACCTCCTCAACTTGCATCCTGATCACTCCCTGGACTCCTGCTACATGCAGTCACCACCTCTGCATAAGAGCTTTACACTTGCTCTGGCTTCTCCCAAGACTTCTGGCTCATTCCCCACTCCCCTCTGCCATGTCTTTGTTGATGCATCACTTCCTTAGTGGAGGCTTCCTGGCTCCTTCACTCTCTCCATGTGCCTTCCTGGCTTTGCTCTTCTCTAACATTCTTACCACCCTCTGACTTACTTTATATTGTGCATATTTATTTGCTATGCAAACACCCTGAGGGCCAGTGTCTGAGGCTGAGTGATCCATTGCTATAGCCCCAGCCTATAGTAGTGCCTGGCACCTGATAACTCTTCTACCTAGGGGCAGAACTTGAGAATAAAGCATATTTTGAGGTAAAGCAAGAAATGGCCTGTTCCCAAATGACACTTGATTTGACTCTTCTCTATTCCTAGTTGTTATTATTTGTAAAATCATTGAAGGGCTGGTTGCTAATGGCTTACACGTGCTACTCAGGTGGCTGAGATCCAAGGATCTTGGTTCAAAGTGAAGCCAAGCTGAAAAGTCTGTGAGATTCATATCTCCAATTAACCAACAAAAAGCTAGAAATGAAGCTGTGGCCCAAGTGTAAAGCACCAGTCTTGAGAAGAAAAACTAAGAGCCTAGGCCTTGAATTCGAGCCCCCATGCTGACACAAAAAAATAATATGGTAGACTATATTTGCATATAAATTATCATCATAGTTTTTGATATATATCATGTATAAACAAATTCTTTACACATATTTTGAATTAATATAGTGAAGCTAGGGAGCAGCATTCCTTTGCTTGGCATGTCAATTTTACCCACAGTAAATTAATTTCATAGGAGATTTATTGAGATTATTTTACAGTCCTGAGAGAGAAGGGGCGGTGATAGAGAGGGAGGGAGAGGGGAAGAGAGAGGAGAGAAGGCTTTGCTAGGAAAACTTTTAACATGTGTACATAGGAAAGGGAAATTTTTGAACTTTAGAAATACAAGAATATACACACATGAAAGAAAACACAGGTTATGCTCCTGAAAACATTATTGGCTTTTCTCTTTATTTTAGGACAGCATTGTTTGGATCCTGATGCATACATATTGGACGTGTATCATGTAAATCCTCATGCAGAATGGGTGATTAAACCCCAACCAAGACTTTGAAAAAAAAAAAAGCCCAGAATGGCTATTGTCATGTATTATATGCCAAAAAAAAAAAAAAATCCTGGCTTGGTTGGTGGGGGAAAACAACACTGCCTTGACCAGTTTGTTCCTGTAGACCTCTCTGTGGTTTGCCTTCCTGAAGGGTGGTGTCTCCACTTGTGTCAACAAGAACTATGGAAGGTAGCTGGCCCACACTAGGAGCCAGATGTTCTCATCGGTTTTCCTTAGAAGAGGAAAGGAGGCGTGGTCCATCCAGAAGAAAGGCCCATGTGGAATACAGAACCACCACTTGCCTTCCCTTGACTTTGCAGCAGATATTAACTTGGACCTACAGCTGGGGATCAGCAGCACTTCCTGCTGTAGCCTGTGCCACTACACACAAGACGTGAAGAGACCTTTTTTATACTTTGTTGTATACCCATTTCACCTTATTTGAGCAAGAATGCCAGAAGTAGCCTTAATTTCTGTCCTACAAAGAATCCAGATCTACTCTCCAAAGGGAATCAGTTTCTAACATGACTCACACAATATTGCTTGTGTTGGAGGAGGAACTTCAGTCTGATAAAAAGTGTTATTATGTATGGATTTCCGTGGGTTTACTTTTGGAATCCTGGAGCAGTTGCATATTTCTCTGTCCAGTGAATGAAAATGGAGGCTTCATAGCGAACCATCTTGTGAGCACCAGGCCCTGCTGTGAAGCTTATTTGTCCAAAGACAAAGAGGCTTCCATAGCCGTCAACAGCCAAAGAACCTTGACTTTCCCACCAACTTACGGTGCTCCATATCCTTCGAGGTGCCAGGAATGAACTTCCTTTTTAGATCCCCATTTTACATTTCATAACTATAGAGAAGCACTTTGCAACACCAACCTAAAAAGACAAAACTGCTTTCTTCCAAGACTGCTACTAAAAACTATGTCTTACCAGTCCTAAAAGCAGATTTTTGTTTTGATTCGGTCATTATAGACTAACCAGGCACTGTGGATTAGCATCGGTAAGCTGAATACATGTCACCATTTAAACCCTGCAGTCATGTCCTAGATCCTCAGATGGCCAAGCACAGTCCTTCTGTTTCCAAGTTAGAGCATTTAAGTATGCTGAGGAATGGTGTGGCATTGCATGGTCTCTGTCATATTGAGACAGCAGATAGAGTGGTTGCCTGGTGAGCCCTCAGAGTAGACCTCTGACTCCTTTATCCCAAGCACATGCTTTAGCTGGGAGTCCCTAGATTTAGAGTCTGATAGATTTAGAGTTTGATAGAGTTATTTGAACCTTAGAAATGCAAGAATATACACAAGAATATATATATACCTAAGACCTGCATGAGTCTCCCTTGCAATTCAAAGTGGAATTACAGATTTAGAAAGCATTTCTAGGTCTTGTAAGTCACAAAATCAGTGTGGTAATACTTTTAAGAGTACTAGAAGAAATAACCCCATGCTCCTGCATGCCTTGGTGTCTATACAAAACATTATTTATAGTCACTATGCAGACCATTGTGTTTCTGGCCTTGTCAACACTTTTATAGAAAATACGAAGAGTCATTCATTTGAGAATTTTAATTTCCTTTGCCTGAAAACTCATTAGAAATTTTGACCTGTAGGGTTTTTTTTTTGTTTTTGTTTTCATCAATTTTCAGTATACTGATGGTATGTGAGTTTACATAAGAAATTTCCAGAATCTGTGAGATTCTTATGTCATTCTTGCAATTTAAGAAGGACTAAACATTTCATCTTATATACTTGCCAAATCCCCACATCTAAAATGGCAACCATTGTGGCCTCATGCGGAAGAAATCCTTCTAATAGCTACCTTGTATTCATGTATGTATGTGAGGGGGCTGATCTTTTGTACTTTTTCTCATTCAAATAGTTCAATTCTGTGATATTTAAACAGAAAATTTACAAATCAATTTCTTCTTTTTAGTTTAGTTTTCATTTCTTTTCACTGCAAATGCATTAGAATCTGTACATTCATTCCAAGGTTTTATGATCTAGTCCAACCTGCCATGGTGTAAATTAAGTGAATAACAGATGACAGGTATAAAGTACAGTAACTCTGAATTTCTTCTCTGGTTTTGTGTGGTTTTAGATGGCAAATATTTGGCTAATTCAGTAACAGTAGTCCTTTCAGTTTATTGAAGGACATGGCAACTTTTAGATTACTATGTAATATGGAAGGTGATATCAATGTCAAATCATTGGATGGAAATTTTATTCTAAATCTTTACTAAAGCTTATGAATAGGGTAGTAAAGAATGTTAGTAGACATACACTACTACTTGTGTGGTTAAAGAGGTTCTTTTTGCAGATTTTATTCTTAAAGAATAAACAAATCCCTACAATTAAATCTAAAATGCCCCCATGGCTCACACTTGTAATCCTAGCTACTTGGGGAGTCTGAATTCTAAGGATGACACTTTGAAGTCAGCCCAGGCAGGGAAGTCCATGAGACTCTTATCTCCAATTAACCACCAAAAAGCCAGAAGTAGAGTTGTGGCTTGTGGGCTCATGGGAGAGTGCTAGCCTTGGGCCAAAAAGCTCAGGGACAGCACCCAGTCCTGAGTTCAAGCCCCAGGACTGCCCCCCCCCACACACACACACAGAGCCTGTCACCTAAGTATTGAAAGAAATTTTCCCTTATCAAGGGTTATTTATAAAAGTTCAGTAAACCAACCTAATGGTTAACACATTTTCAAACAAAAGAAGGCCAGATACCTGGCTTGTAAATGGCTCCTCACTGTCTCCCCCATCCCAAGTGCTCTTGGTACACAATTTGGAGACTATGCCCTCCAAGAAGGAATTGCAGGAGATTAACTTAAGAACAGTTCCTGGAATGGGCTCATTTTCCCTCCATTTTTAACAGTGGATTCCTTGTGAAGTGAAGTAGCTTACTTGGGAAAGTGATGTTTGGGAGTCCGTGGCCTTTGAACAACCTGGAAGGCCAACTCTCTACAGTATATGTACAATATAAACTACCTCACTTACTTTTCTGGGGAAAACAATGCAATAGTCTTTAATATTCTGTCCCTGAATCTAAGTATTTAATAAATCGCTTCAGTTAGCTTTCACTGGTACATCTGATCATATACATTTACTGATGTAACATGGTTTTAGTAAAAGCTTGAATACCAGAAATACTCCAGAGGTGTGTTGGCATCTCTGACAGAACCTGTGTCCCTTAGAGATTGTCACATGTTTCGAACCATGTGGAGATCCATGTCTTTGGGTTTTTAATGTTCATTTCTACTTTCAGGGATTCTCAATGGCTGGTCACATAGTTCACTTGGCTGCAAAATATCAGGAGGTTAAAATGTCCCTTCTTCCTTGCAAGCATATTCCAACTCTTCTTTCCCCCTGCATGTACGCTTGCCTGAAATGATGGCAGACTAGGGGATGAGATAGTCCCCAATGGGCATTTTTCAACTCTTTCCCACAGATACGTCACTTAATAAAAAAAAAAAGTACTTTGACATGGGATTACAGTGGTTTCTTTCAAGCATGTTAATTGTATTCACACATCGAATTAAAAAAGCATTTTTTTTCTTTCAGGAACTTTTCTAAAAGTATGATTTGATGACAGAATTGTTTCACTGGAAAATGTCCATATTGTGTGTTCACTCCTATCTCAAAGTTCACACGGACTCTGCTCTCAGCCCTCACTGTTCAGCAGAACATGGCTGTGGCAATTAAGCACCAAAAAAGAAAATTAGAGAAAAGCTACAGAGACTGTCACAGTGTCTAACAGTTCCGAGTGTATAGCAGTGCTGGTAAGAGGCACTTTTGCAATTGGAAATGTCTGAGGATGGTCTTGTGCAGGCACTTCTGCCATGACAAGGACAGGTAGGGAGTGAGGTAAAGGATATATTAAACCAGCAACTATTAACCAAATTTGTTTGGAGTAGTGTTTCATGTAGACAGGATTTCCAATTAACCATCCAAAAGCTGAAAGTAGAGGTGTGACTCAGGGGAGAGGACTTGCCTAGCAAGCATCAGGTCCTGAGTTCAAATTCCCAGTATTTCCTCTTCAATTGATACTGGAGGATGAGTCTTAGGAAATGCTCCATATGGTCTATATCCCTCTACCCAAGTTAAGGGAAAGACTTTCTCTTTCAGGAGAAAAATCTTACATATCATAGTTTTAAAACATGCATATGCCATCCTCAGATCCATTTACCATTATTTCAATTTAAAAAAAAAAAAAATGCCTTCCTAATTAACCACATTAACCAGGGGATGTAGCCAGAAAGGTAACCTAAAGGCAGTCTTGCATATTGCTCAATGATGCATTTCCCACTCACTTAACTCACAAACCATGAGTATAGACAGGAGCATCTCAGATTGGACTTTTCCAACTGAAAGGTAATCTCCCTACTCTGGGCCAACCCGATTGTTTAAGAGATTGAGGATTATGGGTATTTATATTAAATAATCTTTTTAAAACAAATAGATCAAAGTCTGGAATTATATCTGGTTTAGCAAAGTGCCACATTTAAAAAAGTTCCAAACTCAACTCATTCCCACCTACATTTTTACAGCTTTATGCCCAAACTCATTTCACCTACAATGAAAAAAACAAAAACAACCCTACCTTATGAGTGATTTCTTGGAAGTCGCTTGGAGAGGTTCTGCATATCCCTTGCAAATTTGGGGGCAGAAGTTCCAGCTGGTGGTAAAGGACACATCCAGGCCTATCCTCACCTACTCTGTACTTTATGAAACTTGTTTTATTGATTGATGTATAACTGCTACATATGCATAGGTACAGCATTCATACTCATGGACTGCAACACGTGTACATTGTGTAATGATCAAGTCAGGGACTTAGCATATTCATCCTTTAAACATTTATCATGTCTTTGAGAACATTCTAATTCCTCTATTCTAGCTATTGAATTATTACCTTACCATATTCCTCCCATCTAACAATGCAAGTAGACTGACCCCTTCTCTATCCCTCAGCCTCTTGTAACTACAATGCTGCTGTAGAATTCTTTGAGATCAACTTCTTTTATACTTTACAGGCGAGATCATGCACTTTTTTTAAGCTTTTCTTTTTTTTTTTTTCTTTTTTAGTTGTGGAACTTGAACTCAGGGCCTGGGCACTATCCCTGAGTTTTTTGCTCAAGGTTAGCACCCTACCTTGAGCCACAGGGCCACTTCCAGCTTTTTCTGTGTATGTAGTACTGAGGAATGAAACCCAGGGGTTCATGCATGCTGGCAAGCACTCTACCACTAAGCCACATTCCCAACCCGAGATCATGCACTTTTAAACCTTTATAGACTGTCAGCTGTCAGTGATCATTACCATATCCTGCTTTCCCAGTATTTGTCCCTAGATGGCAGCAGAGGATTTCCATTCATTCTAAATCAGTTGGCTAAGGCAGTCCAAGTGCAGCACAGTACAACACAAGGGTGGTTGTGATATGTTATCTGGTTATAACTCTGCAATGATCTAAGGAGACAGAAATCCTTCAGAAATCCTCCTACCAGAGTATGGGTGCTAAGGAGCCTCTGAAACCTTGCACTGTTCCAGCATGATGTGTATGGTGGAAATCAGTTGCCCACAACCCCTGGGTTGTGTGGGCCTGACAGGTAATCTGGGCTTTTCCCACAGGCAAGGAACACTGAGTGACCATCAAATCAAAGAGCCACTTCCTTCTTTTTTGGCCCCTGGGATGCATAGGATTTAAAAGGTAATGGAAATCATTCCCATGGTAGAGCTCAGCTTCTTGCCAGTACAGGGCAGACCTGCAGCTGAGGAAGGTGGTGGTGTGGCCACAGCCCCCTCACCAGGTCCTCTTCAATGGTGTCCCTATCTCCAACTTCACTACAACCCCAACAGCCAGCTCCTGGCCAACCCCATCTCGCTGTCCACGGGAGAGCAGTTTCGCATCAGCTGGGCCTAGCAGATGCTATGGTATCCTGGAGGGGGAATCTGCTGCCCAGGGCAGCTAGGCAGTGGCACCTCCCAGTGTGTATGCATTTTCACACCGCCTGCTGTTTACCTGCAAAAGCTCTATGCATACTAGTTAAAGACCTTTTAGCAAGCAGAAGAGTAATCTGGCTCAAGTTCCTCTTTAAAACAATGCAATGATCTTGGGAGTTTCTTAATGAGTTTACATACACATTATTGTGCACAAAGATCTTAAAGCATGCAAAGTCAATGCCTGCCTACATTTTCCTGAATTTTTAGTGGCAAGAGATATTTTTGTCACTAAGACAAACTTTTAAGCAAATTAGGTTAGCTGTCTCCTTACACAGGGGCCATGCTAATCTCTGTATAAAAATATGGAATGCTTCGCAAATAACACTTTTTTCCAGGACTTGCTTGCTAGTCCGTATATTAGCATATCAAATCCTTTTGTTGAAGAATGTGGGAGTAAAATTCATTCCACCCAGTACCTTTAGTTGGAAGAAGGGAGAGGTTACCTGAAGCTAAGCTCAGCCATTTATCTGGCAGGCTGGCAGTTTAGGGAGGCCAAGAGAGAGGGAGGGAGGGAGAGAAAGTCAGGAAGAGAGCAATCTACAGAGAGAGGGAGGGGGCGGAGAAAAGAGGAAGAAAGTTTTACTTGCCTGAGCACTCACAGAAGTGGAGTTTTAAATTTGGGACCAAATTTGATTGCAAAGAAATTTAGTTGAGTCCTTCCCATGGTAAGTGACCTGTGGAACCAGAATTTGCTGCCAACATCCTCTGACAAGGGCTTGGCAGCCCACTAAGGTCCACCTGGCCTTAATCTTCTGATGGAGACTAGGTAGCTCATCAAGGCCCAGGGGACCTGAATACTCTGACAGGAGCTCAGCAGCCCACCAAGGCCCACATGGCCTTAATATGGCAGAAGCCCGGATCTCAAGTCTTCTGGTTACTTACCTGAAAGTAGGAATGAATTTGCTGCTCTTGGACTGGTAGGAGGCAGAGCACTTAGTCAGGAGAAAGTTACCTTGGGGGTCCTCTGATGATGGTATTGTAGGACTGCTAGCTAGGTCCTCGGGCTGCTGGTTGGATCTCCGGCCAAAGTGATGGGCGAAGCAAATCCACCGGGGAACCTATCCAGGTTTCAGCACCAAATGAAAGGATCCTTCAGGACCCTCCCAGGGGAGAGGCAGGAAGGCACAGGAGAAATTATTGTAAGGTTTAGTAGAGGGACCATATCTCCCTGCGAGATGGAACACATGGCATCTGGCCCCATCCAAATTGCAAATAGGTCTGGGGGAAATGAGGGTGGAAGTGAGGTAAGATGCATCTAAGGGTGGGTCTGGGTGGAGAGAGGGAGTGGCCAGCTGTTTGGCAGGAACCCCAGGGCAGGGAGGAGCTCAGGTGTGTGTGGAGCTGAAGACCAAGGTGGGGATACTACTCACAATTGGGAAAACACTTTAATGGCGTATTTTTCATGCTTCTAGCTAATGGAGTTCTCATACCCCGGCACTCAGTTAAATGAAGGCAGCCAAGAGCACACTGTTCTTGACTAGTCTAACTTCTTACCCTCAATCCAGTCTCAGATTCTTCCACTCAAGTTGGGAATCTGCTCCTGGCCCCAAGTGACACCAAAGTCTATTCCAAAGACCTCTGCAAAAATGGGTTTAACAGCCAAGGACACAAACCTGCAGGAATCAAGTTCCGGGAATGTCCATTATCACCTCCTGCCCCTAGACACTCTTTGGATTTCCCTGCTAATGGCCTTTCGACCTCTGTCAGTATTCTGCCATCTCCCCCAAATCTGCTTCTCCCCAGGAGTAAATTCCACTGTTCTTGACTTTTGCCCTTGGCCATGGTGTGCAGGCACCATCCTTTCCAACGTCCAGTATTTACAACTCTCAGCTGTGGCTAGCACATTTACACTACTCCAGCTCAGCTAGACACACACTGTTCCCAACAATGCCATCTCTGCAGTGCAAGCACACTGTAAACTGGGCTGTTTCTTAAAATACTAGTTACACATTCTATGCTGTTTACAGCTATCTTCTAAAGTCTTAGCATTCTCCTCCTTGCACCCTAATTTTAACCTTGAAAAAATCTTGACCTAGAAAATTTGTTTTAGGTTGATTTTGGCCTCTCCACTTCCCTCTGCCTTATTTCCCCGTCAATATCAGGTGCTAATTGGATTAGCTGGTATTTGTTGACAAATGTTCACATTTAGTCCTGTATCATTCCTAAATATGAACCATAGAAACAGCTTCAGAGATTAGGTCAAATAAATTCTTATTTTAAAAGGTCTGTTTGTTGGGCCCTATCTTCCAGGGTGAAGAATGGTCTTCATTTTTTTTTTCAGGAGCTTTGACACAAAATGGAGTTACACCCAGCTCTCTTGTGCTCTGAACCCATTCAAGGGGTGAAGAATAGAAGAGCCTAAGAACAGTAGAATACTTTTCATTGTTCTGTTCCTTTAAGTTTGAAATTGAAAGACTTTAAACAGCTAAACTGAATGATTAAACCATTAATAATTACATAATTAATCATTACCACCTGCTAATATCCTTTCTCCATCTAGGACACATTTCCTTTCCAGGAGCTTGGGAAGAACCTCCATTCTGCTTGTAATGTCAGATCATTCACTAAGGTGAAAGTGAAAACCAAAGAGAAAGCTGCAGGGAAATTCTAAAACTGACATGAACAGAGTTTATCAAAGAAATGAGTGGAAGCAAAAGGTGTTTGTAATTGAATTAAAATTTCACAGAAGATTTTTATGTCTAGATATGGAAGTACATTGTTTTCTAATTTCCTTACTTCGTATACAAGAGACAAAATTGTACAGAAAGGAAGCTTTATGGCATTTCACCTTCTTGGAAACTAGTGTGTTGAACTTTGACACAAAGGGTGAGAAGTGTGAGAGGGACTGAAAGGGCCTGAGGAAACTACAGGAGTGATGGTTATGCTCACTCTATTTAGTGTAGTGATGGTCACAGGTGTATACACACAAACACACCCAATTGTTCATTTTATATAGTTTATTACACGTCAACTATACCTTAGTAAAGGTGTCTTCTGAAAAGCCCACAGCTTAGGGCTGGGTTCTGCGAGGCAGCCCTGGGTGACCCCGGTTCATTGCATCCTGGGGAGACAAATCAAGCTATCTACTACCATCGTCTGGAAGAGTGAGCAGGGGAGAGCATGAAGATCTGCGTGAGTCAAGGACAGAATAGCTGAGCAGAGATTGGATCTCTCTGTGCTCCTTTATGGCATCTCAGGCAGGCCACAAGTTTCTAACTAGGGGCTTCACAAATGGGTTGACAGGGAAATGTCACCAGCAGTCACAATGTTTCATGGACATGTATTACGACAGTTGTGGGATTGCAGGTGCCAGACCACAGCTAGCTCTAGACCAGAGTGGTGGGGGAATTGGCAGGAAGGCTTGTACATTCCTTGGGTTGTGGACATATGGCCTGTTAGGGAATTGGGGGGGAGTGAGTAAAAAAAGAAGGCATTTTAGCCTTCCCTGGGTTATAAATGTGTCACCATGACTAATGGCCTTCCTAAAGAGTCTTAAATAGATCTGAAATCACACCTAAAGTTTTCTTAAATGGGAATGAAAATTGAACAGGAAGAAACTTCATTAATCTGACTTACATTTGGTGGGATGCTAAAGGACACAAAGTCCGTATTATGTTTGGTGGCTAGGAACAGTTCTTGATTTTTGTTACAAGTACTTTTTTAGTGTATATTAATTGTACAAAGTACTGGGTTTCATTATGTGTTTGCACACATATAAATTGTACTCAGGTCATATTCATACCTCATCCCCTCGCCCCCGCCCCTGCTTCTACAGTTTTTGAGGTATTTCCCCATTGGGTAATGTCACCCAAAAGATGTCCTACAAATCATTAGGAAATGAAGTTTCCATTGCAAAAAGCAAACACACAACCTCGTACTCCCCACAGGACATCCAGAGAAAACTCTTCCCCACCCCACCAGCACAGCAGCTCAGGAAAGCAGGCTGGTCAAGGCCATCTCCTAGGCTTCACTCCCAGAAAGGACAATTCTCTTGAGAAAATGCATTCCTGAAAAACACAAAGTCAACATTTGCACATCAGAGAGGAAACAAAAACAAATCTTCAAAGCTGGGTACCCTCCTGTAGTCCTAGCTACATAAGAGGCTGAGACGAAGTGGTGCTGTGGCTTAGTGGTAGAGTGCTCGCCTTGAGCTAAAGAGCTTAGGGATAGCGTCCAGGCCTTGAGTTCAAGTCCCATGACCGACAAAAGAAAAAAAAAGAGGCTGAGAGCTGAGGATCATAGTTCAAAGCCAGCCTGAGCAGGAAAGTCCATGTAACTCATCTATAAAAACCCAGAAGTGGGAGCTGTGGGTCTCATGGTAGAATGCTAGCCTTGAGAATAAAAGCTCAGTAACAGTATCCAAGCTTTGAGTTCAAGTCCCAGTACTAGCACACGTATACACACACTGTCTTTGGCTTGTATTCTTCTTCTGTTCTTGTGTAAAGCTACTAGAAGGAAACCTTGGACTTGCACTTGGCAAACCCCATTCTTTACCTCTGCAAACATTCGGGAAAATGCAGAGCTCACCTGAATCTGAAGACAGACTCGTAGCTGTCCAGGTTCTCTGGTTGATTCCTGTGGCTCCTACATCTGCCCAGTGAGGCAGACCTAAGAATTTTAACCCCTTCAAGCTGGACCAATCTTGACTCCCTCCATAAAGGAGACGTGGTAGCAGCCTCCTCTGATAGGGAAAATTATTCTGTCCAACCCCTGAAAACAAAAGTGATCAAATGAGTGAAAACATATGCACTAAGAAGCCCATGTTCTAGGTTATAACGCCACCTGCTTTTTCCCTCACTAAAGCATGCCAAAATAAATTATGAGGACATAGCATGCCTGAAGTTTAAAAAGGCTCTAATTCAACCTACTCATTCAGCAAAGTAATCTTTCAGCCTGCCTGAAAATTTCCACAAATTTCTCTTACCTCTCTAAGGTATACCTTTCAGCCTATGTCACCAGCTACATCACCAGGTCTGGAAAAACTACTGTCATTAACCTCTACCTAAAGAACTGTCAAGACATTGTTCATGCAGAGCAAAATTGAAGGCCTAATTGGACCACTGAAGCTGAATGACCTCAGGTTACTGAGAAAAAGTTCTACTATGAGCTTCTCATTGGCCTGTAGTTAGGAAATGGATGGATGCTTCTGTTGGGGGACTGGAGTGAGGAGCAGTGAAAGGCTGAAGCTGAGGCCAGCTGGTCAGTTGGTAAAACCAACATGGAAGTCAAGTCAGCTCAGTACACAGGCCCACTGTGCTGATGCCAATTTAAAGGGGTTTGTTGCTTTAAGCCTCTTCCTTTAGCACTAAGTTCTCTTGATTTTGTTGTTGTTGTTGTTGTTGTTGTTGCTGGTGGTGGTGGTCATAGGGCTTGAACTCAGGGCCTATGAGTTGTCCCTGACCTCTTTTGCTGAAGGCTAATGCTCTACTACATTGAGACACAGCACCACTTCTGTTTTTCTTGTGGTTATTTGGAGATAAGAGTCTCAAGGACTTTCCTGCCTTGACTAACTTTGAACTGTGATCTTTAGAACTCAGCCTCCTGAGTAGCTAAGATTACAGGTATGAGCCACTAGTGCCCGGTGCCCTTGAAAATTACAAGACTAATATTACAATATACTTCTCCAGAAACTGTTAACATTCAACCTGGCCCTCCTATATATCTCTGAACTTCACTTTCACAGTTCAGCAGTATACTTTATATAAGAACTTAGAAACAGAGGAGAGTCCGGGAAGATGGCGGAGGAGAAGCTGGAGTCTAAGTAAGCTCTCGCATAGAAATCAGTTTTAGAGTTCCAGTGAACAGTCCTAAGTCAGAGAATTACACCAAGTGAATCATCACAGGACAGAGAGTTTGGCCAGAGAAGGAAACCCAGGCAAGGAGACACTTCTGAGCCCTTGCCAGCAGCCGCCGCGGCGGCCGCAGCTGTGGCGGTGGCGGGCGAGCGCAGCCGCCATACCTGAGCAACAGAGAGTCCGGGAAAAAGGAGCCAGACGCAGCAGGCGAGCGGATTCTACTCAACACCAGCAAGAACCGACAAGGAGCGGACATCTTCACCTGCAGTTCGCAGACCAGAGATGACCCAGGAACCAAGACTCTGCGTGAGTAGAAGCCCGGCGTCCTCACTCCTTCTCAGGGAGCAGAGGAGGGAAGGCCACCCCTCCCCCCCCCAGCACCGGTGATCTCCATCTTGGATACCGACAAAGCTCGGCGGAGCTGCTAGCTCCAGCTCAGGCCTTGGAATAAAACGAGTCATTTAGCAGGTCACAAGAACTTAACGGTGGCGTGACCTGCCAGACTCAGCTCCACCCAGGGAAAAGTCACCCCGCTCGGGTGCCAGCCCGAGGAGTGGGTTTCTTCACTGGGTAATCAGAGCCAGAGGCTGCCCCTCCCTCTAGCAGCCTCGACAAGCAATTGAAAATCAGTAAACAGAAACCCTGAGAATGGCTCCAGGCAGGGCTCTGTGAGGTTTTCACAAACCAGCCCCAGAAAAGCTACCAGAACCTAGCCTCATCACTGCATCCCCCTCTTTTGTGATACTCAAAGCAGATCTGTCTCCCAATGAACTAGCCTGGGAGGAGGATCGCCAAATCCTGGGTAAAGCAGAGCATTTTACTGCCTGTTCGAACAAACTGACTTAAGAAACCAACCAAGCCACAGGACCACAAGCAGACCAGAGACTCCAACAAGAGGCTGGTAACGGACACAAGGGAGATACAGGATTTTTCCCACTCCTCCCAAAAAAAAGAAATTTTTGGGTTTTTTTGTTTTTTGTTTTTTTGATTTTTTTTTTTCCTTTTTCTCTTCTTGGTCTTCTTTTTTTTTTTTTTTTTTTTTTTTAGTTTTTAGTTTTGGTACCTTATATATAAAAAAAAATTTTTTTTCTTTTCTAAAACTTTTTTCAATCTTTAATCTTTGCCTCTTTTGATTAAAAAAAAATGTTTTCCAGAAAGTTTCTTTTCCTCTTATAATTTTTATTTTGGGGATATGGGAGTGTGCATTTTTGCTTTCTTTTTTGGTCTTCTTTCTCTCTCTCTTTTTTTCTCTTTTTAAATTATCTTTTTGTTTTTTGTTTAGCTCTACTGAACTTCTCATCTTTTTCTTCTTCCTTTCTTATCTTTTTCACCTTCTCCTCTCTTTCGTTCTTCTTTATGTGACTTAATTCTTGTCCTGCACACCCTCAGATAAACCTGTAGTTGACTATTAGACCCTATCCCCCATTGTGTACACACTTAATCCACAAATTTATTACACAAGTCAAAACCTCTAAGACATAAATTCCTTAATAGCAGTACTACCTCTTTATACCTATATAATATTTTAAGCATTTTTATTTTTAAGTTTTTCACATCTACTTTATATCCCTCCCCTTCTCCCAATAAATTCACGTTCTTATCTAAATAGATTGTTAACGAATCTACATAATTTTATTAATTTCTACCTTTCTATTTTTTCTGGTCTCTTTTCTTTTCCCATTCCCTTTCTTTTTTCTTCTTCTCTCTCTCTCTACTTTCATCCTACCCAACCTATTTCCTGCTTTGAGATTAAGACTTAGTTAACTCCCCCAGAGCCTCCCCACATCAATCTATTCCTATTTTTTTACCCACATCTCTCCCTAACCCTAATAATTTCTGGTCTTCCAAATTATTCTTTGCAGTCCGTAGCCCATTAACGTATAGTTGTTTGATGTTGAATGGATGTATCTGTTGAACTAGGTTGTATCTGTAGACTATTGACTGTGCAAATTCAGACTTGGGTTGATGCTTGCCTTAAGATAGTGTTCTAGCACAAAACTGGTGCTATTTTCATCTCAAATGAGCAGAGTAAGCCGGAAAAACACAAGAAAAATGGCAAATCCGGGTATCTCAATTCCCAATCGCGATAATCAGGGGACAGAACAGATAATGAATAATCCAGAGGAGAATTCCCAAATAGCTCTACAAACACTGCTGGCAAACATGATAAATCAAAAGATTGAAAGCATACAAAGGTCTCTGTATGAGTGTGATAGGGAGAGAGAGGAGGCATTTCAAAAGTTTATACAGGAATATCATAAGCATAAGGAAGCTACTCAAAAGCTGATACAGGATTTGCATGAGCAGCTTGAGAATACTCAAAGAGAAAGACAGGAATGGTGTGAACAGGCTGAGAACACTCAAAGAGAACTACAGGAATCCCATGAATGGGAGGAAGCTTATCAAAGAGTAATACAGGAATTGAGAGAGAAGGAAGAGAATACACAAAGATCACTAAAGGCATTCATGGAATCCATTAACAAAGAGCTGAAGGAAGTCAGGGAGACCACAAAGGGAATGCTGAATGGAACCCAACAGAAGGAATGGGAGTCCAAGGAAACCATAACCAATCAACTAAGTGATCTGAGAATAAACACTGAAC
This sequence comes from Dipodomys spectabilis, assembly GCF_019054845.1. Classification (NCBI taxonomy): domain Eukaryota; kingdom Metazoa; phylum Chordata; class Mammalia; order Rodentia; family Heteromyidae; genus Dipodomys; species Dipodomys spectabilis. The sequence continues at coordinate 2,757,544 of NW_024870912.1, forward strand.
ATCAAATTAAGGAAGTAAAGAAGTTCATACAAAATCTAAAACAAAGCTTCAATAAAGAACTTGAAGCCATCAAAGCTGACCAATTAGAAGGAAAAGAGATAAAAAACAAAGTAGAAAGTCTTGACAGCAGGTTAGACCGTGCAGAAGATCGAATCTCAGGGATTGAAGACAGCCTAGATATTATAGAGAAAGAACATACAAACATCCAAGACAAGTCCAAGAAATATGATAGATCTATCCAACACTTGGAAGACACCATCAGAAGGCCTAATCTAAGGATAATGGGTGTAGAGGAGCACCTAGAAACAGAAGTCAGTGGCCTAGGAAATTTGTTTAACAGGATCCTAGCAGAGAACTTCCCAAACATGCAAAAAGATAGGCCTATTCAGATACAAGAAGCTTTTAGAACTCCAAACACACCAGACCAGAATAGGACATCCCACCGTCACATTATAATCCACACAGGATCAACTCAGACCAAGGAAAAGATCCTTAAAGCTGTCAAGGAGAAAAGATTAATCACCTATAAAGGAAAACCAATTAGAATCACCTCAGATTTCTCAGCAGAGACAATCAAAGCAAGAAGAGCCTGGAACGATGTATGCCATGCCCTAAAAACAAACAACTATCGACCAAGAATACTGTACCCAGCTAAACTCTCCTTCATAACTGAAGGCCAAATAAAAACCTTCCATAGCAAAGAAAAATTGAAACAATACATCTCCACCAAACCAGCCCTACAAAAGATTCTTGAAGTCCTACACATAGAAAACCAACAAGACCACAATAAAGGTCAAGAAACTGCACCCAAACTGAGAATCCAAGAACCACAGGAAGAACCCAGTTTTCGCAACCCCCAAGAAGGTGGATAACATGGCAGGAACTCCCAAATACCTCTCAGTCCTTTCTCTTCACGTTAACGGACTGAACTCTCCAATTAAGTGACATAGATTGTCTAGTTGGATTAAAAAACAAGACCCTTCTATCTGCTGCCTGCAGGAGTCACATCTTGCCCGTAAAAACAAACACATTTTCAATGTTAAAGGTTGGAACAAAATCTACCAAGCAAACGGCCCCCATAAACAGGCGGGAGTTGCAATCCTAATATCAGATAAAATAGACTTCAAATTAAAACTTGTGAGAAGAGATAGAGAAGGTCGCTACATACTAATTAAGGGATCTCTCTTTCAGGAGGATATTACAATTCTAAATATCTACTCGCCAAACAATGGAGCACCCAAATTTATCCAAGAAACACTACTTTCCCTCAAATCCCATATAACTCCAAAGACATTAATTGTTGGGGATTTTAACACACCACTCTCCCCACTAGATAGATCAACTCGGCAAAAACTCAACAGAGAAACTACAGATCTAAACAGCTGCATAGATCAACTAGATTTAACAGATATCTACCGAACATTTCACCCAGCAGCATCAGAATACACGTTTTTCTCAGCAGCACATGGAACATTTTCTAAAATAGACCACATTTTAGGCCACAAAGCAAACTTGTCCAAATTCAGAAACATTGAAGTTATATCTTGCATTCTCTCTGGCCACAAGGGAATAAAATTAGAACTCAACACCAAAAGCCACCAAAGAAAGTCTGGTATCACATGGGGGCTGAACAACACACTGCTGAATCACGAGTGGGTCATGGAAGAGATTAGAAAGGAAATTCAAATGTTCATGCTATTCAACAAAAGTGAACACACAAATTACCAGCTGCTCTGGGACACAGCAAAAGCAGTACTCAGAGGCAAGTTTATAACTCTGAGCTTCTACATCAACAAATTGGAGAGATCTGAAACCAACAATCTAATGACACATCTAAACCTTCTTGAAAAAGAGCAGCAAGATAAACCCCAATCCAGTAGACGGAAAGAAATAATCAAAATTAAATCAGAATTAAATGAATTAGAATCCAAAAAAGCTATAGAAAGAATAAACAAAACAAAGAGTTGGTTCTTCGAAAAAATTAACAAAATTAACAGACCCTTAGCAAATCTTATCAGAAAAAGAAGAGAACACACCCAAATAAATAAACTCAGAGACGAGAATGGAAACATCACCACGGAAACAACCAAGATTCAAAACATTATAAGGGAATACTTCTCAATACTTTATGCTAATAAGTTTGAGAACTTGACAGAAATAGACCTTTTCCTAGCAAATATTGACATGCCAAAACTAAACCAAGATGAGTTAAACCAGCTTAACAGGCCCATATCAAGCGTTGAAATAGAAACAGCAATAAGAGACCTTGCAGCTAAGAAAAGTCCAGGACCAGATGGTTTTACAGCGGAATTCTACAAGGCCTTCAAAGCAGAGCTCACACCAATTCTCCACCAACTCTTCAATGAAATTGAAAGAGAAAGTTCACTACCGAACACATTCTGTGAAGCCATCATAACCCTCATCCCAAAACCAGGCAGGGACTCATCAAAGAACGAGAACTATAGACCCATTTCTTTGATGAACATTGATGCAAAACTTCTCAACAACATATTGGCCAACCGACTTCAACAATTCATCCAAAAAATCATACACCATGATCAAACAGGATTCATTTCAGGGATGCAAAGCTGGTTTAATATACGCAAATCAATTAATATTATTCATCACATCAACAGGAGCAAGAATAAGAACCACATGGTTATCTCAATAGATGCAGAAAAAGCATTCGACAAGATCCAACACCCCTTTATGATGAAGGTTTTGGAAAAATTAGGAATCCATGGAACATTCCTCAATACAATAAAGGCTGTATATGACAAACCTACAGCCAGCATTATACTTAATGGTGAAAAACTAAAGCCATTTCCTCTTAACTCAGGAACAAGACAAGGATGTCCACTCTCTCCACTTCTCTTCAATCTAGTATTAGAATGCCTAGCTACAGCAATAAGACAAGATGCAGACATAAAGGGGATCCAAATAGGGAAAGAAGAAATAAAACTCTCGCTCTTTGCAGACGACATGATCTTGTATTTAAAGAATCCCATAGACTCCACTCCCAAATTACTCAAGCTGATTCAAAACTTTGGCAAAGTAGCAGGGTATAAAATTAACCCCCGAAAATCAATGGCCTTTCTGTATGCCAACAATGAGAAAAGTGTGGCTGAAATTAGGAAAGCAACTCCATTTGTAATAGCCCCACAAAAAATAAAATACATAGGAATTAACTTAACCAAAGAAGTGAAGGACCTCTATGATGAAAACTTTAAAATCTTGAAAAAGGAAATCAACACAGAACTTAAAAAATGGCAAAACCTCCCATGCTCCTGGATTGGAAAGATTAACATCGTGAAAATGGCAATACTTCCCAAGGCTATCTACAAATTCAATGCGATACCTATCAAAATTCCAACCTCATTCTTCAAGGAAATAGAAGAGGCAATCCAAAAATTCATATGGAACAATGAAAGACCCCGAATAGCAAAAACGCTCCTCAACGGAAAGAACACTGCTGGAGGAATATCAATACCAAATTTCAAACTCTACTATAAAGCCATAGTAATCAAAACAGCTTGGTATTGGCATAAGAACAGACCTCAGGACCAATGGAATAGAATTGAAAACCCAGAAATGAACCTACAGACCTATAGCCATATAATCTTTGATAAGGGAGCTAAAACAGTAGAATGGAACAAAGACAGCCTCTTCAGTAAATGGTGATGGCAAAATTGGTTAACTACTTGTAGAAAACTAAAGCTAGATCCTTATATATCACCCTGCACCAGAATCAACTCCAAATGGATAAAAGACCTCCAAGTCAAAGCAGACACTCTGAAAACATTACAGGATGGAATAGGAGAAACCCTAGGTCTCCTTGGCTCAGGCCGAAATTTTCTGAATAGAGACCCGGAAACACAACAAATCAAAGAAAGGTTGGACAAATGGGATTGCATAAAGTTGCAGAGCTTCTGCATGGCAAAGGACATAGCTAGCAAGATCAATAGAAAGCCCACGGATTGGGAGAAGATCTTTACTAGCCATACAACGGACAAGGGTCTCATATCTAAAATATACTTGGAACTCAAAAAATTAAATCCCCCAACAACAAATCCTCAAAGAAACAACTGCCCAATAAACAAGTGGGCGAAAGACTTAAAGAGAAACTTCTCTGAAGAAGAAAGAAGGATGGCCAATAGACACATGAAGAAATGCTCAACCTCCCTAGCCATAAAAGAAATGCAAATCAAAACATTGAAATACCACCTCACTCCAGTTAGAATGGCAAAAATCAAGAACTCTAACAACAACAGATGCTGGAGGGGATGTGGACAGAAGGGAACCTTATTTCATTGTTGGTGGGAATGTAAACTTGTTCAACCACTTTGGAAAGCAGTATGGAGGTTCCTCAAAAGACTTCACATAGAACTCCCTTATGACCCAGCCATCCCACTTTTGGGCATTTACCCAAATGTTTACAAACAAGACCACACTAAAGCTACCAGCACAACTATGTTTATTGCAGCATTATTTACCATAGCTAAGATCTGGAACCAACCCAGATGTCCCTCAGTAGATGAATGGATCAAGAAAATGTGGTATATATACACAATGGAATTCTATGCCTCCATCAGAAAGAATGACATTGCCCCATTTGTTAGGAAATGGAAAGACTTGGAAAAAATTATATTAAGCGAAGTAAGCCAGGCCCAAAGAAACATAGGCCCCATGGTTTCCCTTATTTGCAATATCTAGTATATGTATGAGTCAAGCGGAAAAGGTCAGATAATGTGATGTTAGGAAAATGAACCCTTAGATATGTATTTTAATGTTTTTTTTCTTTCATGCATGTGTTTCTAACGCATTTATAAGATTATTTCTTTGTTGCTTTGTATGTCCCTCCCCCACAGTATAACCCCTGCTTTCACTATATTTGATGTCAGTATAACTTGTGGAGGAGATGGGGAAAAACAAGTCGTTTAAGGATACAGGTGGACCTGTTGCAACAATGAGAAGTACAGTCATGTCGAAAACCAGCTTTACAATGTTGGTGTAGGGGGGGGGAGGATAGGGACTTGGGGGGGAGGGGGGAGGCTGGGAAGGGATGTGAAGGATAAACAAAGGAGGAGGCTGCAATGCTTGGTAAGAAATGTACACATTATCCTGCCCATCTAATTGTAACCCCTCTGTACAGTATGTTCACAAATAAAATAAAATAAATTAAAAAAAAAAGAACTTAGAAACATTTTATTAATTTTAGCAAAAAACAGTTATATCTCAATGTGTAAAATAGTAAGGATGAATGATTCATTTATATGAATCCACATAAATTTTATCTTAGACTAAAGGTACTCCCAACATGGTGCTATTGATATTCTGGCCCAGATAGCTCTTTACTGGGGCTCTTCTGCACATCTGGTAGGATGTTTAGCAGAGGTTGGCTTTTCCCACCAGGTGTGAAACACACATATCCTCACCCATACACATGTGCATACATTCTCAGATATCCTCTCACCCATACTTGACCTCACATACAGGACACACACTTTCAAATGCCCATTTGCACTCCTCACACATGCATTCAGTCCTCATACACTCAATATAAACCCATTCACTCATACACACCACTCACACACTGACACACTCCACAAATCACACCCTTGCACATGGTCACACACACACACTGATTCTGATTGTGGCAGTCCATGTGCTCCTCCCCCCTCTGGGGACAACCTTGCTCTTGGCTGAGAACCACTTAACTATAGATGAATTTGGGGGCAGTGTTTACTCTCTACTCCTATTTTTGGTACACTCTTGTTATCTATAGAAAATAATCATAGACACTGTTCTCCTGCCCATTATTTCTATGAAAAAACTATGGCTCTGACTAGCAAAGCCATCGAGGAAATCAAGGATAATATCTTCATATGTGAACTACATGGTGAAATCCTTTTTTACAATAAATGCTAAAAAAATTGAATGGCAGAAAAAAAAAATGAATGGCAGAATGGACAACCGGTTCTTTTGAGTAGTGGACATTCTACTGAAAGGGGTGGGGCATGCCGCCCAAAGGGGGCGGGGCGGGGCGTCGAGCCCGACACAGCTGCCTATTGGGATTGGAGAAGGGTCAGCTTGGGGGAGGAGCATGAGTGGCGTCTGACACCATGAGTGGGGGAGGGAGCAGCCTGTGTGGGTATATATAGGCTGTGTGCTGGGAGACCCAGGGGGATGGGGGGAAAACCGGACTCCTGAGGAGAAAGGTGTCCCGAGGAGACCGGGAGTCCTGAGGGGAGGAGAGTAAGGGAAAAACCCAGAGTCCTGAGGAACGCAGAGCGGAGGCAGGAGGGCAGGAGCAGAGGGAGAGGCCTGCGGAGAGGGGAGAGGCCTGCGGAGGGGCGCCTCCCGCACAGGGCAGGGCAGGCCTGGAGGGCAGGGCAGGGCAGGCCTGGAGGGCAGGGCAGGGCAGGCCTGGAGGGCAGGGCAGGGCAGGCCTCCTCTGGAGAGGGGTGTGGAGGGGCGCCTCCCGCACAGGGCAGGGCAGGCCAGGGCAGGCCTGCGGAGAGTGGAGAGGCCTGCGGAGGAGGAGGAAGGGAAGGGGGGAAGCCTGCCCCTTTGGGGGTTTGGAGGTCTGAGGTTGAGGTCTGGGGTCGGGGCTGCCTATTGGAGGCTTGGAGGCTGAGGCTGCTCTTGGATCTCGGTATCTAGCCCAGGGCAAGGCCGTCCCAGGACCGCTTTCTGGTGTACACAGTGTGGCTAAACTTCTCTTGTCCTTTCTCTGTCCGTGCCTCCATGGACTGTCCCGCTCTGGCCCTGACCCGCGCCCGCATCCTCACATTTACTTAAGTCTAGGCCGGCCTCCCCAGCGTCCATCCTGTGTCCAGTTGGTCGTCCTCTGAAACACAAGAACAAAGGGACGACTGAACCCCGAATCCGGAAGCCAGGGGCTCGCACCCGGGTCCCCCGACCTGGGGACGGGAACCCCGCCGACCGTGCCGAGGGCCAGCGCCCGGGACCACGCCGCTTCCCCGGCCCGAGCTCCACTGCCTGGGCAGACCTCAGCCCGTCCTGCGCGGCCTCACCCGCGCCTCTCCCGGCTCTCGCCCCCGTCCGCCCCCACGGCCCGCAGGGGCTCACCTCAGCGTGGGGCGGGCGGCTTTCTAGGGCTCCTCAGCACGCAGCCTTATATATAGGGTGCCCCGCCCCCACGCTGCCCACGGCCCAACCGCCCACCAACCAGCAACCGCTCTAACCCCTCCAACGGCCCTCTGACGCCCCGCCCCTGGAGCTCCACCCCCCAAAGCCACGCCCTAGTGCCCCGCCCCCAGCCCCACCCTTAGTGTCCGGCCTAGCTCCTCACCTTTGATGCCCCGCCCCTGGCCCCGGAGCCACGCCCCTTGGCACAGCTCCCCCTTGCTGGGGACAGCCTAGGTAACCCAGTTAATCTGGAAAGGTTACGCGTCCCAGCCTCATCTGGCCTAGTCTTGATCACTTCGTCTTGGCCCAGGCAGGTGCCTGTGAGGAGCCTGGCTCACATTTTCCTGTGCTGCCGGGGAGCAGCCACATTGAGCGAACCCAGGAACAGAGACACCTGTTCGTCAGGACGCCTTGGCCTGGCCACAGGAGGGACCTGGGGGGCCGGGTTGGGCGGGAGGGCACCCACCACTGGCACGGTACGCCCTCTGCATGGTTTGGGTGTGGCAGGCGTCCTGTACTCACCTAACAGTAAACTGATGCCCGTGTCTATGCCCATGCCTGTATCAAAAAATGACGGGACCAGAGATGGTGCCAGGGCAGGAGAGGACCCGAGGCCAGGCACTTGGCACTCAAAGCTTTTGAAGCAGACTCGGGGTCTGATTGGAGAGGCACCCCTTTCTGACACTAACCTAGACAGGGCCACCACAGGGCAGGTCTCTGCCACAGGGCAGGAGGGCCAGGCCGGACCACAGGGATCCGAGGGAAGGACAGGGTCTTATTTTTACTCCTAGGTCACTAAACTATCTTGGAACTTTACAGGTGTGGCTCTGCTGTCTGCAGGTCTTCACCCGTGAAAACCTCCTAAGATTATTGAATTATGTGTGTGTGATGCTTGAATTTTTTTCTGTTATTGCCATCAGGGCCAAAAAGTTCGTGATACCACATCTTAAACAATAAAAGCTGAGTTCTGTAGGTCAAGCCTATTATGCCTGTTGAGGAAGGTGGGAAGCAGTCCAAGACTGTTGGGCAAAAACACCGCTCCCTATTCTAAAAAGTAGCCCACCTAGTAAGCACAAAATTCCCCAATAGGCTTCTCCCCACTTAAAAAAAATGTTAGTTTATTCCATTTAGAGTTTGCTATATGCTTGTATTAGATGGTTGGAATCATTTATTGTATATATTAAGGTATTAATGTTAATGTATTAGTTGTATATATTAATAAGGCTCCTTGTGAGATTACAGTGTACACCTGTGAAGTCCCACCTGTCTTTATCCATCCTTCTTCCCAACCTCTGGTAATCACAATTCTATGTTCCTGCCAACGTTACCTTCTATATATGAGTAAGAACATGTGGCACTTACCTCTCTGTGTCTGGCTTATTTCATGTAACATAATATTGTACTGATCCATTTTGCTGAAAATGGTACAATTTTATTTTTATGACTAAATAATATTCAATTGTGTGTGTTTATCAAGTTTTCCTTTATCCATTTATCTGTGGTCGAGCACCTACATTAGTCCATATCTTAGCTACTATGAATAGTGCCACAATAAGCGGGCACATGGGTATTTGTTTGGTATGCTAAGATCTTTAGTCATAGAAGCAGGCCAGCTAGATCATATGTGAAATCTATTGTTTTTTAGCTTTTTTGTTTTTCCATACTGTTCTCCATTAAAACTATATCAGTTTGGATTCTCAACAACGTATGTACCTATGTGTGTGTTAAGTGGACTATCATCTAAATTTAAAAAGGATGGAAATTCCAACACATTCTGCAACAAGTCTTAGAAGATACACTAAGTAACACAAACACCAAAGGAGCCATTCTAAAGAATCCCTAAATATGAGCCCCTTGGAATGGTGGTTGCCAGGGTCTGGAGGAGGGAGAGGGCAGTGTTAGCCCTCTTAATGGATAGATTTTTTGTTTGCCATGATGAAAAGAGTTCTAGGGATGGATGCTCGTAATGGCTTCCCAAGATGCGTGTACTTCAATTCCACAGAACAGGACATTTAAAAGTGGTTAGAATGGCACATTTTTTGTTATCTATATATTCCCACATTTTAGAAGAGTCATTGGAATAATCGGTCAAGTAAACAAGGACTTGAAGTACCACAATACGTTTGTGAGGAAATTCCTGATAGTTCCATAAAAGCATCTTGGGTAAAATATGGTTTTCAAGTCCAATATGTGCTTCAAGTCCTTTAGGATGTGAATGTTTTTATTGTGCACAATGAGGCACAACCTGAGGCCCTTGGAAACCTCTGAAGTGGGGTTGCCAGATCTAACACATAACAGCAGAACACTGTGGAAAGCTGGGATACATCAACAATAAAAACACAATCACTATTTGTCTAAACTCAAATTTGACAGAGGGTCCTGTATTTAACTGCTCCCCTACTCTTAAGGGCGGAAGCCATGCTCACTGTGGGGTTTGGAGCCAGGTGCCAGTATACCAGTATACGCAGTGAGGCTGGGCCGTGTCACACCTGGAGCCTGAGTTCTTTACCCTCACATCACAGGGAGAAGTCTGGAAAGTCTATGAAAGGTCACAGAGACAAATGTGGATTTTGCTTTGAGAGGATATTTGAAGCAAAGCCTTCATAAAAGCCCAAATCATGAACCGTGAAAAGTCTTCTTTAGGTCTGGTAAGAGAAGGCGAGGAATGAGACAAAAACTTCAGGGCCAGTTCACTCTTTGCTCAACATGGCAGACCACCATCTCACATGCCTGGGGCTTCCTCCTTGCTGTTGGAAGTTTCCATAGTAACAGTTTGCTTCTCCTCTTGTCTCGTAAACCCAGGGTACAGTGAGGAATCCCTGGTGCTTCTGTCTAGATTCCTGTAGACTGCATGAGTTCTCCAGGACATGCTGAGCCACCACAGCTGGCTGTCACCATTCCCTAAGAAATCCCTTTCTGCTGAGGTTTAACTGCAAAGGAATTACAAATGGCAAATATACCCGCCAAGGAATGAAGATGGCTACCAGGGTTTAGGAATAGAGGACAGAAGCCAGCCCACAGAGGCCCTGGGTGATCATCAAGATGAAATCTTGCAGACATTAATTCCATTCTGTCTTCTGCCATAAAGGATAATCTAGGAAGCAGTGAGAAAATGAAGGTATTTTTCTGAAGCATTTGTAACAGCCAGATGTTATCCCAGCCACAGAAGAGAAACAGTATATTCAGAGGAACCTAGGAGACGCCAGGAATCTGGGATTAAAATGGCTTGGTCCACTGGAAGACCATACCCACTGTTTCTTCTGAATCATCCTTTTTCTCATTACATATATTCTCTCAGGAAAAAAGAAAAGTAGCCAATTAAGGAGGTCCATCTTATTATAAGAGGGAAAAATACAATTGACAATAAAGGATGTGTTCATTCCAAGGTTTCCTTTCTCCCCACCCTCCTTCCTTTTCCTTACTCCTCTACTTCTTTCCATCTTCCCTTTCTCCCTCTCTTCCTCCCTCTCCTGTCTTTTCCTCTTCTTTCTTTGAGAATCATGCTGTTAGGACAGGACCTGTTAGAACAAGGGCATGTCTAAAACAGCTTTCTTCTCTTTGCCCTCCACCTCCCATGACTTGATGGGCATCTTTAAAGGTTTGTGTGGTAAAACAGTGCCCTCTGCTGGAAAGTAACCGCTGTTTATGGCAGAAATCAGTTTGTAATTTGCAAAAAGAAAAGTTCACACTTGTTCTACTATGTTGCGATCTGTAGGATATTTTATTTTGAAAAGCTCCAAATACAATGCATAAAATACTGTTAAGTGCTCCATAAAATATTCAATGTTTACAAAGATTCATTTAAAAGCTTTATAAACAAAGCCAGGTCCCAGTGGCTCATGCTTATAATCCTAGCTTTTCAGAAGCCTGAGACCTGAGGATTGAGGTTTGAAGCCAGCTAGGCAGAAAAGTTTGTGAGACTCTTATCTCCAATTAACCAGCAAAAAGCCAGAGGTAGGGGCATGGCTCAATTGATAGAGCACCAGCCTTGAGTGAAAAAATCCAACTGAGGACCGGAGTTCAAACCCCAGTACCATCACACAGACACACGCGTGCGCCCGTGCACGAACGCACGCGCACACACACACACACACACACACACACAAAGAGCTTTCAAAATGAGAACCAATGAATTCAATTTACACTTTAGACTTTAATAGAGGTATCTGTTGTACATGTGGTTTTAACCTAAACACAACATTTCTGGAAACAACCTGAGTCAGAAATGAAATATGAATGGAAGAGATTTGAGTTCACACAAATATTTCTCCTCAGACCATTAGCAATGGTTTCAAGTAATGGTACGGCCACAAGTTCAGGGCTCGGGCCCAGGACAGGAATGAGGGAAAACTCCATGTTGGTCAAAGGCTCTGCTGAAGTCATAGGTCTGCACCTGGGGGCCCTTGGTCAGAGTGAGCTTCCTCAGACAGCCCCGGAATGAGGCCCGGCTGCTCAAGCAATTTTGCTTGACATTAGCTGTTGGAGAAAGAAGAGATGAACCTTGCTGGATTTGGTTGAAATTTTAGAAGAAACAAAAGTAATCTCAATGGGTCATCTATCAAAAACAGAATGTTTTCTACACAGGTGGTTTTAGTGAAGAACAGAATTCATATAACATATAATTTTAAGGCCTAGTCATGGTTTCTTAGGTCAGACAACAGATGTTTATTATCTGTAACAATTTCTTGGAACATCTGTAACGCATCCTTCTGATACAAAATTGCAATGTGCAGAATTGTCCCGCTTGGCCTTTAAAATGATCCTCAACTTTGGGAGTTATCTGAGGTAAATGACCTTAATAGATCATCAAGCTTGCTTTTCCTCAGATCCAGGGTTCTCACAGATTAACTGGTGGGTAGATTATTTTAATTTTCCTAGGAATTTTTAATTAAGAGTGTTTGGAATAGCTTTTCTAAAATGACAAAAGATCTGTCACCAAACCATGCATCTTTCTGGATCCCCATTCTAGGTTCTCCTGAGCTAAGGGCTCTGCAGGGACCCAGCCTACATGTTGATCCACAGGGCAGGCTCCATACGCACCTGGGTAGCCACCCACGTAAATGGGGTTGTGGGTGTCTGCAGAAGTGGACTGGGTGTGAGGACTTTCGGCACCAACAGCTTCCCCATCGACAATCAGCATGATTCGGTGCTTGCTTTTGTTGGCCTGAAGCATGTGCCATTTCCCATCACAGAGAGTCCTGCCAGCTTTCGGTTTGTAGGTGGCTGTAATCCTTCCCGCACCATTGTTGACATGAAACAACACCTGAATAAAGCAATTGTGTTGGTGAGCAATGGTGTTCCCAGTCTTGGGGAAGAGAAGCTCCTAGCAGTGTGTTAGGAAGGAGGGCTGGCTAGGAGGAACAAATGCTGGGAATAAAATAGCCTTCAAAAGGATCCAGACACTATGTCCTCCCCTTACAAATTCAGAAATGGTGATGCCTGCCAGGTGCCTAATCCTAGCTACTCAAAAGGCTGAGATCTGACGGACTCTGGCTCAAAATCACCTTGGATAGATAAAATTATGAAACTCGTATCTTCAGCTAGCTAGCAAGCCAGAAGTGGAGATGTAGCCCAAGTGGTAGAGTGCCAACCTTCAGTAAAAGAGCCAAGCAAGAGTGTGAAGCCCTGAGTTCAAACCCTAGTACTGACACAAAAAGAAAAACTTGAAAACAAAATGGCGATTTGTCATGTGCTAGTAACAGGACTTAGCTGCAGGACACTTCTGGGAGTGAGTAGGCTGACTGTGCTGTCAGCAGATGGCAGTTACAGAGGAATCTTCACCAAGTGCCTTCTGACAAACCAGATGCTCTATCACAGTGAGTGATTAACAAAGCCCTATGCTCTGCAAATGGCAGAGGTGAACATGTTACCTGGCATCCCCCCCAAAACTCACAAACTGAAGTCCTAATTCTCAGTGTCCCTCAGAATGGGGCTTTCAAGAGATGATTAAATCAAAATGATGTCATTGAGTAAGGCCCTAAAACAATATGACCGTGTCCTGATAGGAATTAAGAGACAGATCCACAGAGACAGGATCATGTGAAGCCAGTGGCAGAAGATGGCCATATACAAACCAAGGGTAGAGAAGACACTAGCCTCTCCAACACAGAAGCCACCCACTGCCTGGTACTTTGTGCTGCTTGCCCAAGCTGCCCAAGGCTAAAAGGAAGACCTTCAGTGTATTGTTGGAAGATTCTTAGGCTAACTTTCAAACTGTAAGTACTATTTGGAAGCACACTGTGACAAATAATAATGGCTATTACAAACCCTAAGTAAACCATCAAAGATAGAAGCAAAATATACAATGTAACAAAAAAGTACATTTTTGTAGCCATTGTGCTACCGATAAATGTTTTTAGATGTCACATAAAAATTTTCAAAAAGACACCCTACAAATGTATGAATTTTGAATGAAGGGTCTTGTAATTTCTATCCAAATACTCTACCATTGGAGCCACATCCCCAATCCCTTTTAATTTTAGTGATTTTTCAGACAGGATCTTGAGGTTTATTTTCCTGGGTTCTCCTTGGACTTTAATCCTCCTCTCTCTTCCTCTGAAACAGCTGGATTTATAGGCATGGGCCATGGTACCTGTTCCTCAAAATTCTTTTAATATATAAATGAGGATGAATGCTGGGTGTAATTCATAACATGGAAATGAAACAATATGACAGTTTTATTTCAACATGAAGTAAGAGTCGGACAGAAGGTGAAGAGTAAGAAGTCACACATGAGTTTCCTAGATCCTCCCTATCCTTACTCTAAACACCCCAGTGAGCAAACACCAATGAGGACTCAGTAGTCACTACCAACAACTAAATGAGCCTGGAGCAGTCCAAAGCACAGAGATATATTCTTTGTTTTCCAGGAGAAACATTCTAACACCTTACACAAACACCAGCTACTCTCTGCAAAATGCAGCCAGGCAGAGAGAGGACCCAAAGGACCATGACTTCCAGCTCTCTGTGGCATGAGTGTGGTATGGCAGAAACTCCCAAGTTCTCCAGTGCCCCTGGGGAACACGGCTGATGGCTGAAAACAAAGAGGCAGAAATGCCCCAAACAACTGGTAGCAGAACCCAGGTCCCCAAGGGACCTTTGCCAAATGCACTGGAAGCAGATGCCATGGTGTGGCAATGCTGAGCCCCAAGCTAAACTCCTGACCACAGCTGCCGCCACCTGAAAACAAGAAGCAGGAGCCATGTTGAGTGCTGCTGGGGAAAGAGCTGCAGAAAAGAGAAGGGCAGCCAGACTCCTGCACGTTTCCTGTGTCCAGGTGCCCTCACAGAGGAGTGGACAGGATGAGCACTGAGGACAGCTTTGGAGGAGACAAGGGGTAAAGCTAAAGAGATGTAAGTACAGTGGACTGTTAAGCTCGTTTTGTTCCCAACCTAAGAGGAACAAGGGTGGCTGGGAAAAGCAGAAGAGTTAGTTATTGTGGGGGGAAAAACTACACTACTATTTTTACATCAAAAAAGAAATATTAGACTACAGTGTGCCCCTCCCAGGAAGTGACACTCTACAATAAGTAACTAACTGTTGAGCAGAGTATAGTAGTTCACACCTATTAATACTAGCTACTTGGAAGGCAGATATTAGGAGGTTCAAAGCCAAATCTGGGGAAAAGTTGGACAGGGCCCATCTCAACGAATAAGCTGAACAGGGTGGTATATACCTGCCATCCCAACTACATGGGAAATGAAAATATGAGGATCACAGTCCAGGCTAGCCCTGGAAGAAAGCAAGACTTTATCTAAAAAATAACAAAAGCAGAAAGGGCTGGGGCATGACTCAAGTGGTAGAATGATTGGAAAAACAGATAGACCTACAAGAAATCTTGCTGAGTGTAAAAATCCAAGCTTAAGAGAACAATTGCTGCTAGGCGTTGGTGCGTTCCATCCGTAATCCTAGCTACTCAGGAGTTTGAGATTTGAGGAACGAAATTCAGCGGGAGCCTGGGCAGGAAAATCCATGAGACTCCTTTCTCCAAATAAGCCAGAAATGGAGATGTGGCTCAAGTAGTAGAACACTAGCCTTGAACACAAAAGCTTGAGAACAGCACCCAGGCCCTGTCTCCAAGCCCCAGCACACACACACAAAGAACAATTGCTGCATGAACTCATTCATGTTACTCTGGTGAAATAAATGCAGATGGAGACCAGCTCCATGGCTCTTTGAGTTAGAAGTGCAGTGTTGGGACTGCAGTTATAAGTGAAAGCTGGGTCTGGCGCTCATGGCTCACGCCTGTAATCCTAGCTACTCAAGAGGTTGAGATCTGAGGATCGTGGCTCAAAGCCAGTCCGGGCAGGAAAGTCCATAAGACTCTTATTTCCAATTAACCACCAGAAAACCAGAAGTGGAGCTGTGGCTCAAAATGGTATAGCACTAACCTTGAGCAGAGAGGCTCTGAGATAGTGCCCAGGCCCTGAGTTCAAGCCCCACATCTAACCAAAAAAAAAAAAAAGGAAGCTGGGAGGGAACTGTGGTGATAGTACAATTAAGTGTCATGATTATCAACACCACACACATGCATGTGCATATACACACAACACACACACACACATACACTGAGTGTAAATGAACAAACTGTACTTTGCACAGTTGTCTATGGCATAGATTTAATGTGATCCTAGAGGTTTTGTGAACTCACCACTAGAAAGCCAGGGGCAAGGAACCTAGAGACCTCTCTGTGTTTCATTGGAACTCTTTTTTTAATTTTTATACCAGTATTTAGACTTAACCTCAGGGTTTCCTGCTCTTGCTTGCCTTTTTTGCTTCAGGCTGGTGCCTGGAGTCATATCTCCTCTTTTGGAGGAGGTATGTTAGTTAATTGCTAGTTAATGGAAGAGTCTCATGGGATTTTCTGCTTGGATCTCAGTATCCTGAGTGGCTAGAACTGCAGCTACTATACCTAATTAACCTGACCCTTCCAATGAAAAGTCTACTGTTAAAAGGGACAGGACATCAGATGGGCAGCGTACTGCTGACAAGGTAAGGGGAAAAAAAGAAGTCTTGTATTGGAGCTGTCATTTCATGTAATTCAAATGCGTAAAAAGGTTATTTCCAAAATAGCTTTTTAAGATTATCTGTTGCTAAAACTAAGCTGTGAGTTGAGTGCAGAATGGGAAACGTAGGTCCTGGCATTTTTGATGTGCTCCATGTCTGACCCTGGCCAGTGGAGCCCAGGCGGGTAAAGCCTTACCTTGCCATCTACAATCTCCAGGCCGATGGCATCCACCTTGGCACTGCTGATCCCCAGGAGAACGCCATTCTCGAAAGCAGTACTGAACTCGAATGTGATGTTTAAATCTGATCGGACTCTGTAGCCTTCTTCAACTGAAACATACACAGGCAGTGACATTTTGTTAGGGGTGAGTCCCACCAGGCCCAGGATGGCTGGGCCTGCTGGGTATTTGGGGACTAAATCAGTTCAAACTTGGATCTAGCTCTTCCTCTGCATCCAAGCTCCCTCCCCGAAGCAAGTCACTCCTGCCTTCTAGATCCTGTGTGTAGAAGGGTGGGGGAAGTCTTTTTCTCATGGAGCTGAGATTGATCTGTACCACCATTCTTCATCATGCAGGAATACTCTATCTTCCCAGTGCCCATGGGCTTGATATATCATTGTCTACTGTAAGCCAAAGTGCATACCAAATGTCTTAAAAGTAGGAATTGAATTGAATGTTTTTTTTATTCAGGTGATAAGAAAGCTGCTAAGTGAACTGGGGATATTAATCATCCCAGACAGTTGTTACTAGAGAAAGCCTTTCTTAATGTGGACGGTGAAAGTGCTTTATATAAATTTAGGACAAATACAGAGGAAGAAGCCAGCAGTCCATGTCTGCCCTCTGCCAGGAGTCATACCAGTCCTGGTAAGAGAAAGCCTTCAGAAGGCCTCCCAGTGAGCACCAGATCTGAGAAGGCTTTGCTTGAACAGTCAGAAAGCCAGGAAGAATGGGAAAGGATCTTCCTTCAGCTTTCCAGCTGGATCCTGCCTTACCATCTCCTTGGATCCACATCATCTTAGAGCAGAGGGCCTTTATTTTTTTGAGACCTACTGAGATATGCACACATACCAAGAGCTGCATAGCCACTTCCTTCAAAGAAAGTCCCTTCCTGGACCACCTCATGGCACCTGCCCACTGCGAAGGCAGACTCCGGGTTCTCCTTGTCCAGAGGCTTGCCATTAACGGTCACTTCCCCGATGCAGGCAGGAATGCTGTGGGTGATCTAAACCACAGGACATGGGAAAACAGGTGGTGGTCATTATGGGGAGGTAAAAGCATCAAAGTTGTTTCAACAAACCACGTAACACTATCACCTTGCAGATCCTAAAATTTTATTGCTGTAATACCTCACAAGAGTAGCTTAGAGCTACTCTTTGAGTATCTTTGCTAATAATGGATTTTACTGTTTTAGTGAAATGCTGGATGATTGCTAGTCCACTGGACTTGACTAAATGGTTTAGGAGCTAAGTGGCCTTTTGAAAGGTGACTGGGGATGTTTACGAGCTGTCAGGAAAAAGTTCTAAGGAGATGCTCTGACATATGACCTCTGAACATCTATATCTTACAGGTAAGCCCAGGCTCAAGCTCATCTTATTGTGCCAGTACTGGAGGGCTTGAACTCAGGACCTGAGCATTGTCCTTTCGCTTTTTTACTTAAGGCTGGCACTCTAAAACTTGAGCCACAGCTCTACGTCTGACTTTTTACCAGTTAACTGGAGATAAGAGTCCCATGGATTTTTCCTGCATAGGCTGGCTTTGAATTATGATCCTCAGATCTCAGCCTCTGGAATAGCTAGAATTACAGGCATGAGTGTCCAGTGCTTCACTCAAGCAAGGTGATTTAAACATGAGCTATGCATCTCTGCAGAGTAAGCCCAAGTCTAACACTGGTCCATCTTGAAGGCTCTCTTACATTCCCAATGTTCCTGGCTCTGTACTGAGCAGGGAGGCCTCCCAGGCGCAGCTTTCCTTCCACATCCAGCATGGTCCCATCTCCCACAATGCTCACTGCAGGGGCCTCCTGGCCATCCACCGTCAAGAAGCCTTTTCTCTTAGAGTACTCGGTCTTGACCTACAACAGAAAATATCCAGATTTGTTTTTGTATGTTTGCACTTGTTCTGGGACTTGAACTCAGGGCCTTGCATTCTTGCCTGGCTTTTTTGCTGATGCTCTACCATTTAAGCTGCAGCTCCACTTTCACCTTTTTGGTGGAATTGGAAATAACAGTCTGATAGACTTTCCTGCTCAAGCAGGAAATTGTGATACTTAAATCTGAGCCTCTTGAGTAGCTAGTATTACAGGCATGAGCCACTGGTGCTAGGCTACCACATCTAGAATTTGTAAGCAACCTGAGAAAACCCTTACAGATGTACAAGTATTCTGAGTAGCTATAACAGCCTGAGCAACTCCCTGAGGGATAGCTTTGATTCATGCATATTTGGCATTGGGAGCAGGCTGAGAAGTGAGGTATGCTGTAAACCAGAGTGTGTTCTCGAGTCTTGGTTGTTGGAAAGCAATTAGCATGACAGCTGGCTTGACTCTTTTATATCATAGGTAGGCTTTATGTCCTTTTGTCAAGTTGAAAACATTTATAGAACCTTCCATTCATTCTGTCAATGGTTGCTGAGTATGCTTGGCACTGAGCAAGGCCCTGGAACATTTCAAAGAAGAACATAAAAGAGCCCTGCCTCGAAAGAACTCGCATCCTCTCAGGAAGACACCAGATACAAAGGAGCTGGACTCTGAGAGCCACAGCTTTCCTTCCAGGAAGTGGATTGATCTCCAGAGATGGAAGGAACAATGTGCAGACAGGTGACCACAGCCTCCTGAGAACATACCGTGTGCCACTTGCCATCACTGAGCAGCGCAGGGTGAGAGACCCTGGTTCGGCCTTTGCCAAGGTCAAACATGAAATGGAGGCGGCCAGCATGGAGTTGCAGTGTGGCATAGTCTGCTTGGTTCTGATGAGCCAGGTGGTAGATGAGACCACTAGAGGCAAACGTTCGGATGCTCAGCTGAACCAGGAGCCTGAGAAAGAATGAAAGCTCATTACCAAAACACCAGAGAAGCAGCCTTCAGTGTGTATAAAGTAACCTCCAAGAGCGAACCCGAATGTGGTTCTCTCCATGTGTGTGGAAGGTTACTCCCTTGGAGGACCCTACTGTCACCACACCTCAGGTCATTCAGCAGTGAAAACTTTCCAGGGACTCTTGGACCATACTTACCTCTTTCTCACAGCTGACTGGTTGAAAGGCAACACCAAATGGCTGCTCTGTGAGAGGCCAAACTGGTGAGCACCAGAAACGTAGCCTGAAGTTACGTCCGCCGCACACTGTCTCTGTAAGAGAATCACAGGACACTCAGTCACCTGCCCCAAGACCACACTAACTAACAGATGCATTCTTCCACAAAGAAAGCATCCGGGAAGCCAGTGTGGCAGAATAGCAGCAGCCACCAGTATGCACAGTGGGGCAGTGTGTTGGTGCACAGTGTGTTGGTGCACAGTGAATGATGCTTAGCTGCTAAGCTTTTTTCTCTCCAAGAAAGTGTTGAGAGCCTCTGCCTGTCACCTTCATCCCACTGGAGTTCACCTTCATTTTACAGGAGTACTAGAGTCACTCCCACTAACTTTCATCAGGCCGAAGGGGAAAAGGCCTGGCTTTCCCCCACCTTCTGGGAATGGCTCCAAGGACCCCTGTGCCACAGCACAGGCATCGGGAGAGGGAAGTGCCCACGGAAGACAGGTCTTAGGAGACCTCCAACTTGACACCTTTAAGTCCCAAGGACAAGAGGACGATGAAGACGAGAAGAGTGGGTCTGTGTAGGCTTCTCAGAGTGCAAAGCAAAGGGAGGCTCAGACTGACAGTGTTGTGGCAAGGAGTGGTAGATAGGATGAAAAACAAACTGTCCTGAACTCAAATACAGGTCCTGCTTAGAAGATGCTGCTTTCGGGTGAACAGGCGACTTCAAACCACGAAAGCAGAAGCCAGAGGGGGACAAAGAACAATGGATGAGTCTCCCTGAATAAATCCAGTCACTTTTCTTGAGCCATAATGATGCGGACAATGGCTTCTACTCAGTATTTATGTTATGCTTTTCTACCTTCCTGTGAAGAAGAGCAGAGCCAGGGCAAGAGGGAGATGGTTCTCAGAGCTTACTCATAGTGATACCACACAGCCTCTCCTTTTGCAGGCCAGAAGGCTCAGGGCCCTGCGTGGGTTGACCTATCACAGCTTTGGGGGAAGTTGACATGATGTCTCATTAGGTGGGAAAACCTTTTTCATTTTTCTTCCCCTGTGGTTTGTGTCTCTGCTCTAAGCCATTCTCTCAGCAGTCACCTTGGCAGTCCCCTTGGAATTCAGGAAGGACAAGGGCTGATAAGGCTACCATGACAAAGGACCAAAACTACTCCTAAGAAACAATACCATTCCTCAGGATAGACCATGCACCACCAGGCAAAGACAGAAAAGCTGTCTTTTCTAGGGAAGTGTGTACCTTTCTATCTTGTGAGAATTGTTTTTCTGAAATAGGTGGCTTGGCCTGATTGTGTTCTGGTTACATTCTATTCCTGCTATACTTTAAGAAAATCCTCTTACAAGCTCATTTTAGTTATATCCTGCTCCTTTTAATTAAGACACCCTGTTCTTGTTAATTAAGCCACATGCTGTAGCAGACTGTGAACCTGAGCTTGGCCAATCCCAGCAGAGGGGCAGGGCCTGCTTCATTAGGGATAGAAGGGGGCAGCCCACCTGTTCCAAGTGCTTGCTGAATTTAGACTGATGGCTCACCCTTCTGCAGAAGTAAACTCTGCCTTGCCAAGTTCCTTTTGAGTTGGTATCATTCCTACACAACACCTCCAGCATCCTGAGATATTGCTAACAGTGTGATGATTTGATGTTCTGACTGGTGATGATTGTGATAACTTCTCTGGAACCCATTCAGAGACCAAGATTGAAGTATTAAGACTTTAATAATTAGAAATCTCTCTCTTTCTCCCCTCTGTCCAGTTCTTTGCCTATTATAAAACAAAAAGCTCAGTTCTGTACCCTGAAGATGGTTGGCAATGTACTGAAGTGCTGTCTTCTGTGGCTGCCATGAAATAATCTCTCTGACCTTTACCATGTCTTCTTTATTTTGTATATAGGGACAAGTGGCCAGACTCAATTAGTAGAGCTCCCAGAGTTTGGGTCTGAATCTCAAGGCTCCAGTTTCAACACCATAAAAGGAAGCCATACTTACAGGTTGTGGTAAAGTTGGGGGCTCTGGTGGGACCTCATTATCCTCTCCATTAAGGGCTGACCTGGGCCTTTCTATAAGCAAGCAGGTGCCCAGGTTTGCTGTCTCATAGTCCTTTGCACGGGTGAAATCCACAACTCTGTAAATAAACAAGAAAAAGTTTCCCATAGGAACTCATGCCATATGAATACTATGCAATTAGCATCCATTAAAAGACATTCATATACTTCTTTTAAAGTACCTAAGCCAAACAGCCTTCATAATAAGAGTCATGTATATCTACCATTTTGTATCTTTTGTTTATTCTGCTCAAAATGACTGCCAGCCCTGTAGGCCAGGCCCACGCAGGTGACCTGGCAATTCTTAGCAGATGGTGGGCTTCCTGCTGTCCCCTCCTCTGGTAGGCTTGGCTAGGCTGCCACAGGATGATGTCCATCTCCCATAGCAATGCCCAGTGACCTTCATTAAATACTGACCTCTGTGCTGTTATGTTTTATGGTACTGGGGTTTAAACTCAGGATCTCACATTTGCTTGGCTTGCTTGCTTAGTTGGTGCTCTATCACTTAAACCATACCTACAGCCCCTTTTGGCTAGTTATTTTGGAGGTGTCATCTTAGACTGCTGAGGTGGATTTTGAACCATGATCTTCTTAGTCTCAGCCTTTTCAACAGCTAAGATTATAAGCATGAGTAACCAAGAGTCATGAGCTGTACTTGTCCTTTATTCTGTGGCTCTAACACAGTTTCTTATCCAGTGTGCCCGCTGGCATTTACCCAGGACATTACTAATGAGCTGAAGGTGCCTGCTCACTCAATGACTAAAGGAGCAGCCAACTGGCTAAGTGAATACATGACTTGCAAACAACAAAATCCAGGCTTAGATGTGGTCATTCATTCCACCTTTTATTTTTGCCTATTTCAGAGACTCCTAAGAAGGAATTCTGTGGGGAAAGATACTGTAGCTGTGAGAGACTGTTCTCCAGGTCACCTGGCTGAGGCTTTCTCCTGATCCGGAGCCCACTTTCTGAACCCTGGATCAGATGTTGGCCAGCCTTCTCTCAGCAGCCTGCCAAGGCTAAGAGTGAATGAGAAGGGTTGGACAGCCCACCAGCATGTGCTAATTCTTTCTTATTCTACACTCCATGGTATTGTTTTAGGAGGGGTTATTGGTAATCTGAAGCTGCCAGTAGCCCATTAGGGTTCCTTCAAAAAAGTGCACTCAATGTAGTAAGAAACTTGTATCAGTAAATCTATATGTGTTTTTGAAATGCAGGGCAGAAATGTATTTTAACTTCTATCTATCTTTAACTTCTATCTAGCTACTTACCTATCCAACTAGTATAGGAATTTGAATTCAGGGCCTCAAGCTTCTAGGCAGGTACTCTACCATTTGACCATGCCCCAAGCTCTTTTTTGATTATTTCTGAGGTAGAGACTCGCATTTTTGCCAGGGGCTGGTCTCAGATTGTGATCCTCCTAAACTATGCCTCCTACCTTGTTGGGATCACAGGAATGAGCCGCCACACCCAGCTGATCTATTTGTTAGCTCATAGGTCTAATGTTCAATAATTCTTTTAATAAGGTAAAAGATTTGTCCATCATTCTATTACAACAAAATTTATTTGGGGAGACTTTGATGATAGAACAATGGAATTCACTGTTGTTCTTGTTTTTTAAGAACGTAGAGAATTACACTGCAGGTTCGTGTGGGAAGGCTAGCATGTTGAAGAGCTTGGTTATACTTACTCCAGGTCAAAAACCAGGTTTTTGATACAGCCATGGAATGAGCGCCTCATTTTGAATACTGATGTATCCTCGCCCTCAGGAAGGCCTCCTACGTACATGTGGGACATATTCAGTGTCCTGTTTTCTACTAGGGAGCCCAGCCGGATTTCTACTGGGTTGTTCTCATCTAATTGCACAGTGATAATTCTGAAAGACCCAAGGAAGAAATGAAATCATTAGTTATAATTAAAATATAATAAAGAATGAAATGCTATTAAATATCATTGAATTTGACTTCACTATAGAGAATATATACATACGTGCAGTATATATGTATATATGTTGTGCATATATACTATATATTTTGTATATATGATATGCATATATAGTATATATACAACGTATTGCAAATACATGTACATGTATATGTATGTATGCAACATGTATATAAAATCTACATATATACATATATTGTGTATATACATATATATTACGTATATAGTTTATATATACACATACAATATATCCTTTATCCTTTATGTATACAATGTATGCATATGTGCAAAATGTATATGTATATAAACTCTATATTTATAATTTTCCATTGAAATAATCCAATAGAAAGACAATTTATATAAAGCCCCAGTAAGGAACAGAGTAACGCTTACTCAGTGTAGTATTAAGCTTGCAGTATTAAACACCTTCCTACCAACCAGATAACATTGACTCCCAAGGAAGTATTCTAGCAACTTGCTAGAATTATCTTAAGAAGCTAAGAACTATGATTGCTATGCTGCTATTCTGATTATCTCATGATTGCTATGCTGTTATTCTGATTGTGCCAGCCACTGTGCTGCACAAGGCATCCTCAGGGCTCCTGCTGGAGAAATACCTCCGATTCCGAACCAAGGAGATAGAGTGCTCGTCCCCGTCGTCCAGCGAGCCCCTGGGCGCGTGCAGCAGGGCCTTCCTCAGGCTGCCTCCATTCCCAAGGCTGATGTGTACTTCAACGTGGCCTTCATTCAGAAGGATGGCATAGAAGGGCTGGGGAGGTGGCAGAGATGTTCCCACGCAAAACACATTACTAAATGATTTTTACCTCTCATCTTAAATAGACAGCATGGGTATATAATACCAGGCAGACAGTGTTTTAAGAATTCACCATCTGTTACAACTATTTCAAATTGAATGTTACTTTTTGTCTAATCTCTGTTCATGTATAAATTGCATTCGACATGATGCTATCATTATTAATCATAACAAACTTTTCCACTGAAAAGCCTCATCTTTACTAATTACTGCTACATGAAGTACCAAGATGTGGCTTTACACTGTGAACATACTAAATACCACTGAGTCGCTCAATAGCAAATGGTTTATTTTGTGTGTGTGGATGTGTGTTGGGGGTGGGGGAGTTTGAACCCAGGGCCTCTCTTGCTATTACTTAGCTTTTTTGCTCAAGGTTAGTGCTCTACCACTTGAGCAATACCTCTTCTTCAACTTTTTGTTGGTTAATTAAAGAGTCTCACAAATTTGTCTGCCCAGGCTGTCTTCAAGCCTGGCTCCTGAGAGCTCAGCCTTCTGAGAAGCTAGAATTACAAATGTGAGACATCAGCATCTTACACATTTTTTAGACAGGGATGGCCCGCTGTCCCTGAGCCCTTCTGTTCAAGGCAGGTGCTCTATCACTTTGAGCCACAGTGCCACTTCCAGTTTTCAGGTGGTTAACTGGAGATAAGGATCTCATGGACTTTCCTGCCCGGGCTGACTTTGCAGGCCATGTTTCTGTGTCTGTTCCTTTCAAGGTAATCCTGCCCCAATTGGAAGTTAAGGACTTGAAGTTTTCATCTCAGGATGGACACTAATGACCACATGTGGAAGAAAGTGCAATGCCTGAGCCATGTGATAAGCTTTTGTCAGAGGTAGACATTACATATATACAGGAAAGTTAGACTGTGTCACACAGGGCAGCATTGATTCATAAGGGGAAAACAGCCATGATACCTCCCCATGATTAGAAATGCATATCCATTAAAAAAAAAAAAAACAGGGACACAATGAGTGACAAGTGTTTCCGGAAGTCATTTCCCTCCCTTCTGGACACAGTGGCTACTCACCCATGGCCTTAGCAGCCCCTCGATATCCTTGCCCAGAGCCGCCAGGATGATGCCGCTGCTGTTCTTGGTGGCAAATGTGACCAGAAACTCTGATTCTGGTGATAAAGGCTTGGGTGGCAACTCAATGTAGCCACCTCTCAGGAAGCTGACACTTCGAATCGGCTGGTGGGAGCAGGGAGAGAACATGGTGCTGTCTCAGCTGCAGGCAGAGGGACAGCTGTTCCCTCTCCTCCCTTTCCTACCACCCCCAGTGGAGACCTTGTCTCCTTACTGTGTTGATCAGCCAGTGGGCATTTATAGAAACACAAGACAACCTTTGTGGAAATGCTTCCTACCTCCAACACACAGCCTTTCCTCACTCCATAGGAATTGCGAAGCAAATCAAACGATGACCTTCCTATTTCCAGGTTCTTGATACAGCCTACATAGCTTTGGCTGGTGACACCCTTCCTATAAGAAAAGACATGAGAATCTTAGGGTTTTTTTTTTTTTTTTCATTTTTGGTACTGAGGTTTAATGCTGGGCCTCGCACACTTCTATATAAACATTCTACAACTAAGCTAGGTCTTCCGGCTTTTTTACACTGATTATTTTGAGATATTGTCTTGGTTTTTGCCCAAGCAAATACCTGGACCACCATCCTCCTATTTCTTGCTTCTGGCAGTTGAGATGACAGATGTGCATCATTGGAATGGGTTTCTTCTGCTGAGGTGGAGTCTTGTAGACTTGGCCTGAAATTACTCTATCCTTCTGATCCCAACCATCCATGTGGCTGGAATGAGAGGCATGCACCACAGTACTCAGCTTTTGAATGAGAAGGAGTCTTGCAAACTTTTTTCCTTTGCTGGCCTTGAAATGTGATCCTTTTGATGTCAGCCTCCTGAGAATCTAGGTTCTACATCTGGCTAAGAGTTGGGTTTTATCATTTAATTTCTGACAGAACCCAAAAAAAAAATAGGCCTACACTCCTGTTTCCAGACTTTACTCTGCAGAAATGTCTAGGCCTCCTTCTTTGAATGAATGGCATTGATGGTGAGAACTTTAGGTCAAACGATGTCTCTTTAGTGTTATAAAAATGAGTTTTAGCTCCATGGTGGGTACCTATACACAATATGTTTATTATTTAAGGAAAATTCCTGCAGCCAATACAATTAAATATATTCATCGAAGTACAGGCCAATTATAAGAAAAGCAGGGCATGGTTACCAGGTTATTATAGCACAGAGATCATAATCAGTGCTCAGGGAGAGCAGGACTGTCACGTCCTATGGAAGCAAAGTGGGAGTGACACAATTTCTTAGAGTCCAATGGCAAGAAAAGTCATTGGCTGTTATCTTTCTTACATACTCGCTAACTTTGTCACAAAGGAAATAACCAGATTTGCTGAAATCTGGGTATAGATATCCAAACAATATCAATTTAGCCTCTAAGAAAATGCTGTTTATTTCTTTGTGGAAGTCTCCGTACTCCTAGCTGAGGGCAGGCTGTAATGTAGTCAGGCTCTTATTTCCAGGATAAGAGGACTACTTGTGGATCTCTTTACTGGACTCCTGTGTAACAGCTTTCACAGCGCCTCCTGCTGGTAACTCTTGTGTTGAAAGAGCCATGGACCTTTAAGGAACTACAGGATATAGGCAGATTTCAACCTTTCCGGATTGCAGTGTCTTCTGTATAAATGAGGATGCTGTGCTGAATGATTCCTGAGTCTCTTCTACCATGAAGTCCATGATTTTAGCATGTTCTTTCACCCAGTGTCTACACTGTGTGCCAGTTAGAAGAACTGTACCACTTCTGTGGTTGCAGTTGGCAGCCAGTAGTCCCATCATGAAAGGCTTAATATCATCACAGGGATTTGGAGACTGGTGCTGCCTTAGCAGAAGCATGAGATGGTAAGCGACACACTTTACTGGGGTTTAAAGGTATGCATTTGAAAGACAATGCATTTCTGTTGTTTGAGCTAGCTTGTGTCTGTTATAGCAGGCCTAGCAAACTAATACATTTAGTGATTAGAAAAGAAAATTCTTCAAATCTGTATCATACCTTCTAACTTTTTTTCCCTGGTACTGGAGATCAAATTAGCAGCCTTGCATATTCGAGGAAAGTGCTCTACATCTGAGCCTTACCTTACCAGTCTTGACCGAGGTAATCCACCCACATAAATCAGATCCTTTTCTAGTCGATTGAGATCTGAAGATGCTCCTGGAGTTTCACCTTGTTTGGTCTCTTTGTCACTAGAGTCATAGGTATCAAAAACAGATAGCAGTCCTAAAAGGGAGAAGGATGAGATCAGATTGACTTTTGTGTGTGTGCCTTGGTAATGGGGCTTCAATTCAAGGCCTTGTGCTCTCCCTCAGCTTGCTTGCTCAGAGCTAGTACTTTATTACTTGTGCCACAACTCTGGTCCAGCAGTTTGCTGGGTAATTGTGGAGAACGTCTCAGACATTTTTGCTTAGGCTGGCTTCAAACCTCAGTCCTCCTGGTCTCATACTCCTGAGTAGCTAGGAAAATAAGTGTGAGCCACAGATGCCTAGCTAAGGCTTTTTATATTTAAGTAAACATAAACTTCTGCCAACAAGGTTAATTTACATTAAAAAGATACCACTTGAAACCACACATTTCCCTACCCAAGGTTCTTCACTAAAGGACTTCACTTAAAGGACAAGTGACCAAAGACAATAAATCCAGAATGCACATTGCTATATAACATCAGTAACTGTGTGAAAGAAAATAAAATGGTTGTGCTTCTTGATTTCCAATTCAGCATTTGTTATAAAAGAATGAAAGCATAGTCAAAAAGAACTGTAATTTTCCTCCAGCAAAATGTGAAACTTCTTGCCTTATATTCTAAAGACAATGGTTACATTTAGTTAGAATATCATTCAAGAATGTAGTTGTGGCCAGGCACTGGTGGCTCATGCTTGGAATCCTAGGTACTCGGGAGGCTGAGATCTAAGGATCATAGTTCAAAGCCAGCCCAAGTAGAAAAGTCCCCGTGAGACTTTTATCTCAAAAACTGGAAGTGGCACTGTGACTCAAGTAGTAGAGCACTAATGAGCACAAAGAAGCTCAGGGACAGGACCTAGGCCCTGAATTCAAGCCCCATAACTACTACCACCACAACAAAAAAGAATATAGTGAAATGGGGCACTGGTGGCTGTAATCCCAGTATGTAGGAGATGAGATAAGAAGAATCACATTTCCAGGCCAGCCTAGGTAGAAATGCCTGTGAGACTCCATCTCTATCCCAACCAAGGGAAACTGAATGGGACCTGTCATCTCAGAAATGATGAGAAGCCTAAAAATAAGTTGACTGAAGTTAAGGCATGCCCATACAGGAAGACACCCCATCACAAAAGTAACCAGCACAAAACAGGGATAGAGGTATAGCTAAGAATCTGCCTAGCAAACACAAGAGTCTAAGTTGTAATTCCAGTACCACCACCACCAAAAAAAAAAAAAGAGGTGTGGCTGTGGTCAACTGAAATATTAGAATCATCCAATAACATCCAGCAAAGTAAATAAGAGGACTATGGATTTTGAAAAGATGTCTATTAGGAAAGTCATCAATAGCAGGAAAGACCATCTGTATACCTACCTTGCTTTCGGTTTCTCTGGAAGGCAATTCTGTACCAGGTTCCATTGTTATACCGTCTGTCTGTAATGAGAGTGAGAGGTCCTGAACCCAGGTCAACCATAACTTTAACTCTGCCATGGACCAGCTCGATGGACAAGAAGTCTTTCTGTAAGGAAGAGAACAGAGTTGCTCACTGTGATGTCTTTATCCTGAGATGCCCTTCCCCTTTCCAGTCAGGGATGACAGAAGCCTTCTAAATTCAAACTGAAAAAAACTGAGACTGGCTCAATAGATAGAGGTCTGTTCTACAAAACTAAAACTGTCTCTGATGGCTGTCTAGAAGTCTACCCAGATACAAATGAACTGCCATTCACAGTTACCAAAATCACCAATTCAGTGAGAGAACTGAAATCTGTTATTGGTTTTCTGTTTTTTGTGTTTATTTTCTATTAGAGTGACAAATGGCCCAGTCCCAGAAGTAAATCCTGAAGACATATAAATGACCAACGCAGGCCTTGTGAATTGGCACATTCTTGTAATCCCAGCTAAGTGGGAAGTAGAGATGACAGGATTGTGATTCAAGGTAAACTTGGGCAAAAAAGTTAGCAACATCTTGTCTAAAAACCAAACAAGGCATAATGGTGCATGCCTGTAATCCCATGTATTCAGGAAGTAGGATTACTCCCTGCTCTGTTTGAATAAAAACAAAATTTATTCAAAAATAACTAAAGCAAAAAGGGATGAGGATGTGGGTCTGGTGGTAGAGCACCTGCCTACAGTGAGGCCCTGAGTTCAAACTCCAGGATCATCCCAAAAGAAAGGAAAAACAAAGAAGGAAAAAGAAATGGCCAGCATGTGAGCTACAAAGAGAATTACTATGGTCACAGTAAATAAAGAATGAGAGATATTACTTAAACTAAAATTAGCAGCAAGACTTTGATCCTACAGTGACTAGATGCCATATTTCTAAACTGTTTCTTTCTTTTTTTTCTTTTTGGTGGTTCTAGAGTTTGAACTCAAGACCTCATACTTGCTCTCCTACTTGAGCCATGCCTTCAGCTCTGTATTTTACTAGTTATTCTGAATATAGAGACTGATGAACTTTTTTGTGTGAGCTGGCCTTATATTATGATCTTCCATATCTCAGCCTTGTGAGTAGCTGGGATTAAAGCTATGCCCCACCAGAATATTGCTACATTTCTTCTGGTCTGTAATTTCCAAAGGGTCTTCATGAATTTGTATTATAACAAATCCCTGATTTTAAGTGGGGACATTGCACGGTATTATATGGTATATATGTATACAATAGTATGTGTGCTCATAGAAATTCTATCCCATGAATACACATATATTAGCAAATCCACATCAAATGTAAATAACTTGGCAACAATCCAAATGCCCATAAAGATTCTTACGGTGCCATTGGAAGCCAGGTAAAGAAGGAGTCCATTGGGTGAGAAGGTACTAAAGAGCATGACTATCTGGGTCACAGTGGTGCGGAGCGTCTTCTCCACGACAGAATATCCATTCCCATCAAAGTGGAAGGAGCCATCTTCATTCTGGGAACTGCAGAGCAGGGAGCGTGAAACAGCGCCCCCCTCAGGAGGGCACAGAAGGCCACCTTGTGCTTGCTAAGTTTTTCCTCACCAGATCACAACCAATTATTCCCATCATTCAATATTCAAGCATAAAACAGGGTCAGCATCTTTGATCTGAAAATGTGGAATTCCAAACCCTGCCAAATCTGAAACTTTTTTTTTTAATTTAATTTAATTTTATTTGTGAACATACTGTACAGAGGAGTTACAGTTACATGGGCAGGATAATGCGTACATTTCTTACCAAGCATTGCAGCCTCCTCCTTTGTTTACCCTTCACATCCCTTCCCAGCCTCCCCCCTCCCCCCCTAATCCCAAACCTTCTCCTTCCCCCCTTTCCCCCCCTTCCCCCCCCCCCCCCCACATGGTGTTATGAATGAAAAATTCCACAGCATGAAATTGTCTCATGCACAAAATTGTAAGAAACCTTGTTTCTAGCTATGTATATAATGAATGTATGAAATAAGCATGACTTTTGTGTTTTGATTCAGATCCTATCCCACTATATATCATCACATATATACAAATATTCCCAAATCCCCAAAATAGCAAAATCAAATAATAAACACTCTGCCTATATTTCAAAATCTACTTGCTATGAGCTTAAGCAGGGCAAATGTCCAGTTGTTTCATAAAGAAGAGAAAGTCCAGGTAAGTGAAATTCACAAAACAGAATGGCATTGTTTTTCACAGGAGCATAACCACTATAAATATTCCTACTTATGACAAAAGTAGATGTAAGTTTATTTTCTTGTTCTAATTTCTTTTTTTTTGTCGGTCATGGGGCTTGAACTCTGGGCCTGCCCCTCAGCTGCCCCTCAGCTCTTCAGCTCAAGGCAAGCGCTCTACCACTTGAGCTACAGCGCCACTTCCGGTTTTCTAGTGGTTTATTGGAGATAGGAGTCTCACGGTCTTTCCTGCCCAGGCTGGCTTTGAACCGCGATTTTCAGATCTCAGCCTCCTGAGTAGCTAGGATTACAGGCGTGAGCCACCGGCGCCCGGCTCTAATTTCTTTTGTTGTAGTTGTTTGAGACAAAGCACAAGATCCTCCTGCTTCAGTCTCCTGAGTGCTTTTTTAATTTCCTTTACTGTAACTCCACTCTTACTTCCAGGGCTTTCAGATTTTTTAAAGTTTTATATTGACATTTATCCCTTTTTACTGGTTTAAGCTAATTGACAAGGACACATATCATTGTGCCCTTGTACTAGGAGGGAAAAATATATTATATATACTTACATAATACATATTTATATATAAATAAATATATTTTTAAAAATATAAATAATAAATAAATAATAAATATATAAATAATTATATTTATAATAGCATATAAATATATTTTAAAATATACACTTAATATTTTATATGTATATAATAGATATACATATATATACAATCTCTGACATCCTCAGAAACCAGCATGCTGTATGTGAGGCTCTCTGTCATGTCCTGGAGTGCATAGATGGCATAGGATAGACAGTCCTTCAGTCTTTGTCAGCAAGTCACATGGCTGTTACTGGGACATGTGAAGTGTTGGCTGTCTGTGCTCAGGCCTGGGATGCTGCATCTCCCATGGCAACCCCCTGGCCACAGCACAGTGTACTCTGTGTGTGTGTGTGTGTGTGTGTGTGTGCGCGCGCACGTGTGCCCGTATGTATGTTTCTCTCTGTAGGCATTTTCCCAAGACCATGGGATATCTGAGGAGAAGAACTTGTAGGGTTCATGCTGACATTGCCAGTATGCAGCAGAGGGGCCAGGATACACAACTTTTACCAAAGGTCCCTGTGCCTGGTAGCCACTCTTAGCTAACATACAGTCTATGCCTGCCATTAAATAAGAGATTTTCACAATGTTTATTTCAGTGAGAACTGTTGGAACTTGTGATGAATTCTGCAATATCTGTTTTGTGTGGTGTATGCTGATACTAGGGCTTAAACTATGTGCTGTCCCTTAGCTTTTCACTCAAGTCTGGTGCTCTACCATTGGAGCCACACCTCCATGTCTGGCTTTTGCATAGTTAAGTGGAGATAAGAGTTTCATGGATTTCCCTGACTGGACTGGCTTCAAACTGCCATCCTCTGATCTCAGCATAGTAAGTATTATGATTATAGGCATGAAACACCAGATCCTGGTTTACAATATCCTTTACAATTTAGTAAGAGATATTTATAAACATGTGAACACCATGTAAGTAAGTCTAGTAACATTCTAGAAAGGAGAAAAAATTTTCAATGAGTTTCCTTGGTAACAAAAATCAAAGTTAAACAGTGATACATAATTTAAACCTGAGGAATACCATTGGACTCAGCCAATGATCAAATAATAGCGAATCACATACAGTTCCATCCTACATCTGCTGAAATGGATTGTGTGTGGATGAGCTTACTAACTCTCTAAACTAAGGTTCAGTCTAGGATGGGCTGGGACTACTCCAAATCAAGGCTATTCAGCAAATTTACCGACATAGACTAAAGGGTTCAGTTAGTATCTATCAGCATTTGCTAAGTATGTTCCAGGAAACCTAAGCAACTCCCAATGCACCATGTTAAAAGTGCTGGGGGGTCAAGTAAGCTCAGGAAATGTCACAACTGAAACCTCTTCTTCAGGCACTGGAATGCGGTAGGCATGGCCGGCACATTATGTAGTGCTAACTAAAAACTTTCATCAAGATGATCTCTTCTCATTAAGAGGCTGAAACTGAGAGGACTTCTATTCAAGGCCAGTCTGGGCCAAAAGGTTTTAAGAAGCCATCTCAACCAAAAGCTGAATGTGGTGGCTGGAGCCTGTCATCCCAGCTATGGCAGTTAAGTACAAATACGAGTATCTCAGTCTAGGCTGTTAAGTGAGAACTTAAAAATAACCAAGGTAAAAGGGCTGAAAGTACAGTTCAAGTAGTAGAGTATCTGTCTAGCAAGCTGGAGGCCTGAGTTCAAATCCAAGCCCCTGTAAAAACAACAACAAAAGATCGCTACCAACAAAACACCTGAACTGCTATTAGTAAATAATCTCTATCATTTCCTTTGTAATAAGGTGACCAATAATGTAAATGATGCATTCTTGACACGCATGTAAATTCCTTACAAGCTCTCAGATGTTTATGTTAACAGAATTATTTGTCAAATCATGGAGACCTATTACCTTCCGAAGCAGCCATGGCACGTTCCCTCTCTTTCGATGTAATTCCATAGGCCGATGGACTTGCCATTCAGGAAGGCCTCTCCCATGCAGCCTTTAAAATGAGTGACCTTCACAGCAGAAGATTTCTAATACAAGCAAACAAATAGACATAAGCCACGAGGGCATGGCATGGGGGAATAAACTCTCTATGTGCACAATACTTCGCTTTGGGAACTCACATTAAGCAGATCCAAATTCTAAGAAAACCACATCAGAAAAACAGCCAGGTTGTAAAGACTAGATTTTCTTCTCCTTAGGAAGTGATGCCCTTGCATGAGGATCCTGCACAGGATCTGGAAGGTTCTATCTGGTATTAGGGTTTGCATGTAGTCAGTTACAGAGCCCAGCTGGAAATGAGACCTTCTTGCACTGAAGTGCTGAACCCAGTTCGAGGCACTCCAGCTTATCTGGCAAGAGGCTCACTGATATAAAAATTATGATGCAGGGGCTAGGAGGGTGGCTCAGTGGTAGAGTGCTTGCCTCGTATGCAGGAGGCCCTGGGTTCCATTCCTCAATATCACATAAACAGAAAAAGCCGGAAGTGGCGCTGTGGCTAGAGTGCTAGCCTAGAGCTGAAGAGCTGAGGGACAGCGCCCAAGAGTTCAGCCTCCACAACCAACAAAAAATAAAACTACAACTAATAATAATTATGATGCAAATAAGGTAAACCATGGGACCTATTGGGCTCGGTTTACTTCACTTAATATAATTTTTTTCCAAGTCTTTCCATTTCCTAACAAATGGGACAATGTCATTCTTTCTGATGGAGGCATAGAATTCCATTGTGTATATATACCACATTTTCTTGATCCACACATCTACTGAGGGGCATCTGGGTTGGCTCCAGATCTTAGCTATGGTGAATAATGCTGAGATAAACACAGTTGTGCTGGTAGCTTTAGTATGGTCTTGTTTGTGATCATTTGGGTAAATGCCCAAAAGTGGGATTGCTGAGTCATAGGGGAGGCTCTATGTGGAGTCTTTTGAGGAACCTCCATACTGCTTTTCAAAGTGGTTGAACAAGTTTACATTCCCACCAACAATGCAGTAGGGTTCCCTTTTGGCCACATCCCCTCCAGCATCTTTTTTATTAGAGTTCTTGATTATAGCCATTCTAACTGGGGTGAGGTGGAATCTCAGTGCTGTTTTGATTTGCATTTCTTTTATGGCTAGAGAATTTCTTCATGCGTCTATTGGCCATTCTTATTTCCTCTTCAGTCTTTAGTCAACTTAATGGGGTGGTTGTTTCTTTGAGGATTTGTTGTTGGGGGAGCTAAATTTTTGAGTTTTAAGTATATTTTAGATATGAGGCCCTTGTCTGTTGTATGGCTAGTGAAGATCTTATCAGACAAGTAGAAAAAGTCAAAATCTATGCAATATGACCATATAAGATAATGCTAAGTGTGAAATGAACCCCAAGATAGGGACACAGAGGTTTTATCTTTCTTGCTATTGTTTTTAATGTACTTATAATGCACTATGTGATTTTTTTTGTTTCTTTTGTATGTTTTTTCCCCATGGTATAACCCCTGTTTTCACTGTATTTGATTCTAATACCTGCATCTTGCATATACATTTTTCTAAATTGGGAAGGGGAAGGGAAATAACAAAATGCTGAAACAAGGATACAGGTTGACCCATTGTAACAAGATGTACAAGACACTGTGTTGAAAACAAACTTTTCAACTTTGGGGGAAGGGAGGAGGGAGGAGGTGGGGAGGGAAGGGATGGCAGAGGAAAAACAAAGGAGGGGTAACAATGCTCAATAGGACATATGTTCATTACCTTACTCATGTAACTGTAACACCTCTGTATAGTATCTTTACAATAATATAAATATATTAAAAATCACTACTATAAAAATTATGATGCACTCTTGAAAATATGAAGTAGTATTTCTACCATTAGACTTAGGACAGGGATAAAAGAACTTCACAGAAATATAGAATACTGAAATTTCTACTTCATCACTGGAAAGGAAGCACAAATAGCAAAATCCTCTTTTGCTCCTTATTCATTTTACCAGTGATTATACTGGATTCCTTTCTCTACAAAGCCAGCCCAGCTCTTCAGGTGTGCTGTCATGATGCAAAGCAAAAATAAAACAAACAAAACAAAATTCAGAAAATTATTCGTCGAGCTAGAAGAATCAGATAATGTCAGCATATTATTTTACATTCATGTAAAATCAGCCTATCTGTCCTTCTCAGCTGAGCTTTCTCAATGCTACCTTGATTTGCCCTCCGAGTCCTCCAACAAACATCCGCGTTGAATTATTTATGTCTAGAACATTAGCCGTCCCCGGGGATTTGCTGGTTTTCATTGGTGGGTTTTGAGTTGAGCTCATTTCCTTTACACTCAGTGATCCAAGGTTTCCAAACCTGACATCCATCACAAAGAATTGCAAAAGGGATTATCAGCATTGTATGTCTATAAACACACACACACACACACACACACAGACAAACACACACAGAGCTCTTTATACATAGCCCAATTCTCCTTGTATCTCCTGCCTGGTCTCCTTGCTTCCAGTCTTGTCCACCACACCTTCAGTTTACTCCTTAAAAATCTTAGAGAGCAGTTCTTGGCAAAATACTTGATCTAAGGACCATCTACTACCTTCAATGTCACACCACTGTTGTAGATAATAAGGACAAAAAATTCCCAACAATATACTATCAAGAACAACTGTAAGTGGAAAGCAGTTAGACCTAAAGTTGCTTAAGAGAGTTATGTCTGGGGAAGGGCTTTAAAAGCAAGAATCTGGCTTTTTGTCTGTACTTTAAGACCTGCCCTTGCATTCTCAACCTTTTTCCTCTCCCTGCCCCCTGGGGACCTTCAGAGCTTCTCCCAGGACACTTTGACTCCTCTTCAGAAGAGGAGTCGACACTGACCAGATTGTCAATTAGACTATCTAAAAAGAACTTTGCAAAAATAATCTGAGCTTTAAATGTTACTATTTTGATCTTGAGGTCAGTAACAAGGTTTATTTTTTCAGTAGTAAGAAAAATAGTGTTAGTCTTATTCTAAACCAAGTATTCTTTCTAATGCAACTTTCCAGAAATTTCAAAGCCATCTCACTTCATGATGTTATCTGCACTTCAAAGAGATACAATTTAAATATGAGAAAGAAAGTGAATGAACCAGAGAAGAGAAAGAGGGAGGAGGGGGAAGAGAGAGAAACTGACAGAGACAAGGGGGAGAAACAGAGACCGAGAGACATTCTGGAGGTCCTTTCTTCTCTACCTGGTTATGTGGATGCTGTACCACCTGTCGTCATTGATGAGGACATCTGGGAATTCCAACCTTGTGGATCCAGAACCCAGATCCCAGAGGAAGGCTACTTTCCCCCGCCGCATCTCCACTGCCAAGAAGTCAGACTGAGGAAAGGAGTGAGTGGAGATGAGTTTATACTCTGCTATTTACACAACCAACAAAACACTTGAAAGAACGAGTCTGCACAGCATTTCCTCTATTCCAGAAAATGCTTTGCCTTGCCTTTCCTCCTCCCACCTCCCTCTCTTTGGAAGCTGAGATCTGAGGATCACAGTTCAAAGGAGGCCCAGGCAGGAAAGTCTGTGAGACTCTTAGAAAATCCACAGCTCTACAATTAGAGCTGTGGCCAAAATGGTAGAGTGCCAGCCTTAACTATCAAAAAGCCAAGGAGTAACCCCTATTCATAAACAATACTTGTCATCCTCACTTACACCGCTGCTGCTGCCAAGGTAGAAGAGAAGATTGTCAGGTTCCTGCGTCTTAACATTCAGGGTCAAGTTGTTATAGTTGGTAGAAGAAATCTGAGGCTGGTAGGCCCGGATACAGTCTCGATCTGCAGCCACCGCAACTTTGATCTGAGAAGGAAAACAAAGGGTCCCCATCACTTAGTAACATGCAGTGGAGGCTCTCTAGCAGGTCAGAGGAGCTATTCTAATTGTCACTGGGAGTCAAATTCCCTTTGGGCTTCAAAAAGTGAGAAGTCAGACTGCAACGAAAAGGACTTCAATTTGGTAAAGTTTCTAGGTATGAGAACATCAGTGAAATGAGATTTTAATAAGATATTTCATCTGAGAAGCTGCCTTGATCACAGGAGATTTACTTTCTTAAAGATAAGAACCCTATCACCTTAGCATTTTTCATCTGACTCACAGAGGATATTGGGTGCTCATTTATCAAGTAACTGCTGAGGTGATATACTTAGTCAGTATGTATTGACATAGTAATTGGACTTAATAGAACCATATGCAGCCTGTGAAACAGTGATATTAACAAGCACTTGGACTTATATACCAGCTGTGCTAATACAAAGTTATGCTCTAATTAAAGCTTCCATAAACATACGGCAAGCTTTCTACCAATAGTCTTTTGAAACATGTTAAGTAAGAGCAGGAAAAGAGGCTATGCATTGGCTTTAAATATTCCAACACAGCTGAGCACTAGTGGTACATGCCTATAATCCTAGCCACTTAGGAAGTGGAGATCTGAGGATCAAGGCTCAAAACCAGCCAGGGCAGGAAATTCTGAGACTATTTCCAATTAACTAGCAAAAAGCCAGGTGGAGCTGTAGCTCAAGAGGTAGAGTACTGGTCTTGAGTGAAAAAGCTTAAAGGCCAGTCTCTGAGTTCAAGTGACAGTACCAGCACCCCCCCACCCACCCACACACACACACGGCTAAAAGGAAGCAGGGATTCTTCAAATGTTGGCCTAGAAAATTTGTAGGAGAACCCAGGTTACCAGCCATGGCCACTAACAGGCCACCATAGGAATTCTCTAGGAATTTTCTATGTCCTTGGTCATAGAGAAGCCAGACTATAGAAATGTGGGTCCACTCAGCCATGAACCCCTACTCACTGAAGCTGCCTGTTTCCGGGCCTGGCTGATTAGCAATTTAATTTCTGATAGGTTTCTGCTCAGGTTCTCTTCTAAAGTCTTCAGAGGCTTTAACCGATTCCACAGAAGGTTGGCTTGTGTTTCCATGTCTTTAACTTTCCTTCCAGCTAGCAGAGCTAACAAAGACAGGAAGAAAAGGGGTGGTGAGAAAATTGAGAAACAAAAAGATACAGGAATCACTTATTTACTAGTACACTGGATCAAATAAGACATTCTAACAGTCAACCCTTGAAATTTTGGAATTGTATGACAAATACCTTGGCAGCCTGTACCCTAAGGCTTCTTTCTTTCTTTATAAATATTAGTCTAGGTGTTAGCATAATGTTCAGTTTTTAGCTTTCTTGTTTGTGATTAAGATACCATTTCACCCAGCTAGCTCCCCATCTGCAAAAGGCAGACACAATGCAATGAGGACCACTGCATACTTGTCATGGAGGAGTCCTGCAGGAGTTCCTTTGTCTCTTGTAATGTCAGGTTCACTCTGGACAGGTCAGTGGAGGTGGCAAACAGCTTCCGGCTCAGTTTCAGCACTTCCTGTAATGTTGTCCCTGCACTGTGGTTGGCAGATGAGGCCAACTCTTCTGTTTTGCTTCTTTTGTCTCTCATGTCTAAAAATAAAGTACATAAAACCACACACCTGATGAAGACCCTCTGAGAAAATTCAAAACTACAACAAATGTCCTTGGACATAAAAACTATCTTGACAGTTGAACACAAAATGGCAAAAATGAAGGCTGCATATCATTAGCTATACTCCCCCAAAAAGGGAGAAAACAAATCATTGTATAACAATTCTCTGAACTACAATTTCAATATATAATATGATCTCAAAAGAAATGGCTGATGACTATATTCTCAGCAGCCAATATGGTAAGAATCTATCTTTATTTAGTTTATCCTTAATTATCTAGCCTTATGTGGTAATTATCTAGCATTATATGGTAATTATCTAGCCTACTGTATATGGTAATTATCCTTATGTAGTAATAGCTGACCTTTACACGACAATAATCTACACTTTTCTATTTGGGTCCTTTTCTATTACTTCCTTATCATCTCCATTGAACACATTTTCTGTCTACATCATTCTATGAATGGAAAAGAACATTCTGGAATTTAAGTCAATGGTCAAGAGGAAGTAAAAGTGTTCTGAAGTGATGTTAATAACACCAGGGATTTCTACCTCCAAGTCACTTTCCTTTGAAAGTAAAGACCTGATCAATGACAGCTCATTTTTTACCTAGGTATGTTTATCAGACTCCAAGCAGGACTTCTTCAAGAGAAGACAGTAATGAAATTCAGAAACTCTTCTCTACTTACCTTCAGGAATTGCTCTAAGTATCAAGAGAGATGCATTGGTCTGCCTGGCAATTTTATCTGCAGTCTCTTGAAATCGGTTTGTCATATTTTTCATTTCACTCAGCCCCAATGTAACACCTGTTTAAATGAAAGTAAAAAAATGTTTGCTCTTAGGTTAGGCTGCCAAAATGTTGTCTAGGCAACAGCTTTCTGTACCATGCTTGATCCATTTACAGAATCCAGAGCTTTCTCTTTTTTTAATAAGTTTTTATTGTAAAATACTGTACAGAGGGGTTGCAGTTACATGAGCAAGGTAATGAGTACATTTCTTATCAAGCATTGTTGCCTCCTCCTTTGTTTTTCCCCTACCATCCCTTTCCTCCCACCTCCTTAACTACACTCCCCCAACCCCCTCCACCCCCGCCCAAATTGTTCAAGAGCTTTCTATAGATATCCCAATAGTCAAAGTTTCCTAGCCAGATTTAGCACTATTTGTTATAAGAATTCGAAGTCTAATTTTACCTTGGTTTGTCCTGTTGTGCTTTTTGCTTCATACTTTCTTCACTAGTACTCTTGAATTTCAAGTCCAAGGACTGTATTTATTAGAGCTCAAGGGCAAAGAACTGCTTTAATCCCTCAGTCTCAACCAGAGTCCCTAATCTGCAAGCCATCCACACCTGAATCTTGGCCGCCTTTCTCCTGGAGGTTCTCAAACCTGAATATAGGTGTTTCATGGGATGCCTCCTCACGCCCCTCCCCCTGCTTCCCAGTTCAATCCTCTACCCTTTCTCTTCCCCAGAGATCATTCAATTGGAGACTCAACTTCCTTCAAATATAACCATCTCTGACCAAAACTTTTACTTTTCAAAGTTTTGTTCATAACACAACGAAACCACATTTGGATTTCGAATGCATATGTAAAACATGACATTTTGATTGCCAGGAATTTTACAATTTGATGGACTATGACATACCATGTGTAAATTGAAGCCAGAATCTACCAGCCTTAATGCTAAAGCATCAAATATGATGACTGAGTATTGTCCAACTGGCAGCATTAATGCTAAATTGTCATTCACAGAGAAATAACAACAACAAAAAAGGATGCATCCAGGCCTTTAGCTCTGATAGCTATGGGAAAAAGAAATAAGCTCTGTGCATGGCCCACCATTTTCTCCTATAAGAGAAGTCTTGACACTTTTCTTCCCGTGTGGTAGGCACACCGTATTCTATGAAATGTTGTAACCTATGTAGTCATTTTGCATGACAGATTTTACTGCCCTTTTGTGTCATACTCATTGAGTATTTCTTACATAGCCAAGACATACTAAACTACATGTGGAAAGTTAATGCATCAGGGTTGATTTGATCCAGTTTACCACAAGTCTATCATAGTGCTCGCTTTGGAACAGACAGAAATGCCGAACATATTTCCT
Source organism: Dipodomys spectabilis (assembly GCF_019054845.1). Taxonomy (NCBI): domain Eukaryota; kingdom Metazoa; phylum Chordata; class Mammalia; order Rodentia; family Heteromyidae; genus Dipodomys; species Dipodomys spectabilis. The sequence goes on from NW_024870912.1 coordinate 2,798,754, forward strand.
CAAAAAAAAAAGGGAAATCAGGAGAAAAAAGCATACATCTGCAACAGAAAATAACCCAACACATATACTAGGGAAGAACAGACAACTCCAAGCTCAAGCAACGACTGAGAGTAGAGGGCATTCATCAAGGAGGTTTAAAGATCAAGGAGTAAGCATGTTCAAGTGATGTCCTGAGTATGAAATTCAAAACCATGTATTAACCCAACAAAGATATGTGAAGCTTCAAATTGCTTTAGCAAAAGGGACATTCTTTAAGGGTGCTCAGGGCTTTGCTTCCACTTACTCTACCTATGGACCCAATCTACGCTGCAAACTAACCTTGCTGTTTTCCACTAAGGCTGTTGCTTTCCTTTAGAAACCTGGAACTGCGCTGCAGAGCCGCTTTGCTGCGAGAAGCAAGAGATTCTGCAACCTGGAAAACAAAACAGCATATACATCATGACCTCAAGGAGCATGCGGCCCTGTCAGACCAGCATCCATCACTTCTAAACACGAGAGTCAACCAAATCACAAAACAGAGAAGCAAAAACACAAATGCATCTTTTTCTATTAGTTACATTTTTTCTACCATGTATTAATTGTCCAAGAGAGTTTCACTGTGCTATTTCCATGGATGCATATAATGTGTTTCAAACAAATGAAGCCCCTATTACTTTTTATTATTGCCCCTTTATTTTTCATGGATTTCATGCCAGTGAAATCTTTCAACCGTATTCATGTCCCACAAAGGCATTTTTAAATGAATAAAGAGGACAATCAGCCATTATTCTTATCTATACCGCAAGCTAATAATGATGATGATGATGATGATAATAATAATAACTCCCAAGAAAGCCAGGTGCCACTGATGCATGTTTGTAATCATAACTACTCAGGGGGCTGAGTGAGACTATTATCTCCAACAAACTATCAAAAACCCGAGGTAAAGCTGTGGATCAAGGGGCAGAGTACTAGTCTTGAGTAAATGAAGCTCAGGAATAGTATTCAGGCCCTGAATTCAAACTACAGGACTAGCATTAAAAAAAAGTCCCAACCAGATATTAGGAAGCAATGTTATTTTTAATCACAAAAAGATGTGAGATCTTTCTCATCTTTCAGCCTCTCTCTTTCTTGTGGGTTTGAACTCAGGACCTCATTCTCACTAGGCAGGTACTCTACCACTTGAGTCATGTGCTTAATCTTTTATGGTTTCATGATTTGTTTAATAGGGTCTCACTTTTTGTCTGGGATAGCCTGGACCATGATCCTTATATTTATCTTTCTCATAAATGCTTACCACACCCAAATTTTGATTGGTTAGGATGAAATCTCATGAACTTTTTTTGCCTGGGCTGATCTCCAACTGAAATCTTCCTGGTCTTAGCTTCCCAAGTAGCTTCAATGACAGGTACATGGCACCTAACTCCTCATTTCTTTAACACAACTCTAGTCTTCCAAAAGTAGCATTTATGATTTTTAAAAATTAGAGCAAGCTGGCTACAGTGATGTGCAGTCCCAGATAACTGGGATGCTAAGGATCACTTAAGTCCAGGAGTTTGGATCTAGCCTAACTAACACAGTGAACAAAACCTTATTTCCTAAAATATTTCATATGATAAATGAAGCCATAAACAGGTTCCACAAGAAAATAATATGGGCAAACATGTATTTGAGCCAGGCAATCTGTGCTCAGTAATCTTCTAGAACAATCTCCCATAGTTCCCAGAAGAGAAAGGTTCATGCTTTAGTCCTGGACATTTCTTACCTGGCTGGTTTTATTCCCAGTGTTATGCACATCTTTGGCTAATTTCTCTGATTGTTCCACCAGATTCTGAATGTTGGAATACACATGGGCTGCACTGGTTGCATTCAGGGATACATCTCTGACGTTTTCAAGGGCACTATCAAATTCAGCATATTTGGAGAGGAATCAGTAAGAAGTAGAATCAAACTTCTGGATTCACTTATAAAAATGTTTAAGAGTCCACTGTTCTCGATGGCCTCTTAAGTGTCTTTCTCCTTAGAAAAGGAACAAGGAATAATATCCTATCAATTTCTCTCTACATTCAAAATGAATGACTGAGGAGCACCAGCTACACCATCACCAAGATAACACTCAGAACTGGTATTTAATGTGTACAGCAAAAAGGGACAATTGCTGCTTCCCTTAGACAAATATTGCAACATCTTCCACCTGCCACAATCCCCGTTCCCTGATCTTTGTCTCTTTCTAAGGCACCACTGCCTGTCTCAGTGGTGGGAGACTCTTGCATCACACGTGTTGATTTTCAGAAAGCTTTGAAACACATAAAGGTGCTATATCTCATCTCTCAAGTCTTATACTCCAAGTTGTGACATTCCCTGGAGATTTTACACGAGGAACAAATAATATTTCTATCAGAAATGTTATTAAAACTTCATTTGGACAACTGGCAAATCCTTTAGGAGCTGGTAATGGTGCAATTTCACCCAGCTACTTCCATCTGGAAGATGGAATCTGAAAAGCAGCACGTCTTTGCCTGCTGAGTAGCTCTCATTTTCTCTCCAAGGTTACTGAGTCTGGGTATTCCCAGATTAGACAAGGCAGTTATTGTCTTTTATGATCTCACTGGCAAAATCTAATGATTTATAACAGAAAAATAATACTGCTGCTTAACTTTGCATATCATACCAAATTGCTTTTACTACCCTTATACTTAGTAATAAAGATATTTATCTAGCTATGTAGAGTCAGAATATCTATGTCTCTTTTGGAAAACCATGAAGTGATAAACAGTGAGAAGCTAAGTACCTAATTCCATTTCCTACCACCTAATCCTATAGAATTGTTTGTATTCATAGTACAATTTGGCATATGATTGAACTTAGTACATAATTTATTTACACAACAGTCAATCACTTGGGAATGTGTATGTGTGCGTTCATGTATTTGTGTGTGCCAGTTGTGAGGCTTGAACTCAGGGCCTGGGCACTGTCCGTAAGCTTCTTTTGCTCAAGCCTAGTGTTCTACCACTTGAGACCCAGCTCCACTTCCAGCCTTTTTGGTGATTAATTTGAGATAAGAGTCTCGCAGATTTTCCTGCCTGGGCTGGCTTTGAACTATGATCCTCAGCTTTCATCCTCCTGAGTATCTAGGATTACAAGAGTGAACCACTGGCATCTGGTGGAGAATTTTTATTTTTAAATCACAAAGCTCAAGCCATATCCTTGTGTATTTAAGTAGCAAACTTTGCAGAAGGAGACCAAAGAACAAAGCATTAATATTTTATTTTATAAAGTGCTTCAGGTCAGTCAACATGAAGAGGAGCTTGGGAACTGCTGGTATGAAGTGGGCCACCATGTTGAAAGGCACTTTTCAATAAGGCTAGGACAGATTTAACAAACCTTCAAGAAGACAAGTGGAGGGGGGACCCAAGATGGTTATGGAACAATAGGGAATCACCACAGCTCTTTCCAACCAAACAGAGCTTGGTTTCCCTGAGTACCAACAACAGCAAAAGGTGAACACCCAGAGAAATACAGGAAGTGAAGAAAAGAAAAGGATAAAAACTTCAGAACCTACACAAAGATGGAAACGCACGAAGACCCTTCCCCCATCCCTCAGTGGTGGCACAGCTCTGCACCAAGCCGCCAAAGTGGCCGGGCCCCTGGCCACTGGAGACTTCAGGGCCACAGTGGTCTATAGAACACCAGTGCAGAAGACTCCCACATACACGGTCAGTGTAAACAGAGACAGAAGCCAGAGACAAGGTCCCATGAAACCCAGACCTGAAACTCCTACCTCCACGCCGCCCTGCCCACAATCATCTCAACAGAACACGGCGACCAGCGACCTACAGTGCACAGAAACAGTGATCTGCCACAGCACCACTGGACAGTCCCCAACAAGTTCCAGGGTAAGTGAGTACCCCATGGGAGATGCCCTCCCCTGCCCTCGCGCCACAGGAGACCAGCGTTGGTGGTAAACCCCAGCGCTTGACCTGGACCCCTCCCCCTATGCCTGGGATACTGGCTCCACTGAAGCTGGGAATTGTGCAAGTGCCCCAGCAACCGATGGAGCACACCCAGCCTGCCAGACTTGACAAGAGCACCCCTTGGAGGGAGCTTGAACATGGCTGGTTCCTGGCTGAAGTGGGGAACCACGCCAGCCAGCAGAGAAGGAGCCCAAACGTAGGGAACTATGAGCAGGCTCCAGCAACTGGTGTACATCCAGCAAACAAGGTTTTACCAAGAGAACCCATGGGAGGGAGTGCGAGCAGCCTAGGATGCTGGTCCTTGGTGAAGTCGGGACTGTCTGTGGGCTCCACAGGATTGACAAAGAAGCTTCCCAATTAAATGATGTCATAGTAATCAAAACAGCTTGGTACTAGTACAAGAATAGACCTGAGGACCAATGGAATAGAATTGAAAACCCAGAAATGAACCCACAGACCTATAGCCACCTAATCTTTGATAAGGGAGCTAAAAAAATAGAATGGAAGAAAGACAGCCTCTTCAGTAAATGGTGCTGGAAAAATTGGTTAAATACCTGTAGAAAACTAGTTAGGTTCTTATATATCACCCTGCACCAGAATCAATTCCAAATGGATCAAAGACCTCGAAGTCAAAGCAGACACTCTGAAAACATTACAGGAAGGAATAGGAGAAAACCTAGGTCTCATTGGCACAGGCCGAAATTTTCTCAATAGCAACCCAGAATCATAATGAATCAAAGAAAGGTTGGACAAATGGGATTGCATGAAGTTGCAGAGCTTCTGCATGGCAAAGGACATAGCTGTCAAGATCAATAGAAAGCCCATGGATTGGGAGAAGATCTTCACTTGCCATATAATGGATTAAGTTCTCATATCTAAAATATATTTGGAACTCAAAAAATTAAATCCTTCGACAACAAATCTTCAAATAACTTCCCAATAAATAAGTGGGCTAAAGACTTAAAGAAAAATTTCTCTGACAAGGAAAGGATGGCCAATAGACATATGAAGAAATGCTCAACCTCTCTAGTCATAAAAGAAATGCAAATCAAAACATTGAGATTCCACCTCACCCCAGTTAGAATGGCTATAATCAAGAATTCTAATAACAACAGATGCTGGAGGTGATGTGGACAGAAGGGAACCCTACTGCATTGTTGGTGAGAGTGTAAACTTGTTCAACCACTTTGGAAAGCAGTGTGGAGGTTCCTCAAAAGACTCCACCTAAGTTCCCCTATGACCCAGCAATCCCACTTTTGGGTATTTACCCAAATGGTCACAAACAAGGCCATACGAAGGCTACCAGCACAACTGTGTTTATCGCAGATGCTCCTCAGTAGATGAATGGATCAAGAAAAAATGTGGGATATATATAATGGAATTCTATGCCTCCATCAAAGAATGACATTGCCCCATTTGTTAGGAAATGGAAAGACTTGGAAAAAACTTATATTAAGTGAAGTATGCCAGACCTAAAGAAACATAGGTCCTATGGCTTCCCTTATTTGCAATAACTAGTATATGTGTGGAACAAGCAGAAAAGGACAAAAGCTATGTACATATAGCCAGGTAAGATGATGTGAAGTGAAATGAACCCCAAGATAGGGACACAAAGTGGTTTTTTATTTTCTTGCTATTGTTCCTATTTATAATTTACCATGTGATTTTTTTGTTTCTTTGTACGTTCCTCCCCCACGGTATAACCCATTTTCACTGTATTTGATGTCAGTGCCCTGCATCTTGTATATACACTTCTCTAGCTTGGGGAGGGGAAGGGAAAAAACAAAATGCTTAAATAGGGATACAGGTTGACCCATTGTAACAATGAGATGTACAAGACACTATGTTGAAAAATGAACTTTACAATTTAGGTGGGGAGGGTGGGAGGGAGGAGTGTAGTTGTACAGGTGGGAGGGAAGGGAGGATAGAGGAAAAACAAAGGAGGAGGCAACAATGCTTGATAGGAAATGTACTCATGACCTTGCTCATGAAACTGTAACCCCTCCCTACAGTATTTTTACAATAGAAAAGTATTAAAAATGAAAAAAAATAAATTTCTTAAAAAGGAAAAACCAAAAGACAAACAAAAAAATGATGCTATAGTTCAATTGGACTTAATTGACATCTACAGATTTTCCACCCAACAACCCAATACACATTCTTCTCAGCAGCCCATGGAACTTTCTCCAAAATAGATCATATCATATTTCACACAAAGAACTTAAGCAAATACAAGAGGATCGACACAATCCCTTGTATTCTATCCGACTTTAGTGGAATCAAGCTAGTTCTCAATAATAAAGCATACCATAGAAATAATTCAAATATATGGAAATTGAACAGCACACTTCTGAGCAACTCCTGGGTCACAGAAGAAATTAAAGAAGAAATTAAAAAGTCCATACAATTGAATGAAAATGAATATACATCACAAAGAAACCTGTGCTAGCCTTGAGCTGAAGAGCTGAAGGATAGCGCCCAGGCCAAGTGCAGGCCCCACGACTGACAAAAAATAAATAAATAAAAAATAAGCCAATAACTTACAATGAGATAGAGGAAGCAAGCAGAAGTCTTCCAACAAGGAAACAACCCCATTCACAATAACCTTAAATAAATATCTAGGAATTAACCTAACCAAAGATGTAAAGGAGCTATTTAATGAAAACTATAAAAGCCTAAAGAAAGAAATCATAGAGGACACCAGAAAATGGAAAGACCTTCCATGTTCTTGGATAGGCAGAATTAATATAGTGAAAATGGCCATACTGCAAAAAATGATATACAATTCAATGCAATTCCTATTAAAAAATCTCAATGACATTCTTTACCGGAATAGAGAAAATAATCCAAAAATTCATATGGAACAACAAAAGACCTAGAATAGCCAAAGCATTTCTAAGCAAAAAAAAAAAAACAATGCAGGAGGGATCATGATACCAGATTTCAAGCTCTACTATAGAGTCATAATAACAAAGACAGCTTGGTATTAGCACAAACACAGACCCGAAGACCAATGGAATAGATTAGAAGATCCAGACATAAAATCACATACCTATAGTCAGCTGATATTTGACAAAGAAACCAAAGACATACAGTGGAAGAAACATAGCCTCTTTAACTATTGGTATTGGTAAAACTGGGCAGCCACATGCAGAAAACTAAAAGTGGACCCCAGCCTGTTACCAACATACTGTCTTGCGGGTATTATTGTTGCAATGGATCATTCTGTGTCCTTCTCAGCATTTTGTTATTCCCCTTTCCCTCCCCAAATTAGACAAATGTATATGCAAGAGGTAGGGTACCAAAATCAAGTACAGTGACAACAGGGGATATATAAAATGTGTTTGTGACTTTAACTATCCTACAATACTGTGAAATTTATGTACTCAATCTCAATAAAATATTATTTTAAAAAAAGAAGATAAGTGGAAAAAATTGGATTATAATGGTAAGCCTTCAGATAGTAGGAAATAATTAAGGGAACTTAATTATTTAATTAATTAACTTAATTAATTAACTAGAAACTTTAGCGGTAGAGTATGGGCTGCTACCTCCTCCACTCAAATCTTCATCTCCCAAAAGGCATGATTTATAGAGAAATTATATCCTTTGTATATCCCACACAGAACCTAACAAAGCACTGCACATCAGATAGGTGTTTAGCTGCCTGGTAGCTTGGTATGTACCATGCTACTGTTTTTCATTCCTCTTCAGTTCCATCACGAAAGGAAAACTATTTAAGTATACCCAGGAGAAATCTGACTTGTCATGCAAATCAAATAGAAGTCCTCATTTTATACAGAAAAATAAAAGTTATTCAACACTATAATCAAACTAGTCATCCTTATTGTGATCAATGGACCACCATCCCCTGTATTCCTGAAAGCCTATGGCCTTACCTGTCCAGAGCACCTGCTAGACTTTGGAGCTCAGTGGCATGATATTCAGCTCTGTGCACTAGGTCAATTGCTTTCCTTTTTGACATCTGCATGACCAGATTGTCTACATGGTGCCTGATTTTGGCAGTCCACAGGAGGACCTCGTTCCAGTGCTGCTCCAGCTCCTACATGGAGGAATCAATTATGTAAACACATGCATATCTATTTAATAATGTACATGCATGTACAAAGGTGAGGTACATGATAATTGGTGGGAAACAAAGTTGTAACTTACAGCTAGAAGATTTTGTGCAGTATCTGCCTGTGTAGTGGCTGTATCCACCAGCCCTCTTCCTTCGAAAACCAAGTCTGAGGTCACATTTTGCTCTTCTTGAACACGCAGCTTTTCATTCTGCAACAACAAAAAAAATCACCTTTTACTGGTATTTCATAAAAGCAAATCAGCGGCCAGGCACCAGTGGTTTACACCCGTCAGCTTAGCTACTTAGGGAGCTTAGATGTGGAGGACTGAGATGTGAAATCAGACCAGGCATAAAAGCCTAGGGGACTCCATCTCCAAAATAACCTAGCAAAAAGCCAAACTGGAAACATAGCTCAAATGGCAAGGTGTCAACCAAGCAAGGTAAGTGCGAGGATGGGGCTCTGAGTTCAAATAAAAAATAAAATAAAATAAAATTTAAAAAAACTGAGCACTAATGGGTTGTGCCTATAATCCTAACTCTTCAGGAGGCTGAGGTCTGAGGGTCATGGTTTAAAGCCAGCCCCAACAGGAAAAACCTAAGAAACTCTTATCTCCAATTAACTATCAAAAAGCCCTTAGTGGGCTATAGCTCAAGTGGCAGAGTGCCAGCCTTGAGTGAAAAAGCCAAGCCAGACTTTGAGGTCCTGAATTCAAAGTCCCAGTAATGGCATAACACACACACACACACACACACACACACACACACACACACACACACACACACACACACACACACACATACACACACACACACACACACACACACATACACACACACACACACACACACACACACACACACACACACACACACACACACACACCTGAGTTTTAGGTCCTAAAGCCATCTGCTAAAACTCACTTTATAGGAGGCTAACAATGATACTGTCCACATGGCGTATGTGGCTACCATTTCTACTGAGCAGGAGCCAGCTGGTCAGACTCACACTGAATTTTCCCAGGTTGGCCTTGACAATGTGCAGCAGGCGGTTGCTCTCCTGGGTCTTGGTCTCTGCTTCCCTCAGAAGCTCATCCACAGCCTGCAGTTCACTGCTGTGCTTCGAAAGGAGGCGGCTGGCTGTTTGCATTAACATTTCCAACTGTTTCTGTGGCTTCTGGAAATTTTTCTGAATTTGTGACAGTAAGTCTTCAGCAGCCCTGATAAATATAAATGGTTCAAGTAATAAGTAAATGAGCCACAAAATTTATGTTCTGAAATGTTTTCTGAATGGTTTATTGGAGATAAGAGTCTCACGGACTTTCCTGCCTGGACTGGCTTTGAACCACGATCCTCAGATCTCAGCCTCCTGAGTAGCTAGGATTACAGGCATGAGCCACTGGCGCCCGGCACTTATTTTTTAATATATATTTTTTATTGTAAAGATACTGTACGAGGGGTTACAGTTACATGAGCAAGGTAATGAGTCCATTTCCTATCGAGCATTGTTATCGCCTCCTTTGTTTTTTCCCTACCATCCTTTTCTTCCCCACCTCCCTGTCACAGAATCAAAAGATAACATCTCATTGAATCTGAACTGAGACAGTCAGAGCTACATTCTATATTAATGATAGTAATGATAGTAACTGACAGTATATTAATATATATACTAATTAATACATATATTAATATAGTATATTAATGATAGTAACTGATCTTTCACTGTAATTTGTCAGGAAATTGAAACAAAACAACTGTTCTCTGAGTCTCTGTAAATTTATCAATTTTGGTTTATGATAGGGCTTTCTGCAGCCAGTTAGGAAGTGAGTCATATAAAATCTTGTAAGTTCTAACTGTTTAAAGGATATAATTAATGCCATGAATAAATATAAGCTTTAGGAAGTCAAAATATCTTTTCCTTATTCTCTTATAAGTATGTCATCAAAATGCCTGTTTGACAAGAGATCAACATTAAGTTTATAGTTTCACAGAATAAAATTCCACCTTGAAAATACTTTCAGTGAATATTAATTTTCTGGTGATTCCATTTCAGATGAACTTTAAAGAAGTCCATTGAAATGCTTCATAAAATACCCTCTTCTCCCTCTGCATCCCAATTCTCATCTCATTGGCGGTGGGTTTTGTGACGTGTGTTTGGAACTTACTTGAGTTCATGGGTAACATTTTCATGCAACTGAGTGAAACTCCTTTTCCGAATCCCTTCCAGCAAAGATGAAATATTCTGCTGCAGATTTTGAAGAATAGAACTGGGTGGCTGGAAATCTCCATCCATAGTCTGGTTTAAAGTTGCTGCCTTTTCAAGGATTTCTATAAAGAAAATACACAATCATGTATTAACTCTCTCCCCGTGGTTGACATTACTTAATGAAAGAACAGAGAATACTCCTGGGTAAAGACTGCTCTGTTCAGCTAGGCTGGGTTGCAATTTTAGGCCAGGATAGGCCAAGCCAGAGCATGTCATGCTTCCCAGTGAACTTTGAACAGCCCTTAACTGAACATTGCTGAACTGTGGATTGCTGGTTAATTTAATACCTCCTTTTCGTATTGTTTATGAAGGAAAACTCAGTCTTCACCTCAGCATTTTCTCATCATAGACAAGACATAGAGGTTTCTCAATGAACAGATAAACCACCAACACTTGTTTGATTGGTGCTCTACTACTTAAGCTATGCCTCTAGCCCAGCTTCTTGCTGATTTTTGAATAGAGGCTTGCAAACTTTTCTGCTTGGGCTAACTTCAGACTTCCATCCTATGGAACTCAGCCAATTGAATAGTTAGTATAGTAGGCCAGAGCACCTGGTGCTCAGTGATACCAATCTTTTTATTTAGTAAAGACTTTTTGTTCTACTAGCTTCTTGCTTTTTGCCTTAAAAGGTCTAATTTTCATTGACTTCTATATGCTTAATTAATTTTTAAGTTATCCTTAATTACTTGTATTTCAATTCAACATATCAGTTTATGAATATAATGCATCTTGATCAATATTACCCCTTCCATCATTCTCTCCCATCTCTTCTAACACTAGCCATCCCCTCAAGTTCAATTTTCACATAAATACATTGGATATTATACTATATTCACCCACCTTTCTCACCATTCATTTTCCCTCTCTCTTTGGCCTCTCCTACTTTCACATAACACATGTTTCAGCTTCCTGCTACTCATTTTGTTCTAGACTTATAAAGCCCTAACACTAATCCAAAAAGAATATGAGTCTATAGCCAGAAAACTAAGAATAGCAGACTAAAAGCCAGATGAGATTCAACTGTAAAGTAAACAAATTATTGTAATAGGTGGATAAGTTCTGGAACCAAACCAAACCCCCAATCTGTCAGCTCCTATTCTGAGCAAAAGAACTGAGAGACATCTTATCAACCATCCTGAAATGGGACTACAGAATTAAAATGTGAGACACTGTAAAAAAAAATAAGAAAGGAATTGTGTTTGGTTCAAGAGAAGACTCTCACTGAAAACTATGCCTACATATTTTCCATCCTCAAGCAAAATAGTATTCTAGTCCCGTGGCTCCAGAAGTCCCGTGTAACAAGATATAGACATTCCCGTGTAACAAGACATAGACATTTGTCCACACATTTAATAAAGTGTTTGAGACTCTTCCTACCAAACAAGTAAGGAATCCTTAGATGAGACCCCAGTAAACTACCTTTGCTGTTTCTCAGCAGCAGCTCAATAGATGTAGCCAAATCTTGACTCTCATTGAGGATTCTCTCTGTTGCCATGTTCACTTGCTCGCTGTTTGTCAACACTCTAGTGAGCTGACAGAAACGAAAGATCTTGGTTTAGTGTGCCTTTAAGTAAAACACAATTGCAGTATCCCAATCTTAGCCTCTTTTAAGTAACAAAATAATTCCCAAGTATATAGTAAAGCTGCACACTATCATGTAAACCAATTTAGCACCTCTAGATTGGACATCAAGTGGTTCATGCAGTAATGTACTAATCATTTAGTATGGTCTCCCTTAGGTAGGTCAGGCTGGTCTTGAACACACACACACACACACACACACACACACACACACACACAGGCGCGCAGAATTACTGTCCTTAGGGCCATAATGAACAAAACAATTTAATTAAGCACAAGAATAATGAATGCAGACAAGAGACTCAGCAGAAATGGTATTCATGAGGCACAGGAGTTCACTGAGCAGTCCTGGGGAAAGTACAGTAGTGTAACACTGACCAGTTATACAGTCACTTATTATCATTATCAGTTTTTATGTCATGGACATAATTGTAAGCTGTACTTTCATATGCTGCGGACATGAAGATCTGCTTATTTGCCATTCCAAGTCCTACAATTAGCTTTGGCCCAGCTTGGGGCCTCATGTCACTGGGACAGTGCATGCTGAAGTCTAGCCATGTGCCTAGTGAGCTGCAGGTCATTATTGGCTCTCAGTGGAGGGCCTTGTGCCACATAGAACAGCCAATAGAACACAATAGAACAGACTTAGGAGAAGGAAGAAATAGCAGCGATCTTTAACTCTACACACTTGTTTTGAGTTAGAGAAGACCAGGGAAATAAGATAGCCAAGCATCTGCCCAATTTTCCTTCCCCACTAGAGGTGCCAACAGAAACTGAGTCAGGATCCTTTTCCTGCTAAACCACAGAACCAGGCAAGACTGGAACCATTTGATGATAAAGTGCTCAGAGTAAAGTGCCTGAGAAGTGAAGGCTATGCTGACCAAATCAGAGCCTTCCAGACAGCCCCAAGGGGTTGTGTTGAGCCTCATCTGGCACTGGGTCCTCCTGCAGAGAACTTACCTCCTTTTGTAGGTTGTCTGTCTCTTCTACAACACTATCAAGCTGGATTTCTGTCTGATTCTTTTGAGTGTATTTTTTAAATAAGGACTCCTAAGAAGAGCAAAAAGAATATTGCAATGCTTTGAAGTACTTAACCAAGAAATCACTTAGTTCTTTTTCACTGTTGTTCATAGAAATACTACTTTCCTAGAAACCCTCATTTTAAAATAAAATGGCTCATACTTACCTATAATTAGGTTTTGATTATTGGTATATAATTTTGCATTGCCACCTTTAACATCATATTTCCCATTCAGATATAAATTTAAAATGTGTTGTGTTAAGCAGAATTGGAGACTGCTACATAAAGATGATGAATGGAATTGCATTAAACTAAAAAGTTCCTACATAGCAAAGGATATGGCCAACAAGCTAAAAAGACAGCCTACAGAAGGAAGCCTACATCAGACTATGTCTTACTAACCAGAATATACAGCAGAGAGCTTGAAGAAATTAAACCCTTCAAGAAATAACAACTCAATTAATAAACAGGTTAATGAGCTAAAGAGAGACTTCTCAGAAGTAAAAATGGCCAATAGACACATAAAAAAGCTCAACATCTCCAGCCATTAAGGAAATACAAATCAGAACAACTTTGATATTCCACCTCATTCCAGTTAGAATGGCCATTACCAAGAAAACAAACAATAACAGATGCTGGTGAGGATGTGGCCAGAAGAGAACACTACTACTACACTGTTGGTGGGAATGTAAGCTTGTTTAACCACTCTGGAAAGCAGTATGGAGGTTCCTCAAAAAACTAAACACAGAACTACCCTATGATCCAGCAATTCTACTCCTTGGTATTTATCCAAAAGACTACAAACCAGGATATAGTACAGCCACCAGCACAACCATGTTCATTACAGCACGATTCACAGTAGCCAAGGTATGGAGTCAGTGTCTCAGTGAATGACTAGATCAAGAAAATGCAATATATATATACACAATGGAATTTTACTCATCTATTAGAAAGAATGACATTGTACCATTTGTAAAGAAATGGAAAGACTTGGAAAAATGATGTTAAGTGTAGTAAGTCAGTTCCAAATCAGACAAAGGATGCATGCTTTATCTCATATGTGGAAGCTAGAATTAGCTTATAAACTTTGTAAGTAGATACATTAGGTGGTATGCGAGTGTAGACAAATGAATTAATTGAAATACAGTAGATTCAAGGGAAAACTCAGTGTAATTCTTTAGAAAGGCAAAGTCAAAATTCCACAAAATAAACACCAGGAAACAGGGACTTGAAAGGGGTGGGGTGAGGCTAAGCAGAGAAGGGTAGATGAATGAAGAGAAGGGAGGAGAATGCAGTTAAGAGTATATCCTACAAAACTAAGAAGAGTTAGGCAAGGGGTGCTTTGGGAGATATGGGTGAGGATACTGACTGGGGGAACATTGATCCAGATGCATTGTATTCATAAACTGCTTTATTAAATGGCAACTCCTTTGTACAACCACTTAAAGATAATAAAAACTGCAAAAAATACTTCTTTCTTTTCTCCATTTTCTGTGCTTCTACTAGGGCTTGAACTCAGGGCTTTGCACTCTCATTCGGCTTTTTTGCTCAAGGCTGGCACTTTTCTACTACTTTACTACTGTAATACCTCTTTCTAGCTTTTGCTGGTTCATTGGAGATAAGAGTCTTATGGACTTTTCTGCCTTGGCTAGCTCTGAACTGCAATCCTCAGATTTCAGCCTCCTAAGTAGGATAACAGGCACTAGCCACCAGCACCTAGTAGGATATTTTCTTACTCCAGAGGATAGAACAAGGACCACGGAATAGAGCATAGGAGATGATCTCTGCCGAGTAACTCCTAACCATTAGAGCTGTTATTCAGGAACTCAAGGCAAGTGTGAGATGACCAGTGTCTCTGCCTCTGAGGAGGCAATGCTGGCAACTTTTTAGGAAATATGGTGGACATGAGGGTCCTACATGGCTGGAAATAGACAGAGTGATTCCTACCATCTACCATCCCACTGACACCCACACGTTTCTATCTGTCTTTGCATTCCCAGTACCTACCTGGAAATACCGAGTCTTGTTTTCCAGGTCTGATAAAATTCCATAAGGAGCAGGGAAAATGCCAGTGAGGTTCACAGAGTGAATGGCATCACCAACATTATCCAAGTCATTCAGCAGCACACCTACACACTCATCATCACAAGCTAGAGAAGAAAAAGAGAGGAGTTAAAGCTCAAGCAACGCTGTTTGTCCTGTGTCCCATGACTCGCATGAGCCAGCTATGCGTAGAACCTAGGTGGGCAAAGAACATGCCACATCTCCAAGGACCACAGCTGATCTCATTCTCACTCCAGCTGGGAGGGATCAAATGGCAGGCAGTGCTGAACCACTAAAGTGATGAGACAGAGCCTCAGGTCTCAAACTGATATCCTTAGGGTTACATAGAAAGAAACCACTGAGCCTCAAGTGGTACATGGTCCATCACACTCCACAACCTGTTTGGTCTAGCTGCTTATCTTTAGCTAGGGCCAAGTTCAAGGGCACACAGAACACCTTGCCAATGCCAGCTTCCTGTCATACAGTTAGCAGGTACTCTCTCAGGGAGCACAACTGAAGGACAGTGGAAAAGACAATGGGGTGCCTTTGTTTATATCACAAAAATGAAGGCTCCAAGACTCCCCAATCCACAATGCTCACATTCCTTCCTAAGCTTCCCACAAGTCCCTGGGAAAACATCTCAAGATGACTGTGTCTTATACATGCTGGTAACCTATAGCAGGACTCAGAGTAACAAGAAAAAAGAACTGAGCTCCAGTGAAATTTGAGCAACAACAAAGACTACCTAACAGTAGAGTTTCCTCTAGTACACTGATGGATCCTGGGTTTCACGCCAGGAAAAAGTGATGAAGATAAACTGTGAAGTCACAATTACTGTGCTGCTTTGGATGCCAGGGAAACAAACGTTTAGTATACCAGGACCACCTGCTTCAGTGTGCAAAAGCACAGAATTCAGCAGCTACAAGAGCAATCTACACTCAGTAAAAATAATAAAAACAGGCCAGGAACCAGTCACTCACATTTGTAATCCTAGCTATTTAGGAGATTGTGGCTCAAAGCCTGCCCAGGCAGGAAAGTCTGTGAAACTCCAATTAGCCAGCAAAATGCTAGGAGGGAAGCTATGGCTCAAGTGATAGAGTGTTAGCCTTAAGAGAAAAAGCTAAACAAGAGCATGAGGACCTGAATCCAAGCCCTGTCTCAGCACAAATAGGTAAATCATGATAAAGACAGACAGGTAGATAGGAAATAATGAATAAAATATAAAATAAAAAGTACAATAAAAATCCGTGTGGTACACTGCTGACCCAATAGCACCACAATCACTGTCTCCTCACTGAGGCAGATAATTGAGAGGGACACCTAGTTTTAAACATGCAGAGGAAGAACACCCACAAACACAGCGGCTCTCCACCAGCATGTGCCTCGGCTGGCATTCCTCACATCGGAGCCCAGCGGCCCCTGGTTTGCAGATACACTGGCCAGATGTACGGTCACAGTCACTGTGAATGGAGCCGTGTGGGTTGCAGTCACACTTCTGACAGCTGCCGCCTGGCACTTGAGGGTTGCCATGGTAGCCTGTGGAGCACCTATAGAAAGGAAGAGATTACTGCAGTCCAAGGTAGTCAGGAAAGACACATACCTGATCCTGGCAATCATTTCTACCTAATGAAATGCAAAGCATGCTTCCACCTTGGGAGATCTAGGTTTGGAATAGTAATTAGGCCTCACATCCATTAAGAACACACAAATTGATCATGACTTCCAAAACACTATGCTAAGTGTCTTCCAAAGGGGCAGGCATCTCTAGAATCAACAGCGTACCTTTCACAGAATTGTCCTTCATGGCCTGGGACACAGGCATCACAACGGAAGCCACCAGCACCCTCCGGCACACAGGTGGGACTGAAACTGGAAGAAAAGATTTTTTTTCATGAATTTTCAGGTATGGAGCTTAAAAGCCTTCTGATAGTTCTTATTCATCACTTTGGGGGAATGCCATACTCTCCAAAAGTTAAGCAGCTACACTGATAATTGGACAGACTTTACAGAGTTAGACTTGATGGGCCAAAAGGACAATAATGATGCACGAAATGTTAGGTCTGCACGTATCATGTGTTCCAGAGACACTGAAGAGGTAGACTAGTAGAAGAACAACAGGGTCCCTCTAGCCCCCCCCCCCCTTTTTTATATTTTTTAATTGTAAAAATTCTGTACAGAGGGGTTACAGCTACATGAGTACATTTCCTATCAAGCATTGTTGCCTCCTCCTTTGTTTTTCCCCTATCATCCCTTCCTTCCCACCTCCCCAACTATTCCCTCCCCCCATCCCCCATCCCTCTAGGTTTGATTACTCAGAAGCTCATCTGCTTTATGAACTCATGTTTTCTGCTCATTCCTCGTTTTTTCAAACCCTTCCACATTTTAAATTACCCAGGCGCCATCTAGAGGCTACCTTGCATACCTGTAAATAATTCAAAACCAGAGCCAACAAAGCCTGCTAGAATCAAGTGGAGATCCTCCTGGGCTAGGAGTATTCCAGATGCCCCCTCCCTCAGTGCGCTACTTCCTCCTCCCCTGAACTTCCAACTGATTTTAGTCCCTCAGTGGTGAGGAAAAAGACTTCAATAGAAACACAACATACTCTGGAAAAAGTAAAGTATGTGTTTTGGGTCCTCTCAGATGCAGAGTACACATAGAATGTTGGCACCCTCACAATCTCCTTTGAGTTTAGTAATAAGGATGGGGAAATAATGAAACTTTTTTGTGATGGAAAAATTAAAATGCAGTATTCAAACTACAGAAATGTGCAGAGCAGAAAGGTGAACTATCCATTACAATATTTCTTTGTGGCTTACATATGCCCATGTTCCATGGATATGGTAATATAAGGGGTAAGAATTCATTCCACAGTGGCACCATACCATACCTTCACTTACATACTTCCTTTGGGCATGATGCTAGTTATTTTCTTTAAGGTAGGGAGTATCAAGGTTTGAACTCAAGGCTTTGTACTTGCTCAGCTTGCTTGCTGAGTTAGCACTCTATGACATGAATCATGCCTCCAGCATGGACTTTTGCTTGTTAATTGGAAATCTCATGGATGTTTCTGCCCAGGCTGGCTTTGAAGCCAGTGTGCCAGGTTGCACTTGTACAGACTCACCTGGCAGGGGGGTGGTGAGGGCAGGCACATGGAGAGCAGTCCTGTGGGGAGCCTGTCACCGTCCCATAGTAGCCAGGGGCACACACATCACAGTGGTCACCAGCTGTGTTAGCACGGCAGTTCTGGAGCCAAGAAGAAAGTAAACACAGGGCAAGGGTTAGACATCATTCTTACATGGTAACAGCTAAACACGACCAGGTTGCATATTAGCTAATCCATCCTTGCTTGCTTGCTTGCTTCCTTTCTTCCTTTCCTCCTTCCTTCCTCTCTTCCTCCCTTCCTTTTTCTTAAGGAAGAAGGAGCATTTTTCTTCATTTTTTTAATCCTTGAAAGCTTTCCAGCTCTGGGGTCTTCATTCATTGTAAGACTATATTCATGTAACACATTCTATAAATTATTCAGGAAAACAGCCTGGAGAACCCTTAAAAAAAAACTAGACCTTTCAGAACTTTAAAATCAGGATAAAAAATATCCAATGACCCACAGATGATTCCAAAGCTGGTTGAGGCTCAGTCAATACATGGAGGAATTTGATGCATCAGAAGTAAACCAGTAGAGGATTTAGAAAACAGGTGATAAGAAAAAATTCATGGCCTTAGCACCACCAACTGACTCATGTAGTAATTACTATTAGACTTGTTATCTTCCTATTAAAGCAGAGTCCATTGTTTTTAAGCCAAAAGCATGAGCAATCCTGTCTTCTGATTCTAATTTCAAATCTGCTTTTGCTCAATCCATCATTATTTGTTCAGCTACTGTGCATAGCCTTAAGATCTACTGCTGCTGAGATGGAAAGGCATCTAAGCCAATGGAAAGGCATCTACTGCCAAAGCCCCCGAGTAAGCTCTCAGATAGACTCTCCCTTACAGCCCTGGCAGTGAGAGATTATATTGAAAGAAAACTTTTTAATGTTCAAAAATTATTTGGAGCCGGGCACTGGTGGCTCACACCTGTAATCCTAGCTACTCAGGAGGCTGAGATCTGAGGATCGCGGTTCAAAGCCAGCCCGGGCAGGAGAGACCGTGAGACTCCTATCTCCAATAAACCACCAGAAAACCGGAAGTGGCGCTGTAGCTCAAGTGGTAGAGCGCTCGCCTTGAGCTGAAGAGCTGAGGGACAGTGCCAGGCCCAGAGTTCAAGCCCCACGACCGAAAAAAAAAAATTATTTGTTTGGGTGCCGATGGCTCACATCTGTAATCCTAGCTACTCAGGAGTCTTGACATGTGAGGATGGAGGTTCAAAGCCAACCAGGACAGAAAAGTCTGTGAGACCTTATCTCCAATTAACCATAAAAAAGCTTGAAGTGAAGCTGTGGCACAAATGGTAGAGCCAACTGTATCCTCATTAAGCTTATTTTACTCTGCATGGCTATAATAACGGAAATCCTATGTATATTGAGGACAGCAAAAGTAACGACATGCGTTTTTCACTGTGGAAATAATGTGGTTCCCTTTCCCCCTTAACTTCACCTGTACACTGCTATCATTTATGGGTTTTTTTTTTCTCCCAGAAGAAACTGCATTTAAAATCCAGATATAAGGCATACTGATTGGAAGAGGAAGTTGGTTGTGTGTGGCTGACCAATCTTAATTTAGTAATGTATTAAAAAGGAGCAAATGCAAAGCAAGATACAAATAATGTATTACATTATTCCAGTTGAGTGTGTGTGTGTGTATGTGTTCAGTACTAGGCTTAAATTCAGAGCCTTGAGCTCTTGCTTGGCTTTTTACTCAAGGCTGGTGCTATACCACTTGAGACACAATTCCACTTCTAGCTTTGTGCTGGTTAATTGGCGGTAAGATCTTGCCTTACAGATTTCCCTGCCTGGTCTAGCTTCAAACCCTGATCCTCATCTCAACCTTGTTGAGTAGCTAGGATTACAGGCATGAGCCACTGGTGCCTGGCTGAATGTATATTTTTCAAAATGCAAGGGAAGAGTACTACTTTCCACAGAGAAACCCATTTCCATAAGCATTTATTTATTTTAGACCTCTAGGTGAGCCTTCAAATTCCATGACTACAACTTTCTCATCTACTCTGGCCTTAGCCACCAGACCTGCAAATAAAAATAAGAACTTTAACCTAATCCCCAGCTGATACCCTTGATAAACAAACTCATAAATGAAGTAAAACTTGTAAAATAATTTCCACTGGCTATGTGAGACCACTTAGCTACGTTTTCCTCCAGGAGCCATATTTTGTATTTGGGTACATTTAGCCTCTTGCTAAACGAAGGAACTGTGTATTCCATTTAGTAATGACTACACAGAGGGCATTTATCACTCAGGGTCTACAGGCCAAACCCACAGGATAAGCGTACCAGACACTTCCCAGTTTCTGGGTCACAGGAGTCACTGTGGTTGTTGCAGCTGCAGGGCACACAGGGAGCAAGCAGAGGGGGAGGTGCTCTGCCACCATCTTCTGGAAGCTTCCCTCTGTGGTACCCAGGGGCACAGTCCTGAAGGCATGAGAAAGGACAAAAAAGTACCAATCTGTTTATAAACTGAGTAAAGAATTCAGATACATTTGACCAGGACTGATGTTTCAATGGCCAATGAGCATGTAGAAAGTTCAACATCACTATCATGAAGGAAATACAGGTCTCTCACCCATCTCTCACCCAGTAGGCTGTCAAGAGAAAAAGACAAGTAGATGGACACACAGAGAGGGTCATTAGTATATATACACATAAGCACATGGACTGAAGTATGGGAGAACAGCAATGGTGTAACTCCTTCGACAACTAACTTATGGCTTGACAAAATGAAGCATGTTTTTACTGGGAAGGTGTGAGGACAAAGGAAGGGAGAACAGAATAGTGGAGAGAGGAAAGATAGGTAAATACATTCATGGTCCTCAATGTACATGTGTGAAAATGGAGCCAGGTAACTTGAAGGAATGGATAAGGGGTTGGGAGAGAAGGGAGAATGGTGGAGGAATGACACTGATCAAGATGCATTGTACTCAGAAACTGACATGTTGAAATGAAACCCTTTAGTACAACTACTGAGAGATAATATAAAACTAAAGATAAATAATATTTTTTAAATAAAACAATAAAAAAAGGAAAATGACAAATGATGGTGAGGATCTGAGGGTATGGAGAAACTAGAAGAGTATGGAAGTTCCTCTAAACTTGAAAATTGAATTATATGATCCAGTAATTTTTATATCTTGGATGCCCAAAAGAATTAAATGCAAAAACTTGAAGATATTTGTATTCTCCTTTTCACAGCAATCTATAGCCAAAAGCAGAAGCAACCCAAGTACCCACAGAAGGATAAATAAACAAATTAATGAAATTAATCCATATAATAAAATATTATTCAGCCTTAAAAAGGAAGTTCATGCTGGGTGCCGGTGGGTCATGCTTATAATCTTAGCTACTGAGGAGGCTGAGACCTGAGGATCATGGTTCAAAGTTTACCCAGGCAGGAAAGTCCATAAGAATCTTATCTCCAATAAATTACCAACAAACCTAGAAGTGGAGCTTTGGCCCAAGAGATAGAGTGCTAGCCTTGAGCAAAAGAAGCTCAGAGACAGAGCCTAGGCCCTGACTCCAAAGCCACAAGACCAACACAAATATACATGCTACCATACAACATGGATGAACCTTGAGGGTATTAAGTTAAGTAAAAAAGCCAGTCACAAAATTCCAAATGCTGGCTGGACATCAGTGGCTCACACCTGTAATCCTAGCTACTCAGGAGGCTGAGCCCTGAGGATTTAAAATAAATATATCTATGATAAATGTTGTACAGTGTATTATATATAATAATATATAACATAATGCATTATAGATAAGTATACATATCACATTATGTTATATATAATACACATAATTTTAGAAAAAATTTGCTCACAAAGAAATTTTAAAAATGACAACTAAGATACACATGGGCTCTGTTCCTCACTTGGAGTTGCTATAAACAAGCAGATTTCATCTTGAAACCAGAAATCAGAGTTTAACTGAAGTCTCCTTACCTGGCATGAGAATCCAGTGGTGCCTGGAGGACAGACGCAGCTCTCTAATCCAGAGGCTGACTCCCCCCTGGGATGTAGATCCCCAGCCTTTCTGCCAACCTCCATTGAAATATTTGAGATTCTGTGCACAGAAGGCATGAAAAAGCCAGAACAGAAATGTTAATGTTTGAAAAACTTCTACAAACATTGCAAGTGACACAAACATTTGCATATAGATTAAACTAGAGAATTCCTACCACTCTAGGGTAGGGCCCACTCATGACTGCAAACACAACTCACTGCAGTGTGAGCATGGCATACCTCAGTGACTGTACTCAGCTAGCAAGTTAGGACTAGGAATGACGTTGCAGGAGAGACAGATGAAAGGCCTCTAGAAGGACTGGCTTGCATAAGTCCTAATGCCTAAGTATTCAAAGTCCTAATACTAAACTGGGTACTGGTGGCTCGTGCCTGCTAATCCTAGCTAATCAGGAGGCTAAGATCCAGGATCATGATTCAAAGCCAGCCAAGGCAGGAAAGTCCATGAGACTTTCAATTAACCTCCAATTAACCACAGAAAAAGCAGGAAGCAGAGGTGTGGCTCAAGTGGTAGAGCATCAGCCTTGAGCAAAAAAGCTCAGGGACAGCATCCAGGCCCCAAATTCAAGGTCTAGTATCACACACACACACACACACACACACACACACACACACACACACACACACACACACACACGTATTAAAATGAGTAACTAGATGATGCCTGTGTTCTTTATGTACCATTACAACGTATAGACCTTGCAGCGTTTTTTTTGTTTTTTTTTTTGGGTCCAGTCGTGGGGCCTGAACTCTGGGCCTGGGCGCTGTCCCTCAGCTCTTCAGCTCAAGGCTAGCGCTCTACCACTTGAGCCACAGCGCCACTTCCAGCTTTTCTTTTTTTTGCTTATGTGGTGCTGAGGAATCGAACCCAGGGCTTCATGCATGCAAGGCAAGCGCTCTACCACTGAGCCATCTTCCCAGCCCAAGACCTTGCAGCTTTTAAGAGCAGAAATGAGCAACTTTCTTTTTCTTTTTCTTTTTTTGTCGGTTATAGGGCTTAAACTCTGAGCCTAGGTGCTGTCTCTGAGCTGTTCAGCTCAAAGAGAGCACTCTACCACTTGAGCCACAGCGCCACTTCTGGTTTTCTGAGTGGTTTATTGGAGATAAGAGTTTCACGGACTTTCCTGCCTGGGCTGGCTTTGAACCGTGATCCTCAGATCTCAGCTTCCTGAGTAGCTAGGATTAGAGGCATGAGCCACCAGCACCCGGCTGCAATTTTTTTTAAATATTGTCTCCATCTAAAATTCACCATAATAGACTTACATTTTATTTAGACAAATGAGTGGGCAGTCAGTAACTTGTAACTTACACATTCCATCCATAGTTTGGATTCGTTATCATAGTTATCATAATTATCATAGTTTGGATTTAGAAAGCCCTTGTACATTAAGTCTCCTAAGCCTGGTCCCCCTGGGGAGATTACAGCAACTCTAGGAGGTAGGGTTTCCTTTCCCTTGGATATTTTGTCACAGCAATGAAAAGCTGGCCAGCACAGATATTACTAGTTAACAAAACCTGGATAAGGAACAGATCCCTATTCCTACATGTATTCATGAAAATATAAATAACAGGAATGAAGTGAGTCGAATCCTTTTAGGTCTATGTCAAATAAGGAAAAGATTCAAAGTTCTAGACCCTTCCAAATACCTGCTTTGCTGCAGTCCATGCCCATAGGATGCCTTGATGAGGATGTACTCAATATTGCTGAGAACAGACATGAAGTCTGAGCGGGTGACAGGCTTTTCAGAAACAGAGTTAAAGTATTTCCAAAAATTCTGTGGATGAGAAATATACTCAGTGAAATGCTGCATGAATATGACCTTACAGTTCTGTCATAAATGTTTTCAGAAATCACCTCTGACAAAGATCTGCATTTAAGATAAACAGATATACAGAACCCAAGACAGTGCCAGTCAACATTCAACCATCAGCTGCTGTACAAGAGACATTTCCCAAGTTCTTACAAGCCCAGAGACTTCTGTGCCACACATGTGTGCAGGTTGATGCAAAAGCAGCATGGTGAAGCACTTAGCATGTAATTCCTACCAAATGCACATCTACTCCCCCTTGTCCTCAGGGAGCAACATTCTAAAACCCGCACTGTATGCTTGGAATCTCCTATGGAACAAACCTCTACATGCTACGCTTTTCCTATATATAAATACTCACAAGACAGTTTATAAACCAGGCACAGTGAGAGATTATAAACAGTATGCAATAATGAAGTAGGACAATTATAAACAAAACTGTAATTAGCTGAGTTCTGGTGACTTACCCCTCTCATTCTAGTTACTTGGAAGGACACTGAGATACTAAAGATCAAGGTTTGAACCCAACCCAGGCAGAAAAGTCCCCAAGACTGTCTCCAATCAGCCAGCAAAAATCTGGGCTGGAGACATGGCTCAAGTAGAACATCAGCCCTAGTGAGAAAGCCAAGCAAGCATAAGGCCCTGAGGTTCAACCCTATTACTAGCCCACAAACAGACAAGTTAATGTAATACATTACTAGCATACTTCTCTTGTTCTTTGGAGCCATTATTAAGTAAAATAAGAGTAACTCCACTGACAGCTTATCTGAAAACCTTACCCTGGAAGTAAATGTCCAACAGGCAGGCAGCATATGCATCCTGGACATGCTGGACAAAGCAATGTAAAATCCCAGGTAGGGCTGAGAATGATGACACGATATTTCATCAGGCTGCTCAGAATGATGTACAATTGTTTTCTATTGAATATGTCTGAGTTTCAATTGACAGTGGATAGCTGAAACTAAACCTCAATTAAGGGAGTGGGGGTGGGGGAGGGCTTCTATGGACCTTTCTTGACGATCAGAAACCTGAACAGTATTTAGAAACCTTTCTAAAACCCACTGGAAGATGCATTCCAGGGTGGTTTTGTTCCATCTATATTCAGCAGCTCTGGGCTTTTGTGTCAAGGATGGCCACGCTCCCTTTTTTAAGGAGCGTGTGTGGAAAGATAGCATGGTCACCTCGTGCATGGCCACCACTCGGTCTTGCCGCACTCCATTCTCTGGGGCTGGCTCGTCCATGTAGATGACGTGCTTCCGGGCCCGGCCTCCTTTGATGAGAACTTGAGGCTCATAATTGGAGGTGCCCGTACCAGTCGAAGAGTAGAAGGCCACACTGTACCGCAATTTGCCTCCATAGGCCAGGAGCTAACAAGTAATAAACTCTTGTTTATTTCTCTGGGACAGCCTTGGTTTAAAAGCAAGCCTGCCACTATAAGAAAATAATGTTAAAAATACGTCACCCACAGTGGTACTCACTGGACACTATGTTGAAAATTAACTATACAATTTGAGGGTGGGATAGGAGGGGAAAACTGGAAGAGTAAGGGAGGAGATGACATTGTCTAAAAAGAAATGTACCCTTTAACTGATTTATATAACTTGTAACCTTTCTGTATATCACCTTTATAATAACAATAAAATAAAAAAATACACCAACCAATACTTAGTAGGCAGAGATAGGAGGATTTTCAGATCAAGGCTAGTCTGACAAAAAAAGTCATTGAGACTATCTGTTAACAAGCCAGTATAGTATAGTATAGTAGTTTATACCTGCATAGTATAGTATACTAGTTTATACATGTAATCCCAGCTACATGGAAGACATAGGAGAATCATGGTCTAAAGACATGCCCAGGCAAAAGTATGAGACCCTACTTGAAAAACACACTAAAGCACAAGAACTGGGGACATGGTTCAAGTGGTTGAACATCTGCCTAGCAACTCTGAGCCAGGCCCTACGGTCAATCTTCAGTATTGAGCAGGGGAAGTAAGGGATGGGCGTGGGGGGAAAAGTATATCTAATGGGTGAAATGTCCGGTCTGGAATTTGCTTCCTTCTGATTCTACTTAGTTATGATTTATTCTGTTAACCCTAACTACACTTCTTCCTGATGATATCAATAGAGGTGAGCTCCAAAATAAATGAGTGGATTAACTTCTATTTTAGAACTCCTTTTAATTAAAAATAATATGTATAGCTGCTGGGCGCCAGAGGTTCATGCCTGAAGACTGAGATCTGAGAATCACAGTTTGAAACCAGCCTGGGAAGGAAAGTTTGCAAGGCTCTTATCTCCAGCTAAATACCAAAAAGCCAGAAGCTGAGCTGTGGCCCAAGTGGTAACTAACCTTGAGCAAAAAGACTCAGGGATAGCATTCAAGTCCTGAGTTCAAGCTCCAGTATCTCTCTCTCTCTCTCTCTCTCTCACACACACACACACACACACACACACACACACACACACACACACACACACACAATTATGTATGAAGCCTAGCATTGGTAGTGGTTCATGCCTATAATCCTAGCTACTCAAGAGGCTGAGATATGAGAATTGAGGTTCAAAGCCAGCCCAGGCAGGAAAGTCCATGTGATTCTTTACTTAACCAGCAAAAAGCCAAAAGTGGAACTGTGGCTCAAGAGCACCAGCCTTGAGTGAAAAGTTAAAATAGATAGTATCCAGGCTCTGAGTTCAATCCCCAAGTACCACAACACCAAAAAAAATGCACATGTGTGTGTGTGTGTCTAATAGAGTTTTGTGTGCAATTTTTAAACATCAGCTAAATTCACACATAGACTGATGTTTATATAAACAAAAAATGAGGCAGTGCCTCTCACTACCCTTGTATAGTAGCTTCTTGAAACTCCATGTACATGAGTGATTTTTACCTCAACTGGGTATCTCTGCCTCCACATAGAAGAGGAACTAAGGATAGGAAGATACAGTCTACTCTGGCTTTAAATGCTCTCAGTGCCCCCTGGAAAGGGGCGTGGGAATGGTGAGCAACCTAGTGTGTGCTCACCTGGTCTCCTTGGAAGTGCTTTGGCAGTCGCCAGTAGAATGGCTCTGAGTGGACATGCTGACGGACAGTCATGGCATCCAGCAAGACATCGGGGGCCTGGAAATGCACGCCCTTGGTCGTGCCCCACAGATCACTCTGTGATACCACACGCAGAAGAGGCTGATCGGAGGCCAGCGTTACCTGGTCATGGAAAGGAGAATGCACTTCTGGTTAAACGACGCCCCCACATTTGATCTGTTAGATGCCACAAATGTTTCCCAGATACACTGCTTCTGGCCTTTGTCCTTCACATTCACCATCTGCATTAAAGTGCCTACTGCCTTTTAGGGCCAGGCTCTTCTCACTCTAGAGCAAGAGACCATGGCAGGAAGGGGACAGCATGTTTTGGTTTTGTCTTCCTTCTCTGCAAGAAGCCTTCCATAGATCAGCCAGGAGCCAACACCAATCTCCTTCAATGCCAGGTCCATCTGTTTCCCTGGACAGCCCAAATGCAACTGATCCATTTCCTAACCAAATCAGAGATCTAGGATTTTTGATTCCACAAAGGAAAGTCAGTATCAATCTGGACTGTCCCCTCCATGCCCACCTGATTCCCAAGGGAAAGGGAACATTTGGACTGCAGGAGTGACTCACTGGGGTCCTCACGTAGCCCTCCAACTCCGAGCAGAGCTGTGACAATCCAAAGCAGAAGCAGGGGGTGCATCCCAGAGGGTCGTCAGCACGCAGGCCGAAGGTGCCTGCTCGACATTCACTGCACTGGAGGCCAAAGACATTGTCCTGTGGGCACAAGGTAAGGGACTCATAAGTGGCAGGGAATGGAGGTGGGGCGGAGCAGGGGCATGCAATTTCCATACGCTTGGAGATGAAGTGAAACATCACTGAACTCACGGTGGCCTGAGACCAAGTCCCTAATTAAGCCCCGCGAACACTGCTTCTCTCAGACTCAATGTGAGATTCCCAAACATGGCTGGCTAGCTGAATGGAATCCATCTACAAGCCTTTGGAAATATGTACTCCCTGATGAAAATCTTCTGGATTGTTCTCAACCCCACCAAGTGATTCTTAGGGTTCAGTTGGTGAGAAGGACCCCTGACCAGGTGATTGCCAAACTAGGTCCCTGCTGTAAAGATTACCATGAGAACTGTAATCAGAAAATCTGGTTTGCCAATCACCCAGAGACTGCTGCTTCTCTGCCTTTCTACCTATATGACTTTCCCCTTCATCATTCCCAGCCACATAGTACCCATTACTTGCTAGTGGAACCTGTCCATCCATGTAAGAAAGGACCAGAGCACTGACCTCCTTGGGTTTAAAACCTGGCTACTTAGCGGGGCACTGGGCTTACAGGCTCATGTCTATAATCCTAGCTACTCAGGAGGCTGAGATCCGAGGATCATGGTTCAAAGCCAACCTGGACAGGAAAAGTCCATGAAACTTATCTCCACTAAACTACCAAAAAAAAAGCCATTAGTACAGCTGTGGCTCAAGTGGTAGAGCATTAGCTTTGTGCAAAAAAAGCTCAGGGATAGTGCCCAGGCCCCGAGTTCAAGACCCAGAACTGGCATCAAAAAAAAAAGTCTAGCTACTCATTTCATACCCTCAAACCCCAGTGTACCAAGGAGAGAAAGGAAAGCAGAGGGTTGATGACAAATACCTTGCAGGTGCAGGCACCTGTTTTCTCTGCACAGCTGCAGAGACCCTGTTCTGGGTCGCAGGTGTCAGCCTGTGTGCCCCTCAGGTCGCAGTTACAGGAAACACAGTCAGGAAAGTCTCTGTAGCCCAAGGAGCACTGATCACAGTTGTGTCCATCAAACTCAGGCTTGCAGTGGCACTGGCCAGACAGCATATCGCACTGGGAACTGGTGGAGCCCTCATGGCTGCAATTGCATGCCTGAGAGGGGGGGGAGAGGGAGGGAGGGAGGGAGAGAGAGAGAAAGAAAAAAAAAGAGCTCAACAAAAAGACAGTCTTCATACCTCCATCACGCACAGTTCTCTGGATTCCAGGAAAGCAGGAGGTGAGGAGAAATGATACCAGTGAATGGAGCTTTCTCTTGTTATGGCTTTATGGATTCACTTTGCCTCTGTGCTAACAGGGGAAGGGGACCACATTTTGGGACATCTGCCAGCTGCTTATCTCGTGCGCACATGCACGTGCACATGCTCGTGTGTCCTGGTACTGAACTCAGGGCCTCTTGCACTTCCTTAGCTTTTTGGCTTTAAGCTGGTACTCTATCACTTGAGCCACAGCTCCACCTCCAACTCTTTACTAGTTTACTGGAGATAAGAGTCTTGTGGGTATTTCTGCCTGGGCTGGCTTTGAACCACAATCCTCAGCTCTCAGCCTCTTGTGTAGCTAGGATTACAGGCACAAGCCAGCAGTGCCTAGAAACATCTGAGAATTTTAGGGACAGCTGAGCTCTGGGCCACAAATAAAATTAAATTTCATAGGTCTAAATGACTTAGCAAAATTATTTTAGAGGCCAAGTAATTTTTCCCACAGTTTTAAAACGCCAATAATACCTGAATCTCATCTAAAAGAAGACTCAAGGGAAACCAAAGTCCTCACAGATAACCTTCCTGGAAAGGGATTCATGACATTCTCTTAGGAAGTAGTACTCACTGCAGGACTAAAGGGCACTAAAAAAATGAAAGAAAAAAACAATTCCTAGACATCTACTTCACAGCTAGGTTTCCGAAGAAAAGCCCAAAGCAAGGCCTTTGAGAGGTATTATCTCTTCCTTGTTTATTCCTACAAGTGTATGAGTTCTGTTTTATTTATAGCTCTATTCATTTCATCTGAATGGAGTCTCATTGTGTTACCCACACTGGCCCAGAACTCCGGAGGTCAAATGATCCTTCAGCATCAGATTCCCAAGTATCTGGGATTATAGGTGTGTACCTCTAAACCATCATACAGTTACAAATCAAACCAATGGAGAAAAGAAAAGTTGTTTTGCTAACAACAACTTTGTAGCAGTACCCACCTGGCATCCTCTTTCCACGTCCAGGCCCCAGTACCCATCCTCACACTCCTCACATTTGGGACCCTGGGTATGAGGAGGGCACAGGCATTTTCCAGATTCAGGATCGCAGGTATTGTGAGTATGAGCGCAGTCACAGGCTGAAAGAAGACAAGTGTCCTTATAGCTCTGAATGGTTGAGGTGGTTAAAGGGGAGAGCATTGATGTTACAAGTTATTTCAATTTATTAATAATTGGAGCCACTGTTTTAGTTCCTCTAGTAGACTTCCAATTTCCCAAGATTCCCCATCCCCACCACATGTCTCCGGAAGGTGGCTGTTCTCTGTTGGGAGATCTTCTGGGAGACTGGAAATGGCCACCAAGAGGAAAAAATGAAGAAAAAAATCAGAGGAGCTGGGAAGGTGGCTCAGTGGTAGAGCGCTTGCCTCATACGCATGAGGCCCTGGGTTTGATTCCTCAGCACCACATAAACAGAAAATGCCGGAAGTGGCCTCTGTGGCTCAAGTGGTAGAGTGTTAGCCTTGAGCTGAAGAGCTGAGGGACTGTGCCCAGGCCCAGAGTTCAGGCCCCACGACCAGTGAAAAAAAAAGAAAGAAAAGAAAAGAAAAGAAAAAATCAGAAAAAAGAAGATCAGAAAAAAGTTGATGGGTAGAAGAAGAGACATCTCTTCTGTGCCAAATGCTGTGTTCAGGACATGACACACACCTCACAGTAGCCACTTATTGGAGATTATAATCAGCCTTCTATCTTACTGTTCAACAAACTAAGGTTATGTCACATTTAATAATTAATCTACACAATTAGGAGGTGGTAGAGCCAGAACCCAGGCTTATGCTTGTCCCTGAAAGGGATCAGAAATAGGGAAAGGATATGAAACTTTATAAGTAATGCTGAGAAAAGGTAACAGAACCTTCAGAAGTGATTCTAACAACAAGGACACACCCCCCAAAAAAAGTGCAGGACAAGGAACACTTAAGGAACTTAAGATCTTACGTGTACAGCGACCATCCTGGTAGCCAAAGAAGCCATGGGAACACCTGTCACACTTTTTCCCAGCTACACCTGGTACACAGTGACATTGACCTTCATCCGTGCAATCATCTGACATAGAGCCCGTCACACTGCAGTTACAGGGCTGGCAGCCATGCCCCGAGTCCAACCCATAATAGCCAGGCTACATCACAAAAAGGGAAAAATCAGGTGAGTCATTATGCCGTTCAGAAAATATCTACACACATTAAAATGCTCCCCAAAGCACACATAGGGTTTTTCACAGAATCATGAATATTCACGACTCCATTCCTCCTTTTGTTGCTGAACACTTGCTGTATTTGAGAAGCAGGCCAACCTTGCATGGGCCATGAACACAGCTCTACTGAACCCTAACAAAGGGGACACACCTCACCACAAATGCTTTCACTGCATGTAACAACCAGTGGGTGCTTACCAGGCACTGGTCACACTGCTGTCCAGTCACGTGAGCTTTGCAGTCACACAGTCCAGTGTCAATGTTGCACACACCAGAAAGGGAGCCGTTTTCGTGGCAGTCACAGGCTAGGCAAACATGACAGTCAGTGTCACTTCTGGTGTGGTTACAGTACAATCCTCCAATCCCAAAGAAAAACTTAAAGACTCAATGTACCAGCTCACATATAAAAAATAATATATTATAACAGGTCAATATAACATGTAATATGGCATATTAATGTGTCACATATAAACATACATTTAAACTACACTATATACTTACATATAAAATATAAATACCTATATGTTTGATTATATAATTATATGTAATATTGATACACTATATTTATATAGTATACACACTCTGTAAATAAACATAAACATATGAATACATTTTATATAATCTTAAAATAGTATTAAATATAAATATTCTATGCTGGATGTTTAATATATAAGAAACTACAAGAGTATATTAGTTTGTGGCATAAAAAATGTTATATATAACACATAGTGTTTAGATATATTTTATGGTACCTTAAACTTACATATTATGTGCTATTTATTTAATATATAATATTCTATACAAAGATATAGAATATTAATTTTGTGATACAATACAGCATATTACATATATACTATATATAATATACACTGATTTTAGTTTGATCTATAACAAGCCTATATAGTATACACTTATACATATAATTTACACATATTAATTTATAATAAATAAATTAGCACTTCCCTGAAAAATAAACCAAATTAAGGTTGATGACACAATCATACAAAAAATTCAAGCAATTAACATAATACTATTAAACCCTTTAAGACAATAATTTGCTAAACAAATTTCATGAAATGTCTTAGTTGACCTATAAATATTTATCAACAAATTTCTATTAAAACAATACTAGGAAGATTTCAAATTAGCAGACACATTTGGTGACATATGCATAGGCCTATAATCCCAGGATACGTGACTGAGGCTCAGGCAGGAAGATCAAGAGTTCAAAGCCAGTCAGACGCTGGTGGCTCAAGCCTGTAATCCTAGCTATTCAGGAGGTTTGAGACCTTAGGATCATGGTGCAAAGCCAACCAGGACAGGAAAATCCCTGAGATTCTTATTTCCAATTAACCACCAAGAAGCTGGAACTGGAACTGTGGCTCAAGTGGTAGAGCAGTAGCCTTGAGCACAAAAGTTTAGGGACAGCACCCAGGTCCTGAGTTCAAATCCCAGGACTAGCATGTATGTGACCAGGTGCATAAACACACACATACACACACATATACACACCAAAACTGGTGTCTGGTGCTATTGCTCTGGAAAGCGTTTGAATTTTCCTCAGAAAACTAAACATAAAACTACCATATGATCCAATAATACCAACTCTTGGGCCTTTAAAAGATCACAAATAAGGATAGAAGAAAATCACTTGCACAACCATGTTCATTGTTGCACTAGTTGCTATAGCAAAGACATAGAAACAGCTCATATGCCCTTGAATGGATAATTTGATCAAGAAAATGTGTATGTATATACCAGTATAATTTGACTTATCCATGAAGATAATGATATACCCATATCATTTGTAAAGAAATGGATGAACCTGGACAAAATTGTACTAAAAGAAGTCAAGTCCAAAGAGACAAAGGACATATATTTTCTCTCTTATGAAAGCTAGAACTAATTTATAAACGTATAAGTAAATTCATAAGGGGTTGTATGTAAGTGTACACAAATGTATTAACCAAAGTATGGTGTATCCAGAGAAATTAAAATGATGTAACTCCTTAGAAAAATGAACTCACAATTCAATAAAATGAATACCAGGAAGCTAGTACTTGAAATGTGGAGAAGGAGGCCAAAAGGGGGATAAGGGGGGAGATGAATTGAAATTAGGAAGGGGGAGGAGAATGAAGTCATAATATTCAATGTTTATCCTATGAAATTAGGAAAATTGACAGGAAGGGTTGGGTTGGGAGGGACCAGGGAGAATGACAAAAAGGATGACACCAATAAAGATGCATTGTTTTTATAAACTGATTTGTTGAATGGTAACTCCTTACAATTGCTTAAAGATAATAAAAATACAAAAAAAAAAAGAGTTCAAAGCTAGCCTGGGCTACATAGGAAGACTGTGTCTCAGAAAAAGCAAAAGACAATTTAGCCATTTACTGTCATTCAATCTTGTATAAACTTAATATTTTAAAATGAAATTATAACATCCTCTAGGCATTGTCCATATCAGTATCTCATATTTTAATAAGGAATATTTCTGTTTTGTAAGTCTTGAGTCATTTGTAGTTTCAGGCTACACATTCCAGTTTATCTCATTACTCCATCAATATTTAAAGCTACAAACTTTCCCAGCACTCAAGAGGCTGTTAGGAAATATTTTTTTTCTCTATCACTGGCACCCTCTTGTGCCTCATCTTGTAATGAAGTAAGACCAGCATTTATAAGAAATCATTAAAATTTCAATTGCCTTTTTTTATTCAGCTTCCTCCTTCTTCAGAACTGCGCCCCTTCCTGCCAAAAGGAGAACTTTGTAGGGTCCACCCCAGGGCCAAGTCATCTCAGATAGAAGAAAACAGACTTCTCTCAGTGAGTAATTCTACACCAGAGGTCATTTCAGTGCTTTGAGCCCAGCTTACCAAGGTGATATGTGAGTCATACAGCTCATGTGCAGGCCACAAGGGCATGCCAATACCATGCATTGGTAATTTGGGGTCAAAGTCTCACTATTTCCCATTTTGCATCATGAAATCCCATCTGCCTCAGGCTACCCCTAAGCAGATTCAGAACTGTGACTCAGCTCTGAACATGGCCCATCCCTCATGCAGTAATGTGGGACTAGGGCTAAGACTTTGAAAAGAAACGCTTGCTCCTCAAATGGATGTTCCTTCTAGGCCTACGGTCTTCACTGACTCATTACAGAGGGAAAGACTGGGTCTTGAGTCTGTAGTCGATTAATTAGACCACATTAAATAAGAAAGATTCAAGGGAAGGTCCCCTCACAGGCTAAGCTCAGTGAGTAGATGGAAGGAGACTCCCAGGGCAATATCGAGTGATGCTGACTTTCGAGCCCCTGCACTCACCACGACAATTTTTGGCGGTCACGGCATCTCCGTAGAACCCATCTGCACACCTTTCACAGTGGGCACCGTCCGTGTTTCCCAAACACTTCAGGCATTCCCCAGTGACCGAGTCACAGTGACCAGCCTCAGAGAGGTCCACATTGCCATTGCAGTTGCAGGGCACACAAGTTTCCCCGGGCACTGTTGGGTTTCCATAGTAACCGTCTGCACATCTAGATCAGAGACAGAAGGCAGGATCCAAACAGTACAATTATTCAAGACATGATTCCCACACTCTCCCGGGACTCTCTGAATGACTAGTAAAATAGATTATCTCTTGTCCATATGACTTACTATGGAAAAGATGTGACTGATCAGGTAGTCACCCGTCAGGATGATTGGAAAAGGTCCAAAATGAGGTCTAAATCCAGTAGCCATCCACTTATCTATAGGACCCAGTCTAACTCACTCCAGGCCACTTGGAATGTCACCCAGCACTCAATAGGCTAAGCCAGAGCTGGGTACTTAGACATATGTAAGGGGAAAAGGCAACACTGGCTTTCAGGGAAGAACATGGCTACTAAATAAAACCATCTATCACTTTTACTATGAACCAGACAGAGCAAGGGACAAAAATGTGTGAGCCATAAATGCTATGGGCTCCTTACTGATTACACCTGTGTTTGATTCAAACTTGAGTGAGCCCAGGAGATGGACTTGTTCTCAAAATCTCTAGCTAGTTTTATCCTTTATTCCTTTCCATAGACATACTACTTTTTCTCTACGACTCCATGAAATAATAAATAAAAATAGTCCATACTTCACTACATATTTGGAAACAGTTCTATCACTATATCTTATATATATATCAAATGATCACACTGTGGCTATCAGATGGGGACAGTTGTTATGATATATTTTTGAAGGGGTAGAGAATGAGACTCTCTAATGGACTGGTTGTAGGAAGAAATATTGAGTGAAATACAAATCAAGGATATAGCTTTAAATTTCCCTGGCCATTTGGGTAACAATTAAAATCAAAAACATCTAACAAAGGTATTTTAAAATAAGCATACAGAATTTATATGGAATTAAACACTAATGAATGTTGCCTCTTCTGAAGTCAGTAGGGAGGTGCAGAGTACCTCTCACACCAAGTTCCCGAGTAGCCTGGGGCACACTGGTCACAGAGCACTTCATCCTCATTGGTGAGGTGGCAGGTGGGGCTGAAACTGTGAAAATATTAGAAATGAGTGCAGGTTTTCAGCAGATGGTGTCAGTGTCTAAATACTGAAAATATTTCCTTTCTACTATAGCCTCATTCTTACAGACTTTCAATGTGTTCTCGGCCCTGAGTCCAGAACCCAATCCTCTACACAGCCCTCTCTGTAAGTCTCCTACTGCCTACTTCTCAGTCATTCTACCCACGATGCACTTGCTTCTCCCATCTGCTTCTGCCTGAGTTAACGGCTCATACCTGATGCCCAGATCATCTGTTGCTTCCTACAGGAAACCTGCTCAAAGCTCTGTGTTCCTCTTTTCAGGGCTTCTCAGGCACTGACTGGCTTTTCCTTCTCTGTGGAGCCTGGCCCACGTAATGGCACAGGGTCCATATAATTATGTTCAGGAGCTCTGACATCTCTCAGAGAATCCTGTTGCTCACTGAGTTGCCTCCAGAGCTTATTTGTGAGTCAGAGAGGCCTGCGTGGGATAGCTGACAGCTGATAGTGCACCATCACCCCATCATAGTTAACCTTGTTGGTCTCTGCTATCTTTGGGCATGATTTGAATGTGTTCCCCAGTGGGGCAATGGTGAGAAATGGTAGTATCTTTAACAGGTAAGATCACCTGAGTTGACTAGGAAATTGCAAGACTGTCTTTGGATGGGATTTAGGTGGGTGCCTCTCATGGACTTTAAGTACTTTTTCAAGACCGTCATTACACAAGCATGAGACTCATGTTGAAATCTCCTTTGTCATCAGCAGTCCCTCATCCTACAACTAGGAAACCATCCACAAGGAAGTACTCAGCAGAACTTCCAGAATGGTGCATCGAATATACTTATTTTCTTCCTAAGTTACCCAGCTTCAGGTATTTCACTATAGCAACAATGAAAAGTGTATCTCAATAGAGCATCTTCTTATATCCTTTTTTAAATAAAAAAGCCCTGGGGGGAACTTATTGGGAATGGGTGAAATAAAAATAGCAATAGCCAAACCAGTGAGACAGAGAAGAGGCTTTCAAACCATTGGCCTGTGGGATATACATGACCCAGCTGACCTACAAGGCCTTGCTCAGTATCTCTTCCCGTCTCCTCTCCTGCATTCTACCCCAGGCCACTTGCAGCTCCTCATATTTCATGTGAGTGCTCATGCTGCCATGACCTGGTGCCCTCACTTCCTCTTTCGGGGAATGCCTTCTATGCTCCAATCCCTTCCTCAGAGGCATCCCTGGCACCCTCCACTCCTGCCGTCTGGTGGACCCACCTCCATCACATTCATTATGGTCCTGGGCCAATAGCCATGGATCAATCACCTGCTGTGACAGCAGGCAGGCCAAGAAATGTTTTTTGAATCAGTAACTGAATTTAGACCTTTCTCATTTAGCCTTTCATTTTTTGGTCATTGGATCCAAAATTTTCAAAACCCAAGGGCAATGCTTCCTTTGTTTCCATATTCCTTCTATCTAGTGCCCAGTGGTAGGCATTACATGTGTATTTGTGAAGACAACATGACCAACATTAGGCCAAGAGGAAGATATATGGACACATTTTTGCTCTCACACTTTTTCTTGTATAATTCTCACACACCAAGCTTCTTAGGTTTTGTTGTTGTTGTTGTTTGGGTAATTTTTTGGGGGGGCAATACTGAGGTCTGAAGTTCAAACTCAGGGCTTTGTGCTTGCTAAACAGATGTTCCTACCACTTGAGCCATATCCCTTATATTAGTCCCCTCCTTTCGCTCTCCCCTTTCTTTCCCCCCTCTCCTCCCTTCCCTCTTCCCTTTTCTTCCCTTCCTTGTCTTTTCTTTGTGCTGGTCTTAGGGTTTTAACTAGGCATTGTCTCTGACTGAGCTTTTCTACCACTTGAACTATAGATCCATTTCTAGCTTTTGGCTTGTTTACTGGCAATAAAGAGTCTTTCCTGCTCAGGTTGGCTTTGAACTGTGATCTTCAGCCCTCAGCCTCCTGAGTAGCTAGGATTACAGCAGTGAGCCATAGGTGACCGAATTTGAATTAGTTATTTTTCAAACAGGGTCTCATGTTTTGTTTTGTTTTTGCCCAGGCAGGCCTAGAACACAATCCATTATTTATACTTCCCATGAATCTGGTATGACAGATATGTGTCATTATGCCCAGAAATTAGTTGAGATGGAATCTTGCTAACTTTTTACTGAGGCTGGCCTCAAACCACAACTTCCCAATATCACACTCGCAAAGAGCAGGGATTACAACTTTCCAATTTTGCCCTCCCAAATGCTGGGATTACAGGCTTGAATCATGGTATTGGGCCACTAAATTTATTTAAAGGAGATCATCCCCACCCCTCCATCTCTAATTCTAGTTGGTTACTCCTGAGCAAGTTTCACACACAGCTCTGGAAATATATGAACACATCTCAGTGGGAAGCTGGTAGAAGAGGAAGGCTTACTTGTTGGAGGCTGTGGAGAGCGGGCAGGCACACGGCTGGCAGTCCTCAGCAGTTCCTCTTGAAGGCATCCCATAGAAGCCTGGCAGGCACTGCTCACACTGGTCTCCAGTGGTGTTGTGTGCACAAGCCTAGAGTTTATACATGAGAAGAGGAATTAGCTCAGGTTTCCTTACAGGATTTTCAGATTCACCCAGAACAACCTGAAGTCCATTTTTAAGTTTTTAAAAAAATGTGGAGAAAAAAGTATTACAACAAATTGCCAGCTCTAAGATATAGATAAGATATATATATATAAAAGACCTTCCACTCTGGCCATGGCAGACACTTGTCTATCCAGCAAACAATTAGAAAATGGAGCAAAATAGGCCAAATAACTCAGGTCCAACAAGAGAAACAGGTAGCAGGTGTGTGATGCCTGAGAGAGCTGAGGTGAGTCCTAAGCTTACACATCTATCTGTAGACACATGGTGGGTAATGGGTACCCAGGCACAGTACTAAGTGGAGGAAATGGAAAGGCTCATGTCTGTCATCCAGCTAGTCAGGAGGTAGACATCTTTTTGCAGTTCTGAATCGGTCCAGGGAAACAGGTGAGACTCTATTCCAATCAATAAGTGGATTGTAGTGATGTGTGCCTGTAATCTCATCACGAGGGAGGCTATAATGGGAGGATCTCAGTTTGAGACAGCCTTGGGCTAAAACGAGACACTCTACCTGAAAAACAACTCAAGTGAATAGAGAGAATGCATGGCTCAAGTGGTAGCATACCTGCCCACCAAGCACAAGGCCCTGAGTTCAAACTCCAGTACTGCAAAATATAAAAAAGTTGGGCACCAGTGGCTCACACCTATAATCCTACTGAGGGGGCAGAGAAAAGATCTGACGATTCTAATTTGATGCCATCCCAGGAAGCCAAATCTAAAAGACTCAAATCTCCAGTTAGTCAGAAAAAAAAATTGTGTCTCACAGGAGTAAAAAAGGCAAGCAAAAGAGATAGATGCCTGAATTCAAGACCCAGATCCATTAAAAATAAAAAAACAAAACCTAAAAAGAACTCAAGGAAAGACTGGGTCAGTAGGAGTGACTTGAGCCTTTGCTAGCAGACTGGGAGCAAAATTTAACCATCTATATACAAAAGCTCTGAACATAGCTCTTTTAAGGGCAGTTGCATTTTAAGAATGATATATACGTGCCTCTCATTTAGTGTGAGCATATTTAGTGTCTTATTAATACATTTGCCAGTACACTTAGTCCATATTTAATATACTTGATATATACTTCTGTAAATATGCAGTTATGGAAGCATGAGAAATATATGCTTTCAAACCAATCCTGACTAAAGCTACTAGCAGCAGGTCCATGGCTTGCCCATCACCTAGAGACACTGGCCTGGAAGACTAGACCAGCAAAATTAAAAAGAAGGGGAGAAAAATAAAAACAAACAAAAAGCCTCCTGAGTCTCTGGGAGCCATGCCTCTAAGGAAACCTACCCAAGGGGGACCAAGCCACCTGCAAACCAGCACTTGGGTGAGTCTTGAAGCAGAAAGTGAAGCAGAAAACCAGAGCTCATTTCCAAAAGGGAGAAAGAACCAACCAAATTCTCCTTGCAGAAGAAAGGAAGACTAGTCTCCAAAGACAGTCAGCAAGCTAGGACATCAGGGCCCCAGATCTTCTTGGTGGGCTGATAATTAATTTTCTCTACCTTTTGACTCCATCAATCTCTTTTTCAAAGAGCCAGGAATGCCTCCCAGATGGGGGAATAGGGCATAGCCTAACAGCATTCACTCTGTCTTAGAAGACAGAATCCATTAGAACCCTGAGGGTGGTCTGGCTGCAAGGCAAAAAGGCCCTGCAAGATTTCCTGACTTAAGTTCTTAACTATAAAGCACTGTATAATTTGCATAACTTATAAAGTGTATAATTCCTCTTATGATTTACTCTGTAATATAATTTGTAAAATAATACTTTCATTTAAAATATCTGCTTCTTCATAGTTAATAGGTATAAAGCTTTTCTTTATAATACTGGCTAACTAAATAACACCTTTCTTAGTGTATTAATGTTTAAAAAATAGGAATACTACATAGCCCTTTCCATTTCAGGTTGGGCTTTCTTTGGGATGGGGAGTATTTTCTTCTACTTGTGGAATCCTGGGAATGAGACCTATAATTAATTTATGCTTTATGTATACCTTATACACACAGCCCAGAGGTAATGCCATATAGCAACTTTAGTCTGCTTATATTTTATCATATTTTCACATATGGCCAGATGTGGTCTTGTGTCATTGCTCAAAATGTTTCAGATTTAGGAACATTGCAGATTTCAGATTAAAGATGTTCAACTTGTTCCACTAAATCAACTTTTATTTTCCCCAAAACAGGTTAAAATAGCAAACTGATGTCCTGAGTTTAAAACCTAGGACTGAAAAAAAAGGTGAAGGGAAGAAAAGGAGTATTGAAGAAAAAAAACAGCAAACTTTTAAAGACATGAACTAGAGTTTATAAATTTCTGACAAAATTTGGGCTGTCCTGTGTGCATGCATGCTGGTACTAGGGCTAGAACTCAAGGCCTTGTGTCCCCACTTTGCTTTTGTGCTCAAGGTTGGTGCTCTACCATTTGAGCCATACCATCACAACTTTTTCCTGGTTATTTGAAAATGAGTATCACAGATTTTCCTGCCCAGGCTGACTCTGAACCACAATCCTCAGATTTCAGCCTTCTGAGTAGCTAGGATTAGACGTGTGAGCCACTAGGAGTGAGAGTTACACCATGGGCAGATCTGAGTTGGGCAGTTGGGTCAGGGGTGGAGAGATTTCAGCAGTACAACTTACAAAGCAAACTCCATGAATGTCACATTCAGATGCATGGCCATGGCATTCACACGGCTGACAGATTCCTCCAAAGAGTATTCCATCCACGCGATAGTAGCCGGGGATGCAGGTCTGCAAGACAAGTGGCCATTTGTGTTGTGAATATGGCTTCCTTGTACCTACACAAAACATCTTTCTAATGTATTTGAAAAGTGAGCCCCTCAACTTTCCATGAACAGAGAAACATTTCTTGTTTTTTTTGAGGGGGGGAGAGGGGAGTGTCAAAAAGCTTGAACTCAGGGCCTGGGCACTATCTCTAAGTTTTTTTTGCTCAAGGTTAGCACTCTACCACTTTGAGCCACAATGCCTCTTCCAGTTGTCTTGTGGTTAATTGGAGATAAGAGTCTGAGGGACTTTCCTGCCTGGTCCGGCTTTGAACGATGATCCTCAGATCTCTGCCTTCTAAGTAGCTAGGATTATAGGCATGAGCCACCAGCACCTGGCTTTGTTTTTTCTATTTAAAAAATTCATTGATATATCACTTACATGTCATAAATGTCACCCATTTTAACTGCAATTCAATGATTTTTGGTGAACTTACTGGGTTGGGTAGCTGTATGGGCAACATAATACACTTTCCCATTTCATTTTAAGGGTAGAAATACAAAGAAACTTAATGTCTGTGCCATGGCTCAGTAACTTAGTGACATCCTCTGAAACATGGCTAGATCAGTAGTAATGTAAGGTTTTCTAATGGGCATTTCCATTAACATTAAGTTCGTTTTTAAAATTTCCCTTTCAAGTCAATCTTTTTCTCTTTTGCTTATGATTCATTAAAGGTTACTATCAAACAATGGATGTGTTTAGGTCTATGGCACACTGCATCTGTTTAATTAAGCAGAGAATGAGGTTTGCTTTCTGTGGACTCAACTCAGAGAGACAATGTGGGTGTCCAAGGATGCTCCTCCCTTCCTACTAGGAGCTGGCAACCAGCACACAGCGTGATGCATTAACTGTTAGACAAGCCTGAGAAGCAGTATGCCTGGAGCACAGAATCACATAGCATCCGGTGGCTGTGGGATCATTCAAGCGGGGCATACCATCCTCCAAGGTCACATCCAGAACCAGCTGCTAAGGGCTCCCACACAAAACATGCATTTACAGAGCAGACTTGGAAATGACTAATTTGGAACTCAGCACACTTCACTGGGGGAATAGGAATAAGGGATTGGATTTGTGTTTTGTTTTCTTGCAGAATCCAAAAGAATCTTCATGAGAATAATGCAGTTTTTTTGCATGGAACTGTGCAAGTCTCCTAATACCTTCGCCCAGTTAGTGTCTCTTGAAGTCAAGGGCCTTGCTTGCAGTGGGCACTTGGGCATGGATTGGAGGTCTATGTCATATCTTACACAGTTGCAAAGAATCCTGTCCCTTACCAAGAGCTGCTTGAATTTCTGTGTGTTTGTTTTTTGGTGTGTGTGTGGGGGGGGGGGGGGATGTATGGTGTGTGTGGTGTGTATGGTGTGTGTGTGTGTGTGTGTGTGTGTGTGTGTGTGTGTGTGTGTGTGTAGCTAATACTGGGTCTTGAACTCAAGGCTTTTGTCCTATCCCTTGGTTTCTTTCTGCTCAGGGCTGGCACTCTACCACTTGAGCCACAGCTCCACTTCTAGCTTTCTGTTGGTTAACTGGAGATAAAAGTTTCATGCACTTTCTTTCCTAAACTGGCTTTGAACCTTGGTCCTCAAATTTCAGCCTCCTGAATAAGCTAAGATTACAGGTGTGAACCACAAGGGTCCGATTAGATGCCTTATTCTTTCGGTGAGTTCCTGAGTAGAAGTTTGATAGATTTCACATTTCTGATTAACAAAACACTCATGAACTTGCAGTCAGCCCTCCACATCCACAGATCACTAACCACAGCCAACCAGGAACAAATGAACTCAGGGGACAAAAAAATCTATCTGTAACTGAACATATACATACACAGCTATAATGGTAGCAGGTTCACTTCTCAATGTGACCACTTCCTAGCTGGGTGCACAGATGATAGAATCTCATTGTCCCACAGCCTCCTAATCTTTGGAAGAGATGGTATCTGAAGGCCTGATTTTTATCAGGATTTAGCGAGGTAAAAATATAGGAAAAAAATAAAATATTTCCAAATATAAGCTGAGCACCAATGGCACCTGTTATCCTAGCTACTCAGGAAGCTGAGATCTGAGAATCACAGTTCAAAGCCAACCCAGGCAGATAAAACCAGGGATTCTTCTCTCCAGTTAACCAGCAAAAAGCCAGAAGTAGTGGTTGGGCCCAACTGGTAGAGCTCCAGCCTTCAGGGAAAGATGTAAAGGACAGCACTTAAAGCATAATTTCAAGCCCCAAAACTGGCACAAAAACAAAAACAACAAAAACACTTTTATGGGGCTGGGAATGTGGCTTAGTGGTAGAGTGCTTGCCTAGCATGCATGAAGCCCCGGGTTCGATTCCTCAGTAGCACATAAACAGAAAAAACTGGAAGTCATGCTGTGGCTCAAGTGGTAGAGTGCTAGCCTCCAGCAAAAGAAGGTCAGGGACAGTGCCCAGATCCTGAGTTCAAGCCTCAAGACTGGAAAAAAAATGCCTGCAAATAAAATAGCATGTTCTACATCAGAAGAGTTATATTAATACTTACATCCAAATAAGTTCAAAACTTTTATTGATAATCTGCAAGTGTATATATAATAGCCCTTCAGTATCGATGGGAGGATTGGTTCCAGGACTTTACAAGAGATTTTATCCTTCTTGTTGTTCTTTTTAATGTACTTATAATGTATTATGTGATTTTTTTTGTTTCTTTGTATGTTCTTCCCCCATGGTACAACCCTTATTGTCACTGTATTTAATGTATATCTTATATACACATTTTTCTAATTTGAGGAGGGGAAGGGAAATAACAAAATGCTGAAATAGGGAGACAGGATGACTCAATTAACAGTGAGATGTACAAGACACTATGTTGAAAATGAACTTTACAACTTTGTGCGGGAGGGGGTGGGAGGGAGGAGTTGGAGAGGTAGGGAGCAAAAGGATGGTAGGGGAAAAACAAAGGAGGGGGTAACAATGCTCGATAGGAAATAGACTCGTTACCTTGCTCATGTAACTGTAACCCCTCTGTACAGTATCTTTACAATAAAAATATATATTAAAAAAATCCTTAAATATTTAAGTTCCTTATGCAAAATGGTTTTGTATTTGCATAAAAAATATGCCCATCTAGGGTTTATTTAAACTTACACACTTTAAAAAAATCTCTAGATGACTTATAATACCTAATACAATATAAATGCCATGTAAGTAGTTGTCAAGCAAAAATGTCTAGTAAATAATGACATGAAAAAAATCTGTTCATGGTTGGTACCGGTGTAATATTTCCTTTAAAAAAATGGATCCACTGTGGGTTCAATCCATGGATACAGAACCTGTGGTGCATATGTGAGGTACAGTCCCAGACAGTCAAGTAATCACATGCCATAAAAAGCCTCACGATGGGCCCAGCTGGTTAAAAGTTATCCTTGTCTTGTGCTGGTGAACAACCAAGCCCATTCCTCCTTAGACATGCAAAATCCCACACTGGTATTGAAACTGTGCTGCTGACTAAGGCAAGAGGGCACAAAGTGATCACACTTGA
The DNA here is from genome assembly GCF_019054845.1 of Dipodomys spectabilis. Lineage (NCBI taxonomy): Eukaryota > Metazoa > Chordata > Mammalia > Rodentia > Heteromyidae > Dipodomys > Dipodomys spectabilis. The sequence goes on from NW_024870912.1 coordinate 2,843,361, forward strand.
ACTGTCCCAACCTACCCCTGGCAGAGAAACCAGACAGAGTAAGTGATGTGACACCCAATATTCCCATAATTCCATTAAGTCTATACCATACATTGGGTTCTCTGAGGTTTAAACATGCATCATTATGTCCACTTCAGTTTGCTGCTTTCCCCTTTAGGGGAAGAACAAAAGGAAGGAGAGTGGTAGGGAGGGAAGCAGTACCTCACAGGAGGTGCCCATGTAGCCTTGGGGACATTCACAGTGCTCCACATCAGTGGCTGTTGCCAAGTCTATAGTATTCCGGTTTGCTGTGTCCAAAGAGACAGAATTCAACCTGCAAACACACGGAGGGGAGGGGTGTCCAGCACGTGACTTCAATACTTGCAAATAACATCTCACACCTCAGAGAACATGGGCTTTTAAAGATCTAGTTCAAACAAAAGGTCATGCAGCTTTTGTAAGTACCTACAGATTTTCCCAACAATATACTCTGGGAGCCATGATTATTCTAGGAAGTACCTCAGCGTTCGTTGCAAAGATGTGCTATATCCCTTAGATCTTTGTGGGAAAAGTCTGCTGTTGCCTACTAATTCATCCATTCATCATTTTATCATAAAGACAAAGATGATCCTTAAATGAGTTACACTATGTTCGCTTTCCCATCATCTAATTTTAATGCTTGGCCAGGAATTGTGAGAAATTGGTTCCTCATGGTAATATTACCAAGGATGAACACATTAACTTAAATTATTATACAAAATGGATACTCTTAGCACCGAGAGGTAGAGAGATGGGGAAAGGAAGAGGGAGAAGGAGAGACCGAGACAGACAGAACAGAAAGAGAAAGAGAAAGAGAAAGTAAAAGTCCATGATCCAGGCAACTGGTTACTCAAGTATGAATATAGTTACTCATCAAGTAATTCTGGGTAATACCATGAAGGTTTTTGTTTTTGTTTATTATCTTTAAGTAGTTGTACAAAGGAGTTTCAATTTAACATATCATTTTGTAAGTACAATGCATCTTGATCAATGTCACTCCTTCCATCATTCTCCCTGTCACTCCTACCCCCGCCCATCCCCTCAAGTTACTTGATTCCGTTTCGCATATGTACATTGAATATAGTGACCTTAATTACTTACCTTCCTCTCTCCATTCATCTGCCCCTAAAATCAAGTCTGTCTCCTACTAAATACATTTCTTACAATTACCTGTCATATTTTTTAATAAAATTGCATGTATAAAACTAATCAATAGTTCCTTTCACTGTGTCTTTAATATAATACTAAGCTTAAAATATACAATAATAAGATAAGATTTCATCCCTGGACCGTTAATGTCATTTCCCTCTCTGGTACATGCCTGTAAAGAGCCATTTTTGCAGAATTGTAGTTGGCTCTAATCAAAAGATGTGTCACATTGGCAAGGACGGTCATGAGCTGGTCGCGATCAATCTCTTTTCTGTTATTAAAGTCTCGGAAGTTCTCGGGCACAAGTCTAACCACGTTGAAATACTCTTCATAGGGTTGCAATGAGAGGCCCTCAGCCTGTGTACTTAGAGTGAGTCCATTTCCCTAGCATTTAAAGACAAGAGGAAAGACGTATGTACTTCAATGTAAGAACCAAAAATAAAACCAAATGCTATATCCAGCAATGTGGTTTTCCATTCATGCCTAGATTCTTGCAAACAAACGTACAATTGTGTATATGACTCTTGTTCCAGAATTATCAGAGAAAAGATGCTTCATAATATGCCTCTGAGATGGAGTCCAATGATAAGTCTAATGGCTGTGTGCTTTGCTGGGTTTCATTAAAGAAATGATGTCATAAATTTGCCCATCATTTTCATCAAGCAGCCCATTTTACATCCCTAATCTTTATCTAAAACACAGAAATAGATGACATAGAAATAGATGAGCAGTAAGTGTAATATCCAGTTTTTCACAAAACTGCTATTGACAGAAGTGATTTGCCAGCTGGGTGCCAATAGCTCATGCCTATAATTCTAGCTACTCAAGAGGCTGAGATCTGAGGATCATGGTTTACAGCCAGCCTGGGCTAAAAAGTCTGTGAGACTCATATCTAATAAATTACTCAGAAAAAGCCGGAAGTGGCTCTGTGTATCAAGTGGTAGAGAGCTAGCCTTGAGCACAGACAGACTCAGGGGCAGCACGCAGGACCTGAGTTCAAGACCCAGAACCAGCAGGAAAAAAAAAAGGTGATTTACCTTTCTCAGTTTCCATTTGTTCAGGTTTCCATTATTGAATGGTCACCTGGGTAGTCTCCTTGCTAGGACTACTCTGCCTCATCACTTTCGGTCATCAAATAACCACCACACTGAATCCTAAGTTTCACCATAAGAGCAATGCAAATCAGTCACCTTAATGATGATGTCAGCATGAGACATGAGGTCATCATCTACTGTATCCGCTGGAATGTCGTAGGAAACTGTGTATTTCAGGAAGCCACCATAGGCAGTCAGCTGAAATGGTTAAATAGGAATGAAAGGGAACCAAGAGAGACAATAGTCATCCATGTCCTGAAGTAAGGGGAAGTGGTTGCTGGAAACTACCTCAAAACACCTAGCTAGCCAAGCAGTCGGCATACAGCAAAGAAACTTACATTAAAGGCAATGAAAAGCACATTGAATGAGTATTTTGTTTAGCTCGTATTATTATATAGTTGAGATACATTTCTTCTTAGAAATCCTAGGACAAATGACTATCAAATTTGTTAGTCATGTTACAGGCATTTTTTCTATGTAAATGAGTTATAGGGTGAGAAGTGTGACCCATTGACTACAATCTCCAATTTTTTATTTCATTGCTAGATGTGCCAGAAACCAGTATGTTAGAGCTGCTATTTAAAGAGGACTGAAAGTATATCTTCCCAAATAAGATGACCCCCAATATGAAATAGATTTCCTTCCTGAATGTATCATAAAAAGAAAATATTCAGAACACTTTTCACAATTACGAAATTACATACTACTTTCTTTCTTTCTTTCTATTTCACTTGTTCTTTTCTTCTCTCCTTTCCTCCCTTTCTTTACTTCGCTTCCTTCCTTCCTTCCTTCCTTCCTGCCTTCCTTCCTCCCTTTCTTCCTCTTGTCTTCTTTTTTGTGTGTGTGCTGATACTGGGGCTTGGACTCAGAATTAGGCATAATTCCTTAGCATTTTTGATCAAGTGGGCACTCTACCTCTCAAGTCACAGTTCTAGTTTTGGCTGTGTGTGTGTGTGTGTGTGTGTGTGTGTGTGTGTGTGCAGACACACGTACCTTATTTCCAAGATAGGCCTCAGGGGCTGACCAATAATACTTGGGAGCCAGTCTCTTCATGACTGCAGTGTTATTGATGCTTATCTGCTGTCGTCCACCCAGCTCATCCTGCTGAGACTGGATCTTATGTGGACTGATCAAATCTGTGATCAACCACCCCGACATATTGCTCACCTTAAAAAAAACACCAATGCACCAAGATTTTATAATATGAAATATATGTCAGCTTAGATTTCGCCCACTCCTGTACAAAGATCTTTCTGATAAGAGACCTATGCAGAAATCAGAGCTAGGGGTGAAGTTAACATAGCTGTTAACTCCCTCTTGTCCAAGGATCAAGAAAACCTGAGAAATCACACATCCATGAAACCCAGATCAGTTATAAGCCAGTAAGGTAGCAAGCCATAAAAATCATGCATATTAGATTAAAATGATAGTGAGGAATTTATCACAGGTTGAGAACCCCCATCTGAAAATTCTAAATGGAAAAGAATCCAAATTCCAAAATACTTTAGCCCCACGTACAAAATTTCACACCTGACCCCATGTGTTGGTCAGAATCACAATTCAGGTACACTAAAAATACTTCATAAAGTTACCTTCAAGTCTACTGGAGAGGCTGAGATCTGAGGAGTGTGGTTCAATGACAGCCCAGGCAAAAAGTCCATGAGGCTTTTTGTCTCCAATTAACCAGAAAAAATGCTGGAAATGGAGCTATGGCTCAAGTGGTAGAGCACCAGCCTTGAGCAAAAACGCTAAGTGACTGTGCCCAGGCCCTGACTTTTATCCCCAGGATTGGCATAACAAAACCAACAATAACAAAAAAGTTGCCTTCAAGCTCTGCATATAAGGTGTAGGTGAAATAAATGAATTTCATATTTAGATTTGGGCCACTTCTCCAAGATATCGCTATGAATCTATGCAAGTATTAACAAATCTCAGAAAGTTCCAAATCCCAAATCCTTCTTCTGGTTTCTTGCATTTTAGGTAAGGGATATTCAATCTGAAAATGGCAGTGGATAAAACTCCCTCTTCTTTGTTACATCCTGTATTTCCCCCAAATGTTAAAAATATATATATAAATATACATATATATATATGCATATATATATAAGCACCACTTGAGATGGTGATCCCTCTCCCTGGGGGGAGGGGACAGGTCACAAGAGAACAAACTGGGTAAAACCCATTTCAGAAAGAGTCTTTCTACCCTCCAGCCACCACACACTCTCTTGTCACCATTTGGCAACTCTTGAACTCATCTCCCCAGATCTTCCCGTCCTCCCCCCTCTAAAATAAGTCTATCTGCCTTTGAAAACCCCATGCCACCTACTCTTGTTTCACACTCTTGCCACTTGCGTGTTCTACTGCTCCCATCTCAGCTTCTCTAGACCTGGGTCCTGGTGTCTCTTCTGGCCTGAGAACAGTGTGGGCAGTTTGGAGAGATTTGACTCCTCCCACAATGGGCATACTCCCCATAAAAGAAATGGAAATGGGATGCATTCTACAATACCACATTGAGTGGTCTCAATAAGAACATGTATGTGGGTATGAACACACTACTTAGAAAAAAAATGTAAAAGCCAGGTGCTGGTGGCTCACACCTGTAATCCTAGCTACACAGGAGCCTGAGATCTGAGAATCATGGTTCAAAGCCAGCCCAGGCAGGAAAGTCCGTGAGACTCTTATCTCTAATAAACCACTAGAAAACTGAAAGTGATCCTGTGGCTCAAGTGGTAGAGTGCTCACCTTGAACTGAAGAGTGCAAGGACAGTGCCCAAGCCCAGAGTTCAAGCCCCTCGACCGACAAAAAAAAAAAAAAAAGAAAATGTAGAGATACTTTCAGGACAGGATAGTCATTGACCCATTCCAGTGTTGCTCATATTGGGTGAGAGAGAATGGTACTCAGCCATAGACAGCTCACATGAGAAGGCATGCTTATTAACCCACCATGCCCAAGACTCCCACCTGACCAAAGGACCAAGAAAGGCTGTCACAGACATCAGAGACGCCGAAGCAGAAGCACTCGGTGCAGCCCTGGGGGTCTCCTTCCTTCAAGTTATAGAATCCGGGCTTACAGCGATCGCAGGTTTCCCCCTCAACATTTTCCTGTAAGTTATAATAAATTAGAGCAGGTGAATCCAGTATGTCCCAACAGAGAGAAGAGAATGACATTGACATAACAGGGCCTTTGGCAATCCACAGAAACAGGTAAGTAAAAAACCATTCAAAGTATCCAAGCAATCCCACTCTTGGACATTTATCCAATAGAGTACAAACATGGTTACAGTAAAGCCACATGCACAACCATGTGCACTACAGTACTATTCACCATAGCCAAGATACAGAATCAGCCCAGTTGCCCCTCTATGGTCATATGGATCAAGAAAATGTGGTATATACACTCAATGGAATTTTATTTATCTAATAGAAAGAATGATATGGTACCATTTGTAAGAAAATGGAAAGACTTGGAAATAATTATACTAAGTAAAGTAAGCCAGACCCAGAGAAACAAAGGTCACATGGTCTACATAGAATGTACCTATTTATAATTCTAGAAGAAAACATGTTGGGTAGTATGTAAATGGTTTCAAATGAATTAACTGAAGTATAATAGACTCTATGGAGAGTTCAAATAATATAATTTGTTAGAAAGACTAGGTCAAAGCCCAACAAAATCAACCCCATGAACTGGTTACATGCAAGGAATGGGGGAGGAAGGGAGGGCAAGGGGTAGATGAATGAAGCGGGGGAAGGGAGGAGAATGCAGTCAAGAATTCATTGTAAGCCAGGTGCCGATAGCTCATGCTTATAATCCTAGTTATACAGGAGGCTGAGATCCGAGGATCATGGTTCAAAGCCAGGCCAGGCAGGAAAGTCCGTGAGACTCTTATCTCTAAGTAACCACAAGAAAACTAGAAGTGACACTGTGGCTCAAGTGATAGAGCACTTGCCTTGAGCTGAAGAGCTGAGGGTCAGTGCTCAGGCCCAGAGTTCAAGCCCCATGACCAAGAAAAAAGAAAAAGAAAAAAGAATTCATTGGATACAGCACAAAATTAAGAAAAGTAAGGGAAGAAGTAGGTCAAAGTGGGGTGAAAGGTTGAAAAGGGTGACAGTGATCAAGATGCATTGCATTCAAAAACTGCTTTGCTACATGGCACCTTCTCTTTACAACTACTTAAAGATAATAAAAAAAAATTAAATTTACAAAATACAAAAAAAGGACACACTACGTCTCTTGAAGTAATTATTTCCAGAAAAAACAGTGTGAAATAACTACTGTTTGATTTTGTAACCAAGAACAGAGCTGCAAAATCTTAAACAGCTTGGTTGTTACATTTAATGATTTTTTTTCTGTTTTGTTTTACATCTTTCATTTTTTCCTGATTATATAAACTACGGTGTGTGTGTGTGTGTGTGTGTGTGTGTGTGTGTGTGTGTGTGGTGTGTGTTGAAACAAGATCTTGCTCTATAAACTCTTTATCCTTCTGCCTTAGCCCTTCTCCCTGGTGGTAGGATTACAGACATGCACAACCAGGCACAAACACTATCAACATCTTACATTCTGAAATGGTCTATGTAATTAATTTTTAGCACGCATAAATTCTCAAGATCATTTCTGATCATGTATAAATGTGCCCGAGACTGGGCTTCCATGGGCAAAAGCATATGACATACAAAGAGGAAATTCTAGGAATTCAGGGAGACCATTATTAATATCAAGCAGCCAATGAAACCCATCATGAGTACCACATGAATACATTTCTTATGACCACACAATTCTTTTTTTAAGAGACTCAAGACAAAAGTTCTGTAGTTTATTAGTGTTCCTGGAGATTTTGTATTTACCTGGTTTGCCTCCAAACACAAAGCTGGAAAAGAATGTCTTAGGAAAATTAAGCCAAAGCCAAAAAATATGGTATGCAGTATTGGGTTTTTTCTGCAGAAATGCCTCAGGACTCAATGGCAATCACCCAGAGGTAGAATAGAAAAGAAAACCAGCTGCCCACCTGAGTCCAAGGATATATAATATGGCCAGCTTGCCATGACATGTCAGGCTTGGGGGTTCTTCTTAAACCTTATTGCTTTACACAAGCATCAATCATCAGAGCCAGTGGAACATGTTTCCTTTTTTGGAGAAGCAGAGAAGGCATTGTACTTACCTTACACAGACATGGCTCTGTGCACGGGTCATCATTCACACTGCCAGCCAGATTGCACTCGCAGCGGACACAGTTGGGGAAACCCCGATAGCCAAACTGACAGCGATCACATTTCTCTCCTGCATAGCCTTCCTTACAAGGGCACTGGCCTGGCCATTTCCCTGGAGGATGGAAAACAATGCAAAGACTCAGTTTGAAGGTAAAGAGTGGTTGCAAACTTTTCCTGGAAAAGGCTTCAGAGTACATTTCTAGGGCCACAGTCTTTGTTGCCACTGACTTGGCCATTATTGTTCAAACATAGCCATAGACAATACATATGCAAATGGACCTACTTCTGTTTTAATAAAACTCAATTCAGAGCAAGCAGTAAATGGATTTGATCCATGGGCAATAGTTTGGTCAATCCTGGGTTAAAGAAAGAAAAGAGATGAAACCCAGAAATGCTGGTGACTATTATGGCAACAGTCTGAACACCTGTGGCTCACTCCTGTAATACCAGGTACTCAGAAGGATGAGACCTGGAGAATCTCAGTATGGAAGGATCTTCCTTCCTTTTAGGAAGGAAAGAAGGAAGAAAGGGAGGGAGGGAAGGGGGGAGGAAGGGAGGGAGAGAGGGGATAATAAGATAGATTCAAAGTACTATATAGTAATTGCTGTATGACAGAACAATTCTAAGTAAATTTCCAAGAAAAATTAAGATATACATTCATCAAAACAACTTGTGCATTACTGTCTACATTATTCATAATAGTAAAAGAGCAGGAATAATTCAAACATTTATCACCTGATGAATGGATATGTAAGAAGTGATAGAGCTATATAATGGATTATTCAGCAATGATAAAGAAGGAAGTATTGAAACATGCTCCAATGGGACTCTTGAAAACATCATATAGCTGTATGAAGTCAGTCACAGAACTCCACATATTTTATGGTTCTTCTTACATGGAATGCCCAGAATAAGCAAATCTATACAGAGAAAGAAGACTAGTAGTTACCAAGTCCAAGATGGGATGTGTGTGTGTGTGTGTGTGTGTGTGTGTGTGTGTGTGTGTGTGTTCAGAGTGTGAAGAGGAGTCACTGCTAATGGGTAAAGAGTTTCTTGAAGCAATGATGAAAATGTTTTACTCTTATATTATGGTAATGAATACCAAAAAATTGAAAACATTGAATTATATACTTTAAGTGGCAGAAACTATAAGGTAATAAAATACTAAGAGTTTTAAAATGAAGTACAGAGGTAAAAGAAAAAACTCAGTACCATTTTTGTTTTTGTTTTTTTGTCGGTTGTGGGGGCTGAACTCTGGGCCTGGAAACTGTCCCTCAGTTCTTCAGCTCAAGGCTAGTGCCCTACCACTTGAGCCATAGCACCACTTCCAGCTTTTTTCTGCTTATGTGGTGCTGAGGAATTGAACCTAGGGCCTCATGCATGCAAGGCAAGCACTTTACCACTGAGCCAACTTCTCAGTCCCCATCTTTGTTTTTTTTATTATTTGTTTGTTTGTATCAGTTATGGGGCTTGAACTCTGGGCCTGGGCGCTATCCCTCAGCTCTTCAGCTCAAGGCCAGCGCTCCACCACTTGAGCCACTGCACCACTTCCAGTTTTCTGAGTGGTTTATTGGAGATAAGAGTCTCACAGACTTTCCTGCTTGGAATAGCTTTGTACCATCATCCTCACATTTCACCTCCTGAGTAGCTAGGATTACAGGCATGAGCCACTGGCACCTAGCTCCATCTTTGTTTTTAATGCTATCTCTGAATCTTACTACCTGTATATCCTTGACCAGTTTCTTTGCTTATAAGATGGGTTAAATATTTTCTACATTGTATGGTTGAAAAGCTTAGGTAATATTTTTTAATTTTTTTAAACCAAGGGTATAATAATTGTCTGTACTTTCATCATTATCTTTCTATTAGCAGTCACTTGGGAGAACAGATTTTGTGGGTGATTTGCAGTCCACCATACCAATGGGCCCCTCTCTCCCTGATAAGCCCACAGCTACTTTTACTGGATGTGGTCACAGAACTCTGAATAGATGCAATCTGTTCAGGTTCCTGCAGTATTTGCAAGCTTACTTGCAGGTTTTTGGGGAAAAAAAGACACTGATATGTACAAAGTTAACTGGAGGACTTGCTCTCTGGCTGACGATGTACACAGAAGCCCTCTGAATGTCGCTTAGGAGCTAAGTAGCTGTTCACTGTGCTTCACATATGGCTTCAACCAAGCCTTATTTCATCAGGTTGTCGCCCAAATGCCATTTCACCACCAACATAGTCACCTCCACACCACTTCCTTCTCCTATGTTTGCTTCAAACCCTCAGCACCACCCCAACCTGGCTTTATACTACTCAAATCCTCATTTGTTTAGGGTTGCCTGTGGTCAAAGACTTTGATCATCTGCTTCAAACACACACACACACACACACACACACACACACACACACATTTTCAGGTTTCAGAAAACTCCTTGACATGTAGTAGGATTAGGTTAATAAAAAGATAATAAAGAATCATGAGATTGGAAGTATGGCTCAAATGGTAGAGCTCCAGCCAAGCAGCAAAAGCATCAGAAACTGAATTTGCGTTCCAGTCTTGGATTACAAAAGATGATAGTGCAAATCTTACACAAACATACTCTAAAACACCCACTGCAAGCTCAAAACTGAGCCAAGTGCTTACCACTGTGTATGTCAGAATGGAGATCATCTTTGATGCAAACCGAGCTGAGGGACCCCACAGGGTGACAGTCACAAGGACGGCAGGGCTCATTCTCATAAGGAGATATCTGGAAAGCAGAGAGGGACCCTGGATTACGCTACTACAAGCAGGAAGCCACCAACAACTTTGTTTTCTATTATTGAGGTTTGAACCCAGGGTATTATACTTGCTAGGTAAGCACTCTTCTGTGTGAGGCATGCCCCTCTCCCTGCCATCCATTTTTGCTTTATACATTTTTTTGATAGGGTCTCACATTTTTGCCTGGGGTGGGCCCCAAACTATGATCCTCCATTCTCCACTTGCCACATAGCTGGGATTATAGCGTGTGTCCCTGTACCCAACCTGACACAGACATCTTTTTGATGGTGACAGCAGTATCATTAGCAAAGTGTCACTTTTTCTGATATCACTGTTTTCTAGCCTGTCACTCTGCTGTGTCTCAGAACCAGTTTTTTAAGGATTACTAATAAACATACTATCCCAAGGACCCATGAAACAATTCCATACATGCCACCTGAGGATTGACTGAATACATCCACTAGGAAAGATACAACTGCTGTATTTACTGGCACAAGAAACAGAAATCTAAAGTACACTACTAGCATTCCAAGACTGAAGGAAGGAAATGAGTCTTCTCTCTAAAGGCTGAGATGTGACGATTTCCCCTCGACTTGAAATACAGTAAAGCTAAGCTGTACTCACTTTGTGTGGCCGGTAGTATCCATCGATGCACGTCTCACAGTTGATGCCCGTGGTGTTCTGCTGGCAATCGATGCAAACACCTCCTCCCTCGAACTTCCCGGAAGTGTTCAAACTCTTCTTCTGCTTTGCAATATTCTCATCATAGTAGCAGTCTTTGGCTTTATTATGACAATTACATTCTAGAAGAATATTGTAACATCTTATTTAATCCCCATTGTATGTCCTATATTATGCACTATCTTACTTCCCAAAGTAAGGGTCTATGAGTGTAGTTTAAGTTAAAATTTGAGAATGAATGATTTTAATTAGATAATGCCATACAAGACAATTGGGAAGAGTCATCAACATAATAAACCTCCAGGCGAGGAATGGTGGCACATGGTTGTAATCCCAGCACTCAGGAGGCTGAGGCAGAAGGATTGAGAGGTCCAGATAACTTTGGCTATATAAGGGAGTTTAAATTCAGCCTAGGTTACATAGTGCGAACCTCCCTCAAAGAAAAGCAAAGGCTACAAATGTAGCTCAGTGATAACATGCTTGCTGAACATTCATAAGGTTTTAGGTTCAATTCTAAGCAGTACAAAATAATTAACAATAATGATAATAATAATAAATGTGCACCCCACTTGCCCAAGAAATCCATTTTGTGGGATTATAATTTGCAGAAGGGCCTGTACAAGCTTAGGAATGATAGGCACAGGATTAATCATTGCACCATATTTATCTTAACAAAAGTCTGGTAACAACTGAGATATCTTTATAATGGAAATCACTGCAGCTGTTTTTAAAAAACAATGCCAAAATGTTCATATGGAAAGCACTGTTTTGTTAAACATTAAAAAACAAAGCGGGGAGCTGGGAAGATAGCTCAGTGGTAGAGTGCTTTGCTTTCATGCATGAGGCCATGGGTTCGATTCCTCAGCACCACATACGCAGAAAAAACTGGAAGTGGCACTGTGGCTCAAGTGGTAGAGCTGAAGAGCTGTGGGACAGTGCCCGGGCCCAGAGTTCAGGTCTCACAGCCAACCAAAAAAAAAAAAAAAAAGCAATGTAACTAGTTAGGCATTGTGGTATACAGATGTAATCCTAGCATTTGGGAGGCTGAGACAGGAAAAGTGGCAGTTGAGAGCAGCGTGGGTGATAGAGAGTGGTTCAGGTTGCCTTGGGAGACTTTGTCTCAAAAGATAATACATAGAGCTAGAGTATGGCTCAGTGGTAGGGTGCATGTTTAGCACACACAAGGCCCTGGGTTCCATCGTAACACCAGAATCAACAGCAACCACTGACTGTAGAAGGTCTATGCCACTACATGCTCTAAATGCATAAAGTCTTACGAAGAATATTGTGGGAAGGCTAGAGATGTAATAGAAGCATTTACTAAGACTTCCACATATTGTTGATTGTTGAAATTTCAGAAATAAATACCATTCAAAATAGAACATATATGTATTTCCTTAAATAACACAGCAAATCTCTAAAGATACATTTATCCCTGAATAATCTTAACTTTCATAAGGTATGCTGCTGCTTTGAGCACTATTTGAGGAAACAAGTCATCTCTATATCACAAAAGTTGGGATACCATAAGCTTAAACAGAAAACATTCTTCCCTTTGTAAGTGAGCTCACCTTCACAAGTGTTACCAGAAGAAATAGTGCCAGGCCTCCAGGGCTGCTGATGGTACCCAGGGCAGCACCGGTCACAGCTCTCCCCACATGTATTATGCTCACATTGGCATCGTAGTTGCTAAAGGAAAAAGGGGGTAAAAAGTTGGATCCGAAAGATTGATCTGTATTATCTCCTGAATGTCCCTTGAGGAAAGATTCTCTCACAGTCAAACATGGGTCAAGAATTTGCAATGGAAGCACACAACTATATCAAACAAAGTGGCATTTAACTTCTAGAAAAGAGGATACACATATCCCAGTTACAAAGTGAGAGTAAAACACAAGTAAAATAGGGGCTAACTAGTACAAGTATTTGTAAAATGATATGTCGACCTTGTTCAAGGGCTTGACAGGTCTTATTAGTAATTATTTTTACTAATCATAGATTTTCTTCCTAAGTTTCTGATGTTCATTAACATGTTTTCAACATAAAAATAGAAAAATCCAGGCTGGGAACATAGTTCAGTGATACAGGAGAGGAATGTCCCAGTATACATAAGGCCTTAGGCTCGATCCCCAGAACAGCAAGATGAAATAATAATCAGAAGTATTCTATTCAAGACTCACAAAATTGAAAAAGAAATTGAGGGGAAAATAGGCAGATAACCTTCATGAGTGTTTGAAGGAAAATTTCACATTAGTTAATATTATTCTAGATCAGGTAAACTTTATTTTATCATCATTTAGTACAACCAAAATGGAAGGAAGAAAATAAAAAGAGAGGAGAATCTTCTTTGAAAAATGCAAATATAAGTTATGGTAGCAAGTGGTTTTTTGCTTGACTCTTTTATAGAGATAAGAGTTTGAAAATCCAGAAGACCACTGAGTTATAACCTTAAGATGGGAAATCTTGCCACTAACAAAAATATGGTAAGGGTTTGATTAGAAATACATCCTCCTAATGAAGCAAAATGATGAGACTGTTTAAACAAGTGAAACCAGCTAAATTATCCGAAATTTCTCTTTACAATTTTTAAAATGATAAAAATCACTGTTTTACTGAATGAAGGAAGAACAATGAAAATTATACAGTCATCACCTACAGCTGAAGTTCCAGAAAACTGTAAAACACTAGAACTTACCTTTGCAGCTTCATCCCAGGGGCAGCTACTAGCATGGCCATAGCAAATACACATCCCTCCAACAGATATGTCTTTTATTGAGTAGTAATACTGAGGAGAAAAGGGCATTACAAATGAAAATGAAAACCTCTTTATTCCACTAAAAAAAAAAAAAAAAGACCGGAACACCTCAAATAGCAGAATTATTATTGGTAATCTAAAATATAACTACATGCTCATTGCAAAATGCTATTTCATGCACAAAACATCATTGTGCTCAACTAGAGTCAATAGTGCTCAAAATAACTTACCAGAAGAAACCAAATGAGGCTAAAAGAATTACCACCGCACAGCAGAATGCAGCATCTCCTTGCACTTATGGCCTGTTCTCACCAGCCCTCCTTCCTTTGCATGTGACTGCAAATAGACTTCTAGATTTCATTTCCCATACTTCACTACTAGTATTTATAAGTGTGATTCATTTTAATTCACTGACTTCACATAGTGCAACATTACTGAATTCACCTCTTATTTCTAGTAGTTGTTTTGCAGATTGTCTGTTCACATGGTCATGTAGACAACCAATGATGGTTGTGGATTATTACTCAACACTCTGGATGTTTGTGATTGATTGATTGATTTTTGGCTGGTCGTGGGGCTTCCACTCAGGGCCTGGACACTGCCCCTGAGCTCTTTGGCTCAAGGCTAGAGCTCTATCACTTTAAGCCACAGTGTCACTTCTGTTTTTTTGGTGGTTAATTGAATATTAGAGTCTCATGGGAACTTTTCAGCCTAGGCTGACTTTGAACCTCAATCTTCATATTTCAGTCTCCTGAGTGGCTAGGATTATAGGCATAAGTAAACTGGTACCCAGCGCTTTTGATTTCTTTATCCTCCTGTTATTGGAAAATAAATTTCCCAATAAACAATGTAACACTGCCAAGAGGAATTAAAGAAGTCTTAGCTGAGTGGGGAAAGAAGCATGTTTATAGATTAAAGGAGTCGATATTGTTAAAGAATCTTCTAAATTTCTTCCTAAATTGATCTAAGCTGATAGTTTTCCAATTAAAATCTTGGCAAGTATTATTTTATTTTATTTTGGTGGAAATGAACAAAGGGATGCTAACATTTATAAAGACATGTAAGGAACTTAGGTTAGCCAAAACAATCTTGAAAAAGAGCCAACAATTTACCTGGGGGAGTTTAAGTTACTTTAACAAACATCACTAGCTTAAATATGTGTAGAGGGCAAATAAGAACTTTGCATCCTATCTTGCATCAAACACAAAAATTAATTTGAGGTGTGTTATAGACAAAGCTACAAGTATCAAGCTAGTAGGAGATAGCTAAGATAATATTTTTATAAATTTGGGATAACTAAGTCTTTTTCCAAAAGGACATAAATAGCATTAATCAGAAAAGAAAAATGACACATTGGATTTCATCCAAATCGTGTAAATCTCCGCACATCAAAAGGCATAGCTGGCAAAATGAGCTGGGCATGGTAGTCTGTGCCTGGAATCCCTGCTACTCAGAAGGCCAGGGCTGCAGTTGAGGCCAGCCCAGTCAGCAAAGTTCACAAGAGTCCATAAAGCCCACCTCAACCAACAAGCCAGGCAGGGTGTAGAGCTGTCACAGTCTGAAGCTGGCTCAAATAAAAACTTAAGCCTCTATCTGGAAGAAAACCCACAAAAACAAAAACAGAACAAAGGCCACTACATTCAGTTGCGGTAGCATTGCAGCTACTTGGTAAGGGAACCAAAGGGCATGGTGCGGTGCCATTATCTAACGGAAGTCTTTGTAACAAAAGATAAGACAGTGGTGCTCAATAAAATAAGGCAAATCTGGAAGAACAATCAAAAGGAAAATAAACTTTTTATGGAGGCAGGACACCACTGCACACTCACCCTTCTTGTGACAATCGGATCGAGGTCTCTGGGGTCCCGGTGGCTGAGGGTCATGAGATCGGCATTGAGCGTCCGGATGCGCTGTAAGCGCAGGCGGATGTATCGTGCAGAGGTGAACTCCAGCAGTCTGGGAGAGAGGTCATCAGCGCTCGGTCTGCCATTGATGAGGGATGTATGAATCTGGAGAAAGCAAAATAAAATATCAATTTAAACCATGGAAAGATACACCCTGGTTGTTTCCTCAGGACATAATCTTTATAGACACTATCTAAACATCAAAACCAGAACCTGACTGGCCGACTGCTAGTGGCTCTTTCTGTAATCCTAGCTATTCAGGAACTGGAGATGGGGAGGACTGCAGTTCAAGGCTACCCCAACAGGAAAGAACATGAGACTCCATTTCCAATTAATCAGCCAACAGCTATGCTGGAGGAGTGGTTCAAGTGGTAGAGCACCAGCAGAACAAGCTGAACGAGCACAAGACCCCGAGTGCAAACCCCAGAACTGGTACAGAATTTTTCAAATAAATAAAAATGAAACCAATAGGCTGTTGTAAAATCTGTCTAGCACATCTCCACTACTTATGAAGCACCTTGATCCTTACTGTTGTTTGAATTCATAGAATACATCTTATCGATTCTAGTCTCTGAGAGATTGCTGGAAATCTTTAACAGGGCATTTCTCCCAAAGGAAGGCTACCCTCCTCTCTTAAGTAAACTGTTCTCAAAACAACCAGAGGCTTTTTGCAGAGTTCCTGTCCTGGGGAACACTTCAAGAAGTTTCTTAAGTTTTCCTCTCAAGCCACATGCTATCAAAGAATAGGCTGTGTCTCAGCTGGGCACTGGTGGCCCACGCCTGTAATCCTAGCTACTTCAGGAGACTGAGATCTAAAGATTGCAGTTTGAAGCCAGCCCAGGTAGGAAAGTCTTGAAGGTGCTTAGCACCAAGCTGGCATATTGTGTGGCCATCTATCTCTCAATCTTCCACTTCCTCCAAGGTAGTAACATCTCCAAAGAGAAAACTGGGGGCTCTATCTTTTAAAGGCAGGTAAGAAATCTCTTTTAAGTTTTCAGTAAATGAGCCAGGCATGGTGACTCATGCCTGTAATCCTAGCTACTCAGGAGACAGATCTGAGTATCATGTTCAAAGCCAGCCCAGGCAAGAAAGTCTTTGAGACTCTTCTCTCCAATTAAGCACCCTAAAAAGATTGAAGTAGAGTTGCAGCTCAAGTAATAGAGTGCTAGCCTTGAGCACAAAAAGCTCAGGACAGTGCCTGGACCCTCAAACTCCAGGAACTAGAACCAAAAAATAATAAGATTCCAATAAATGTTCCTGCTCTGGTGTTATGATAGAGGAATCCATAGAGTTATTTAATCCCAGCAGAGTGAAGACCAAGGGTCCTCCCTGTAAGGAAGAAATCAATAAAGTAAAAATTTCCTTAGTGAAAGGAATCAGAATAAACACCACTCCAGGCAACTTTAAATAGAGCCAGATAGCTTGAGGGTTGATCTTTGTATGAAGAGTCAGCAGCTCTGTAGGCTCAATAGTGGCTCCTACAATGGGGATCTTAGCATTTGAGGGAGGAGCATGAAAGAAAAGAAGCTATCAATGGTGGACACAGTACCTCCCCGTGCTCCAGTGGGACCAGTCTGGAATAATAGGAGGTGCAAATAACTTCATCATCTGCTCTGTAAGTGGGTGGCCCCCGTCTGGGAATTATGTTGTAGCGGGTCAAGCACTCAGAGTCGCTGACTGCGTAGTATTGCCAGGGGCTGAACGTGATGCCATCCACAGAACGCTCCAAAATCCAGTTTCCCGGGCGGGGAGCATTGGCTGCTTTAACGATGACATATGCGACTTGAAAGACCTGAAATAGCAGACATTGCACATCTCAATCCAGAACGAGTGGTAGGTCAGCCACAGAAAGTCATGTATTTCACAAGATCAATTACAGGAAGACTCTAAGTAACCCTGCTCATAAAAGAGGAGAGGGAAATGGAGACTCAGAGGAGTTGGACGAAGAGATAATGTGAATGGATGCATAATTTCAGCCATGAAAGGGGTGTTATATAAACACCTGACTACATTACAATACCGTGTGCTAGAAATTTACTAAGAGGAGAGTTATGTTTTCTTAGTATACACACACACACACACACACACACACACACACACACACACACACACACACCAGGTAGCAGTGAAATGACAGATGTGTTAACTTTCTTTATTGTGCTTATGATTTCAGTGTATGTGTGCATTAAATTCCCAAGTTGTCCCATTAAATGTCTAAAATTTAAAAATAACAAAACCAGTAGTAACAACTTAAAAACCAAAGTCTTTCTAGAGAGAATCATTGTGACAATTGTCAATGTCTTTCTGTTTTTTAGAGTAACTTCTTACACACACATCAATCAGAAATAGGCCTTGTGAGATTCCCGCTGGAATCTGTTGTCAAAATAACCCCCCCAAAATACTTACAGGTAAATCTGAATTGTGAGCATGTGAGCTCTTCTGGGGACAGTAAATTCATGGGCTTCCCAGTGAGGAACTAGAGGACCTAGATTTACATTGATTCAAGGTCTCCCACAAATTCTGTACTCTGGGGCTACAGAAAACATGTTGGGTTCCACCTCAAATTTTGAATGCCACTACTGTATACACACACACACACACACACACACACACACACACACACACACACACACAGAGTATATATACTATATATATGTACATATCCATGTATATAATATATATATATATACAGTATATATATACTGTATATATAACAGTATATATATACTGTATATATATTCTATATATAGTATATATACAGTATACATACTATATATACTACAGTATATATACAGTATATATACTATATACATGGATATAAACAGTAGTGAGATGTATATGTATATGTGTGTGTGTGTGTGTGTGTGTGTGTGTGTGTGTGTGTGTGTGTGTTGCCTCCAGAAACCAAAGACTTCTTTCATTTGGCTGCCACATTTCAGTTTCCTGAAAGTAATCATTATTTAACAAGAGGCCAACACCTCATAATGATGTTCTAAATACAATCCTATTTACCCAGGCACTGGGTAAAAAAAACCTCCAAATATTTTCTGGATTGAGAAGAAAAAGTGGGAATAGCATGGCACTTCTTATTAGAAACTCAACCTTGGCAAACTTTGCTCTTTTTCTTTTAAGAGCAAAAACTCAGATTAGTAAATGAGATCCAGGAGATATAAGCAATAACAAATGTCTTTTTCCATGTAGACCTAGCACTTCAGTTTTTTTCTGACCCAAGTTGATAAGATGATTTTATTAAAACCAAACTCCAGTATTTTTTGCTTAAATATTAATTCAGCCCTCTATCTGTGAATCTAACATCTCTAGATTCAACTAATTATAGCTAAAATATACACATATATATTTTAAATTATGCCCATACTGACCACGTATAGATGTTTTTTCTTATTACTATTTCCCAAGAATAAGGAGGAAAGATAGCATACTATATATATGTATATCTATCTATCTAGTGCTGAAAAAAATATATAGAGGGTTTGTTGGTTGGTTTTTGCTTCTCCTCAAATTGATGTATATCAATTCCAGGAACACAGAGCTCTGTGTGTGTGTGTGTGTAATAAAGCTATTTAATATTAACCCACCACAAAATAAATGGTGGTTACACTCACTGGCTAATTCTAGGGACTGTGAGGGGGAAGAAAAATCCTGTCTCATTATAATAAACAATAATTTGTCTACAAGAAGTACTGCCTACTAGAGTTTACTATAGGTGACATGATTGTGTCTGATATGTTGGATCTCCACGTTCAGTGTTCTTTTCCTCTGTGACTTCCACTGCTTTTTTTTAAGTTAATTATTTTTATTTTTTGTTTCTTTTAATTTTTTATTGTTATTTTAAAGGTGATGTACAGAGGGGTTACAGTTACATAAGTCAAGTAAAAGAGTACATTTTGTTTTGGACAATGTCACCCTTCCCTCACTCTCTCCCAATTTTCCCCTCTTGTGCCCACCCACAAGTTTGTACAGTACATTTTCAACATAGTGTCTAATGAGTACTACTGCTGCATTTGTTCATGCTTTGTTCGGTTTTTTATTTTTAAAATTATTTTAAAGCAGTTGTACAAAGGGCTTTCAATGCCACATGCCAGTTTATTAGTACAATGCATTATGATTGCTTTCTTCATTCTCCCCCACCTCTCCCATCGACCAGACAGTAGAAGTCAAATGATGACCTGAGGCTTTTGACACATAAGGACAGAGAGAACATACTCTATTGTCTTGTCACTCTCCAATTGTTTTGTGTCATAAAATCAGAAGTCTATGAACACACAGGCTGTGATCACTCCCCACTGCATGGTTATGAAACTAGACTTTACAAAGTAGGGGTGCCAAGCAGAGGAGGGCAGCCAGGCAGCTCACTGAGGAGGCACAGAGGCATATGAGATAGAAGGCATTTGAGTTTAGAAACGTGAAGAGCTTTATTCACAGCATCCCATTCAATTCCAAATTATTTCATTTTGATTTTTCTGCCAGTGTCACAGATCTGGAACATGATGCAGACAGTTCAAAGGACAACCTGCCGAGCTGCAGGTCCCCATAAGAAACAGGGTTCTTCCCCTCCAGTGTCCAATTTCTTTCTATAATGACAACACCGGAAGATTCTCATTATTCTCCTAGCTGTTCTAGTTAATTCTGCAATTTTCTCATTTCAACTTAGTATGAGGGGTGGGAAGGGATGGCGGATGTGCAAGAAACAAAATTAATAAATATTTATTATAAGTAACAACTATTAATTAGAAGTAATTACAGAGTACTTTCTAAGGCCTGTAACAATGCTGAATGCTTCATTGAAATCATTACCTCTTGGCTGGACTCTAGGTCAAGTGGCAGATCTCTGCCTAGCAAACATGAGGTTCTGAGTTCAAACCCCAGTATGACCAAAATAAAAACTGAAATCATTAGCTCTTAGAATCCTTGCAATTGCATTCTTCTTATGAAGGATACATATATAAGAGGAAAGTTGAGTCAAAGAAAGGCTAAACAACCTCCAGGATTTTAAAAGAGCCACAATGTATCCACAGGGTTTGAACTCAGGCAGTGTGCCTCACAGTCTCTTAGCCATGCTGTACCAACTGCAAAAGGAAGAAGACGAAAGTCCTGTGGAGGTGCCAGGGGAGTACCACTCACTTTTTCCAACTAGAAATCTAGATCAGTGTTATTTATTTCAATGCAAGAGTCTAATACCTTTATCAAACCCTTGTCAGCTTTTATACTGAGAGCTAAGTCATGTGGAAGAAAACCATATCAAGTAGAAGTGTAGTGGGAAAACTTCAGGTAGCACTTACTTGAGTCAAAGCCTATTGTTATGGAGCTGAGAACTATTGATAGTTCTTAAGATTCCAAAATTGTGGCTATGAAACAGACTGAAAATGAATTGGAAGCTGTAAGTCTAAGAGGGAAAAGATACATGGGGAGTCTAAATACAATTTTTCTTCAGCGCTAGCACTAATGTGGGCTCAGTGACATCTCCCCTTCATTTCCTGTGCTAAAGTCTACATCCTTGATCCCTCTGAAAGTGACTAGAGATGGGACATTTATGGTGTGGTTAAAGTAGAGGTTGAAACCTGTTATTTTGCTTGAGCAATATATAAAAGAAAGTAAAATATAGCTGATTCAACATGATTCCTGACTTTATCGGAAGAACTTAGGACACAGACACATACAGTAGAAAGACTAGAAGACAGAGAAGAAAGCCATACGCCAAGGAGACAAGCCCTGGACAAAACAACAACACCAGAAACCCTATCAGCACCTAATATTAGATATCCAGCCTCCAGAACTGTGAGAAATCTATTTCTCCTATGTACACCACCCATTCCATGTTATTTATTATACCAGTCTGAGTGACCAATCACATTCCTGTTTGACAAGCAGGTCTTAACATGAGGCAGAAAAAAAATGACTGATTCTTCTGTCAGTATATGTGACTTTAAACCATAGTCCAAATGAAATTCATGATAATTCTGTTTTCCTTTTATGGCATGGTTGACTAAACTGCCTTCTCTCTGTAGAAGGTTGGATGAACACAAGTTGTTGATGCAGGGGTTTTCATTAGCCTTACAGGCGTTGCAGCCTTGCCAAACCTACAGCTGATACAGCCATTTTTAAATCCACTGTCTTCATGCTTTTCCACCCAGTGGCCTTTGTTAATGATCACTGGAATGCACATAAATAGTGTCACACACATAATGCAGGCACACATCAAACACTACTTTCCACAATGGAATCCAGACAGGAATGTCCGTGTGAGCCTTGTTCGTAACTTAAACATAGTAAATCCATCTCAGACACAGATGTCTGAAAGTACAGATAGCCTAATTTTCCCAGGTCAGAGGTCCATTTCCCACGTGCAGGGAGAAACACAGCCTTTCTTCTCCATAGAAGGTGCCGCTGCTCTCTGCCCAACTGAGCGCTCATGGAACCCTCAGGCTGGGCATAGGTCTCTTCTGCAAATTCTCCCTGGAAGGACCTACCTGCCACCATGACAGTGACCCAATAGAAACTGGGAGTGTTTTTTCTCACATGAGGGAAAGGAACTTCTCACAGACTCAAGAGATTTAGGATAATCGTTAAGTGTATTTGATAAATAATATCACTTGATGACCCCAATAAAAGCAGTAAATTTATGCTTGGAACTTTATGGCTTATGAAAGGGGAGATACCGATCAAGATATATGGTATTCACAAACTTCTTTGTTAAATGGCAACTAATTTGTACAACTACTGAAAGATAATTTTTTAAAAAGAGTAAGAAACAACTGCTTAGTGGAAGGTTTATTTAGCAAGTAGATATGGGTTATTTCCAGACTTAAGAGTGTCCCTCCCTAAAATGTTCAGTAGATTGACAAGTGTGTGATGATCAAAGTAAGTTCAGAAGCTTAGATGTTCACTAAGGAGAGACAGATACAATACACATATTAGATAAATCTTAGATGGACAATTACCTTGAAGTGCCATATTCATTATATTTTAGCTAACAGTTTTGCTGTGAACACAAGTAAGGATGAAGAGAAATAGTTTCATGGGCTAGGCGTGTAACTCAATGGTAGAGTCTTTGCCTAGCATATCTGAGTCCCAGGGTTCCATCCTTAGCACCAAAATAAATAAATAAATAAAATCCATACACAATGAGATGTAGGGTGGGAGCAAGGGAGGGAAAAGAAGAGTTTCATGATGAGAAGGTATCTGTATTTCTTTACATTTGCAACACTAGATGTGGAAAATAAACATGCCAAAGTCAGTCCAGTAACTCTGTTTCCTCCTCCCTTCTTTTTCCTTTTTATTTCACTGGGGAGGGGGGGAGGAGAGGAGGAGGTGGGACTAGCTTCCAGTCAGGATAAACTAAGATCAAGGATTGTCTCCCTAGAATTCTTAAGATTCATGTCTCAGAACATCAAGGAATCTCATGTTTGATCTGTGCTGAGGTACTAAGTCGATACTGGGAAAAAGCCAAAGACCATTGCCAGCAAGGCAATACAGAGATAGGAGCCCATTTTGAAAGCAAATAGAAAACTGTAATCAGTAATCCAAACACAGGAAAGGGATTTTTAGAACACCTGTCAAAAGCAACTCTGGTTTTCATCAATGGGAAAAGCTGCTGCAAAACGATCCCACCAGGAAGCTGTCCCAAGCTCCAAGTGCCCCCTTGCTATGTGAGGATGACTAATTGTGGTATTTCAAAGCAAAAATGCTAAACCACTTTAAAAAGTAGAAACAGAACATGCAAGAAGCTGGTCTCCATTCCTTGTGTGATATTTGTCTCTATGTCTATTGCCCAATTCCGGGATGACTTTGCTCCATTTGTAGAAAATTGGTCAGAGTTATCTCAAAAACCCAACCGGGCCTGTCACCATGTGTCCATTATAGGGCTATCTCCTTTTTCCCTCTTTATAAGTTCCTTATAACAATGTAGCTCCCCTAGAATGAGAGAAATCCACTTATAGAACATACTGACAAGCTGTTCTCTGGCCCAAGCAATGCCAAGCACTTTTCCTGTCCCCTGTCAGACCCATCCAGGTTGCAGCTATGAATATCTTTGCATTTGAAGTACAATAGCCTTTTCTACCAAAGGCAACTGCTAACTTGCTCTTGCTGGAATGGAGGAGGAAAGACAAGGTGTCTCTTTTTTTCCCCCTCCTGACTGCAGAAACATGTTCAGAATAATAGAAGTCAGCAATATTCCAGAAAGAACAACAACAAAAAAGGCAAAACCAGCAGTGGTGAGCCAGCTGGGCACTGTGGAAGTCTGCTGACACACTTTCTCCAGTGTCCTTAGCTAGGGATCATGTGCAGATTTTCCTGGCAGCTTTGCCATGTGGGTCAGGGCTCTGTGCACTCTGACAGCAGTCTGCCTAGTGAGAGGATACAGGGACTGCTCTTCCCCAAATGACTGCTCCTCTGTGTAGCAAGGAGGAGGGCTGGCCAGAAGACCACTTCACACAGACATGAGGACATGTGTCAGTCAGCTCTCCATTGTAACAAATATTTAAGATGCATCAACTTCAAGGAGGAAAGGTTTATTCTGACTTACAGAACTGGAAATATCAGTGCGTGGTCACTTGATTACTGTGTCACTTAAACACTTGCACAAAGCATCCTGCCAGGAATGTTTACCTCATGGTGGCCAGGAAATCAGAGAGAGACAGACAAGCAAATAGAAAGACACAGACACAGACACAGGAAAGGTCCAGAGTTTCTAATATCCCCTTCAAGGCCAATGTCCTAACTTCAAGGCCAAAACCCCTCCCCATGTCCTAACTTCTTCCCACTAGCCCCCGCCTATCAGAGGTCTCACTACCTTTCCAATAAGGTGATCACAGGCTGTCACAACTTGTGGGTTTGGGGAAAACTTTTCAGATCCAAATTGCAGCAAGCTAGAAACAAAGAAGTCCTTTAATTGCTTTTTATTTAAGCTTCATCCAATACACAGGCTGAGCACTTGCCTTGCTGCAGAGACTATAATCCAGCAGTAAATGGAGGGAAGCAACTGTAATCTCTAGATCATAATGAGAAAGACAGTGGTTTCCCAAACTACCAGGGTCAAGGATAAAGGCTGGGTGTGGCAGAGTGATGCAATCTTACATGGAGAATATGGAGCAGTCAGGGAAGCTTTCTCCCAAAGCATCCATGAAAAGAAGGGAAGACTGATGGGAGAGGCAGAAGAACACGAAGAGACACCCCAAGGGCATTAGCGTCTCAGAGATACTTAGCAAATGGGTCTAAGAATTCTCTAAAAGGTCAAAATATGAGTAAGACACAAACAAAGGCTAAGCAGACCTTTCAACTTCGCCCTGTTCCCCCTCTCCACTGTAGAAAGGTGGGCCTCCCCTGCCCTAGAAGAGAATCTCCCCAGAATGCCCCCTTTTACTCTCAGTCACAGAGCATTTCTGGCTGAAAACTGGGATTCTTTTCACTTCCTTTCCTAGGCCACACATGGACCTGTTTTTGCCCCAGGAGAAGAGGCAATGATGCAGAGCATGTGACTTTGCCTTCCTTCCCATTCCTCATGGGAAAATACACTAGCATCACACTTAATGAAAAAGCAAAAGGGTCCCTAGTCATTAACTCACAAACCAACTGGGGACCCCACCCAGCAAGCCTTACAAATCTGGATTCAGCCAACTCCATGGAACATTAACCCATGAGTTACACATTTACGACTCTCTGAAACAGTAATGATATGTTTTCTTTCCTTTGGTCCCTAGCTGAATCATTTACCAGAAAAATTAGAAAGCACCTTTCTGTGAATTTGTAATATGTCATTTTGGACATGGATTGCTAGTCTAAGACCTAGTTGAAGATGCTCCTTTTTCTTTTGAAATATCTAACTTTATTGAGCATTTACCATTTGCCAGGCATTAAACGGATAGACAATCATGTGTAAAGCTTTTGATTATTTATAAAAGATGTGGTAGGGATATAAAATGGTGCTGCCACTGTGGAAAACAATATTGTCCTAAACGCTTAAACAAAATTGCTAGATGATCCATCAATTACACTTACAGGAATATACCCAGAAAAAGCAAAAGAAACTCAAACACGAACGTTAAAAGGAGCCATAGTCACTCACACTAGCAAAAACAAAAACCCAAAACCCAAATATCTATCAATGGATGACTGGCTAAATCAAAGTTGGTATTCAAACTCAATGAAATGCTACTGAGACATAAAAAAAATCAAATTATGATGTATGTTGTAACATGAACACACCTTGAAGACATTGTACTGTGAAGTAAGCCAGACACAAAAAGACAAATAGAGTATCATTCTACTTACATATGCTACCTAGAGTAGGCAAATAAGACAGAAAGTAAAATAGCTGTTTCCGGGGACTGGGGTGATACAAAAAGGCAGACTTACTTCCACTTTGGGAGATGGAAACATACTGGGGATGGATGGTAGTCATGATAGCACCACCAAGTGAATATACTTATCACTTCAGTTTTTATTCAAAATGGTTCAAATGATCAATTTTACACAGTATGAATTTTATAAGACAAACCAAAAAATTAAATAGGGAGAGGAAAGTGAATGATACAAGCTTTTCACAAGAGGCTGAGATATCTGCATGTTAATGAGTAGGAATGGAGTGTGCCAGGCACAGACCAACTCTAAGAAACCAGTGAGTACAAAGCTTGGAGGCCAAGCAAATGGCTCAGAAATGTCTGGATCTGTATCTTTCCCATGATCCTGTTTCTGTAGATTTCTTAGTAAACATGATACTTCCCAAAATACAAATTGAGAGCCCCAGACTGTTCCTGTTTCAGTTTACAGAAGCACCAGAGATTATCCAGCTGAAGCATCACAGATCAGACAGATTTTTGCCTTTTGGTGCCATTTCCTGCATAAGAAGCTGATGAGAGTCACCCATAGCCAGCTGGCACAGAATTGGGCATGATGCAATATATTAGCCATCTCAGAAAAGCCTTGGTATGTGTCTTGCTTTTGGTATGTCTGTCATATGAAAAAGAAAGGTAAAAGTTTCTGATGTCATGACACCAATTAGGAGGGAAA
The DNA here is from genome assembly GCF_019054845.1 of Dipodomys spectabilis. Classification (NCBI taxonomy): domain Eukaryota; kingdom Metazoa; phylum Chordata; class Mammalia; order Rodentia; family Heteromyidae; genus Dipodomys; species Dipodomys spectabilis. The sequence goes on from NW_024870912.1 coordinate 2,869,941, forward strand.
ACAGAAAACTTTAAATTAGGACTAATAGCTATAATGGTTACCTTGTAAGTACTATGGGGAATAAAGTCAGAAACTTTTGAAATTGTACCTGAGCAGTATCTTTACAGTTTAGTTTTAAAAACAAAAACTAAGAACCACTCAGGTTTGATGAAAAAATTAAAAGTTATATGGGAACTCCTTCTACTTTCTGCCCCATTTTTCTATAAACCTAAAACTTCTCTCAAAAAGAAAATCTATTTTAAAAAAGAAAATCTATTAATTTGTTAAAAAGCAAAACTATTATGCACATAGTCACATAATCACAAACTGATAAAAATGCTTGATCTACCCCAGGCGGAGGCTAAAGCTAATAAATGGCTTGAGGCTTCACTGAATTTCTCAGGATATCATGGTTTGGACAGCTGTGCCACCCGGCTAATTATTTGCAGGTTTTAATTTGATCTCACAATGTTCCCAGGCTTCATTTCCATACCTATCAAGGATGAACTAGAGACCAGAGCAAGTCAGGATTTTCTAACAGATATGCATTACCTAAAGTGAGGGACATATTTTGAGGAATGTGTTGTTAGGTGATTTTTCTTTTCATTACAAAAAACATCAGCCAGGAGCTAGTGGCTTACGTCTATAATCCAAGCTACTCAGGAGGCTGAGATCTGAGGACTGTAGTTGGAAACCAGCCTATACAGGAAAGTCTGTGAGATTCTCATCGCCAATAAACTGTTAAAAAAGCCAGAAGTGGTGGCTGTGGCTCAAAGTGGCAGAGCCCTAATCTTGAATAGAAAAGCTCAGGGACAGTGCATAGTTCAAACCCCCTGAGTTCAACCCCCACAACTGAAAAAAAAATCAGCCATAGTGTACTTACAACCTCAATGGTGCAGATCACCAAGGCCAGATGATCTAGGCTCCTGATTATAGGCTGTTCATCTGCTAACATGTCAATATAGTGAATGTTGCAGCCAGCTGTCACACAAGTGTGTATTTATTTGTGTGACTACACAGATCTTTGCACAGAAAAAAGTATAGTAAAGAGCTGGACAATAGTTTTTCAGCCTTGTGATAACGAATGTGACTTTTATCACATATGGGGCTACTTTGGCTAATGTCATCATGTGGCACATGATAGCATCTGTGCACAGATTGCAAAGGGACCACAGGTCTGAGGAGAAGCACTGACATCTACCCTCGTCAGCAGTGAGTTTGTACCTTCATTATCACTTGGGCTGCTTTGCCATGTTATCAGAACTAACAGAATTAAACTGCCACCCTTTTCCAATCCTCCCCCAAACTAGTGAGTGGTAGGTGACTTGTACATCTAAAAGTATTTTTGTTGTGTTGCAAAATAATCTGATTGCTATTGATACAGGTGAAGATAAAATCAAGGCCAAGCATTAAGTAAGCACCTACATTCAACCATTTATACAAGTACACAAGGTAATGACTCATTATTAAGAAAAGGAAAAGAAATTCTAATCCCCAGGCTGCCAAGAAGTGTGTGAGACACATTTTCAATCATTTTCAGTGAGCATATAAATGGAAAATATATATATATATATATATATATATATATTAGTATAATGCTAATGTGAGACCAGAAAGGGTTTCACTGTCACCTTTCCACATGTTTATGGTGTATTTCAATCAATCTCACCCTCTCTTTCACTTTAGCTGCCTCTCTTACCCCTCCCCTGGAACAATACTTTTGAAAAAAAGGCAAGACAAATGTGATAACTCATACCTATAATCTCAGTTACACAAGAGGTAGAGATAAGGAAGACTGTGTCTCAAAGACAGCCAAGGGAAAAGGGAGACCTAATCTCTACCAATAAAATTGGACATGGTAGTGTGCATCTGCCAAGTTTGAAAAAAAAGAACCAAGGAGCATGGCTCAAGTGGTAGAGCTCCTGCTCCATCAAGTAGGAAGCCATGAGTTCAAACTTCAGTAGTGTCCCCTCAAAATAAATAAGGCAATGAGATTGTGCTTGGACAATGTTTATGTTTGGGGCTTTTTTTTTTTCATCTGCTACTGGGGTGTGTGTGTGTGTGTGTGTGTGTGTGTGTGTGTGTGGCTTTTTTTTTTCATCTGCTACTGGTGTGTGTGTGTGTGTGTGTGTGTGTGTGGTACCAGAGTTTAAACTCAGGACCTCACATCTGCTTGGCTTTCCCACTGCAGTGTTCTACCACTGGAGTCATGCCTCCAGATCTGCATTCATCTGTTACTTTGAAAATAAGAGTCTTTTTCTGCCTAGGCTGGCTTTGAACTTCCATCCTCCAGATCTCAGCCTCCTGAGTAGATAGGATTATAGGCATGAACCACCAGCAGCCACCTAAACATTTGTTTATAACCTAGTAATCTTTTTTCTTAGAATCTACACATGCATACATCTCATTTATGGCAACCACAAAACCACTCAAATATTTGTCACAGCATGATTTATAATGGCTCCAAACTGGACACATTTTAAATGTCCAAAGATGAAGGCAAATAACATAAAATATTTGGTATCCTGTTAATGAAATATTATTTCATGATTAAAATTATTACAGGTATTTAGCTGCTGGTCATGATAACGGAACGCATACTGCTTGGCCCTTCTCTAGCCACCAACTAGAAAAGGAAGAAAGTAGGGGGAGATTGGTTTTTGTACAGTGGCTCAACAGTGGCTTCGCACAGAGGTTCAGAAGTTGTGCTAGGATTGGACTTCTTACATCCAGGAAGCACTTTCCTGGCTGGTTTGTCAATATCTTATAAAGTTAAATATACACATTTCCTTTGACCAGAGAAACAAAAACATATACCCAGAAACAGACTTTGTTAAAGAATGTTCACAGCAAGTTCTTCACAATAGACAAAAGCTGGAACCAACCCAGGAAAAGAACAGATAAGCAAATTTCAGCCAACTCATAAAATGAAGTTCTACTCATAAATTCAAGAAACAAGTCTCTAACACAAAAAGCAATGGATGAGTCACAAGGACATAGTGCTCAGAGAAGAAGCCAGACAACAAACAGGACATGCGCAATAACTCTATTTCTAGGAAGTTAAACAATGGACAAAATTCACGTAAATTGAAAACAATTTAGTAGTCGGCCTGGCCACTAGGAAAGAAGAGATTGGTAAGGAACTGACTCGGGTGAGTACAGGAGAGCCTCTGGCGGTAATGGGAGTGTTGTACAGATTGATAAGCAAGTGGCTTGCACAATTCCCTCAATGATACTCAAGGTATCTGCATTTCACTGTTTGCAAATTAGAGCAGCAGTGGCTGTTGAGCATTGCTGCTCACCTGCCAAGTAGGGAGGCCTGATACAGTTGCATCTAGACTGAACACATAAAGACTTTTTCCTAGTTTATTCCCTAAACAATACATTATTTAAAAAACAAAGAAAGAAAAACAACTATTTACTGCCAGACACTCATATCATAGCCCACACCTGTAACCTTAGCTACTCAGGAGACTGAAACTTGATGATTATAGTTCAAAGCCAATCAGGGAAGACAAATCCATGAGACTCTTAACTTCAGTTAACCAGCAAAAAGCTGGAAGTGGAGATGTGGCTCAAGTGGTAGAACACCAGCCTTGATTTTTAAAAGAAAGCCACACAGAGCCCTGAGTTCAAGTCTCAGTACCAACACAAAAAATCAGTTAATTTTAAAAGCCAATTTACATAGCATTGACCTTGCATTAGGTATTTTTATTATTCACAGATAATTTAAAATATACAAAAGGAAGGTGTAAGTTGAATACAAATACGATACCTTTTATATAAGGGGCTTGGACATCCAGAAAATTTAGTATCTATATCCTGATTTGGGGTGGATGGTTGTGAAATCAATATCCTAGCTATCAAGGTATGATTGTATAATTCAATAGCAGCAAAACATTAAGGACAATGCTTACCTTAATATGGACCATTCCATTTTAGCTCTGCACACGTGCCAAGCTTTCTCTTCTGCAAGCTATTTCCAAGCTTCCTCTCCTTCAGCAAGTCCCTCTGTGAGTAGCTTCCCTGACCGCCAGCTGCTCTTCCTGTGACCTTTCCACATATCCCCAGACACTGCGCAACTTGGTTACCTTGTCCCACAGGACAAAATGCCCAGGCCTGTCTTCAACTAACCATGAAGCAACACTGCCATGATTATTAACATAGCTAAGAAACCAGTCTCATGTGCACCTAAGAATTTAGATACCTGAGCCCCAAATAAGTAGCAAGTCTATGATTTATTAAAAATATTCACCACTCTCAGATACAACAGAATGAGGCAAAGGTAATCACTGATTATAAACAGCACAGATAATTTAAAAATAAAACATTTCACTGGCACTGATAGTTCACACTTATAATCCTAGCTACTCAGGTGGGTGAGATCTGGGGATCATGGTTTGAAGCCACATAGGCAAAAAGTCCTGGGGACTCTTATCTCCAATTAATCATCAAAAAATCCAGAAGCCTAGCTGTGGCTCAAGTGATTCAGTGCTAGCCTTAAGCAAAAAAGAACACGGACAATGCTCAAGCCATGAGTTCAAGCCCCAGGACCAGCACACACACACACACACACACACACACACACACACACACACACACACACACACATACACACACACACATACATAAAAATTCAATATATATCCTACAAAACTTAAGAAAAGTGAGGGAAGGGTTGAGTTGGGAAGGATGAGTGAACATGTTTGAAAAAGTGACACTGATCAAGATACATTGTATTCATAAACTGCTTTGGTGAAAGGTAACTCCTTTGAACAACTACTTAAAGTTAATAAAAATATTATTTTAAAAATCTCTTATCTATATACTTTCTATATTTTAAAACTGTTTCCAGTACCATTTCATATATTATTTGTACATATGAATAAAATATTTCTGTGTAAAGTTTGGCTGAAGACACAGGAGGCACTTTGAAGTACAGCTGGGATATTTCTTTTTTTTTTTTTTTTTGCCAGTCATGGGGCCTGAACTCAGTCTGGGCGCTGTCCCTCAGCTCTTCAGCTCAAGGCTAGCGCTCTCCCACTGGAGCCACAGCGCCACGTCCAGCTTTTTCTGTTTATGTGGTGCTGAGGAATCGAACTCAGGGCCTCATGCATGCAAGGCAAGCACTGTACCACTGAGCCACCTTCCCAGCCCCAGCTGGGATATTTCTAAACCACTTTATGAAGAGTGTGTGTGTGTGTGTGTGTGTGTGTGTGTGTGTGTGTGTGTGTGTGTGTGTGTGTGTGTGTGTGTGTGTGTGTGTGTTGTGCTGGTCCTGGGGTTTGAACTCAGGCCCTGGGCACTCTCCTTGAGCTTTTATGCTCAAAGTAGCATCCTACCACTTGAACCACAGCACTACTTTGGGCTTTTTTGGTGCTTAATTGGAGATTCAAGAGTCTCATGGACTATTCTGTCCCCAGGTTGGCTTCAAACTGCAATCCTCAGATCTCAGCCTCCTGCGTAGTGAGAACTACAAGCATAAGTGTCCGGTTGCTTTACGGTTTCTGTCTTCCAGAAACATTATCCTTTATGGTCTTTAGAAGACAGAAACACTGAGTACAAATTAGGCTTAAACATAGATTACAAAAATTTAAAAAAATAGAATGGACTCCCCAACTGCACTGTCAGTCTCAAAGAAATATTTCTTCAGAAAGTAAAACTTACCACCTTTTCGTTTTGAACTTAGTCTAGCAGGAAGAAATAATTCCAGGATAGACTTCCCTTCTTTTCATAGGCCTACAAGCAGCTCTATTTTGAAACATTTTGGCTCTGGGAAGCATAAGGGGACAGAATTTTCCAAAAGGTACTTCACTCATTTCCCAGAACCCATCCCAAGGCGCAGCTGGGGCAGGACATGGAGACAAACAGAATGGCCACTTCACTGTTTCTCAAAAACAAAAAGGGAAAAGAAGAGGGTTTGGCAAACTCTGTTAAATGACAGAATGTTTATCTTTGTCTGTTAGGCAAACCACCACTGATACACGTAAGATGAAGCTTAAGTCTTGTCAAGAACAAAATTCCACATTTTTTTTTCCTTGTGATGGTACTAGAGCTTGAACTCAAAGCCTGGGCAAGTCTTTTTGTCTTTTTGCTGGTGCTCTACCACTTGAATAGCATATCTAGTTCTGGGGTTTGGGGTGGTTAATTGGAGATAAAAGTCTCATGGGCTGAAAGAAATGTAAGTCTCCAGCCCAGGCTGGCTTCAAACCATAATCCTCAGACCTCAGCCTCCTGAGTAGCTAGGATTACAGGCATGAGCCACTGGTCCCTGGTCCACAGAATTCTTGAATACTTGGTTTGATTCCATTCACTTGCATAGCTCAGTTGCTACTAGCCTTTCAGGGTTTAAAGAATATCTGTGCCACAGTTGAACTATACAGTGTTTCATTTCAGCTGAAGATGAGGGTATAAGAACCCGGAAAGATATGCAAAACTGAGCAGCTGGAGGCCCCTAGAAAAAGGCCCTTCATACTGATCTCAACGCCTCCACCTGGCTGACAGATGTGGCTTAGTCCACCTGTTCCTTCATTGGCTCTGACCATCTTAGGGATTTGGAGGACCTGCCAAGCATGGGGGAACCAGACTGCGGGACACTGGAGGCCAGGTCTAAAAGGTAAGAATGTTCTTCTTTCTTTTTTTTTTTTTTTTTTTTTTTTTTTTTTTTTTGTCGGTCGTGGGGCCTGAACTCTGGGCCTGGGCGCTGTCCCTCAGCTCTTCAGCTCAAGGCGAGTGCTCTACCACTTGAGCCACAGCGCCACTTCCGGTTTTCTGGTGGTTTATTGGAGATAAGAGTCTCACGGTCTCTCCTGCCCGGGCTGGCTTTGAACCGCGATCCTCAGATCTCAGCCTCCTGAGTAGCTAGGATTACAGGCGTGAGCCACCAGCGCCCGGCTAAGAATGTTCTTCTTTCTATGGAACACTTGTCCTGAGCCCTGAACTGTTCTCTGAACAAACATCCTAGAGGCTGCCATACTATGAGGAAGCCACACCAGCCCACAAAGAAACCACAAAGAAACATTCAGTGCACAGGAAGACAGACTGGCTACAACCCTTTCCTGCATCCCCAGAGCCCCCTCCCCAGCTGCCTCCCCTCTGGCACACAGGGTCTGCAGTCTCAGACACACTCAGCCAACCAGACTCTTCTCAAAACCTTGACCCCCGCCCCCCCCCCCCCCCCAGATATCAGGAAAGGTATAAATTTCATGTTGCTGTTCAAAACCACTGAGTTTTTGATAGTGATTTTTTTTTGCGCTGCAATAGGTAACTAGAAGAGAAGCTATATATGAAAAAAATAAAACAAGATAGTAAAAAAAAATGAAGATAGCAAATTTCTGAGAACAGTGATTTCACAGGGAACATGATGGAAAAACAAGGACAGAAAGTCAGGAATGACTTCCAGTTAAAATGAAGAACTAAAGATTTCCTCTTGCCTATTTGTTTTACCAAGGAAATTCCCCCAAAAATAATATCTAAAATTAATTAGGGCCAGTATAGAGTAATGAAAATTAAAATAAGATCACACTGATTTAAATAGAAGTATACAGCAGTGATTTCTGCCAGAGGACTTGCAAGAAAGGTCTCTGTCTATCTTCTTTTAATGAAGAACCAAGATTCATTTGTAATTAAGGTCACAAAAACATAAAATTCAAGTTCTAAAAATCTTCAAAGATGTCTCAGGAATGTGTAGTTTTCCTGCTTTCTTTTTGGCATAGGTAATGTGCTTAACAAGCAATTATACTTACATAACTCTATCATGTACCTCACATAGTTTTGGGAAATTTTTTCATCAATTTGGAGTGAAGAAGAAACCTACCAGACATCTGAATTAATGAGGTTTTACAAAAGCCAGCAAACAAGCAGCTCTTGTCTAAAGGTTTGCACACAACAAAGACCCTTCTGTGATAATGTCCCACAACAAAGTGCCACTTCCTAATTAAACCTACACAGAAAATAAAGCGTGACTCTCACAGGCAGCTTTATGGTTGATGTAAGAAACATTGCCTTTTGTGTGTGTGCAAAACTAATTTTTATCTTTGCAAGGATGTTTGTTTTTCCTCACAAATCTGATCCTTCCAGTAAAAAATTTTGCCCAGATGTAATCAATTTTGTTAAAGGAAAATACGAAACATCAGTTTATTTCCTCCCCCCTCCCCCCCACCACACCATATACAGTAGGGAATACCTAATTCTGTCAAACACAGCCAAAGTATGACAAGAAAGCTGAGACTCTGTGAGAAAGGAAGGTCCCAATGGGTTGCTAGACAGGTAAAAAAGAACAAGAGAAAGTGGGTGGGATCCAAACATTCTAAAATTAGGGAAACCTTTATTTGAGATGGTGAGATGGTGTGATGTTCTGGCTTAAGCACATGGAGCCAAGCAACCCTAGGCAAGACAGTGACCCACCAGTAGCCATTTTTATTGTTATACTATGATGAGATCAATAGGTGGAGGGGCAGGGGCGTGTTGCATCTATAGTCCTATCTACTCAGGAAACTGAGATCTGATTATCCCAGTTTGAAGCCAGCCCAGGCAGACGGATCAGTAGAGACTCTTATCTCCAATTAACCAGAAAACAACAACAACAACTGTAAGTGGAGCTATGCAGCATCAGCTCGAGCACAAAAATCCAAGTGAGAACAATGCCAGGCTCTGAATTCAAGCCATGAAATCACATGACAAGGAAGAAAGTGAACCTACAATAAGCAAACATTCTTTGTTAAAGGGATAATCAAAACAACAGTCACCACAAATTTGTAATATGAGCCTTGAAAAGGGTTTCTACTTATTTGTACTTTATGGGCCTTAAATAGGACACCCTCCTCTTTCTTAAGTTAAAAACTTGTTATTCTTCATAACGAATAGAACAATTAAAATGTCAGCCCCATGAATCATTATGCAAATGATGAAAATCATATAGAAGACTATTAATGTAGCTTTGAAAATTACTAACAATGACAGTTATATTGGGAAATAGTCATGGTGAAGTTTAAAATGAAACATTAGGATTTGAATACACATATCACACAATCTAGCTACAGGGTCAAAGAAGGCAGAGCTGAGGCTCTTGACCAAAGGAGTCCTAATCTTTTTTTTTTTTTTTCTGTTGGTCATGGGGCTTGAACTCTGGGTCTGAACGCTGTCCCTCAGCTCTTCAACTCAAGACTAGCGCTCTTGACCCCTTGAGCCACTGCGCCACTTCTGGTTTTCTGAATGGTTTATTGGAGATAAGATTCTCACGGCCTGGGCTGGCTTTGAACCAAGATCCTCAGATCTCGGCCTCCTGAGTAGCTAGGCATGAGCCACCAGCACCCAGCTAGGAGTCTTACTCTTGACTTACACTCTCCAAGTCTCATTTTTCTTATCTGTCAAAGGGGATAATAACATAATCTACCTCATAAGGAGACCAGAAGGATTCAGTCACACATTCCAGATTAAGTGTGTATACAACACATAATCTGGCTGAGAGTATGTAACAAAAAATAGCAATTATTAATGCTATACTAATAGTATGTAATGAATAAAGCATGATTAAATGGTATTGCCTGCAAAAGACTAAAAGTCTTTTGGAGGCATGGCTCAAGCAGTAGAGCATCTGCCTAGGAAATAGGGGGCCCTGAATTCAAACCCCAGTATTTCTCTCCCTCCCTGAAAAAAAAAAAAAAAACTAAAAATAAAGATGAAAAAGTATTACTAGTGGATGTTTCCTTGTGAAAGGAATGTGAGATTTTTTTTGCCTCTTATGATTATCTATCCTTTGATTGTTCTGTGATGATAGAATCCTATATTACTTTTCTAATCAGAAAAATATATATTGGTACAAATTTATTATCTAAAAGAAAATCTATGTGATTGCACGTCTTATTTAATCTTATTGTTCAATCTAATTACGTTATGTTAAAATCATGGACCAAGTGTGGTGGTGAAAGCCTATGACTCTAGCACTTCGAAAGCTGAACTCTTGGATCAAGGAGAAAAATGAGGGAAGGGATAACAAGTTTGACAAGAAATATGTAACTGTGTGGCCAGGAAGGTGGCTCAGTTAGAGCGCTTGCCTTGCATGCATGAGGCCCTGGGCTCGATTCCTCAGCATCACATAAACAAAAAGAAAAAATCTGGAAGTGGCGCTGTGGCTCAAGTGGTAGAGCGCTAGCCTTGAGCTGAAGAGCTGAGGCACAGTGCGCAGGCCCAGAGTTCAAGCCCCATGACCGGACCCCCCCCCCCAATAAAAAGAAATATGTAACTGTAACCACTCTATACATCACCTTGACAATAAAAAAAAAGAGTTCAAGGCCAGCTTAGATTACACAGAAGACGACTCTGTAATCCTAGATACTTGGGAGTCCAAGAATCACAGTTTAACTGAGGATCAATCACAATCCAAGGTCATCGCAGGCAGAAACGGTCATGAGATCCCTTTTCAACCTACAGCTAGGCACACTGGTGTGTGCCTGTCATCACAACTTCATAGAAGGCAAGACTGGATCAAAGTTCCAGGCCAGCCCAGAGCAGAAATGTCAGCAACAATCCATCTCAACAAAAGAAGCTGAGTATGGTGCAGCACACCTATGATCCCAGCTTTGATGAGGAGCCAAAAATAAGCAAATCACAGTCCAGCTAGACTGTGATTTGCTCACACCTGTAATCCTAGCTACTCAGGAGGCTGGGATCTGAGGATCACAGTTCAAAGCCAGCCCAGGCAGGAAAATCTATAAGATTCTTATCTCAAAAAAAAAAAAAAAAAAAAACCAAACCTCTTATCTCAAAAAAATAGAAAGCCAGAAGTGGCACATGGTAGATTGCTCACCTGAGCAAAAGAAGCTCAGGTACAGCTCCCAAGCCCAGAGTTCAAATCCTAGGAACATTAACAACAACAACAAAAAAAGTACAGAAAAGCATTGAAAATATCACTCAGTAATACAGACCCTACCCTACAAGTACAAAGCCCTGAGTGCAAATCCTAGTATTTCAAAAAAGGAAAAAAAAAAAAAAAAAAAAGCTGGGCGCCTAGCTACTTAGGAGGCTGAGAACTGAAGATGAAGGTTCAAAGCCAGCCCAGACAGGAAAGGCTGTGAGACTCTTATCTCCAAAAAACCACTCAGAAAACCAGAAGTGGCGCAGTGGCTCAAGTGGTAGAGCGCTAATCTTGAGCTGAAGAGCTGAGAACAGTGCCCAGGCCCAGAATTCATGCCCTGTGACTGCCAAATAAAACCCAAAGGTTCTAATGAGAAACGTTTACCTTGGTCATAGCTAAAGAACTTTGGGAATAGGAATTTGTGGATTAGAAACAGTAGGGAAAGAAAAGTGAAGTTTATTGAGTGAGAGGAATTTGTTAGGTGTTCCATATTATCTTGTTGTTGTTGTTGTTTTGGAGGTAGGATCTTGCCCAGATTAACCTTGAACCCTCAGCCTTGCTGCCTCATCTTCCCAGAGTGCTGGGATCACAGGCATGAATTACCATGCGTGGCTCTATATCAATCATTCATTTTTTATTAGCATATTAATTATACAAAGGCATTTCATTGTGCTTCTTCCATACATGTATATAAATGTAATTTGATCAAATTCACTTTCTTTATTCTTTCATATCTCCTTTTTATATAATTTTAATAAGAATACAATGTGCATATAAAGTAGTTAAAGCTATCATATTCTACTTGGTAAATTGCACTAACATTATTATGATGCCCGTCTTTATGAAACTCTACCATTACACACAAGCATGACAGTAAGTAGATACAAGGAATGTAAACAGAACCACCTTCCTCTATTTCTATCCTTAGCATGCATTAAAGTCATGTCCTAAGCCTCTCAGCAGAGATCAAAGGACACCCAGTATAAGGATGTATTAAAAGGCCAGACATGAATTTGCCAGAATTCTCCAATTGCATTTTCATTCCAAAGTTAATAAAAGCTTGATATGAACATATTCAGGATCTGATGGACAACCATAACCATCAAATACTGTCACAGGATATCAAGGACAGTTTTTATGTCATTATACTGGGACAACTGATCACCTTCTGAGAAGACACTGCTTGTGTGCCCTGCAAGGAACTGCCAACCCACCTGTCTGGCGTCTGCTTTATGTGGCTGGGACTGAGACTCTACAGTAAGAAACTGAGGGATTATAGGAAGAGGCTAGAAGCTGAAAGAAGGAGGCTCAGGGAAAGCAGTCAGGCCCTGTGTTCAAGCTCTACAAATGACAAAGCAAAACAAACAAACAAATAACAACAACAAAAACCATGTAACGTAGCACTTGCCACTTTGGTCACTTTACCATTCAATTCAATGACATGAATTAAATTCATGTTGTTGTGCTTTCATTCCCATCCAACCCAGATTGGAAGTCTCATTACACCCTAGCTCCCCATCACCAGCCCTCTGGTCTCTGAAAAACACCTAGTATTTTCTATCTTTAAGAGTTAGGCTAGGGCTGGGAAGGTGGCTCAGTGTTTAAAGCGCTTGCCTTGCATGCCTGAGGCCCTGGGTTCGATTCCTCAGCACCACATAAGCAAAAAGAAAAAAGCCGGAAGTGGCGCTGTGGCTCAAGTGGTAGAGCACTAGTCTTGAGCTGAAGAGCTGAGGGACAGTGCCCAGGCCCAGAGTTCAGGCTCCATGACCGGACCCAAAAAAAAAAAAAAAAAGAGTTAGGCTACTACTCTGGCCACATGCAGAAAACTAAAAGTGGACCCTAGCCTGTCACCATGCACTAACATCAACTCAAAATGGATTAAAGACCTTAACATCAAACCTGAAACTCTGAAACTACTGCAGGTCAGAATAGGAGAGACACTTGAACTTAAAGGCACAGGCAGGAACTTCCTAAACAGAGTCCCAGGGTTACAACAATTGGAGAGAGACTCAACAAATGGGACTACATTAAAATAAAAAGTTTCTGCACAGCTAAAGACATAGCTACCAAACCAGAAAGACAGACAACTAATTGGGAAAAAATATTTACCAGCAATATATCAGACAAGGGCCTAATATCCATTATATTTAGGGAACTCAGGAAACTAATCCCTCCCAAATCTAACAAGCCAATCAAGGGAGCTAAAGAGAGACTTCCCAGAAGAAGAGATAAAAATGGCAAACTGACACATGAGGAAATGTTCATCTTCCCTGGCTGTAAAGGAAAAGCAAATAAAAACAACCCTGAGATACCACCTTCCCCCAGTCAGAATAGCCCATATCCTGAATTCAACCAACAACAAACGCTGGTGGGGATGTGGAGAAAAAGAAACCCTACTGCACTGCTGGTGGGAATGTACATTAATACAACCACTTTGGAAAGCGGTCTGGAGGTACCTCAGAAAGCTAAATATTGACCTCTCCTATGACCCAGCCATACCACCCCTAGGCATCTATCCTGAACAACAGGATCCAGGATACAAGGACACATGCACCTCCATGTTCACTGAAGCACTGTTCACAATAGCCAAGATATGGAAACAACCCAGATGCCTCACTACAGATGAATGGATCCAAAAATTGTGGTACCTATATACTATGGAATATTATGCAGCCATTAGAAAGGACAAAATAATGGCATTTACAAGAAAATGTATGGAACTAGAGCAAATCATTTTGAGGAAAGTAAGCCAAGAGCAGAGAGACAAATGGCACATAGTCATCCTGGTATGTGGAGGCTAAATCCAAAATACAAGGAGATATGACAAAGTAAACAGGACTCTAGAAACAAAGGACTTCCACTCACTTTTGATATCATTGCTAAATGACTCCATATTCTTGACCACATATATGGTATGTGTGTGTGTGTGTGTGTGTGTGTGTGTGTGTGTGTGTGTGTGTATATATATATATATATGCACACATCTGAGGGAAGCTAGGAGGAGGACACAGAATCAAGAGGGAAATGGAAAAACATACAACAGAGGGGCCCATCAGCTGCACTGGACATTGGAGGAAAATTAACTAAGCAACTCAAAGACAATGATGGGAGGGAGGGAATGAGAGGGAAAGAGGGAACAGCTTATACTAAGCAAAAGGAAAGAAAGGTACATGTCATCTGATGTGGAAGAAATAGTTGTATTGTCAAAGCTCAAAGAATTCACAAATTTTATAGACCATGATAATGACAATTTGCCTTGAGAAGGTTAAAATGTGTTTAACCTTCTAAGTATCAATATTCCACAATACTGTGAAATATGTGAAATTTATGTAATCACCTAATCTCAATTAAAAAATATTTTAAAAAAAGAGTCCGGCCACTCCAGGGACTAATAAATGGAGCTATATGTGCATCTTCTTCTGTATCTGACTGTTTTTTTATGTGACACACTATTTTCAAAGTAGTGTCAAAATTCATTCCTTACAAATTCTTGCAAAGACCAGGTTCTAGAGATTCATACCTGTAATCCTAGCTATTCTGGAGACTGAGATCTTACAATTGCCATTCAAAGCTATCCCAGACAGGGATTCTAATCTCCAATTAACTACCAAAAACCCAGAAGTAGAGCTGTGGCTCAAGTAGTAGAGCACTACTAGATTCAAACAAAAAAAGCTCAGAGACAGAGCCCAGGCCCTGAGTTCAAGCCCCAGGATTGGCACAAAAGGAAACAAAATCAAAACAAACAGTTTTGTTTGTATATGCCTGTTTTGTGCTTCCATTCATCAGCTACTAGACATCTGAGCTATTTCCACATTCTTGCTATTGTAAGTAACATACACTACTGTGAATGTTAATATTCAAGTATTTGCTTGGGACATTAAGTCTTTGCATATCTACCTAGGGATGGAATTGCTGTGTTACAAGAATCTTTTTTCCAAAATTATCTTTGTTAGCATATATTAATTTCACAAAGTGAGGGCATTTCCACATGTATATAATGTGGCTTGTTCACATTCACTTCCTCTATCCTTCTGTATTCTCCCTCCATGCCATTTAACTCTTACAAATTTTTAAATGTTTCATTATGACCTTTTCATACATGCACACAATGTCAATCATTTTCTTCCCCCACTCTTTTTGTCCCCCTCCCTCCTTTCCCTCCCAGTACTCTCTCTTCTATGTCAGTGTCCTCTTTTCTTTTTTGTTCCAGTCTTACGGCTTGAACTCAGGGCCTGAGTGTTGTCCCTGGGCTTTTTGTTTTCAAGGCTATAGCACTCTACCACTTGAGCTACAGCTCTATTTCTGGCTCTTTCTGGTAGTTAATTGGAGAAAAGAGACTCACAGATTTTCCTGCCTGACCTATCTTCAAACAGTGATCCTCAGAGCTCAGTCTTTTGACTAGCTAGGATTACAGGCATGAGCCACCAGCACCCAACAAAATCCTTATTTAGAACTATATTCCACATAGGAGAGAAAACATGTGGCATTGTGTAAGTCTGGCTTATTTCACTTAACATGATGATCTCCAGTTCCATTTTTCTGCAAAGGACCTAATTTCATTATTCTTTATGACTGAATAATACCCCATTGTGTGTGTGTGTGTGTGTGTGTGTGTGTGTGTGTGTGTGTGTGTGTGTATCTCCAAGGCTGATTCCATACCTTGCCTATTGTGAATAGTGCTACAGTAAATATGTACAGGTGTACAAGTGTCTCTTGTCTCTTGTATTCAAACTTACATTCTTTCAGGTATATACACAAGATGGTATAGCAGGCTCAGTCATATGGTAATTCTGTATTAAATTTTAGAAGAACCATCATAACTTTTTCTATAGTAGCTGCTCCATTTTATCTCCCCACCATTGACATATAATAAATTCATCTACATTTTTGCCAACAATTCCTTCTTTCTTCCTTCCTTCCTTCCTTCCTTCCTCCCTTCTTCCCTTCCTTCCCTCCTTCCTTTCTACCCTGGAACAGTACCAGAGATTGAACACAGGGCTTCCATTACTCAGCTTGCTTGCTTAAGACAAACTCTAATACTTGAGCCACATGTATAGCCTCACTTTTTGCTGGTTATTTTGGAGGAGTCACTTGGGCTTTTCTGCCACAACTGATTTCAAAGTGTGATCCTCCAGATCTCAGCCTTCTGGGTAGGCAGGATTATTGGTATGCACCTTTGGCATCCAGCTTGCAGTGATATCTTATTATGTTTTGATTTTCATTTCCCTAGTGGTTAACTATGTTGAACATCTTTCTATCTACTAGTATGTTAACTTTTAATTTCTTTCTCAAACTGGTAATGTTTCCATCTTTCTACTAAGAAACACTACCAGAGGGAATACATTTTAATATAATTAGCAGGGCTTGAAACAATCTTGATAATGAAATTCAAGATCCATTAAACGTTTGTTTTCACAGAAGGATTTCTTTTCAGTGTTAAGGTGCCAAGAAGATCACAGACTCAGTGCAGAGCTAACTAATAGGCTCTGTAGCAGTGGGCATTTTATACAGTTTTAGTAATGCAAACCTCACCACAAATGTCAGCTGTACACTTGTGACATTTTACTCCATTTTATTTATTTTTATTTATTTATTTTGTTGGTCATGGGGCTGTCCCTGCTCTTCAGCTCAAGACAAGTGCTCTATCGCTTGAGCTATAGCACCACTTCCAGTTTTCTAGTGGTTTATTAGAGATAAGAGATTCATGGACTTTCCTGCCTGGGCTAGCTTTGAACCATGATCCTCAGATCTCAGCCTTCTGTGTAGCTAGGATTACAGGCTTGAACCACTGGCACCCAGCTACTCCATTTTATTTTTCTTATAACAAAGCTACCATACACATTCAACTCTCATGTTTGTTTGTTTGTTTTTGTTGTTTTTATGTAGCCTAGGCCGTTCTTGACCCCATGATCCTCTTTCCTCAGCCTCCTAAGATTATAGGTATGCCTTACCATGCCTGGTTCTTATGAACTAAATATATTATGGATTAAGATATCATAGAATGAATGAAAAAATAAATAGCAGAAATATTTATAAGAAGTAAAGAAATAAATCTAATCTTGTCTTCTATTATATTACTAAAGCAAATACTCTGTATTTAAATCTTATTGTAAACCATATGACATTTGTAAACTCTTTATCCTTATCTTCCAGATAACCAATCATTATACAAAGACTCTGCAAATGGTATAATTTCAACAGCTGTCATCAACTAGGAATCAAGAATGAGATGAATATTTTTTAGTATTTGACAACCCAAAACAAAGCTAACCTGATCATAAGATCTCAGGAGCTGTCTTATTTACTAAGCTACATGAACACATTTAGCTATAATTCTGTTTTAGAAATCTATACTTTAAATGCTAATTTTTATAGCACAGAAACAAAGGAGTCAAAAGAATCATTTGTTCATTGACTTCTCTAAACCAGGTTGTGAGTTAACAAGAGGAGGAAGAAGAAAGAAAATTAAACTTAGAAAAATAAGCATTGGCAGTCAGATACCGTAACTCACATCTGTAATCCCAGCTACTCAGTAGGCAGAGATATAGGGAGAACTGTATTTTAAGGCTAGCTTGGGAAAAAGTTCTTTCAGACTCCATTATCAACATAGAAACTGGGTGTGATGGCACATACTATGGTCCCAAATGTGTAGCGGATTATAGATAGGTGGATTTTAATTCAAAGCTGCTCTGGGGAAATGGGGGGGAGGAAACCCTACCTGGAAATAAAAATAATCAAGGCAAAAAGTAAGTAAAAGGGCTGAAAACATGGCCCAAGTGGTAGAAAGCCCATCAGAAAAGCATAAGGCCCTAAATTCAAACCCCATCACTGCTGGAAGGAAGGAAGGAAGGAAGGAAGGAAGGAAGGAAGGAAGGAAGGAAGGAAGGAAGGAAGGAAGGAAGGAAGGAAGGAAGGAAGGAAGGAAGGAAGGAAGGAAGGAAGGACAGGATTGCTTGATCTACACTTATTATTCATTCCATGCTTGAACTGTGTCGATGTCTAGGGGCTAATAGCATGCAAGAGAGAGCAAGATATACCTCAGGAAACATTAACCAGGAAAGAAAAGGGAAGAGAGAGAAGAAAGGAAGAAAGAGAAAAGCCCTCATGGAGTATATAATCCACAAATTAACAAGTAGCTGTCTGATAGCTGTTTGGAGAAGGAAATGTAAAAATTTTGGTACTAGAAAACATCACAAGAAGGAATAGCCAAGCTGGAGATACGCATACTGGCCAGATCTAAGAAACAGCAGAATGTAGGAGTAAAAGAGAGATAGCTGTAGGAGATCACATGTCATCGGGAAACAGGCTACAGATTCAGCAGCCTTGTTCCTGGATGGCTCACCCAGAGGCGGCCAGGCTTAGTGAAGTATGAGGACCACCCAAGATGCCTTCTTGCAAAAAGCTATGTAATGAAATTTAATCCAGTGTCTAAGCTGAGTTCAGCTGATTAAAAAAAAAAAAAAAAAAAACACAGTGTGAAGACATTCAGGAACAAATAAAATGGTAAACTATCCAGCAAACACAGTATGTGGTATGCTCTTCAAGCAAATGGCATGAACTATACAAAGATCCAATATCATTTTTTAAAGTGGAGGACACTTCAGATCAGTGCAGGTACAAAATCTGAATGATGAAACCATTATTAAGAATTCCTGTTGGGGGGCTGGGAAGGTGGCTCAGTGGTAGAGCACTTGCCTTGCATGCATGAGGCCCTGGGTTCGATTCCCCAGCACCACATAAGCAAAAAGAAAAAAAGCCGGAAGTGGCGCTGTGGCTCAAGTGGTAGAGTGGTAGCCTTGAGCTGAGGGACAGTGCCCATGCCCAGAGTTCAGGCCCCACAACTGGACCCAAAAAAAAAAAAAGAATTCCTGCTGGGTACCAGTGGTTCATGCCTATAATCCTAGCTACTCATGAGGCTGAGATCTGAAGAAGCCAGTCTAGGCAGAAAAGGCTGTAAGACTCATTTCTAATAAACCGCCAAAAAGCTTGAAGTAGAGCTGTGGCTCAAGTGATAGAGCACTAGCTTTGAGCAAAAAAGTTCAGAGACAGCATCCAGACCCTAAGTTCAAACCCCAGTATTTACACACACACACACACACACACACACACACACACACACAAATGTTCTGTTAATTTTGTTAAGGGGCTAATAGCATGTATCTATTCAGAACAAACATATTTATTTGTTTGAATCTATAAACAGAATTGTTGATGAAATATCCTAATGATTGCAATTCACCTAAAACAAACATGGTAGGTTTTTCCCAGTTGTATATGTGCATACTTGTTATAATGAGCTTTCTATGTATAAAATCATTCACAATAAAAAGGCTCAATAAAATCTAAAGAGTTTGTCCATATGATGCATTGGTTTAAACTAAAAGCATAGATTATTTTTTTCTACCCTATTTATATAAGGCCAAGTGGGACACATAAGCATCTTATATGCCTCTTGAAGCAGCCCACATCCATCTTTCTGTATTAAGTATGGCCCTGGAATAGTATTATAAATATCCAAATGGCCCTTCGCAGAGAAAAGGTTCCTCCCCGCACTGGAAACTAAAGAAATATCTGAGCACTATTGCTCTAATGAATTATCTTCCTTAGAAACCTATCCTCAAACACTAGAAACTAACTAGATTTCCATAACTATGCATATTTGCTTGGTTTTGAAATAGACCCTTCAAATCTAAAAGAGTTGCTCCCTCCTGGAATTCCATGCAAACTGAAGCAAAATGGGTTCCTTCGGGGTGAAGTCAAGCAGAATTAATGTCAGGACAAAGGACACTCCAGCATGGCTCTAAGGGCTGTATGTAAAATACCCAATTATATTTTTACTTTCAAATAGTAGGTTATGCTCTTTATTATTTTACTTATTTTATTTATTTTCATTGCAAAGATGATGTACAGACAGGTTACTGCTACAAAAAGATGAAATGCTTCATGAATTTGTGTGCTACTCTTTCACAGAGGCTCTCTATTGTTCCCATTTCAGTATATTGTGCAGTATACAGTTCAGTATCGTTTCAATTTGTCCAAATGTTAGCTTTCCATCTTTGTGACAAAATACTTGAGGCAATCAGTCTTTAGGCGGGAAGGATTTGAATTGGCTCATAGATTTGGAGGTTCTAGTCCATCTGGCTCATTGCTTTTGGGTCTCTGTCACGTAGTACATTGTGGCAGGAGTGTGAAATAGAGGAAGCACAACATAGAATGAAAGAGAGACAAGAAGGGACTACATTACCCATATCTCCTTTCATGACACATACTGAATGACCTAGCATATTCTTGCTAGGCCCCACCTTTTAAAGGTTTCACCACCTTCCAACAGTGTCAATCTGCAGACAAAATCTTTAACACATGCACCTTTAAGGACACTTGTCCAACCCTAGTATTCCTAACAGTCATATTCCCAATAATGAACATGATTATATTTTTCCCTTAGAAAAAGGAACGTAAACTGTGGAGGTGATGGCAGAACCCTTCTTAACACTAAGATAAAAACAAAGGCCACCATGAAAGTTAGAATGTGTTTGTGACTTTAACTAAGCATCACTATCCCACAATACTGTGAAATTTGGGAAATTATGTGATCACTTAATCACAATAAAGAATTTGAAGAAACAAAAACAAAAAAACAAAGGCTAGTCCCAGGCACTGGTGGTTCACACCTGTAATCCTAGCTACTCAGGAGGCTGAGATCTGAGTACTGCAGTTCAAAGCCAGCCCAAGCAGGAAAGTCTGTGAGACTTTGATCTCCAATTAACCACCAGAAAATTGGCAGTGGTACCATAGCTCAAGTGGTAGAGTGCTTGCCTTGAGCTGATGAGCTCAGGACAGTGCCCAAGCCCCAGTTCAAGCCCCATATCCACTAACAAGAAAGAAAGAAAGAAAGAAAGAGAGAAAGAGAGAGAGAGAGAAAGAGAGAAAGAGAGAGAGAGAGAAAGAGAGAAAGAGAGAGAAAGCGAGAAAGAGAGAAAGAGAGAGACAGAGAGAAAGAGAGAAAGAAAGAGAAAGAAAGAAAGAAAGAAAGAAAGAAAGAAAGAAAGAAAGAAAGAAAGAAAGAAAGAAAGAAAGAAAGAAAGAAAGAAAGAAAGAAAGGAAGAAAGAAAGAAAGAAAGACAGACAAAGGCAAGAACAACAAAAGGGACTCTTTTCTCCTTTCCCTTAGGAGGATTTGAAAGCAGTAAGGTGTTTCCTCAAGTCTTATGGATAAAGCTTCCTCAAGTCTTATGGATGAAAGCTGTGGAAAATGGTATTGACTACCATTAACCTGTGAACATGGAATTGGATAGTGTATTGTGAACTTCAAATATGGTACTTTATTTATTATAATTATTAGAGACTAAATGTTACATGAATATCCACAGTAACAACTTGTCTTCTACTTGGGATCTTGAACATTTTTAAGCCATCTCTTGCTCAAAAGAATTCCAATTATTTGCTACCAAACCTCCATAATTCATATATATATGTGTGTATATATATATATATATTTTTTTTTTTTTTTTTTTTGGCCAGTGGTGTTGCTTGAACTCTTGGGTCTGGGTGCTGTCCCAGAGCTCTTCAGCTCAAGGCAAGCACTCTACCACTTGAGCTACAGCACCACTTCCAGTTTTCTGCACACACCTCCGCCGTCTGTCTCTTTAAACTGATCTAAAGACTTGACATGAAATCTGTGAGTTCCAACACAAAAGCAATTGAAATTAATTACATTTTATGCAATAACTGTTCTAGAGAAAGTGTGACCAGGGTCTGTTCTACCTGGCCTTTCCTACCTCACACTAAAGGGTTCACTCATGTTAGTCCTTAACAGCTCCAGTTTACATATGGCCATGACAGATTGGACAGGGTAAGGTATGGTCTGTGTCCCAGACTTGGTCAATCCTTATGTGATAAGCTTGCATGATGATAATAGTAAGACAGTGAGTCTGACTGGTGAGACTGCATTCCTTCTGCTCACATTCCCTCCCCAGTGCACCTGTGTCTCCCCCCGAACCCCAGGGCATCTAGCACACACCCAAGCATAGTTTCCTGAGCTATGAGTGAGCCTGCTGTAAAGAACATCACCACAGGGAAGGAACTCCACTGGTCTCTTCAAATACACTAGGGAAGGAGTGTGACTGCTTTGGTAGATCACTTACCACATTTTGGAGGACACAGTTCCCAGGAGCTTGGGTCAGCAGCCCACAGACCCCCCTCCAGACATGGTGTCCTGACCTACCTGTCGTAAGTCCAGAGTGATGGTAACCCAGTGGTATTCTCTCCCATTTTGAATACTGGGACTTTGCCACCAGTTATTGGTGCCATCTATTGCATGTGCTATTGGGTGGCTTTCTGTTAAAAGAAAATAACACATGATTTACTCTCAGTTTAGCCTTAAATTCTTGAACTTCTAAACTCATTGCCAATGAATAGCGGTCAAAGGTAAACACAAAGTTCATGGCTTCCTGTTGAAAGTCTTCAGTTACTTTAGAAAGTATAAATTCCCATGGAGGGGGTGGGCTGTGGGCACAGCTCAGAGGTATAGAATAGGTATGAGATCCTGGGTTCCATTCCCTTCATCCATCAATCCAATCATACACACAAATAAGTAGCTAGATTGATGACAGATGAATAGACATAGGAGCTACGTATGGAGGTAGAGAGACAGATAGTCATGAGAAACAGATATATGATAGAGAGGAAGAAAGAAAGAAATGAAAGACAGAAAAAGACACAAAGGAAGAGAGGGAGGGAGGGACAGAGGGAGAGAGGGAGGGAGAGAAAGATGATAGGTAAATAGATTTTATATCAAGAGATTATAGAGAGAGACAGAGACAGATAGAGGAGTGACTGAAGGAGAGGTAGACAAGTCAGTAGATAAACAAAAAGGTGATAGAGATAAATAGATAGATAGATAGATAGATAGATAGATAGATAGATAGATAGATAGATAGATAGATAGATAGATAGATAGATAGATAGATAGATAGATAGATAGATAGATAGATAGATAGGATAGACAAATAGATACCTATCCAGATACAGTTAAACAAAGAATCCCCTGTGTGCTTCTTTGTACTTGCCTCTGGGGTTGGTGCTGTTGCTGTCACAGACCCGGCACTGGGCATTCCGCACTGGCCGGCCGGGCACGTGCTCCACAAGTTTGCAGTACATCTCAGGCCCTTTCTCCCCACAGGTGGCATTGGCACTGATGTGAGCATTGCTGGCCAGATTGAGAATGGCAGGAAACAGACCTGAAAGTCAAAATTCTCCAGATCAGTTGAACCATTCATTTTAGAGGAGAATCAAGAGAAGATTGTAAACACAGGAGCTCAGGGAAGCCTTCCACTAAGGCAGTATCCACAGAATGTAATCAGATTTCATGGAAATGAGACTGAGACAAGCAAAATGGCTATCAAAACATAAAACAAACCTCAAAACTCTACCGTTGGTGGGGACTGAGAACAACAGACCCAGGAAGCTTCGGGGATTACTATAATTTGATATGTTTGCTTTTCCCGAGCACATGTAGTCACGAAAAAAAAATACAGAATGA
Organism: Dipodomys spectabilis; assembly: GCF_019054845.1. Taxonomy (NCBI): domain Eukaryota; kingdom Metazoa; phylum Chordata; class Mammalia; order Rodentia; family Heteromyidae; genus Dipodomys; species Dipodomys spectabilis. The sequence continues at coordinate 2,893,316 of NW_024870912.1, forward strand.
ATGCAACTAAGTTTTGCAGATTTAGATATTTGCCATCCGTAACTATTTTTTAATTGTGAAAATACTGCACAGAGGGGTTACAATTACATGGGCAAGATAATGAGTACATTTCTTATAAAGCATTGTAACCTCCTCCTTTGTTTCCCCTTCCCATCCTTTCCCATCCCCCACCCCCACACCCCTTCCCCCCATTTTTGACATAACGACTTGTACATCTCATTGTTGCAATGGGTCCACCTGTATCCCTATTTTAACGATTTGTTTTTTCCCTTCCCCTCCACAAATTATACCAACATCAAATACCGTGAAAGTAGGGGTTATACCGTGGGGGAGGGACATACAAAGCAACAAAGAAATAATCTTATAAATGTGTTAGAAACAATCGCATGAAAGAAAAAAAACATTTGAATACATATCTTAGGGTTCATTTCCCTAACATCACATTATCTGACTTTTTCTGCTTGACTCAAACATATACTAGTTATTGCAAATAAGGGAAACCATGGGACCTAAGTTTCTTTGGGCCTGGCTTACTTCACTTAATATAATTTTTCCAAGCCTTCCATTTCCTAACAAATGGGGCAGTGTCATTCTTTCTGATGGAGGCATAGAATTCCATTGTGTATATATACCACATTTTCTTGATCCATTCATCTACTGAGGGGCATATGGGTTGGTTCCATATCTTATCTATAGTAAATAATGCTGCAATAAACATAGTTGTGCTGGTAGCTTTAGTGTGGTCTTGTTTGTGAACATTTGGGTAAATGCCCAAAAGTGGGATTGCTGGGTCATAGGGGAGCTCTATGTGGAGTCTTTTGAGGAACCTCCATACTACTTTCCAAAGTGGTTGAACAAGTTTACACTCCCACCAACAATGCAGTAAGGTTCCCTTCTGTCCACATCCCCTTCAGCATGTGCTGTTACTAGAGTTCTTGATTATAGCCATTCTAACTGGGGTGACGTGGTATCTCAATGCTGCTTTGAGTTGCATTTCTTTTATGGCTAGGGAGGTTGAACATTTCTTCATGTGTCTATTGGCCATCCTTCTTTCCTCTTCAGAGAAGTTTCTCTTTAAGTCTTTAGCCTACTTATTTATTGGGCAGTTGTTTCTTTGAGAATTTGTTGTTGGAGATTTAATTTTTTGAGTTCCAGGTATATTTTAGATATGAGAGCCTTGTCCATTGTATGTCTAGTGAAGATCTTCTCCCAATCCGTGGGCTTTCTGTTGATCTTGCTAGCTATGTCTTTTGACATGCAGAAGCTCTGCAATTTCATGCAATCCCATTTGTCCAACCTTTCTTTGATTTGTTGTGTTTCTGGGTCTCTATTAAGAAAATTTCAGCCTGTGCCAAGGAGACCTAGAGTTTCTCCTATTCCATCTTGTAATGTTTTCAGAGTGTCTGCTTTGACTCCAAAGTCTTTGATCCATTTGGAGTTGATTCTGGTGCAGGATGATATATAAGGATCAAGCTTTAGTTTTCTACAAGTAGTTAACCAATTTTGCCAGCACCATTTACTGAAGAGGCTGTCTTTCTTCCATTCTATTTAAAATTTTTATTTTAGAAGTAAGAAACTCATAGACAAATACTGCTGCAAATGCTGAAGTGAGGTGCCCTAATGCTTTCTAATTATTTTTAAATCTAACACAAACAAGTTGCCTCATTCTAGTAGGATTTAGGAAATCTATGCTATAATTATGTAGTTTTTCTCTTTCATTACTCGTTTTATTTTGTTTTGTTTTTTGGTGAATACAACGTTAGCACACAAAAGTCCAAGTTACAAAATTCTCTTCAACTCTGCATTAATCCTGGCCTCTTTTTAGTCTCTTTGTCTCTGCTGATTTTTAACTTTAAGCTTCCAGGGTCAGAACCAGGTACATATTACTCAAAAACATTTTTTGCATGACTCTGACATAAAGTATTTCTATTAGTTTCTTTAGAGAGTTAGCATTTATTGCTAAGAGAGGACCATAGCAGTGAAGATTCTACAAAGATCTAGAAATGACACTGACTATGAAGTGACCAGGGAGGTCTATGTGACAGACATTGGAAACAGACAGAGAATTGGGAGGGTCTTAAGCTTCCTGGAGTTTCCCTAATTGTTAGAAATTGATCCTCAATGATCACAGCAGAGAGTGTTTTCTTTATAACAACAAAACAAAACATACACAGTCAGGGCTGGGGAGGTAGAACAGAGGTAGAGCACTGCACTGGCACATGCAGGCCCTGGGTTCTCTCCACAGCACTGTGAGAAATGAAAAGAACAGAAATGAAAAGAAATGAGAAAAGAACAGTCAATATTATTTCTGAACTGTTGGTTTTCTAGTGAAATTTGAAATAGCATAGGGTAATTTTAATTTTATAGAAAGAATTCATGTCTTTTTATTTTTAGGAACTAATATATTAAATATTATTTATGTTATAAATACTTTTAACCGTTTAAACTCTAGAACAAAATAATCATTGTTGTAAGAGCAAGTGCATTAAAGAAGTACTCCCCACTGATTTTTTTAAAAATGTTTGAGTCTTTCAAAAATTTTATGTAAAGCAGAATTACCTATTAGTTCTAATGTAAAAGAAGAACCCAGCTGGGTACCAGTGGCTCAAGCCTATAATCCTAAGTACTCAGGAGGCTGAGATCTGAGGACTGTAGTTCCACCCTGGCCAGAGCAGAAAAGTCCCCGTTAAACTCTTATCTCCAATTAGCTACTCAAAAAACACAGAAGTGGAGCTGTGGTTCAACTGGTAGAGTGCTAGCTTTTGAGTACAAAGAGTCTCAGGAACAGAGCCCAAGCCTTGAATTCAAGTCTGTAACTGACAAAAAAAAAAAAAAAACCCTATTAAGTTAGTAGGCCCCAAGCCTCTGACTATTTATTAGTTGGTTCTATATGCTATAAAATTTGGAAAACCAAATACTAAACACATATCCAAATAAGTTTCATATGTATTTTCATTTGTGGCTTGAAAGTGGTTATATAATCATATTCCCTTAAAGAAGTAAAAAATGCTTTATGTGGAATCAATTTATACAGTTCCCCAAATTATTAATTTTATCCATGCAGTAGTTAGTCTATTTGTACGTCTGTCTATTGAGCCTTAAAGCCTGGGCACTGTCTCTGAGTTTTTTTCACTCAAGGCTAGTGTTCTACCACTTTGAGTCAGAGTGCCATTTCTTGTTTCCAGTTGGTTATTTGGAGATTAGAGTCCCATAGACGTTCCTACCTGAGGTTGGCTTCAAAGGGTGATCTCAGAGCTCAGCCTCCTGAGTAGCTTGGAGATTACAGGTGTGAACCACCATCTCCTGGCTAACTAATACTGTTGTTAATGACAGGGTCTTGCTACATGGACATGCAAGCAAACTTCTTTGTCTCAGTGCACCCTGTTGATTCTTATATTTTGTGTGATGACATAGCTCCTAAAGTGATATGTGAAGCCTCGAGTGTGACAGTTGCCTGGTAGCTAGATAGTATTCTCTATTCTTTAAGAGCTAATAATTTAAAGCATGGAATGCTTTTAAATGATAGTATGTCATTGGGTGCCAATGGCTCATGCTTATAATCCTAACTACTCAAGAGGCTGAGATCTGAAGATCACAGTTTAAAGCCATCCAGGGCAGAAAAATCCATGAGATTTTTATCTCCAATTAACCCCCCCCCCCAAAAAAAAAAACCAGAAGTGGAGCTGTGACTCAAAGTGACAGAGCACTAACCTTGAGCAAAAGAGCTCAAGCTCCATAGCAGACAAAAAAAGAAAGAAAAGGAAATATACTCTTTACCTGACTTATGTAATTGTAGCCCCTTCATACATAGATCACCTTTGTAATAACAAAATTTTTTTTAAGTCAGAAGTAGAGTTTAGCTCAAGTGATAGAATATCAGCCTTCAGTGACAAAAAAAGAACAGTGCCCACACCCTGAGTTAAAGATCTAGTATTCACACACACACATACACATACACACATAAAGACACACACACACACAAATTATGGTGTTCTGTCTATACAGCTAAAATGACATCTTCTGAATCTCATATACCCCTTAAGATTTGCTGCAATCAACTCTAATCCCTTTCCCTCACACCAACTAGCCAAGAGAGAAGAAGAAGCCAGGCTTTTAAGAACTGATTGAACAATGCATTTCTCTATCAAGAAAACATTCTTCACCAGTTATCAGATGTTCCTGCTTTCTCCTCATTCGCCCCCTCAGGTTTTGGACATCAAGAGAACTCCCAGTATCACAAAGTTCCTCCCATTTGAGGAGCTGTGAAAGCCTTTGTTGGAGCTGAAGCAAGGGTTGCTAAGCAGTCATTCCCTGCCCCTGCTACCCCCCCCCACCCCACCCCGGACTCTTTGCCTCAAGTAATGGAGAAAATGCAACACATACCTCATGAATATGACATTTTTGAATAATATCTCAACTGTAGGTAGTTCTTTATATTAGTTGCTTTTGAAGAACTCCCATGGGGGAGAGGGAGGGAGGTGACTTAATGGTAGAGTCTTTGCTTACAATACACAAGGCACTGGATCCTATCTGTAGCACCAAAAAGGAAGACCAAAAGGCATAAAGTCATGGAGGAAAGACTAATTCTCATTTTTCCTCACCTTGTTGATCTTCCACGTGTCCTTTCATTAGCATAGCTATTTAGAAAGATAGTTAAATGATTAATAAAAAATATCCACAGAAGCTGTCTTTTACTAAAGTTAAATCTTCCTTCTCAGATGAACTAATAGTTGAAAACAAAAATCTTGACTACAAACTATGCCTAAAGGGCCAGGCATGGTAGAACATACCTGTAACCCTTGCTATTTGGGAGGATGAGGAAGGAAAAATCATAATTTAAAGCCATCAGGAGAAAACAGAGTTGAAAACATATCTGAAAAAACAAACAAAAAACATTGGCTTATACCTATAATCCTGTCTATCTAACTATTCAGGGGACTGAGATCTAAGAATCTCAGTTCAAAGCTAGTCAGACAAATTGAAAATAGTTTTACTTCCAGTTAACCAACAAAAAAAATCTGAAACCAGAGGCATCGCTCAGGTGGTAGAGCACCAGATGTTAATGTAAAGGCCAAGAGATGAAAGAAGCTGAGAGTTCTATTCCTAGTACCACACACATAAACAACTTTGTGGTATATATTACAGTTATTCTCACAATTTCCACTTGACAGAGTCATTTCTTTTTCTTTTTCTTTTTTTTTTTTTTTTTTTTTTTGGTCAGACGTGGGGCTTAACTCTGGGCTTGGGTACTGTGCCTGCATTCTTCAGCTCAAGGTGAGCGCTCTACCGCTTGAGCCACAGCACCACTTCCGGTTTTCTAGTTGTTTATTGGAGTTAAGAGTCTCATGGACTTTCCTGCCGGGGCTGGCTTTGAACCTCCATCCTCAGATCTCAGCCTCCTGAGTAGCTAGGATTACAGGCGTGAGCCACCAGCGCCAGGCTTGACAGAGTCATTTCTATTCCTTGTTGCATGGGACCACATCTGTAAAGGGGAAAGAAAGCTGGAGGTAGAGACTGGAGAGAAAGCATGTTGGGAAAGGATGTTTTCCAGAGGTAACAGGAGTCTCTGAATCATTATATAGCTCATTGAAATCTTTCAGAGCAGGGCACTAATGATCCCCAAGCAGGAAGAAGGGAGGGAAATCAAAGAATAAGAAAGAACATGGGGATCAAAGCCCTACCAAGGAAAAAAGTTTTGTCTCACATATAAACATCATGTTATCAATTCTGTAGCATGGCCCAAACAAGGCTATTTTCCCATTAGCAAGTCATGCATGCCCCTAACACATCATACTACACATATTTGTTAAGAGGCTTTATTTACTTCAGTAATTATTACTGTAGTACTAATGTTTGCCTTTTTTCCATTCAGAATCATTTCCCATCATTTAGCCAGTCACTACTTTTATTACTCCAAATACCAGCAACCATGAAACAAATTCCCGCTAGTCACTGGCTGCTTTTGTTTTGTGTCCTTTTGTCTTCATATCTTGAGTACACTTGGCCTTCTCGAATTTATTCCAGAACCATGTTAATCTACTAGAAAGTTCTCTAAGTAACATTAAGTGATAGACAAAAATGCTACTACATATAAACCATCCCCACATGGAGAAATTGCCAGGTAGTTTGATAATTCATTTCTAGAGGTTTCTGGGAGTTTTGTGTTCCCAAGACAATATATTTTCTTGACTTAAAAGTAAAATGCCTGTGCCAGGTACTGGTGGCGCACACCTGTAATCCTAGCTACTCAGGAGGCTAAGGCTGAAATCTAAGGATCATAGTTTCAAAGCCAGGCTGGGCAGGGAAGTCCATGAGACTCATCTCCAATAAACCACCAGAATACAGGAAGTGTGCTGTGGCTCAAGTGGTAGAGCACTTGCCTTGAGCTGAAGAGCTCAGGTACAGAGCCCAAACCCAGAGTTCAAGCTCCAAGAAGAACCAAAAAATAATTTTTTTTTGAATTGTTCACTAGGTCTGTACTCATTACAAGAGCTGTTTTTTGTTTTAGTTTTTGTTTATTTAGTCGGTCATGGGGCTTGTGCTCAGGGCTTGGGCCCTGGTCCAGAGTTCTTTTGCTCAAGGCTAGTGCTCTTCCACTTTGAGCCACAGCACCATTTATGGTTTTCTGGTGGTTAATTGGAGATCAGAGTCTCACAGACTTTCCTGCCTGAACTGGATTTGAACTGCAATCCTCAGATCTCAGCCTCCTGAGTAGTTAGGATTTCAGGCATGAGCCAACAGTGTCCCGCACAAGACTTTCTTAATCAATATTTCTCAAACAATTTACAGCCAACTGCTCAGAGTATTGATTTACCTGTTTAAGAAAAGGGTAAGTCTTTCCCATTTAGAAAAAAAAAGTTTTCTGACATCCACAAAATGTTAAATTTACCTAGTCCATATTCAAAATCAATGTGATAGTTGGAAAAATTAACTTAAAGGATTAAAGTAAAAATTTCACATTATTACTACTAAGAATGGAATGAATATTTTACATGGTTGAATCATTCAAGTATCTTCTGGTGGCAGAAGCCTTTATTTTCCAAGGCAAAGCCACTAATAGAATCTGTGGAGAATCTGTGGAGGTAGAAATTAAGGTCCTAAATTGAAAAGTTTGTTATTTTTTAAGCATTTAAATCAATTTTGTTTGCCAATGTTCACATCAGCTGATTGAAATCAAGTATAAGAAATAAAATATCTAACAAAGGAGGAGGCAACAATGCTTGATAAGAAATGTACTCATTACCTTGCCCATGTAATTGTAACCCTTCTATACAGTATTTTCACAATAATAAAAAAAAGTAATGAAATATCTGTATTTCTTTAGGAAACATGATAGCCACCGACATAAAAACTACAAACAATGGTTTGTAGAACTTATTCAGTAAAACCTCCTGAAGGCATTTAATAATAGACCAGGATAGCCTGGCACCAGTGGCTTATGCCTGTAATCCTAACTACTCAAGTGGCTAAAATCTGGAGAATCAAGGCTCACAGTTATCTCAGGAAGAAAGGTTTGCTAGAATCTATCAGCAAAATAACCAGTAAAAAGCTTGGATGGAGGTGTCACTCAAGTGGCAAGTCAAGTGAGTGTGAGCAAGCCTAGTGAGTGTGAGCTCCTGAGTTCACACCATAGCACTGACCCAAAAAAATAATACCCTAGAATAATGACATCAAAGGTACTGATTTATTCTAATAGCATAATATTCTAGGTCTTTGATATTAAGGTGTTATAATGAAATGAATTTTAGGTAGATGTGTGAATTCATGTTTAGTCATATTCACAGAGTTACACATATCAGAATAAAACACAAGTGATAGTGTTTGGTAGTGCTCTATACACTTAGATGGTCTGCGCACTGTTCCACAGTTTTTTTTGAACAAGGCTACCACTTAAGCCACAGCTCTACTAGGTTTTTTTTGGGGGGGGGAGGGTTGGCTTATGAATTGGAGATAAGTGTCTCATGAAATTTCCTGCCCAGGTTAGCTTTGAACCACAATCCTCATATCTAAGCCTCCTGAGTAGCTAGCATTACAGGGATGAGCCACTGGTACCTGGCTCTAGCTACGTAAGCTTTTAGTGAGAGCCCCTCGAGTGTGAAATTCTATTCCAAGCCCTCACAGAAATAGTGTTACCAGTGAGCTCTTCCTGACCCAAGAGTCTCACAATCAGAGGGAAAATCAGGCATATACTCATAGATTTCGTTAAAATATTTAATAGAAAGACATAATTAAAATACAGATTCCCAGAAAGATTGTACAGAGCAACAAAACCAGTTAGGTATCATACAGCCTGCATAGTTTAATCACAGGAACAAGTCCTGAGAAGCACACTTCAGTGGGAGCATCATGGAGCATGCTCACACACACTAGATGGCACAAGTCTATCCCTCCATCCTGAGATGGAGGAGGTACAACCAGACACAGTGCATCAGGGGAGAGATACTCTAGCACATACCTTTTGCAGGATCTTTCACTTTATGGATAACAGCAGACAACACCCTTAACCATAATGAATCAAAGACAGATCTTTGATTGTCCCCTTTGATTATTTCAATAATCTTGGAGCACTTCTTGCTGGTATTGAGGGTGCTATGCTTTCTCAGTTCCAGTACCATTCCCCCGAGGCTGGTTTGTCTCATTATATATACATATAGACTGAATGGGGGTCATGGTTTCCAAAGGCTGTTACTAAATAAAATATAGATATAAAAATTATGTTCATGAAGGTAGCTCAGTGGTAGACTGCTTGCCTTGCATGCATGAGGCCCTGGGTTCGATTCCTCAGCACTACATAAGCAGAAAAAGCTGGAAGTGGCTCTGTGGCTCAAGTTGTAGAGAGCTAGTCTTGAGCTGAAGAGCTGAGTGACAGCGCCCAGGCCCAGAGCTCAGGTCCCACAACCAGAAAAAAAACATTATGTGCATGACCTCCAGTTCTTCAGCTCCCATTCCTGCCTCACTACATCAATTGGGATCTCTCTTTTTTTTTCCTTAATCACTAAAAATGCCCCTTTCAAGGTTTTAATCACTTTCTAAACCTAACCAGCAGCTCCCATTAAAAGTTACCTTTCTTGCTTGCTTAAACTCTGTATCTTTTGGTCCCTATTCTGCATATTACATATCTCTACTGCATATATACATCACACTTCATATTGCTGATTCCTAATTTTCCCCCATACCTCTCTGTCATTGCCTTCCAAAACTGACCTATAGCCTAACAGGAACTGATTTCCTGTGGAGAGCAAAGACCACTCATTCACCAAACAAGATGGGGAAGTGAAGGAAGGAAGGCACTTTCCTAAAATGCTATCTTCAAGCACAACACAAACTCATGCAGTATATGAGATTGGGCTTTCCTCCCCCTGCCTCTGTACCCTACACCTCTTTGTTCAACATTTAAAATCTTGACATAGATAATGAAAGGGTACCAAGTGGGTGAGAAGAAAACACACTGGGTTATGGAATTAGCCAAATTCCAATAGTGGCAAAAATAAAACTTGAATTGCTAAGGATAAATGCAGGCCTTTCCAACCAGCCCCAACCCCCCACCCCCTGTCAATCCAGTATTAAGCATGGCATAGCTCAGTAGAGGCAGAAAAGATGAGAGAGTTTCTGTGACAGATGTACTGGCATCCCCTTAACCCATGTAATGTTGGTTTCTATGATTTTGGCTAAGTGCATTCAACTATAGATATATAAACACACATGTGTTTGAGTGTGTGTGTGTAATATACATATATATGTATCATATATATGTATCATATATATATGAAAACTGCATAGCAGAAGTAAGCAATTCATATGCTTTAAATAATTTTATTATGGAACAGTGCTTTAATTGTCCCACTTTGCCATTATTGTTGTTAATCTCTTACCATGTCTAATTTACAAGTGAGGCTTATATAAACATGTATGTTTAAGGAAAAACTTGGTGCATGCAAGACTCAGTACTATACACAATTTCAAGCACCCACCAGGAGTCTTGGAATGTATGCCTCTTACAGATAAGGGGAGAGTTGTGTTCATAAGATGAGGACAATGTCTGAAAAATGTTAGTGTGAAGCCAGACACAGTGGCTCAGCCTGAAATTCCAGATACTTGAGAGGCAGAAATAGGAAGATCAGGTCTAGGTCACCCTAGGCTAAAAGCAGGAGGCTCCATCTGAAAAATAACTAAAGTAGAAAGGACGAGAGGTATGTCTCAAATGGTAGTCTACCTGATGAGCAAGTCCTGTGCCCGGAGTTCAAACCCCAGTATCACCAGATAAAGCAAAAAGAAAAATGTTAGTATGATATTAAGATTGGATTATCAATAACTATATTATTAAAGACAGAAGAGGAAGTTGCTTACTATCTACAGGTATATTTAGTATGACTGGATTCTGCACCAAGGTGGAGACAGCCAAACTAAAGGTAGGTTTGTGACATTAATATTCAGATCAGGGGAATCTGGCTAAAGTATAGATTCTCAGCGGCTCAGCCTAGAGCTGCTATGCTTCCTGTCTAACCAGCTCTCCCACCCTAACTCCTGAGACTGCTTTGAGTTCAAGAGACAGGATCATCTGTTGGGATTTCTTCCAGCTCCAACACTCTAGGTTTAGTCAATTTGGCCAAGCATGGAACAAAGCCTGCCACACTGATTCATGAGCAGTTTTGTCACTATTTAACCAGAACTCCAGATCCCCGATTCTGCATTCATGTCTGGGGACATGAATCAAGGTTAAGAGGGAAACATTCCAAGGGCTCCAAAACAAAGACAATCCAGGTCCACTGATCGTCAACCAGAGAAATCTAAAGCAAGCCCATAGGGCCTCTTCCACACACAGTCAGAGCAGTAAGATTTGCAAAACAAAAACCTGATTTAAAAAAACAAGCTCAAAACTCAGGCACCAGTAGCTCACACCTTCACTCAGGATGCTGAGATCTGAGGATCACTGTTCAAAGCCAGCCCAGGCAGGAAGTCCGTGAGACTCATCTTCAACAAACTACCAAAAATGAAAAAGCAGAGCTGTGGCTCAAGTGATGGAGCGCTAGCCTTGAGCAAAAGATCAAGGACAATGCCCAAGCCCTGAGCTCAAGCCCCAGATGCAGTACCAAAAAAAAAAAAAAAGAAGAAGTCTCAAGATTAATATACTAAAAAAATAGGAAATACTGACTCCTTCTTTCTTTCCTGTCTTTTGTAGAAATTGATAAGTCATCCCCAGGTTGTCTCCAAACTGAGTTTAAACATTAAAGAGGGTTCAGTTCTAGATGACAGAAAGAGGCAAAGGCAGAGCTAGTTACTTCTTCCACTCCAAAGAGATAGGGGAAGGTCAAGGCCGGAGGAGTGTTCCACAAGGCCCTGCCCCTCTTAATCTCTATCTATTGTTGGCTCTTACTGAAATTAGATGTTAAAAAATATTTTCGCATGATTTCCCAAGTTCTCCCTTGTATTATGTTTTATTATGTTAGCTGGACAAGAAAAATTTACTTGATTTTAGTAAAGGAGGAAGCAAAACCCAGGCAGGGCTATATTAATTCATTATACCTGTAAGCACATTTATTCACACTATGTCTTCTACACATACCTTCGTTGATGTATCTTCTTTTAAAACAACCCAGTAATACCAAATGGTCTACCTTTACCACACATGTCACTGGTGTGAAAAGATGAGTCCTCACTTCCTGTTCTAAAGTATTCCTTTCATACTCATTCTTCCTCCCCTGGCCACCTCATCTTCCAAGTGAATACACACCAGCCCAAGCATTTCTCCAACTCCCAGCCTCTAGCCTCAAGAAGTCTGAAAGAATGGAAGCCTTGCTTGTTTTCTGGAGAATGCCAACCCTTCTTTCTAGCTGCTGGCTCCGAATTCCAAGCAACCAAAACAGGACTGCATTAAGCAGCCAATTTCTCTTAGGGACTGCAATTGCCACCAAGTTCTTCCCTCATTGGTGGTGATAATGAAACACTAAGGATATAAACTGAGATTTAACTCAAGGTGAAAGTCTAGTTAAACTTAAGTGGGAAATAGTGCCACACACAAAATTCACTTAAAGAGACACAAAGATTATAAAGATTCATATGGTACATATGGATGTAAGAGAGAGGCAGAGATGGGTTCAGGGTCACAGACACAGAGAGCAAAACAGAAAGAAATGTAGGTTAAACCATGGCTAGTATCAGAGACACAACTAGTATTCAAAGAAGCCCACTTTCTACTTAGGCAATAGTGTTCATGCTCCAGAGATGTCTTGTTATCTGTCTCAGTCAACATCAATACATTGCATATTATCATGGAGTATATTAGCAATGGGTCACTGTCAAAGCAGTGTATTGCTAATGGCATGATGAACAATAAAGATGGATTCTCATTGGAAAAAAATTCATAGTAGATAGGGTATCTACACCACCTAACATGTGTTAGAGGACTTTCTGTTTTCTCAGAATAAATGGGTTCAAGAGTCTTCACACTTATAGAAGTAGATAAAACTTTCAAATATAGCCATTGGGAGACACTAAGAACAAACAGGAAAAGTTGCTGGAGCTTCAGGTAAGATGAGTGGAAGAGAATGGCTGTCCAGATGAGGACATCATACCTTACCACAAGCCACCAACATTGTGGATCACCAGGAACAACTGGCTGAGAAGTCTGCAACTTCTGGAGCAGACAGGGAGAGCACAGACCCAGTGATGTGGTCAATCAAGGTCATAAACTTGATGCAAAAGGGCAAAGAAAACTCCCAGTGTGGCCAGCCAGAAATTTTGGTTTCAATCGAGAAAGTGACAAACAGCTGGATGGACCAGTCAAAAATGTAACAGGGGACCCTAGAAACATACCTGGAAACCACAGAAGGGCTACCTTAGGATTTGTTTTTAATTTAAAAAGAACAAAATAAAAGGAAGTTTAAGAAAAGAAACAAGACTGATACACTAAAAGCCTATATGATTTTTGAGCAATTAGGTGAACCAAGTATTATGAATTACTTGCAGACAGGAAGACTAATAATGTTAGGCAGAAATTCTATCTAAATTAATCTATAGATTCAAGCAGTTTCTATCAAAATTTCATCCAGCTTTTAAACAGAAGTTGACAAGCTAAATGCTGGTGGAAAACCAAAAGGACCTGGAACAGTCAAACCAGGTGAGAAAAAGTAAACCTAGAAAACTTACAACTAGAAAATTTATTATAACACCAGAGGAACAGAGATGTTGCAATGTTACTATAAGACCAAACTTTTGGATTAAGGGAAAAAATAGAGCCTACAGCTATATACTTAAATTTGTGATCAACAATTTTTAGCAAAGGTACTAATGTGATTTTGCCTTTTCTTTCTTATAAAAAAGTTCTTACTGAATTTATCAAATGTTGAGATCACTAGATATCCATGTGCAACCAACACAATTTACATATTGCCTCCTTTGCAAGCACAAAAGTTAACTCAAAATGCATGACAATCCTCAATGTAAGAATTAACTATAAAACTTCTAAGAAAAACACATGGAGAAAAAAGTCTCTGTGACCCTGGGTTTGATAAAGAATTCTTAGAAGACAAAAGACAAATCCATAAAGGAACACAATGGCCCCTAAAAGAAAATTAAAGAAAACAAGATTGTACCATTTTCAAATACACCATTAAGAAGAGGAAAAGGCAATGCTGGGTGCAGGTGACACATGTCTGTAATCCTAGTTACTCAGGAGGCTGAGATCTGAGGTTCATGGTTCAAAGCCAGCCCAGAGAGGACAGTGACCAGGCCCTGAGCTCAAGCCCCAAGACTGGCACAAAGGAAAGGGAAAGGGAAAAGGAAAAGAAAAGGGAAAAAGAAACGGAAAGGGGAAAGAAAAAGGAAAAGGGAAAGGAAAGGAAAGGGAAATCACAGACTGGGAGAAAATATTTTGAAACCATGTTTCTGATCAAAACAGATATACCCAGAAAATATTGTGTCTATCAAGTATATTGCTTAAAAGTTGTTTCTTTGATCTGGGCACTGGTGGCTCAGGCCTGTAATCCTAGCTACTGGGCAGGCTGAGTTCTGAGAATTGTAGTTCAAAGTCAGCCCAGGCAGAAAGTCCACAAGACTCCTATCTCCAATAAACTACTCAAAAAAGGCTGAAAGTGGCACTGCCGCTCAAGTTGTAGAGCACTAGCTTTGGGCACAAAAAGGCTCAGAGACAGCACCCAGGCCCTGAGTTCAAGCCCCAGGACTGGGTGAAGAAAAAAGTCCCTTCTTTGGCCTGGTGGCTTGGCTCTTGTTGAGGAAAAGAGGAGCTGCTTTGGGATAAGGAAGTATTTTTGAAATAAAAGGTTTTGTCTTAGTTTCTTTTCAAGATGGAATTAAAACGCACTTCAGATTGTACAAGAAATACTAGAACGTGCAGGCATATTTTGAGATTATTTGTGTGCTGTTAATCTTATTTCAAAGTCACTTTATGTAAATACATTTTACCCTATTCAAACTAGTCAGTCACATACAGATTATGAACCTGAGTTCAATCAATCTGAGCAGAGGGGCAGGGCCTGCTGCGTTAGGGATAAATAAAAGAGCAGCCTGTCTGCTCTGTGTGCTTGCCTGCCAGATTTTTGGCTGATGGCACACCCTTCTACAGAAGTACATTTTGTGTTGCTTTATTTTTGTATCTATCCTTTTGATTCCAATAGTTCTTGGAGTGCCTATTTATAACAATAGAGAAAACTCTTATAATTCAATCCTAAGAATACAAAAAAAAATCAACCTATGAATAAACATCTCATCAAAGGTATGTGAATGGCTTATACGTACATGAAAAGATGCTGTGTTTTCAGTCACTAGAGTAATGTAAATTAATGCCAGGAGATGGTACTGAAAGTCTCAGAATGCCTGTCCCCAAATGTCTGTCATAGAATGTGTAGTGTTGTGAGGATGTGAATGTATATAATTGCAACTTACATGCTATGGATGACAAGGTAAAGTAATGCATCCAGTTTTCATTTTTTAAATTAATATAAATTTATCTTTTGACCCCTATTTCACACCTACTCAAGAAAAATGAAACCCATGTCCACACTACGACTCAGATATGAATGTTTATGGTATCACTACCAGGTCCCACTACCAGACCAGTCAGAATGTCCAGCTGATAGATGAATAAACAATAGCAAGTATGTATACACACACAGTATTCTTCACTGAAATGAAACAAATGACTAAGCAGTTCATCATATGGCATACATGAACCTGCGACATGTTTATTATATTCAGTGAAAGAAACTGAACATAAAAACTAGGTACAACTTATGATCCTTCCAGAAAAAGACGTGTGTAAGTGCAGACAGCAAATTACTGCTAGGGACTGGGGAAAGTTTGGCAGAAGGAACTGAGTACAAACAGAAATAGGGACACCTGGACTGGGAAGGTAGCTCAGTGGTAGAGCACTTGCCTTGCATGCATGAGATTCCTCAGCACCACATAAGCAGAAAAAAAAAAAAAAAAAGCTGGAAGTGGCACTGTGGTTCAAGTGGTAGAGTGCTAGCCTTGAGCTGAAGAGCTGAGGGACAGCGCCCAAGCCCAGAGTTCAGGCCCCATGACCGGACCCTCCCCCCCGCCAAAAAAAAGAAAGAAATATGGACACTTTCTGGAACGGCTCTCCACTGGGTTGTGGTGTTGACTGTACAATACACTGAAATTACAACTGATTAATCTGTTCTCTTACAATTAGTGTGTCAGTTTATGATTATATAACTTCTACTGGAATCAAACTATTAAATCATGAAGACTCAGCTTACTTTTATTACGTACAAAGTATAAAACACAGTCCATGTCCTGAAGGAGATTCATGTCAGCAGAGGGTTAACCACCAAACCTCCTGCATCCAGCATGGACTTTAGCAGCAGCTAACTGCTTGGTGCTGATTCAAGAGAGCTGTCTGAGTACCCAAAAAGACAGAGGCTAAGCTGGGCACCCATCAGAGGCTCACGTTTTTCTAGATATTCAGGGGGCTAAGATCTACAGATCATGGTTTGAAGACTGCCCAAACAGGGAAGTCTGTATGACTCTTATCTCTAATTGATCACCAAATAGCCAGAAGTGGAGCTGTGGCTCAAGTAGAGTACTAGCTTTGGATGCTATGGATGACAAGGTAAAGTAATACGTCCAGTTTTCATTTTTAAAATTAACATACAGGGGCTGGGAAGGTGGCTCAGTGGTAGAGTGCTTGCCTTGCATGCGTGAGGCCCTGGGTTTGATTCCTCAGTACCATATAAGCAGAAAAAAAAAGCCAGAAGCGGTGCTGTGGCTCAAGTGGTGGAGCGCTAGCCTTGAGGTGAAGAGCTGAGGGATAGCGCCCAGGCCCAAAGTTCACGCCCACGACCGAACCACCCCCCCCAAAAAAAACCCAAAATTAACATACATTTATCTTTTGACTCCTATTTCACTCCTACGAATTCTCTTCAAGAAAAATGAAAGCATGTCCACACAAAGACTCAGATGTGAATGTTTATGGCATTACTACCAGGTTCATTTTACTGGATTAAGGAAGAAAAATAGAATCCACAGCTACACACTTAAGCTTGTCGTTAACAATTTTTAGGAAGGTGCTAATGTGATTTTGCCTTTTCTTTCTTTCCTATAAAAAATTCTTCTTTCTTTAAATAGGGTTGGTGAGGTAGGGAAAGGCCTGATTAATAATATGTTCAGATGATTGAGGTCCTTCTAGTGAAAAAGTTTTAAGTTCAAGCCTCAATACTGGTGTGTGTACATACGCACACAGAAACTACGCTCTCAAATTAGGACATGCTCTAAGACTTAATTCAGATCTGGTGCTAATAAGGGTATGTGATCACTACATGTATCATACAAGTCAACATTTAAGCCCAGCTATGTGTTTGAGCCACTGGTGCCAGATAGATAGGTGAGAAGCCAATGATTATATACCTCCAACTTCCTCTGTGGGCATCATCACCCAGCAAACAGACCCTGAACCCCTTAGGTTTACACTTCTATTCCACAGTATAGCTAAACTTACTTATGTCAGCTGAGAACAGTACCCAAAAGGTTGCTTCTATGCCTTACTAATTTTGATTCTTTGAGCCCTTCAAATATTATTTGGGGTATTCTTTTAATAAGGAATTTGAAATGCCTGCATTTACAGAAAACAATCCTATATACAAAACTTCAGGAGAAGCTGGACATGGTAAAATAAAGTCCATTATAATTCAGTCAATTATAATAATTAAAACTAAACCAACATAGTTAAGATACTAAAGACACAGGAGATATTGTGCTCATATTTCTGAAGAGAATAGGCCATTCTTCAATTCAGTAAAAAGTGATTTTTATCAAACACAAATCCATCTGTGACATAAATTCTGTATGCCTTTGTTCTGTTCCTGAGAAGGAGAGGATGTCTTGGACTGGAACGCCTGGAGGGGAACAGCTGTTCTCCCGCTAAACAAAGTCCTTTAAACTCAGCCAGGTAGAGTTCCCTAAAAACCTCTATTTTATATGAAATATGGCAATTCAGCAAATGCTAACAAGCTAGGAAACCAATGCCAAGTCTAAAGTTATGCTCATCAGTATGCTGAATTCATACTCTTTAAGAGAGAGGGGAAGGGGTAGAGGGAAAGACTCCATGCAACAGAACCAGGATGGCCCTATACAAGGATGACACACAAATTTGTGATGCGTTCAGTATTTCAGACTGACCCCATTCTAGTTACAAACTGGAATCTTCTAAATTTTTGGACCTGCTCCTGCTGTCCTGTTGTGGCAGCTCCTGCTGAGGCCTTTTATGTTGCAAGCTTTTCTCCTAATTCTCCTCAGTGTTGTTTTGCTGTTTGTGAGGTGGGAGTCATGGCTGCCTGTCCAATCAGCAAGGCCACCAATCCCATCCAGATGGCTCTGAAGGCTAATGAATATTATCTCTAACCCACCACCCAAGTCAGTTTGAGAGACACAGGTTGGAAACTTGGAACTGTTCAGAGCCACTGGCCATTTAAGCCAACTAACCTGGTTTAATGGTATACCTCATAATGCCTTCAGAAGGAAAAGAAAATGTTTGTGTGTGTGTGTGTGTGTGTGTGTGTGTGTGTGTGTGTGTGTGTGTATGTGTGTGTGTGTGTGTGTGTGTGTGTGTGTGTGTGTGTGTGTGTGTGTGTGTGTGTGTGTGTTGTATCATCAGGGATGTGCACAAAGAAAACAGTTCTTATTGAGCTGGGTGGAGCTAAAAGAGAAATAATAAGCTAACTAGTAAGGAAGTTTCCAGAAAACAAGTTCAGAATGTCCTCAACTTAAAACAGTTGTCAAGAAGACCAGGAGAAGAGGGTGAATGAGAACAGCTCTCCGTGGGATCACCCATCTAAGAAGATACAGGAAAGATGAGTAGCTGGTTCAGGAGAGAAGAAGCAGCTCAGACCACCCTCGAGTCAAAGATTTTATGGTTGTTGTGGTTCATTGAAAGATGTGAGAAGAGGAAAATTGCTCAAAATAATGCTCACACCTATAATCCTAGGCTGAGATCTGAGGATTGAGGTTCAAAGCAAGTCCAAGGAGAAAAGTTGGTGAGACTCTTATCTTCACTTACTTACCAAAATCCAGAAGTGAAGTTGTGGTTCAAGTGGTAGAGCACTAAACTTGATTAAAAAATCCAAGGGACAGTGCCCAGGCCCTGAGTTCAATCCCCAGTTACCCAGTGTACTGCCATCCAAAAAGCTATCTGATCAATTTTGGTTGAGTGAACCAACCCAGAACTTATCTCAAAACATAAGGAACTCTAAGAGTCATATTTTATCAGGAGTATTTTTAAAGCAAGAAGTCAGCAAGTGACAAAGTCAGCTAGGCAAGACTGCAAGTGTTATCACTGAAACACTGGAAGACAGAGCAAGTGCTACACAAGATCATAAAGAAGGAGCAGACTTTTTCCCAGAAACTCCTCTGGCCCTGTGGGTGACTTTCCTCACACACAGCTGTGAGTGACAGATTATTCACACTTTACCAAGGGGGAGGAACACCATGCAGACATGATGCAAACAATCTTCCTTGCTGTTATGTGCAAACTCTAGACTACTAAGGAGATCAGTGCCCTGACTTGTACCCTACAGGCAAATGTGGGATTGCTGCAGGGTCTGCCTGCCTGTGCCTGGCTTGGTGCTTCTGTGTAATTATACCACTTCATTGCAAATCTATTGAGTAGTTCTAGCTATAGAGTAGAATTACCTAGAGTGTATCTTCTACATGCAAATACTCTCCTAATATAAGAGCCAGCCAAACAGACAATCTCTGTGGTCTTCCAGGAAGAAAGGAAGCCTAAGAGCAGGAGGGCCTGGGCACCAGCCACCAGAGCTGTCTGGGACTGAAGCTGACCCTACAAGCCCAGAATTATAGCCTCAGGAATATCCAGGCTCTCCACTTCAATCCTAGCTCTATGACCTGCCCTATTCACTTCACTGTGAACTTAAATAGAATATAAGCAGAAAAAAATGCAGGTGTTAACTTGACTCACTGGAACTTTAATCCCTCAATCCTTTCCTGGAGCATTATGCATTATGAAGAAAATTACTGGTGATGTTTATACATTTCTCAGTTTCTTGAACTTCATATACAAATCCATCCAGAATGTCAAGAAAGGCTATGGAGCCTCGAGATTCACAGCAAGGCAAGAAGCTGAGAACAGGGTCTTTGAGATGCACCTCCTCTTGCAGCTCCCACATTTGCTTCAGCTTGGCTATGTGAATGAGTAGATAACAAGCAGGCTTTGAAAAAAAAAAACAAAACAGGAATGGAAATAGACATGACAACACAATCCTACAGGAAAAACCATTCCTCTTGCCAAAAAGACATTACCTGTTTCAAAAGCTTATTCCTGGCAAGATGGGCCATATCTATCATTTCAGTTACTCTGAAAGGTGGAACAGGAGGATAAGGTGTTTTGAGACCAGCCCGGGAAACACAGGAAAAATGCATTCAAAAACACAAACAAACAAACAAACATGTTCATTTCCTTAAAGAAATGCAAACTCACTTGGAGCTGGTGGCTCATGTCTGTAAACCTAGCAGCTTATGCAGGAGGCCAAGATCTTAGAATCAAAATTCAAAACCAGCCTGAGCAGAAAACACCATGAGACTCTGATCTTCAATTAACCAGCAAAAAAAGCTGAAAGTAGAGGTGTGGCTTAAGTCGTAGAGTGAAGTGCCTAGCAAAAGCACAAGACCTTGAATTCAAGCCTCAATACTAGCGCGCACATACACACACACACACACACACACATACACACACACACACACACACACACACACACACAAGAAATGCAGACTCAGCTTACAAAGACACGTCACCTATCATATTTCTAAGTCTCTACTCTAAACTTCTAGAATGAACAAAAGTATGCCATGAACATACATGGGATATAAAGAATTGGGGATACTGTTTTGGGTAAAAATAAAGATACATCACAGTTTGAAATGCAAAAGGAAAGCTGACAGAATAGGCTAGGGTTTCTGAGGGACTTGGAAAGAGTGCTAGCAAGCATCTAGAACACAGCCACAGAAACAGAGTCAGCAGAGTGGAAGAAATAGCTCTGGAAACAAGCACTTAAACCAAACAGAAAAAGAATTTTATTTTTATTTTATTTGCAGTTTGAACTCAGGGCTTTGTGTTTCTTGCTTGGTTTGATTGCTCAGAGTTGGTGCTCTATCACTTGCCCTATGCCTCTGCCTAGCATTTTGCTGCTTATTTTGGTGATAAAATCTTGAAGACTTGCCAGGCACCGGTAGCTCATGCCTACAATCTTAGCTAGTCAGGAGGCTGAGATCTGAGATCAGGGTTCAAAGCTAGCCCGGGCAGGAAAAGTCCATGAGACTCTTATCTCCAATAAACCACTCAGAAAACCAGAAGTGGCACTATGGCTCAAGTGGTAGAGCACTAGTCTTGAGCTGAAGAGCTGAGGGACAGCGCCCAGGCACAGAGTTCAAGCCCCCAGGCCCAGAGTTCAAGCCCCACAACCAACAAAAAATAAATCTTGGAGACTACCCAGGCTGACTTCAAACTGTGATCCTCTGGATCTCAGCCTCTTAAGTAACTAAGATGACAGGCAGGAGCTACTGGTAGCCAGACAGAATAAGGATTATTGAAATATAGATTCTAGATTCTACCTTGCCCAACTGCTAACAATCCTCTTGGGTCTTACACAGTCTGGGAAATTGGAAGACCTGTTGCTCGGTTAGGGCCAAAAGCTGGGTTTGCTATACAGAAAGTAGGTAAGGTTTTTATGGTCGCTAAGACATGCCAGCCACCTCTGGAGATTTCTGTAGCTTTACAGCAGTTCCAAACTGTTTGCTGCAAGATGTCTTTGGAGCTCTAGCTTTGCTCTGTTTTGATGTTTTGTTCAAGAGTAGATAGACATCTGGCCTGATACTGGTAGCTCAAGCCTATAATCCTAGTTACTAAGAAGCTGAGATTTAAGAATCATAGGTGGAGGCCGCCCAGGCAGACTAATCCCAGGACTTTTATCTCCAATGAGCCAGCAAAAAGCTGGGAGTAAAAGTATGGCTCAAATGGTAGAGAGACAATTGTATATATATAAAAAAAAGCAAAATGAGAACACAAAGGCCTGAGTTCAAGACCCAGTATTGATGCATGTGTGTACATGTACACACACACACACACACACACACACACACACACACAAAGAAACACATAAAAACATACAAAAGTAGAAATCCTGTCAGATCTAATATGTAAGAATCTCCAGTGAATTCTCCTTCCCCTTCAAATGCATTCAAAACTTTCCAGCCTCTCATATGTGAGCGACTGGCTTCAACCACAGAACCTGAAAATACCTCAATTCAAGAGATTAATTTGCCCTTCGAGAGCTCTGGCTGAAACAATTGGAACTGTGAAGCGTCACCCCTAACACCAGCACTCCCCTCCAGCATCCTGGAACCTCACACATCATTGCCATTTCTGCTGGCGTGGTCAAACAAACTCCTCATATAGGGTCACCTCAAACTTTAATTGGATTTGATGTCCACCAAGGCAGGATTCATTCTAAGTAGGCAACTGGAATTTGCTTAGTTTAAGGCTAAGGTCTCATCTGCCTAGTGTGCCCCATGTGGAGCTGTTCATATTACTGTCCCCTTTTTAAGCAATAAGAATCTGAGAAATGTTTAACAAACCACGTGCCTCCTGCTGACATAGTCATTCTCTGACCTCCTGCCATCATAGTCATTCTCTGACCATCAGTCTTTTCCTCTTATCTCATTCTCCCTCAGAAGTCTGTAAGAGTTACAATCCCATCACATCAATGACCAGGACCCAGGTCCCGCACCAGTACCAGCACTCTTACCTATGTGCTAAGAAATGCTGGGAAACGAGGATTTAATCTTTGAGAAAAATGCCTTTTTTTCCCACCTAAACTGGCTGATGGTCTTCTGCACAAGTCAGCCAAAAGGACAACTCTGAGCAGGTGGGAACCAGTTTATCACAGAAGCCAGTGCAACTTCAGAAAGGAGGCAGTTGACACAGGCCATGGTAACAAGTAAGCCTGAGGCAATGAGCTGCAGACTATGCATGTGTGGCCACTGGGGTTTTAGGTAGGAATTGGGATACATCTCAGGTGCAGGGATCACATCAAAATCCAGGGCTGCAAGTCAGCTCTGCAGAGGGACAGGATTTGCAATAGAAGTAGAAACAGTGGATAGAGAAAGGGGATAAAGGCTGGTGGCTAGACTGAATTGGGAGGGATTGGGAGGGGGAACACCTTGGCAAATTGCCAAGAGCTGGACCTCCATGACACAGAGGGGCAAAAGGTTGATGCACTATTTCAGCAGTGTTAGTCTAACTGCAGTGTTGAGAAGTTGAATGAAAGTCACTAGCTAACCCAGAAACCTGGGTTTGCTTGTTGGTATTGTTTTTGCTTTTCTGTGTGTGTGTGTGTGTGTGTGTGTGTGTGTGTGTGTGTGTGCGTGCGCACGTGAAAGAGAGAGAAAGAGAGAGAGGGAGAGAGAGAGAGAGAGAGAGAGAGAGAGAGAGAGAGAGAGAGAGAGAGAGAGAGACCGAGTCTATATGCCTGTGTGCCAGTAGTGGGGCTTGAATTCAGGACCTCACGCTCTTCCCTGGCTTTTTCACTCATGGTCAGTAGTCTACCACTTGAACCACACCTCTACTTCCATAAAGGCCAGTTTAGAGCCATTGGATGATTGTGGTGATTTGGACAGCCAGTGACCACTTTTTAATGGCACAGAAACAAAACAAAATGAAATGACTCCTGAAAGAAAGAAACAAAAATTCAAAGAGACAAGTTGAGTAAGATACATAAAAAAGAAAATCAGGAAAGGAAGATGAAACCAAGATAACCCACACCCATCTAAAAAAATGCTATGAATGGAAGCTGGGGAGAAAAGCCATCCTGAAAATGAAGGAATAACTTTCCTGAGCCTGAGATTCTGAGGTAACCAGTTTTTGTAGGTAAGAGTCTATCATTACCAAAAACTTGGTAGACATTTAGGTGGGTAGTATTTAATAGTCAACGTGGTGGGTGTAATTTCTAAATCTCTCTCTTTTTAAAAAAGTAACACTAAAACCACTTCATTTAAATATCTTCTTTAAACATCTTTACTATTGCAGAGCATTTCCTGAGGTTTTGCAGGAAATTACAGACCCAGGGAACAAAACTCAGGAAATACTTTGGGGAATGAGCAAAGATGGCACTTTCCATAAATACTCACTGATCTAAATTTGACATTCCCACCAGCAATATAGGAGGTTCTCTGGCACAAGAATTGAAGGCATATGGCTGCTGGGTCAACAGATCAAACTTCAAAGATAACTTTTGGACTGAAGAGATTCAAACTTCAAATGACTGTTTTAAGGGGAAAAAATGTGTGTACACACGTGTGTGCACACACACCCGCACACTTGTGCACATGCACGCACGTGTGCGCGCACACACACACACTGAAATTATATTCCTGATGGGGTGGTAGCATTTGCAAGCCACCATTTCTGAATTAACACTTTGAGACAAATGCTTACACAGACAAGAATGCTCTCTACCACACTCCACACTGCCTCCATTGTCTGCTGCCCCCAGCACTCCCCTCCCCAGGAGGACTGGGAACAAGTTAACCCAAGAAAAGTGCTCCTGACCCAGCCTTGAGAAAACAAAGATGCCAGTAGAAAGATTCAGAGCTATTCTTAAATCATTATCCTAGGACCTGCCTGTCACCCTCAGTTATAATGGACAAGAAAAGCAACGAAGCCAGCTAGCCCTGGTATTTTATGCTGAAACAGTGCCCTCATAGGCATGCTCCAACAGAACCTAAGTTCATGACCTTAACTAAATTACTTCTATGAAGGGTTTTTGCTCCTCACTAATTGTGCAATGCATTGGCTTATTCTATTGTCCTTGGATGCATTATTAGTATTTTAGAAAAAAAAAAGTCAAAGAACTATTTTCAATTAGGTCAATAAGCTATATCCCTCTTTCTTAGATTAGAACTTAGAACTTCATTTTGTTCACTCAATCATTTCTCAGGAATGAAACTTCAAACTTCAGCTAAAGTTTCAGTTCCAGTATTCTGGCTGGTTACTTCCAGTTAATGAGGAAATGCTTCTTAAAAACTAAGTTTTTCTGTGAATTTTTAAGTTTTTTGTAAATAATACTAGTAAACTTATTAAAGTATTCTATTTTTTATATTTTTTAACTTTTATTGTAAGAGGGATTACAGTTATATATATAAGGTAATGAGTACATTTCTTTACTAGCAGTGTTACCCCCTCTCATTTTTTTCCAGCTTTCCCTCCCCCCAAAGTATTCTAAACATCAAACAGCTATTTTCAAACTTGATTTCTTATATCATGTATGTATATATATATGTGTGTTGTACATAGGCTAAAATAGTTTACTGATACTTCAATAAACAATGCTTCTAGGAATAGTGTAAATCAGTGATGTCGTTTTCAAATTGGAAAGAAACACTGCTCTGATAATATATTTTTGTCCAATTTCTATTTAGAAGAGACAAATTGAAAGATGGAAAGTACATAAATTTACTAGATGACATTTTAATACCTGCACAAGGTACACACATCTCTGGGCATCTTGTTTTATTGGGAGATAACCAGTACTTCTCTGGTAATTACTAGAAAGGAGTGCTCATAAATAACTTGCATTTAGAAGTTCCAGGAAGAAACATCACTAGAAGGGTACCTAAGAAATGGAATGCAGTGGCTGCCTCAAAACAGAGTGACAAAATCAAGCTTTAACTACTTTTTTCTGTATCCTCTGTAGTGCCTTTTGAACTTCGTCTTGTGGACATGGATAACCTGTATAAAATATCCTTGCAGTTACTCAATTCCTAAATAAAGATAATCAATTCCTATTTATTCCAAAAATGCTAAGTAGAAGCTATTAGCCTGAGCTAGACGAGACAGTAATGGAGCTGAGCCTATCACCAATACCAAGAAAAACACAAAAAAATAGCATTAATGGAAAGGGCATGGGACTCCAGGGAGAAAGGCTAACCAATATGGCAGCATCTAGATAGCTAGGAAGGGTTTCTAGAGTGTTAAATCTCAAAGGAGAGACTGATCCAACTCTATAGCTCATGTGTCTGGAAACATAGTTGGCTATGAGCAGGTACAGGTGTGCCTACCAGAAGGACCTCACTTCTAAAAGCAGGCAAAGAAGGATCCCTGCCTCCTGGAGTTACCCTAATGTGGTGCAGTGAGACATTGTCACCTATGTGTATTTTATAAAGGGAGGGACTGAGGACACTATTAAGGCCATAGGGTGGGCCCAGGAAAAGATACATGGAATGCAAGGGTATATCCACACCATGCAAGGAGACTGCTTGCATAGACACAAAGGAAGAAAAGTAAATGGAATCAGGAATGCCAAGTAATCTGACTAGGAAATGAAAATTTTAGAGAAGGTTAGGAGTGGTTCTCAGGATGATCTTTCTAGAAAAGTCAGTGGTGGTAGAGCTGAGGAGGAAGGAAATACTTCTTAGAGGTGAACAAACTGAGCCACTGTCACAGCTAATCAAAATGGTATGTCTGAGCATTTGAGCCCAAGACTATTTGATTCCAAAGCCAGACCCCAGCTGGGAAGGTGGCTTAATGGTAGAGTGCTTGCCTAGCATGCATGAGGCCCTGGGTTTGATTCCTCAGTACCACATACACAGAAAAAGCTGGAAGTGGCGCTGTGGCTCTAGTGGTAGAGGGCTAGTCTTGAGCAAAAGACGCTCAGGGACAGAGCCTAGGCCCTTAGTTCAAGCCCCAGGACTGGCAACAAACAACAAAAAACAAAAAAACAAATCCAGACCCCAAATTTTGACTATGAGGTCCAGAGAACACAGTTATAGAAACGGGCCGCTTTCACATAGTTCTACATAAAATAATAAATTAGTATTATTATAAACATAATTAGATGTATAAATAATGTTTCCTGTGGGGCTGTGTACTAAAATATTTTCTCTATATTAACTCATTTTATTTACTACCTATAAAATTAAAGCATAGAGAGGTTAAGTAACTTTTCTGATTTCCTGCAGCTGAGAAAGCCAGAGAATTAGACACCTGAAGATTGAAAATATACATTTGTCGCTTCCCTATAAAAATGTACTACAGACAATACTGATTATCCATAGAACTTTGTGAATTAGTTATTATTAAATGGTAAGATATTTCAAGTAGCATGATTAGCTTGAAATAAGTAGTCACATAAGTATCTTACCACCCTAGTAAGGAGATGTGATTCTAACAGTGATATGAGACACTAAAGCACAGTATATGTGTTTGCTTCACATCCTTTTTGTCTCTGGGTTCTCAGTTGCACTAGATGAGCTACAGGTAAAAGCTTTAGGAGAAGGAAACAGCTCACAAAGTTTGGAGTACATAGGAGGTAGGCAGTGAGTGATGTTTTAATCATACATGTCCTTCTTCCCAACCATTAAATTTTAAATTAGTCTTTACTTGGAGCATAAGGACAGAAAAGAAAAAGACACCTTGGAAATCCATTCAGAAACACACTTTTCTGTGAAGTACTGGGGCTTGAACTCAAGAACTTGATTAGCTAGCCTTTTACCACTTGATCCATGACTCCATCCCAGGTTTTTACTGGTTAATTGGAAATGGAATTTTTCAGACTTTTCTAACTCACTTTCAACCTCAATCATGCAGATTGTCTCAGGCTCCTGAGTAGCAAGGATTAGAGGTGTGAACCACCAACCCCCAGCTCACACTCCCTACATTTTCAACACTTTTGAGAATGAAGTAAATACCCTTCTAATCAGGTGTTTTTTTATACTTGTAATTGTCCTTTTTAAAAATGAGAATAAACAGCAAATACACCTGAGATAGGAACTGAAGAACTGATCATAAACTACTATGCAGAGACTGTAAATCTATGTATTTGTCAGCTATGAGTTTAACGCAGTAAGTTTAAAGACACTGTTTTTGAGCCCAAGGCCTAATACACACTAGCCAAGTGCTCTAACACTTGAACCACACCCTTAGTCCTATAAACACAACACTTGTCTGTGTTTAAGAATAGCTCACTTTACAAAGGTCCCAGATCCTGTAAATTGTAAATCAATCCAGCAAGGCAAGGCTGCAAAAGAAAGAGCTTCTAATAATCTCAATGTTGTTAGATAATGCTGGGTTTCATAGATACAATAACTATGTCAGGTGTCTTCGGTCACCGTTCAGACCAAGCGACTCAGGAGACTGAGGTTAGAGAATAATTTGAGTCCAGAAGTTAGGGACTAGCCTGGGCAAAGTAGCAGGACCTAGGCTGGCTATCTATATCACATACATATGTGTGTGTGTATATATATATATAATCTGTATATGCATATACTATATACATACACACATATAAATCATCAGCATGCCAGATAGACTAACTCAGCAGATAATCTGCAAGTCAGAATTATTTTATGATTAATACTATATAAAAGGATAAAAACTATGACAGTCACTGGTGGCTAACTCTTATCATCCTAGCTACTCAGGGGGCTGAGACCTGAGGATCACAGTTCAAAACCAACCTGAGCAAGACAAAAGGAGGCACTTGTCTCCAATTCACCAGCAAAATGCCCAGAGTGGGGCTATGTTCAAGTGGTAGAGTGCCAGCTTTGAGTGGAAAAGCTAAGGGACAGTGCTCAGGCCCCGATTCAAGCTCCAGTCCTGGCACACACACACACACACACACACACACACACACACATCAAATTTTTTTAAAAAAACTATTTCTTTAAAAACCAAAGGTTCCTCAATGATGGACTTTAGGCATGGACTGGTAGACAGGGTGTGGACTGACAAATCTGAAATGGATGTGAAAGATTCAAAAGCAGCTACCCTGGGTGCTTTTCCTGCAGCTTCTCAAAGCAGGAAAACCCCTATATTGTCCACTTTCTCCAAACACCATTCACCAGGCCCAGGCCAAGTGCAGATCCCCCTGAGGCTCCGGAAACCCTCAGGGATCTCTCCTCAGCCTCCGACTTTCCATTTCGTGGAACAATGAGCAGAGGCAAACTTAAGGGAGAGATTTGGGTAACTTTCAGCAACCCGAAGGACAGGGGCCTCGGCTCTCAGAATCCAGGGCTTCCCTCCATTCGGTGCCTGATAACTATGCAAATTCCCTCCGCGGCCAGCCCGGCTCCGCGGCCAGCCCCGCTCCCCGGCCAGCCCGGCTCCGCGCAGCGCCGCCGCGCCGCGGTTCCCAGCTGCGCCTCCGCCCGCGGCAGCGCCGCCAACCCCGAGGGCTGGAATGAATGGGGCCGTCGCGCGCCTGCGCAGCCCCCAGATCAGCTCCAAGCCCAGGCTCATTTTTTTCCCACGACGGTATTGTGGATTCCGCCTCCTACTTCAGACCTGCATAGTTTTTTTTAAAGGAAATGTGTTTATGGGAAAATAGACCCGACATCCCATGTTGCACGTATCAAGAAACTTTCTGCAAAGATTTCTGAACGCCTAGCCAACAAGAAGCGGCTGTGGGCGGCGTGGGGATGGACATTATCCTCCGGGGAGGGGGGGATGGCGAAAAGAGTGGGGCAGGGGGCTTTGTCCTGGAGTGGACACCCACTTCAGACTCACTTTGAGCCTCTTTTCTGCAACCTCGCACCGTCCTCGCACCGCGAACCCCAGCGCGCACCCGGCGCTCTTTTTCCCGCCACCATCCCCGCGCCACCCCCCGCCCCTCCCCGGCATGGAAACACGCGTGGCTTTGGGCACCTCGGGGACAGCACAAAGAGCACGGTGTGGGCAGCGCGTCGGTGCCCGGTGCCCCGGATGTCACAGGCCGGGCTGGGCAGTGCCGCGCGGCCCTTCCCACCGCCGTCTCTCCGCGCTGGCCCACCCGAGCGCCCCGAGGAGCCCGCCTTTCCCGGCCTCCAGGGCCGCGCCACCCACCGCAGGACAATCAGGAGAACTTTCCATTCACCCGCGCCCGGCCTGCAGCGGGGTCGCAGCAACCCGGCGGCATCACCACCACCACCACCACCACCCGCAGCCCCGGAACCCAAAGCCCGGTGCAAAAGAGTGGGCGACCCCCTCCTCACACCCCCAACGCCCCACTGTCGCCACCCCACCACCGCTCGCTTCGACGGCGCTCTGGGATCCTAGGTTCCGCAAGAGCTACAAAGTGGGAAGAAGTGCTCCGCGAACCACGCACAGCTGCCGCCAGCATCGGCCGGGGGAGTGGCGGCCCGGGTCACCTCGGCGGCCGGCAGGGCGCGCGCCGGACACCCACGTGTCGGATGCTGGGAGTCTGAGCTGAACCAGGATGCGTGCACCCGTGCAGCGCCTCCCAAAGCGCCCGGCCTTGTCCCTCAGCCCGGCGCCCGCCCAGGAGGAGGATTTGGGGGCGCGGGGCTCACCTCTCTGGTGGCCCTGCACAGAGGCCCAGAACAGCGAGGCCAGGAGCGCGACCCGCGCGCCACCGCCACGGCCGTGCATGTCGCCGCCGCCGCGCTCCGTGCGCTCCGGGGAAGAAGCTGCGTCCGCGCGCCGCCCGGAGCTCCGCAAACCGGCGCTCGCCCGGTGCCCGGCGCGTCTGAGCTTCCCCGCCCGGCGGTCGCGCGGCGCGCGCTGGCCCCTCGGACACACCCCCGCCGACCTCCGCCCGCCCCTCCCCTCTCCTCGCCCTCCCCCTTCCTCCGCTCGCCCTCCCCCTCCCCGCCCGCCACCGAGACCCCTCCCCCGGAGGACCCGCGATCCAGAGCGCTTCAGGGACTAGGCACTGTGACCCCGGCTTAGGGGACGGGGCGGGGGCCGGAGAAAGCGAGATGAGGAAAGACCACCTTCTGCCGAGCTCGACCTCGGCCGGCCCGTGGATTCCGAGGGAGGAAGTATTTGCCCCGATGACCCGGCCCGCCCCTTAGAGTCTATTCAGCCACCGCAGGGCCTCAGGCCCCGGCCGGGCCGGGTCTGCGCCCCAGACACAACCTAGGCTCCTGGTCCCGGACCCGGACCCGGACCCACACCCCCTCCCAGGCCCTGGCGCAGTCGCCAGAGCATGCTGGCCTCGGTTTTTTTTGTTTTGTTTTGTTTTGTTTTGTTCTTCTGAAAATGAGTTGTGACTTGTTCCCCACTTGGTTTGCCTACAGAGGTAAAAAGGGTCACTTGGACTTGAGTGATCCTTACCATCATGGAAAGAGAACTTGAGAGTTCAGTGCGTCTTCCTTCCTTCTTTCCTTCCTTCCTTCCTTCCGTCCTTCCTTCCTTCCTTCCTCCCTCCCTTCCTCCCTCCCTCCTTCCCTTCCTTGCTTCCCACCCTCTCTCTTTCCTCTTTACAGAATTTTGCATTTCCTCTGATTTTTCCTAACAAAAGTATTTATAAGACTGCAGCCCTCACATTTTCGCACTACAAGTAAGCAAGGTGGAAAATCAATCCCAAACTATTTTGTCTTTAGTTGTTGTAGTTGTTTGATAGGGAAATAATTTTATCTTAGTGACATAAAACAATCCCACCAATTCAGTTTTTTCTAAGCCCACATCTTAAACCACTTAATGGACAAAATTTAACTATAATATTTAGCTATGGTTTTAAACAGCATAAAAGTATAGAACTGTGGAGTCTGGTCTCTTAAAAAAAAAAGGAGGTACTATAGCTCCCTTATAGTACTCCCCACAGTATTAAATTGAAAATATAGACTTTTCAAATTAAGAAAAAACAAATACAGGGATGGGAAGGTGGCTCAGTGGTAGAGCACTTGCCTTGGAGGCCCTGGGTTCGATTCCTCAGCACCACATAAGCAGAAAAAAAAAAGCTGGAAGTGGCACTGTGGCTCAAGTGGTAGAGCACTAAGCCTTGAGCTGAAGAGCTGAGGGACAGCGCCCAGGCCCAGAGTTCAGGCCCACGACCGGACCCCCTCCCCAAAAAAATACATAAAATCAATAACAAACAGTTAATTACAGAATTGTATTTGGACAATGAAGTAGCTCTCCATGCACACATTATCTTTATGTATCTTTTAGCATCTCTTACAGTGTTGTTGTTTTTTTTTAATAATTCTATAGGCAGAAGGTTCCCCTTGAGTAAGAGATGAGGAAGTGACTTAAGGGGCTGGAGTTCCCAGTATTAGCAAATGTCCAGCCCAGAGTTGGAGACCAGCATCCTCTAAACCACCATGATGAAGTCTTGGGGGAAGAAATCAAAGGCAAAAGGGAAGGATCTTTGGGGTGGGCAATTTGCCCGTAACCTAAGTTTCTAGACATCCTGACTGGAGGTCAGACCTTGTCTTTGGCCTGCAAACAGGGATCTCAAGCTAGTGATTTCAAGGAAAGCTAGCAATCAGTGCATTTGGAGACAGAATAGGGGCTATCAGATGTTATAAGTTGCAGTTTATCACTGCTCAAAATAAAGCAGAGTTAGCAGAAGAGGAAGCCAATCTAGTGAACAAATCACAATTCTACATGTCTAGGACAAAGTACAAATATTTCTACTTTTTAATCTGCTGGGAAAGTATCTAAATTACCTACAACACCATGGGAGGTATTCACAGTTATAAGAATAAATGAATACTTGTCTTTTTTTATGAGCACATACGAGCTCAGCTCATATATGCTGAAGATGGCTCACACAGGGGCTCTGTCTCTTCTATCTATTGAAACTCAGATGTGATTCTACCTTGAAATTCCTGCCCCATAGCTCTGGACCACTCCTAGAAGATAGGGAATCAGCAAGCTGGAAGGAAAGTGCCTAATATTATTTGAAAGGTTGCCTTGCTTCCTGGACTGTATTATAGCTGAAAGATAGAAAACAGAATCTAACACAAGCCACTTGTTTCATAGTCCTTTGTAGAGGCCACCTAGCCTTACTTTACTATATCTCATAACCGGAATGGCCAAGCCCTCCCTGTACTTAATAAAAATAAATCACCAACAAAAATAAATCATCAACTGGGAAGGTGGCTCAGTGGTAGAGTGCTTGCCTCACATGCATGAGGCCCTGGGTTCGATTCCTCAGCAGCACATAAACAGGAAAAGCCAGAAGTGGCACTGTGGCTCAAGTGGTAGAGCACTAGCCTTGAGCTAAAGAGCTGAAGGACAGCACCCAGGCCCAGAGTTCAAGCCCCACGACTGACTAAATAAATAAATAAATAAATCATAGCTTTCCAGCAGTGAATCTCCCTTAAACTCAAAATCAGAAATATATTAAGCTTAATTAACTATTGAAGTAGCTATTCCACAAAATTTGATTTCAAAAGAAATACCTTGAAAGGTATTTCATGTTCCAGGTCTAGATCAAATGTTTCCTGCTAATTCATTTTGAATTTCCCCACTTTAAATGATTATTGTTGTATTATTTTATTCCAACATTTTTATTAGCATCAACTACAATTAATTAGCTGTAGAAGGGCTTTTATTTAGTTATGCTCATATATGCATTCTTATTGTGATCAGACTTACTATTTCTATCACTTTCCCTCATCTCCTCCCCCTTCCCAAACCAACTCAACAACTCTGTGTGTGTGTGTGTGTGTGTGTGTGTGTGTGTGTGTGTGTGTGCCTGCACTAAGGCTTGAACTCAGAGCCTAGGCACTGGCCCTTAGCTCTTTCACTCAGTGCTGGTGTATTACCATTGAGTCACAGCTCTACTGCCTCCTTTTTTGGTTGATTAATTGGAGATAAGAGTCTCAAGGACTTTCTTGCCCAGGCTGGCTTCAAACCTCAATCCTCAGATCTCAGCCTCCTTAGAATTATGGGTATGAACCACTAGTCCACAGCTCTTAACAACCTTGTTTTTCCCCTTTTCACATGCTAACATAAACTATTGTGACCATATTCACCCTCCTTTACGCACTTCAAATTATTTTTGATTTATATGATATGATCTTATTTCAGTAGCTCTTACAAGATTTTTCTCTATCTGGGCTCCTATGACTGTTCCCTGCATTAGGAAAGATCCATGAGCCAGACGCCCGTGGCTTACGCCTGTAAGCCTAGCTACTCAGGAGGCTGAGATCTGAGGTCTGTGGTTCAAAGCCAGCCTGGGCAGGAAAGTCTCTGAGACTCTAATCTCTAATTAGCCACCAGAAAACTGGAGGTGGTGCTAGTGTTAGAGCACTAGCCTTGAGCTGAAGAGCTCAGAGACAGCACCCAGGCCCCACAACTGACAAAAAAAAAAAAAAAAGGAAGATCCACGACTGTCTTATACCTTTTTCAACGTTAGAACTATTTTAACCCTCAAAATCTCATTGCTACCATTTATTTATAAGAGTATGGAGCCACATAAATGTAAATACAATTGATATCAGCAGGCTCACAGCCCTTCCTGATCCAGAACTGCCTTATCTAATGAGAACACTGCTCATCCTTGTATTTAGGTCTTTTCCTTTGACAACATTTCTTAGATGCTTCCTTAAAGATAAGTCAGAGCTTCTCCATTGTACTGGACATCTTTGGGATTGTCTAACCACTTGCTCACATGCTTTCTGACAATTACCTTTCTGTAGCAGTGGTCTCAAGAAGAATGCCCTGTTTGTATAATTTCACTTTGCCACACCCCAGCCACCATTCTTGGTGGCTTGAACAATCACAGTCATTATCTAGACCTTTGTTTAAGACAAGATTACCAAGAGTCAGTACCATTTTGGTTTTACAAAGCTTACGTATATCTACTATGCCAAGAAGCTATCATCGTTAGCTATAGTAAGTCTGTATCCCTTGGAATTGAGTCCTAATATACTTTTATAAATATTAATATACTTACCTTCCCTTAATGGTTGTAGAAAATGCTGAATATCAACAGTTCTCTGATGCTTGATTCTTTCTTAAGGGACGTAAGAGTATTTTATATTTACATATCTAAATTTCCAGTGCACAAATAATGTACACAATGCACTTAAGTAGACTTTATCAAGGATTTCATGCATGTAAAAGCAAAGGAATAAAATGCAGGAATCAACCTGCCCGTGACAAATTCTAGCTCCCACATTGACTTGACTGTAGATGTTTGAGTTTTTTTGCCTCAGTTTCCTCATCTGTGTCGTACAGGGATAAAGACAAATAGCAAGAAATGAAAAATAAATGACATCGTGAATATAAAATCCTTAGCACGGTGTAAGCATTCAGTACTTGCATTCTCGCTCATCACCAGCATAGACAGAGAAGCAATTCAGAACAGGGATCTAACACTGCCATGGAGAATAATTCAGGTGAGTGGATTTGGTAGCACGTGGTTCTAAAAAGCAGATGGACACAGGAAAAAGACAAACTGCAATCTGCCTTTTTAATCTTAAAAAGGAAGAAGCCCGGACATCTAGAGGAGAAAGAAGCTAGGAAAGAATGTCTCTGTGAAAGCCAAATAGTAGACAGAGATTACAATAAAATAGCAACCAGCTAAATGAAGAATTAAAAAGACTTTTTTAAGAAAAAAAAATTGGCAGAGAATTGGTCATTTGGTGTTTTTCTTTTATAGAGGAAGAGGAAGCCAAATTGTAGGGGCTAGAAGACAGCTGTTCAAAGGGACATGTAAACAGCATTTGTCCCCCTGACTCTGCAGGACATGCCTGCCTGCTGGGTGTCAGGAACAATAAAACCCTTCAACAAGAAAGTTAGACTGGGAAATCAAAGCTTGCTACAGTAGCAATGCATAATAAATTTATACCTGGACACCAATTGCCTGAATCATATGCATTTAGGAAGATATCTCAATATCATTCACCATTACATTATCTTACCTGCTGTATTTTGGGGAAGATGTTTCTTTTTTCTATTTTTGTCGATTGTGGGGACTCTGGGCCTGGGCACTGTCCCTCAGCTCTTCAGCTCGAGGCTAGCACTCTACCACTTGAGCCACAGAGCTACTTCCAGTTTTCTGGTGGTTAATTGGAGATAAGAGTCTCACGGACTTTCCTGCCTGGGCTGACTTTGAACCCCAATCCTCAGATCTCAGCTTCCTAAGTAGCTAGGATTACAGGCATGAGCCACTGGCACACCCAGCTAGGGAAAGGTGATTCTAAACCCGTCTGCTGTTGCTCTTTTGAGGGTTCCTTCTATGTTTACTTCTCTCCTGTTTCCTGATGGAGGCAAATATTCTATAATATTACACACTCATCCTCTGAGAGTTTCTTTTCGCCACTTTTAGCTCCAGACCTTCCATGAGGAAGGAAGGGAATTTAGAGTGACCCAATTTGTAAAACTGGCATTGATATAATAGTAAAGACATTATGTAAATGGTGAGAAGACATTACTAAGAAATAGCATTCGTTGGCTAACTATTCTTTCATTAAAAGGATCTAAACTATGCTTAAAAGACAATATAGGATATTGGAAAGTCAGAAGGCAAAAGCAAAGTAAATTGTGTCTCTAAAATGCATTAGTTCTGTGTGTGTGTGTGTGTGTGTGTGTGTGTGTGTGCGCGTGTGTGTATGTGTATGTGTGTGTGTGTGTGTGTGTGTGCGTGTGTGTGTGTGTGCTGGCCCTGGCCTAGGTGCTATCCCTGTGCTTCTTTTGTTCAAGGCTAATGCTCTACCTCTTGAGCCACAGCTCCACTTCTGGCTTTTTGGTAGTTTATTGTAAATAAGAGCTTCACAAACTTTTCTGCCCAGGAAAGCTTCAAACCTGGATCCTCAGATCTCAGCCTCATGAGTAGCTAGAATTATAGGCATGAGCCACCAGTCCTAGCTGTTTTTGCTTTTTTTTTTTCCCTTAGACACATCAGTTGCTTTCTCTGAGCCTCACCCCTTCCCTCTAAAATCTGAATAGCAGCATTACTTTCTATACATAGTACCTACTAACTCTAGTGGTAGTAAAACAATAATAACTATTGTGTCTTAAGTCTTAAAGTAGTACATTACATGCATTGTCTCACTTATTCTGTTTAAATGTCTAACTCTACCTGGCCAGGACTGCATCCAGGTGACTGGATCTGAGTAAGAACCACATTGACCTGCCTTACTTTACCTCCTGTGTACTCAGGAGGGAATCTCTAGCACTGCCTGGTGATCTCACTACCTGTTGATCTAAACTGCATTTTCCTGTTGAGTAAAAGCTCAGCTATCCTCTCAGAGCCCAGTTACATTTCCCTCTGCTTATGATGTCCCTACCTTCTTTCCTCACTTTTAGATTCCTAGTCATCTTTAAACATCTTCTCCCCTAGGAACATTTCCAATCTCAGGAACCACTTGTTCCTTTGTGCCACCGGCACATCGTATAATACAATAAGAAATTCAATTATAACTGTCCCATTGATGTTATTAGCATATTTCTCATCACATAGGAATTCATTTCTTCTTATTTTATTAGCACTTCCCAAATCTGAAACTTGATAAATACTTATTAAGTATGACAATCATGTTATTTGGTTATGGTGGTGTGTTTGCAATTTTATAATAATTTATATTACATGCTAAACATATAACATAAACTATCTCCAAAAGCTATAAAAATCCCAAAGTAGCAGATAGTAATGTAACCTACAAAGTATAAAGAGTTCTGAGTTACAAGGGATAAAAGCTGACTCAGGCAACTTTAAACAAACTCTACTGCAAAGAAATCAGAGTGGCTGGGAGAAGAGGGTTCATCAACTCCACAGGAACCTGAAGGGCAAGCTTATAAAACACAGGAACCAAGAGAATTACAGATGCTAGGCAACAAAATCCACAGCCAAGGTCACCCACCAAAAACAGGATGGCTGAAACAGACAGCAGTGGTGGGAGCTGCCTGACCTTCAAATGTTTCCCTAGCTCAAGGTTCAAAGACTGGGGAAACAGTAACAGATTGGCTGAGCTTACATTGAGAGCCAAGGGTGGGGGTAGAAGAAACAGGGACCTCTTCTCTTTCATAGGAAGATCATAGGCTGAGAAAGAGGGAAGTAGGCTTTTACACCATCTGGAGCTCTCTCTAAGGGTAGAGAGCCAACAGGAGGAGGGTGACCTTGGACAAAAGCAAATAGCATAGCTCTCTTCTTCCTCTTCTTCCTCTTCTTCTTCTTCTTCTTTGTTTTGTTTAAATTTCTCTCTCTGTCTCTGTCTCTCCCTCTGTCTGTCTGTCTGTCTGTCTGTCTGTCTGTCTGTCTGTCTCTCTCTCTCTCTCTCTCTCTCATAGGAACTGAATCCAGGGCCTTATGTGTGCTATGCAGGAGCTCTACCACTTGAGCTATACTCCTACCTATCCCTAGTGGTTATCTTTTACAGGCCATCAGGATGAGCTTTGTGAGCCAGTGTAATTCTTGGTGTGATTCTCTGGCTTAGGACTGTTCACTGGAACTCTAAAACTGCTTTCTATGCAAGAGCTTGTTCAGATTCCAGCTTCTCCTCCACCATCTTCCCTGAACTCCTCCGTCAGTGTAATTCTTATCAGTCACTGGAACACAAGAATATGGTCAGTCTTCTCTATCTGCTGTTCTCAGTTCAGCCAAATCCAAGCACCATGGATGGAAAAATGTCACCTAGTTGCTGACATACACTGTGTAGTTAGGCAGATCATGATTGCACCCATACTGAATATGTGCAGATTTTTTTCTTGTCATAATTCCCTAAATGCAGTATGACAATCTTGTATGTGGCATTTATACTGTATTAAGCACTATATGTCAGAGATGACTTAAAGAATATGTGGAATTGTGTGGAAGTTTTGTGGTCATTCATATGTCACTTGATCATCTTGGATGTTGGTACTCACTGGGGATGACATTGGGTCTCAGAACCAATCCTCCAAGAGATGACTGTAGTATGGAAAGGCAGAACAAAATATAAAAGGTGTGGAGAATAGCTGAAACAAATACATTCAGACATTATTGGAGGTGTTTATATGGGGTTCAGATTGCCTTGTCTCAAATCTAAGAGTTCTCAGTTCTTGGTCAGCCAGACTCTTCCTAGGGCTGCTGGGCCCTCCATCAGGCCTCTTCCTGATAGCTGTGGCTTTCCTTCCCTCCTTGCAACTCTGAGCTTGGATGAAATGCCACCCACTTATCTTGTGACATCAGTCATCTCAATTACTAACTGGAATTGATTGGGACAGCTAATAAAACCTAGAAGTGGAGGGAAGTACAGTTTCTTACCCATGGGATGAATTTTAACCTATGGGGAGGAGAGGATAGGGAAGTTAAACTAAAGAATTTCCTTCTGGGGCTGGGAATATGGCTTAGTGCCTAACGTGCATGAAGCCCAGGGTTTGATTCCTCAGTACCACATAAACTAAAAAGGCACAAGTGGCACTGTGGTTCATGTGGTAGAATGCTAGCCTTGAGCAAAAGAAGTTCAGGGACAGTGTCCAGGCTCTGAGTTTAAGCCCCAGGACCAGGAAAAAAAATCCCTATGAAGCTCACTCCTTCAACACCCAGTTTCCCCTGGCAGCCTGCCTGGAGAAACGCAGAATAAGGACCAGCCCTCTGTGTGAGTATTGCAGTGCTCATCACAAAGCAAAATGCTTCCTACCTCTGCATCCTTCACCTCTTGTGTTCTTCCTTGCCTTGGATTTGTAGTTCTAAGAAAGCAGCAGCAATTGAGTCTTTGCCTTAGGATCTCTTTGAGGAGATACTGGAGACTAGGGAAAAAACCCCTCCTGAATGGAGTGAGGAATAAGAATGGAGAAATAACAGATTTTGATACCATGCTGTTGCTTTCACTGTGTAAGAAAAAGAATTTGAACGTGAATAAGAGGAGATACGAAATCATTATGCACTGTTAAGCAAAATCACAAGAGCAAAAACAATTTGGGAATGTCTAACTTAAAACACTGAACAGACAGAGGGAGATCCAAAGCAAGCTCAAGTAGGCTACTGTCACAGTAATATGGGCTGTGAGAGAGCTCAAGAGGTCATTAGATGGCAACAGGAACGGCAAAAGGGAGAAGAATGAAATCTTTCCTTACTCACTAATAGGATTCAGATGATAAAGGAAATTGGGGATTTAAATTTTTTCTTGCTGAAAATGAAAAAAAAAAATAGGAAGGTGAGCCAACGGGAGAGAAAATAATGAGCACAGCTTGATTGTTATGATTTAGATGTTCCCAGATAGTCGGATGGCCATGTTAGAACAACAGCTGGAAATTCAACACAGATGGTGATTGAGGCTGGAGATGGAGAGTTCCTTCTGCACATGCTCAGGGCTGCTGTTGTTCTCCATGGGAGACTGCCCCAGTGTGGGGAACATGCCTGTAGCAGGCATGGTCATGCATGAATGTAATCCCAGCACTTGGCAGCAGAAACAGAAGTTTTTTCAGTTCTAGGCCAGGTTGGGCTATGGAGAGAGATAGTTTCTCAACACACACACACACACACACACACACACAGCATCAGTTAGTGTCTTTGTCTATTTTATTGCTATAACAGAAAACCTGAGATGAAGTCATTTATAAAGAGAAACTTTCTTTTGACTTACAATTCTGGTGCTGGGAAGTCCAGGAACTTGGTGTCTACCCATGTCAGAGGAGGAAGAACAAAGGGCTGTGGGCACAGAAAACAACACGCAACTAGAGCCCTCATTTCATAACAATTCATTCTTTCAAGAATTTGCCATGTGCTGGTGGCTTATATCTGTAATCCTAGCTTCTCAGGAAGCTGAAGATATCAGTTCAAACCTATCCTGTGAGACTCTTATCTCCAATTAGCTAGCAAAAAGCCAGAAGCAGAGATGTGGCTCAAGTGGCAGAGTGTTAGCCTTGATCACAAAAGCCAAGCAAAAGTACAAGTACACACACACACACACACACACACACACACACACACACACACACATACACTGAACCCACTTCCATGAAAATGGTATTCATTCTTCTTAATGATCTGATCACCTCTCTAAGTGCTACCCTACCTACCTACCACAATGACAAATGAATTCCTCTGTGAGTTTCTGAAGGGATAAACCACAGCACACAATTGTTGGTTTTTGCTGTGTCACAAACCATCCCCAAGCTTGCTGACTAGAGCAGCCATCATTATTTTCCCCCAGCCGATTCTGTGAGTTGGTGATTGCTTTTCTGCTGCCTTCTGGATTCACTCTTGGATCTGCAGGCAGCTCCAAGTTCAGGAGCTAGATGATTCAGGATGAGCCACAGCTGGGATACACAGAGCTGAAACACAGCAGCTCACCCTAGCCAAAGGGAGGTAGAAAGCAGTTGTGGACAGAACTAGAACTAAGCTATTAAGCATTTGTAATGTGCCTGCTGCTACCCTGAGGGTTTGGGAGCATTATCTTATGGAATCCTCATGGAAATCCAGTGCTAATAAGTATTATTCTTCAACAAAGAAACAGGTATAAAATTTCTAAGTGACTTAATGAAGGTGAAATCAGGCAGAATTGTGTATGGTTTAGAATTTGGAGCCTAGTCTTGATTAAGTGATTTCAGTAAATATAAAGAAGGTAAAGAAGGCAGGAATTCTGAGTGTAAGCTGTTGAAAGTCATAAGCCTGGATGTCAAAGTCATTAAGCATAGTGATGGATGATAAAGTATAAATTAATAAAAGAATGCCAACCAAACCTAAAAGAATCACTACAATATAGAGGGGAGAGATTATATAATACTATAAAACCAAAAACTTAAAGACAAACACCAGAGAGTGCATGGTCAGATGTTCTAGATTACAATACAAAAGCAAACAACCCCCGAAGCTCAGAGGCTTAAAACAAGAAAGATATCTTAGTTGACCATTGTAAGTTAACAATGGGCTATGTTCGCTATTGTCATTTGGAGATTTATGCTGAGTAAAGCTCTCTCTCTCCTTTCTCTTTCTCCCTGAATTTTAGAGAGGGTCTCATCATATATTCTAGATATGAAGATAAGAGCCTTCAATTGTCCTGTCTTAACCTCCTGAGTGCTAGAATTACTGCTATGTGTCATTATGCGCGGCTTTGGCTTTGGAGGTTTCTTTGTAACATACAGTTTCATAATGACTGAAGCATTAAAACAAGCAAGTCACATACTGACCTCAAAAGATGACTCTTGCATTAACCACATCAAGGTATCTGTTCAGGCCTAATCTCAAGAATACATAAGAAAATTAAATTAAATTTAAAAAAAAAAAAGATAATAAAATAGATGTCTTCCCTTCTTAAAAAAAAAAAAAAAGAATACATAAGAATGAAATGTTATCCTTTGTTTGAAGAGAATGAGAAATATTGGGGAAATAGTGCCAGTGGAAACTATAGAGAAATTCTTCTAGACTCTGCGAGGATCCACTTGGGAGATACATAAGAACAAGAACTCACGCTTAGAAAGCCCAGGTAAGCATGGAGAGGAAGAAAGAGAGGGCCAGAGAGAGAGAGAGGGACGGGCAAAATCCAGCACACGAGGGTCCAGGCATAGACAAGACAGCTCTCCAAAATGGATTGTGCAGCTAGAGCATGTTATAGATGGATGCAAAGGGGGAAGCCTTCTAATATGTGTTAGGTTAGGGAGGGTCTTTTTCTCCTGCTCCAAGCATTTTCCAAGTCTGGCCTGAGACAAAGGCCAGCCAATTCAAGATGTGGAAGGAGAACCTTTGTAGGAGCAAGAGAGGACCTACCAACAGTTGTCCAGAGCTCAGATGGAGATCATGTAAAAAGTACATGGTCTTGGGCATGAGGCCTTACACCTATCATCCTAGGTACTCAAGAGGCTGAGATCTAAGGATCATGGCTCAAAGGCAGCCTGGTCAGGAAAGTCATGGGATTCCAATCCCCAAATAACCTGCAAAAATGCAGAAGTAGAAATGTAGCTCAAGTGATAGAGCACCAGCCTTGGGCAAAAAAAGGTAAGAGAGTGTCCAGGCCCTGAGTTCAAGCCCCAGAACTCACACACACACACACACCTACACACACACACACACACACACACACATACACACATCATGTTTCAGGTGTTCATAGGTATCTAAGCTATCCTCCTCATTGGAATTCTGCAGTAGGTTTAACTTTTATGTTTCCCCGTAGCCAAAGTTAAACTGGAAAATACTAAAGACTGCATAGTTTTCATTTCTAAAGTAAAGAAATCATGTGTCTGCAGAGACAAACATTTATGTGTAAATAAAGTAAAAAATGAATTATTTGAATTACCAGCATCATAGGCAATAATATTATTGACAACATTCCAGCACTGTTCAATCAGATTCTCATAGGCACTTTCTTTGGAGCCTAGGGCAAAGTTTTTTGTGTTTATTAGCTAAGGAGGGCTTTCCTGGAGGGAAGAGCCTGAGATAATGAAGCCAGGCTTGTTTGTTTTCTGATTACCTACATTCCTAAGGTATTTAGGGTCTATGGAATCTTGAAGAATGCATTGGTCATTGTTCTGTTAGATTATCTTTTTTTGGGGGGGGTGTCCGGTTGTGGGGCCTGAACTCTGGGCCTGGGCACTGTCCCTCAGCTCTTCAGCTCAAGGTAGCCCTCTACCACTTGAGCCACAGCACCACTTCCAGCTTTTTTTCTTTTTGCTTATGTTGTGCTGGGGAATCGAGCCCAGGGCCTCATGCATGCAAGGCAAGCACTCTACCACTGAGCCACCTTCCCAGCCCTAGATTATCTTTCTTAAATGGCAGATATTTTGAGCTAAGTCTATAGCAGATCTCATTTTATTTACTCCTATATTCTTTTAAAAATACCCATAATGCATCATGAGCAGCAGGAGAGAAGTTATGCATAGCTCTCTAACTCACCCATAAAAAGCGATGGTGCAGAAATCTAGATAGAAATGGGGACCAGCGTAGGCCCATGTTAATGAAAACCAATAGTTTAAGGCAGGCTTCTTAAATTTCATCTTAGACATTAGGGAAGGAAGCAAAACATATGGAGTGGGGGGAAAATAAACATTTGAAGAGCAAAGCAGCATATGTGTTTCCTCTCTCAGAGTTGGTCCAAAAATGTCCTCCTCTCAAAGCCAGAAGGGCAAGCTACACAGCCAAGGATCGAAATTAAAATACCCCAGATGGAGAGAAGAGAAGAAGAAGCTTAAGGAAGGTCACAGGCCACATGTGCCAGTAACAATGTCACGACTTAATCTGCTCTGGCTTAGGTTAGAGCCCATTGTACGAAAAGACTTGCTTAATATGTGACTTGGAACTGAAGAGCTGTTTTTCATTAACATTCCACTCTGGGTTATCAGGAATGGTTCAATAGGCAATTACTATTCATGGAAAGTTGGATTTTAATTATGAGATGGTTGTATATGATTAATTTTAATGAGGGCATTTGTATTCTCCACAGCCTGTATAAAGATGACCATGGATAGAAGTTACTGCTGGTTATAACCCCCCTTCCCTTTAACCAACAAACATTTAAGATAGAGTGTACTTGAGGAACAATGGAGTTCTTCTCTTTCAGAGCCAGTGACTCTGAGCAACCTGAAGTTGGTCACAGTAATTCCAGTCTGTTGGCCAGGGATTGGTTTAGATACAAATCCTGATCTAGTTCTTTTTCTACTCAGCATTGTTGAGGAATGTCTTACATCTAAGAAAATCCAGCAATTTTAAGTGTATGACTTGGTAAGATTGACATATGTTAATGATATAACCACTCCCACATTCAGTATAAAAAACATTTTCTTCACTCCACAAAATATTTTTTAATGCACATCTTTTGGAAAACACTGTCCTGCTTTATGTCAGGTGGCCTTCTGTGTCTGTGAGTTCAAGCAACTATGAATGGCAAATATTCAGGAAATAATTATGTCTATGTTGAGCATTTATAGATTTGTGTTTCCTGAT
Source organism: Dipodomys spectabilis (assembly GCF_019054845.1). Classification (NCBI taxonomy): domain Eukaryota; kingdom Metazoa; phylum Chordata; class Mammalia; order Rodentia; family Heteromyidae; genus Dipodomys; species Dipodomys spectabilis. The sequence goes on from NW_024870912.1 coordinate 2,937,391, forward strand.
TATTTCCCAAACTCAGACTGTAACAATTGATTACATAGCATGTGTATTGTGTAAGGAGAGTATTTAAACCATACAGGAGGATGTTTGCAGGCTACATGCAAATGTTATCTATTTTATGTAAGGGGCTTAAATATTTCCATAGTTTGGCCACCTGGATAGGCAACCACAGAGGGAGCAATCTACTTCTATTTTATCTATTAAGGTAATCATAAGGAGTGTGTGTGTGTGTGTGTGTGTGTGTGTGTGTGTGTGTGTGTGTGTGTGCCTGCCAGTACTGGGGTTTGAACTCAGGATCTTGGAGCTGTCCCTTCGTTTTTGTTTTTTTTTTTTTGGGTCCGGTCATGGGGCCTGAACTCTGGGCCTGGGCGCTGTCCCTCAGCTCTTCAGCTCAAGGCTAGCGCTCTACCATTTGAGCCACAGAGCCACTTCCGGCTTTTTTTTTCTGCTTCTGTGGTGCTGAGGAATCGAACCCAGGGCCTCATGCATGCAAGGCAAGCACTCTACCACTGAGCTACCTTCCCAGCCCCTAGTTTTATTTTTACTTAAGACTGACAGTCTACCACTTGAGCCACAGCTCCACTTCTGGTTTTTTGACGGTCAATTGGAGGTAAGAGTCTTTCAGGCTTTCATACCTAGGCTGGCTTTACATCTCAATCCTCAGATCTCAGTCTCCTAAATAGGTAGAGATTACAGGGGTGAGCCATCAGCACTTTGCATGGATTTCTTTTTAGTCTTTTGACGTTATATTCCTTAGAAACCTTAGCCTTCTTGGAGAAATACTATTTTGTCATGTTGTACTATACGTTTCATATACTACTAGATTAAATTTGCTGACATTTTGTTACAAAGTTTTGTATTTATATTCTGAGGGCCATCAGTTGGTAGATTATGATATGGTTGTGATTTTAGGGTTTTGCTAGCCTCGAAGAATGGACTATATTTCTTCTATTGTCTAGAAGTCTGTGTAGCAAAGATGGCATTTCTCTTGGTGATATTTGGTAAATTTGAGTGAGCATGAGGTTCCTCTGTGAGAAGAGAAGATTTCAAACGTTAAATAAATCATGTTGCTAATAAAGAGTTGTGGAGGTTGTCCATTACTATTTATAGTTAGGCCTTGAAGGAAATTTGTTCTGTCCTTTGATTCTGTGACTTTTTCTCATGAAATTGCTCTGCGGTGTTGAAATTGCTCTGCGGTGATTTTCTTATTGTCGTGTTCACGTTGTAGTCTTTAGGAATATTGTGTCTCATTCATGGTATTGATAGTTTTTCTGTCAATTTTTTTTTGGGGGGGGCCATGGTGAGATTCAAGTCTGCCTAGAGTTTTTTCCAGTTCATTGTTCTTTTCAAAAGAAACAGCTGTCAGTTTCCATTATTTTTCTATTGTTATACTGCTTTCTCTAGCACTGTTATCTGCTCAGGATTATTCTCCTCCTTTTGTCTCTTGGTTTGATTTATTCTTTATCTGAGAAGTTACATTTTAAATTCAAGCATATTCTTTTCTGACATAAGCTTTTAGCTGTAAATTTCCACCTAAGCATTACCATAGTGGTAACTCACATTATTGTGATTTGTTTTGATTTTGTTTCTGTCCTTGAGCTATCCAAATATTGGGTTACTTTTCAGATTTCTGTTCTTGATTTCAGACTTAATTTGGTGGACTCAGAGAAGATACTTGGTGCTAGTACTGGGGCTCAAACTTAGGATATCTTGTTCTCACTTTGCTCTAGCACTTGAGCTATGGCACCACTTCTTCAGAGAATGGATTTTATATAACTTCAATTCTTTTAAAGCTGGTGGATTTTGGTGAATGCTATGTGTACTCCTGAAGAGTATATTTTCCTACTGAGTGTAGATTCTATCAATTGCCAATTGGATTGAATTGGTTGACAGTGTCAGTCATAGTTTACTAGCCTTTGTTCCACAAGTTATTGAGAAGGAAGTACTGATACATTAAACTGTAATAGTGAATGTAATAATATTTCCATTCACTTGATAAATGTTTCCTTTATCCATGTCCACCGTCTGTATTAAGAAGTCAGGCACATTCCCAAGGGACTGCTATGGCCCTCTAATAAAATGTTCCACCTTATCCCTGTTTGAATTCTTTTTTGTGCCAGTCCGGGCTTGAACTCTGGACCAGAGCTTTGTCCCTGAGCTTCTTTTGTTCAAGGTTAGTGCTCTACCACTTTAGCCACAGCTCCACTTCCAGCTTCTTTTGGTAGTTTAGTAAAGACTTTCTGCCCCAGCTGGCTTTGAACTGTAATCCTTGGCTCTTAGCCTCCCAAATAGCTAGAGTTACAGGAGTGAGCCACTAGTGCCTGGCTCACTGGAATTTCTTGCTCTGAGATGTATATTGTATATTGTCTAATAGGAACATAAATGCTACTGTTCCTCATTTAATTAGGTTTCCATGTAAGTAACTTATTCTAAACTTTATCCTGGCCATATGTGAATGCTTAAAGTAAGTTTTCCAATAACTGTACACAATCAGAGCTAATTTTATATTCAATCTAACAACTTACACCTTTTATTTGAAGTATTTGATAATTTACAAATAATGTAGCTATTAATCGAGATGAGTTTAAATCTGCCACCTGCCTACGTATTTTCTATTTGCTCAAACTGTTCTTTTGTTCCTTTTCTTCTCTTTCTATGGCATCTCTTAGGTTGGAAATATTTGATTATCCCATTTTATCTCTAATACTGGTTTATGAGCACGGCTTTTTCACTTCTTTGCACTTATTATTGCTATAAGTTTAAAATATCAAACCTTAATTTTTGTACTGTTATCCAACATTTTCTTTCTATATATATCGTAAATTTCAAACACACAATCACTATTTTGCTTTAAGCAGACACATAACTTTTAAGTACAATTTAAAGAGAAAAAAATCCTTTCATTTTATTCAGAAATTTGCCACATATGGTCTTGTATTTTCTGTTGTACAAACAAACCTAAGTTCTCAATGTATTTTATTTTTCTTTTGTTTGGAGAATTGCTTTTTTTTCTTTTGGTTTGTTTTTTTATGGGGGGTCCGGTCATAGAGCCTGAACTCTGGGCCTGGGCGCTGTCCCTCAGCTCTTCAGCTCAAGACTAGTGCTCTACCACTTGAGCCACAGTGCCACTTCTGGCTTTTTTCTTTTTGCTTATGTGGTGCTGAGGAATCGAACCCAGAGCCTCATGCATGCACGGCAAGCGCTCTACCACTGAGCCACCTTCCCAGCCCTGAGAATTGCTTTTTTTATAGACATATATTAAATTGTACATCATGACATTTCCATGAATGCATATAGAAATTTGATCTTCTTTACCCCTTCTAACATACTTTTTACCCCCCTCTTCCCTCATTTTTCTTCCCTTCCCCTGTCACCTCCCTAGTATTCTCAACTTTTCTTTCGTAACCTTGATTTTTTTCGTCTTATTTTGTTTTCCCCTAGTTTCTACAAATGAGCAAAAACATGTGGTGTCTGCAGGACTGGCTTATCTCATTTAACATGATGATTTTGCTTGAAGAATTTCTTTTACCACATCCTGCTGCTGGTAAATTTTCTCAGCTTGTATTTTCTGGAGAATTTGTTTCATTTTCATTGGCCAAAGATGATTTTCTTGGGAACAGAATTCTAGGTTGACAGCTGTTCTATTTCAGTACTTTAACGATGTTCTCTATTGTCTTCTGGCTTGAGTATTTTCAATGAAGATTCTGCTATAATTCTTATCTTTGTTCCTCAGCATGTTTACAGTTTTATCTTTATTGTTAGTTTAGATCAGTTTGACTATAAAACACTTTGATGTATTTTTCTTCTGTGTGTAAATTTATTTTGTGAGGGTTTTTTAAGATTCTTAGATTTATGCATAGTTTTTATATAGTTGTAAAATATGGGGCCATTGTTTCTATAATTATTTATATATACTCCATATATTTGTCATTGGTAAGGGCTCAGATGATATGCATATTACATAGCATGAGACTACCTTATACATGAATGATAATCTGTTCATGGCATTGTCTTTTTTTCTTTCTTTTTTACTTTTGCATAGTTTCTATTGCCTTGTCTGTAAGCTTGTTAAACTTTTCCTCTACATTATCTAATCTGAAAATCCCAAGTATATTCTTAATTTTAGATGTACTTTTTATCTTTAAAAATTATCCTTGAGTATTTTTATGTGATATATTTCTCTTTTATCTTACTTAGCCCCCACTTTTTGGAGTACGTTGGTCATTTTTATTTTTTTTTTATTTTTTATTTTTGGTCATTTTTATATATCCTAGCTGCTTTGTCATTATGTGATGTTTCTATTGATTAACTTTGTAAGTTATATTTTCCTTTCTCTTTACATGTCTGCAGTTTTTAACAGATTTATTGCTCATTTTACATTTCCTTGGTTCTGTGCTGGATTTTGTTCTTTTCCTTCAAATAGCTTTGTAGTTTTGTTCAAACTTTGAATCAGTTTGACCTTATGCAAATTTGCTTTAAACTTTTGAATAGTAGTTCCTGAACAGCCTTTAGTTTGAAGTTCACTTATTTCCAGTACTAAGAGGTCATGATCTCATTTCCTTAGCTTTAGAAAAGGAGGAGACAAGTCTGGTGGACTATATCTCAGCTTTTAGGTGATATTGTGTGAGAATATGATGCTAGACTTGTGTAGCTACCCTGTGGACAAAGGGCAGGAGCTGACACACTGAACATGGAAAATAGCAACAGCCAAACATCTGTGCCCTTCAGTACATTGCTGGGTTGGTAAATGAATTAACCTGGAGTCAAATATCTTAGACTGTTATGTAAGATCCATTTTAAGAAGTTGTTTAAATAAAGCAAATTTTCTTCTATTTTCTATGTTTTAGCCAAAATTAAACTAACTAGATTTTTGTCATATTTAGGGGGTACTTTTAGGTTGTTTGGTCATTTGTGGGGGGTTGTTTTATTCATTTGTTTGTTTGTTTAGAGCCTGTACTGGGCTTGAACTCTGGGCCTCTGTCACTTAAGGTCAGAGCTCAGTCACGTTAGCCACACCTTCACTTTGCTTATTAATTGGATATAAGACTCTCACAGTTTGTTTTCTCAGGCTAGTTTTGAACAAAGACCCTCAGACTTTAGCCTTCTCGGTAGCTAAGATCACAGGCCTGAGCCCTTTTCAAGTGAGCCTCTGTGCTGAGGATGACAGGAGATTCAAGAATAAGTATTCTGGGCTGGGAAGGTGGCTCAGTGGTAGAGCACTTGCCTTGCATGCCTGAGGCCTTGGGTTCGATTCCTCAGCACCACATAAGCAAAAAGAAAAAAGCCAGAAGTGGTGCTGTGGCTCAAGTGGTAGAGCGCTGGCCTTGAGCTGAAGAGCTGAGGGATAGCGCCCAGGCCCAGAGTTCAGGCCCCACGGCTGGACCCCTCCCACCCCCCCCAAAAAAAAGAATAAGTATTCCATGGTCCCAGTGATTAATGCACTTAAAGACAAAGAACAAGGTTAGCAAACTACTAACTGTACTCTAGAAATAACAGCAAACACTGCATAAGGGATGAAACAATGAACAATGATTGATAAATGACTACACGAATCTAGTTGAGTCTTTAGGAATGTCTCATTTAATGTCACATTAGCTGACATTAAGTGAGCTGACACTTCATGTACTCCCCTACTGTGTTATCTGGAACATTCTATTTAAAAATGTGCCATTGAAATTACTTCCCCAATACTAAGTTTAGTAAACTAATAAGATATTTCCACTTCAGACTTTGATATGATAATTGAATAAATATCTATATAGATAAAGGAAGACATAGATACATAATTTTATAGGCTTATAAAGTCAGACATAAAGGTATTTCCTTCTAATATTATGATCTATTTTTGTTTTAATTAATAGAAAAACATTCTAAAGGGATTTTTACTTTTTTGGAAGCAAATACCAAAAGGTGTTTGTTTCATAAGTGACTGCTGTTATTTTATTGTTTTCTAAATTAGGTTATGGACAAGAATATAATAAATTCATGTTCAGAAATGTTGTGATCCTTTTTTCTCGGAAGGAAAGAAAATATGAGAGTAAGTTTTTGCCTTCCCGAAGACTCTCCCCCTAACAATGCTCCTTCTTCTCCCATTATATGTCCAACCGGTTGAAGCATGTCTACAGGTGGGCTTAGATATGCTGAAAAGTGTAACAGGAAAACCACCAGAGTTATGAGGTCAGTGGAACTATTTCCCAACACCCGAGGACAAGAACACAAGCTCTTACCACAGCATGAAATTCAGGAAGAGTTGAGATGAGATTCAGTTAGCCTTGGTGAGGGGCAAAGGTGGGAAGGGGTTTGTAGTGAGACCAACCCAGCCCAGGTAAATACATGGCCAGGAAAAGTCCATTCAAACCCTGACAAGTGAAATGCAAAGGGAAGAACAATCTTCCTTCTTGAATTTTTAGGGGAAGAAGACAAAGCATTTAAGAACATCTCTAAATATATTCAAACCCTCTTATGTGAACTACAAATTGGAATAGAAACTTAGAAGAAAAATTTATCTTTGAAAAATGAGCATGCAAGAGGTGGTCTTGTTTGTAAGGTTTCAGGTACAGATAACAAAGACTTCTGACTTGGTTAATGACTGTCCCTTGTCCTCCACCTCCATTCCATTCCCACAATCCTTCACTCTCATTTTGGAATAGCAATGGTGCCTGACCAGCTGGACAGAGTTCAAGTGCATGCATAGGCATGTCAACAAAAACTCCACGATATTCTTTGAAGTCTTATCTGCAAAGTGTTTCATAATTGTTTTCTTACTTATGTCCATCTGGGATTAGTGGCCCTGTTTTATAGACAAGACCCCTGGGGTTCTGCAGAATCTCTGTGGCGTCCTCATGACCTGTCCTCTCCAGAGAGCAAGGACATTTACACCAGCATTTTATTGCTGTGCCATAAATGATCACAGATCTAGCAACCTGAACAAATATTCATGTATTAATTCATGGTTTTGTAGACCTTAAGTATGAAGGGGTTCACTTGAGTTCTCTATGTAAGCTCTCAAAGGCAGAAAGTGGGGTATCATCCAGGCTGACTCTTACCAGGACCTGGAGGTAATGCGCTTTCAGGCTTGTTTAGCTCCTTGGCAGAATCTGGTGCCAGGCTGGATGTTGGCTTTCAGAAGCTACTCTTCCTGGTCCCCTTCAGAATGGTGGATATGACCTAACTTCAGACCAGCCACAGGGTGCCTTTCTAATGCTTTACATCTTCTAATTTCCCCTTTGGTGCAGCCTCAGAGAGTTTTGTGTGTTTAAAGAGTTTGTGTGATGATAATGATAATGGTGATGAGGATGATGATATTTTGTTTGACTTTTCTGAGACAAGGTAACAACATGTAGCCCAGGCTGTCCTGGAACTCAGTTTATAACCCAAGCTGGCCTTCAGCTCAAGATCTTCTAGCTTTAGCTTTCCAGTTGATGGGATTATGTGTGTGAACCACCTTGCCTATTAGACTTGTGTGATTAAATTAAGCCCACCTAGATAATTTCTCTTTAGCTGTATAACTCTGCCTAATCAAGGATGATATTTTATCTTATTTTTTTCTTTAGCCACAGGATTGAAGATTTTTTAAGACTGCTTGTTGCTCCCCAAGCATAGTGCTTCAGTTTAAGTTTTAAATTAAACTGAAAACAGTTTAAGTTGACGAAGCCTTTAATACATCGAACCTGCTGAGCCTCGTAGCTTAGCAAAGCAGCATTACCTCAGAGAATCAGTTGTTTCCCCTCATGATTTTATGACTGACCAGGAGACAGACTTCTCCTGTGGTCACTGCCCAGCATCATGAGCATGTTAGACTATACATCATAGCCTGGGAAAGAACAAAATTCAAAATTTAAACCATGATGTCTATTGAAGGCATTCTGTTTCTACACCATCATAAAATTGTAAAAAAAAATTAAGCTGAATTGCTATAAATGGGGAAGTACCTGGTAAACTATCCCAAGACTCACTCTCTAGAGTTTTTATTGCATTTCATATTGAATCTTTGCCCACTGGCTCAATGTCCAGATTTCTTTGTTCCCCAAACATCAGACTGATGTCACAGGGCTCAAAGCCTCAACTCTGCAATCACAGGACTGGCCTTTCTCTAGTGGCCAGCCAGCATCCCTAGTCACACGTTCAGAGCGAAGTTATCAAGAGGCTCACCAGTACAGTTTGTGAGCACAAGCTGTCAGGTGTGCCTCCATGGCCCACCAGGCAGGATTCCAAAACAAATCCAGTCTCTCTGGAAATTCCAGAAAACTAAAGGGTCCCCCCCTAAGAATTAGGGGGGAAATTAGCATATGATAAGATGGAAAATACTTTAAGATCTTGTTCTGAAGAAAAATCAAGAATGCAGCTCTTAAGAGAATCTGTTTTGGGAGCTGGGAAGGTGGCTCAGTGGTAGAGCGCTTGCCTTGCATGCCAGAGGCCCTGGGTTCGATTCCTCAGTACCACATAAGCAAAAAGAAAAAAGCCAGAAGTGGCGCTGTGGCTCAAGTGGTAGAGCGCTAGCCTTGAGCTGAAGAGTTGAGGGACAGTGCCCAGGCCCAGAGTTCAGGCCCCATGACCCGACCCAAAAAAACAAAACAAAAACAAACAAAGAGAATCTGTTTTGGTGATGACTCTAACATAGACCCAACACAACTGAGATGTGAGACTGCTTGGATGATGCTTAATTTTGAAAATTAGAAACTGATACTTCACCAGTTATGTTGGAATATATGCAGTTTCACATACGTATACAAAATGTACAGTCATATCAACAGAAAAGCACAAATGTCATTGAAGCTAAGTAGTAAAATCTTAGCTAGGCAGAAACATTGAAGAGATGCATTTTGATTCCTGAATACTTTTTCTAAAAGCAGGATCCTATGTTTGAAACTACACACATTTTTTTTTTAATGAAGAAGGCCCAGTAGATAGGTAGTTACTCAAAATATTAAATATAAATCACCTACCTATTCCAATTAGAGATATATACCCCAAAGAATTGAAAGCAGAAATCCATACTGATATATATATATATATATACATATATATATCAGTACATATATATTCATAGCACATTCATAGCAGCATTATTCATAATAACCGAAGATGGAAACAAGTGAAATATCCATTGATGGATGACTGGATTCAACAGCAGCAGCAACTATGGTATATACATATAATGGAATACTCTTTGTCCTTTAAAAAGAAAAAAAAAGCTTTTTATTCATGCTACAACCTGGGTGAACTTTGAAGATGATAGGACAAGTGAACTCTGAGGGCCCTGTAGCAAGAATATTGTATGGCCCACTCCCATGAAGCAGCTAAACAGGTCCCAATCATAGAGACAGGAAGTAGAATGGTGGTTACCAAGGGCTGGGTGAAGGGAAGAATGGAGAATTGTTTAACTGGTGCAGTGTTTCAACCTGAGATTGTGAATAAGTTCTGAATACGGGTAATGATGATGGCCACACAACAATGAGAATCTTAATGACATTGAAGTGTACACTTAAAATTATAATGGTAAATTTCATGCTGCTTTAAGTTTACATAATATTCATGTCTACTCTTCTTTTATCACAATAAGAAAGCACATACATATTTTTGGTTGATATATACTTGCAAAGTGTCACTCAGACTTTTGTAGGAGATGGGATCTAGTCAGCGCTAGAGTGTAGGTGTAGTAAATGAGAAGACCTGGGTTGAACTTCCAGCATAGGTAACACACACAGTATACCATTTTACCACCTTTCTACATTTCCTAGAAACCTGAGCCAGAGCAAATCCCAAGTGAGAATGTTGTATTAGGGGTGGAAGTGCTACCCCAGGGGAACAAGAAAGAGATTTAAAAGAAAACAAGATGGAAGGAAGGAGGGAAGGAAGGAAGGAGGGAAGGAGGGAAGGAGGGAAGGAGGGAAGGAGGGAAGGAAGGAAGGAAGGAAGGAACGGAGGTAGGAAGGGAGGAAGGAAGGGAGGGAGGGAGGGAGGGAGGAAGAGAGAGAGAGAGGATGGGAGGAAAGAAAAAACACTTTGCTTTGCAACAATCTGTTGGAAGATGAGGAAAAGAAATTACTTGACGCTTCCCTCATTGGACAAAGCATACCACATATGATGTTAACATTATTGTCCTTCTAGGTAAAGAGCAGCTGATAGGAAAAGCAGATATCTACCATATATATACTAAAATCTGGCTTCAGCAGTTAGAGGAGGACATCCTTGGGTCAAGCTGATCATCCTAAGAGATGATCAGAATGACCTGTAGTACTTTAAAATGTAGCTTCTCGTGCAGTGTCTGGAGCTTTCCATTGAGCAAGCAACCAGTCGGGAAGGGATAAAAAAAGTACACTGTCAGCATTGTGTGAGAACATTTATTTCCTCCTCATTCCCATATCCACACAATCTACTGTCAGATTTTTCCTTCTGGTCAATTTGATAATAGAAAGTGCATAGGGTTATATGTTTGCAGTTGTGTGTTTAATGTTGATAAACCCTAAATAATATCATTTTACACACACACACACACACACACACACACACACACGTTTCTTCTTCAAGTTTCTTAGTTATCTTTCTATTAAGAGACTCTTTCTTGATCAAGGTGTTAAGGGTTTATCATGTGAAAGCAGAGCTTCATTTGTGTATCAGAAAAAGAAATAGGAACTCTGGTTTGGCCATATGAAAACACTTGAAAGGACAGTAAATTTGCCCTAGTATGTGATCTGGCTCCAGTTCAAAGAGAACCTTAATTTCAAAGCTCTGGACAGATCTTCATGTCCCTGGAATGGGGATCTGGATTTCATGTCTTTTTTGTTTTCTGAAACACCATCTGAGCCCTTTGACTGTGATGACCTCCCTGTGGGTAGTCTCCATGGGTGAGGGTTGCAACAGGAAAACGAAATTCCTCTACAGTTTTATAAAGTAAAAAAAAATCAAAAGCCTGGGATAGATGAGGTTTTGAGATGCCTGGGACCAGGCTAAGTAGCCAGGATCTGGGAAGGAGAGCCTTTGCAGGGAGCAAAGAATCCAAATAAAAATGGCAGCAGGGAAGACCACGAAGGAGTCACTTGGAAAGGAGGGAGAAGCTGGGGACACACCAAAGTGACAATCAGTGCCACATGGCAGAGACATTGCCCTCCTTACAGTCTCTCACCTCAGTCCTCTCCCACTGCTTTGCCCTTTTTGTAGTAGAATCCTTGCCTTCTGCATTACATTTTTGTCTGTCGCCTATTTTGTTGAATCTTCTATCCAGGCCATCTGAAATTCAACTGCATAAACAGAAGCCATACTTACGCACACCAAAGTTGATCTTCTCACAAGGAATTTTAGAGGCCGCTAGTCTAGGCCAAGCATGAAGGGTCCAGCCTCCTTGGGATGTTTCTACCTTTCTGTACCATTGGTCTCACTCTGAGGCTCTTTCTGGAAGGATACTTCATGGCTCAGTAGAACTGCTGGAGCTCCGTCAAATGTGTTTGCATTCCTGGCTCCAGGAACAACTGGGAGAAGGAAAAGGCCCAGCTCCCAGATGCAGCAATTTAAGTTAACTTTCTTCCAAGTCCTGAATTTTTACTTACATCTCATTGTCCAGAATGAGGCCCCTAGTAGTCAAGGAAGGCTGGGAATTACAGTCCTTTAAATGGCAATCATTTCAGTCCATGTAAAACCCAAGCTCTACAAGTAAGCAATAATTTCAAGAAGAGTAATTCAAGATAAGCAAGATAGCAGTCTCTGTTACCACTATTTCATTGTCCTCTCTAAATTTAAGACATATCCAAGAATCTTCCTGTAGTTGTCTTCCATTTCTTTTCCATTTCCCTTACGTGTTTCTTTCTATCCAAGATAGAATATTAGCAATTACCTCTGTGATGTCTAATGTCACTCTCTTTCAAACTCTCTTGCAAACTACTGCTGAGGTACTTCTCATTGGATATTCCCCTCTGCTTCCCAGGCGAGTTTACACCCTTCAGTCTGGCTCTGACTGTCCCATTGGTGCCTGCTGGACCTCAGTGCTGTTTCCCAGAGTCCACCTCTGCACATGCCACTCCCTAACCAAGTTGGGCTTCTGGATGTTCCAACTACATTTACTCTTCCTGGTCTATTTTTCTTTGCAAGTGTATTATTAGTTCATTGTCCATTGCTTTAATAATACCCGAGGCTGAACCATTTGTAGACAAAGAAGGTTTATTGAGCTTACAGTTTTGGAGGTTCAAAATTACTAAATGAGTATCTAGCAAGGAAACATGACAACTTGGCTCTGATAAGCCAAGGACACCTTGACTTTGTCACATAGATGGCATCGTGGAAGGACCACTGGGGAAAGAGAGAGGTCACATGGAGAGGAAGGAAGTCAGAGGAGAGGAAGGCTAGTCCTACTCTTAAAGCAACCTCCAATAGGAATTAACTTGGGCTTTATGAAAATGATCTTAATTCCAAAGGCAGCTGACCTAAGTACCATATCCATATGAAAGTCCCTATACTCATTCCATTTGATGAGACCGAAGGAGGTAGCGCCAAGAAGAACTATCTTGACACTCTCCTTGCAGCCTTCAGCATCTTGCTGATGTTGATGAAGTCTGAATTTACTACACACTAACCAATCAGGGAGCTGGGTGGTGGTCCAGGACCTGCCTGCTGGGTGTGAAGCAGACAGAGAAGGGTGAGGCACAGAACTCAGGAGCAAGTGGAGAATAATCAACCCAAATAGACAGATTAATCTGTGGTGTGACCGAAAGCAGCCCTTGATCATGCGATGATGTCATAAGATCTGGGGACCATTTGTTCTTGTGACCTAAGAGGCCTGCCTTCAGTGACAACCTTTGACTAGACCTGCAGGAGATGTGACAGTAGCCTGCATCCACACCTGGAATCAAGATAGGTGGACACTCATGCTTACACTGCACCCATCCTGCCTGTGTCCAAGACCTAGCCCCTAGTGCATAGTCAATAATATCGTATGACAAACTGTTGTAGGACTAAAGACCATTCTATCCTCCCTTGTCCTCTCCCAACGATTTTAAGTGACAATATTATAGCCATGCAGGGCTGGGAAGGTGGCTCAGTGGTGGAGCGCTTGCCTTGCATGCATGAGGCCCTGGGTTCGATTCCTCAGCACCACATAAGCAGAAAAAAAGTCAGAAGTGGCGCTGTGGCTCAAATGGTAGAGCACTAGCCTTGAGCTGAAGAGCTGAGGGGGACAGTGCCCAGGCCCAGAGTTCAGGCCCACGACCAGACCCAAAAAATATTATAGCCATGCATAAAGTTTTCTTCTGACATTGACTAAGTTACATTGATACTAAGTGTACCAATTCAGTTGTTGTAGCTTGGAATAGGAGAGGACCCAGGATCTTCAAGTCTCTGGACCACAGTAGTTTTCTCCATGACCCACTAGATGGCGCTGGCCATCTGTGCATTGGGCCAAACATGCTTTCACAGAACTTCTTGCATCCTAGTGTGACAAGTATGCATTCCTGTGTGGAATCAAGAGCATCATCCTGTCTTCAGAAATTATTTGAATCATCCACCAAAACCCTTGTCTCTGAGTGTGACCCTGGGTTGCATGAACACATTTAGGACATGCTCACATTCCAAATTCCACCCCTTGGGTCCTTCTGAGGAAGGACTCATAATTAGGGGCAAAGAAATACCTCTACCATGCCACTGGTAGATACCACTTCCCTTCCTTCCTCTTTTCCATTTTCCTTACAAGTGATTGCTTTCCTAAACCAGGCAGAGCTTTGGCCTTCTGCCTTCTTACTCCAGGTTTCCTGCTGACCAGACCCCACTAGTTCACACCAGGACAGACCTGTGTACAGACAGAGTACAGACTCTGTGTGGAAGGTCTTCCCTCTGCTGCGTGGGCAGAGCTCTCTCTTCCTCCAGTTTCAAGTGTGAATCTGCAGTGCCTGCTTTTGGGTAAACATTGTTGGCTTTGTTGTCATGTGAGTTCACTGGGTTTAGTTAGGGGGCTGCCTGAAAACACACTCCACTGTCCTGACAACCCTATGACCTAAGCAGTCCCCAAACCCCCAAAAGGCAGTGTCAAAACAGGCACAAGCTAGTTAATGGCATTGAGGACCACGAGTTGACAATTTTCCAGTCTGTGATTCTTTGTCCCAGTAGCAGCAGCAGAGTAAGACAGGGACCATCTCCTACAGGTGTTGACTCCTTGCAAGCTGGTGATGGGTGTCCTATGAGACCCACCTTTCTTGCCTCTCCCTTGCCTTGCCTCCAAGTAATAGCCAGGCTCCACACTGCTCAGCATCTGAGATCAGACAAGATGAGGCATATTCAGGTTGGTATGGCAATGGATTCATCTCTTTCTTTGTGCACTTGGCTCCTTTGCATGCTTGTCATTTCTACTTTCTTTGTTGTAGCCAATGATATCAGCATTAAAACGAATTTGCATGCTGTGCATTTGCACTGCAAAGAATTTCTCCTGGATCAGAAGTATGAATTCCATAAACAGTGGATTGTGTCTGCTGTCTGAGAATTCAGATGAGCCCCTTGCACTGTGGGCAGTGGTTAGCCATGTTCCCGCATTCTAGCAAGGACCATGAACTCTTTTTTGGGAATATCTGGGCCAGTGCTCATTCAGCAATGGTCACAGCCGTCCACATTCAGTTAAGTTTACTTTAAAAAGAGGTGACAGGTGTCAAGAAGCCGAAATAAAGAGAAAAGGACCCTGGAAAGAGCATTGTTCTAGAAGAATAGAGCACCCCAACCCCCTACCCTCCCCTGCTTTAGGGCAGGTGTTACACTGCAGTGTCTTCTGAGAGGGAGAATCTCTAGGCATTGTCTAGGAGTGGAGAACAAAGCCAAATGAATGGCTTTCTGGGGAGCAGGCATGCCTGCATCTCACCTAGAGAAATTTGAATGTAAGAATCATGGGGTCAGCCCATAGCAAAGAAGTGGCTGCACTGGTGAGCATATATGTGAGCCAAGCTGGAGTCAACTTCACAGACAACTTTGCATAGAAGGCCACCTACCAGAGTAAACAAACTCACAAGAGACAGAGGACCAACCTTGTATATACCTGTCACCACTCACCCTGGCCAGGAGAGATCAGCGACAGGCCTGGTGTGTCCCCATGCTAGCACAGCATGAGCCATGGGAAGCTTTCAGTCCACCGAGAAGTCTTCATTTTGAGTCATTAAGGTCTGAGCTTCTCAGGTCTGAAAATGGGACTGTTGTATTATGTGACAGTCACAGGGAAGCTCAGACATCTTTGGGGCATTAGGAATGGAGAGGAGATGTTATGGGTGAACAGTGGAGCAGGAAGTCCTCTAAGCATCATGCCTACCAGGGTCTGCTCATTCACATCCATTAAGCAGTGCATTTGCAGCCAAGTGCTTGTTGTGCAAGCCCATAATTCTAGCTACTCAGGAGGCTGAGATCTGAGGATAGCGGTTTGAAGCCAGTTCAGACAGGAAAGTCCATGAGAGTCTTATCTCCAATAAACCACCCTCACACTCCCCCCCCCCCCCCACTCGCAATCAATGCTGTGGTTCAAGTGGTAGCGTGCTAGTCTTGAGGAGAAAAGCTTATAGACAGCACTTAGGCCCCAAGTTCAAGTCCAGGACCAACACACACACATACAGACACGCACACACAGACACAGACACACACACACACACACACACACATACAGACACGCACACACAGACACAGACACAAACACACACACACACACACACACACACACACACACAGAGTGCATTTTTTTCCCCTCCTGACATTATTATCTCTATTTTTTTTTAAGAGTTGGCATTTTAAATGATCCTAAAGACACTGAATCTATCTTAATTATAACCTTTCCTCTTGGGGCACAGAATTGTCTATGAAAGAAGTTTTAAAATTTCTTAATTAACCTGCAGTGACTTATTTTGTCAAAGGTTGTGCTCTGAAACAATTATGGGATATTCTCTATCTGCCACCCCAGAGTAGTTTAAAAAAAATGACTGTATCATAAAAAAAGAAAGAAAAAAAATCCTATAACCATAAAATGCTCAGCTCCAAGGGGATCAAAAAGTCTAAGAAAACAGACAACTACATTTAGAATTTAAAATCCCCCAAAAAGAAAGAAATACACTATATTATGATTGGACAAAAAAGAATTTAAAGTCCCAGGACTCTGAGATTAATGTTCATTTTCTGCATGCCACTTCCAAGAGAATGTTTGAAGATAAATTGCAATTTTTTTTAATCTGCCTCCAATCTAAATTTTGATGATGCGATTTTTAAAAAAATAAGCCAGCTCTAACTCATTAATTTGTGGCTTTTTACCAGCTACTTTATCTTTCAGAGACGATAGTGAATCCTTCCTCCAAACAGACTACATCCTGGGTCAATAAAAAGAATTGAGCAGATATTCAGATGGGGGAGAAAAACGCATTGTCTTCAAGCTTCCTTTCAGGCTTGAATCTCTTCCGGAGGATGGGGACTTGCCCGGAAATGAAAGACTCTTCCTGTTGCTCTTTATTTGGGTCTCTGGTTAGGTCTGGGAAGGGACTCCTGGCAATCCCTTCACATGGTCATATGCATTCATCAAATTGGTGAAACTAAAACAATAGATCCACAATGGACTAGTGCATCCTATCTTTTCATTTTAACCTTCCTTTTCCAGGACTTTCTTCAGGTCTAGTGACATTGAAGTGGCTGTGGGCCCTGAGAGGACTCCGCTGAAGCATGTTGAGCTAACCTGGGTCCATGAGACGTCGTTCTTGGGTGTTGGTGGGGAAGGCTTCCCCCTCCTAGATGGTGGACTTCCTTGGTGGGTGTTCCTGTAGGCATGCTGTCCCTTGGATCCCCTGATGATGGCTAGGGTCACATTCATAGTGATCACCTGAACCTTGCTGAGCTGGGAAGGGAGGGAGTAACTGGGCCTGGGTATCACAGCCCCTGCAGTAACCCCCTATAATCCTACTCCTCCCAAAGCTGGAGTTCCTTCCACCTGCAGGGCTCCCAGGCACCATCTCCTGCAGCCCTCGGAGGGCATCTCTTTGCTCTATCCAAGGCCCACTGGGGCCGTGCAGCAGCTCCTACTGGCCTGCTTATCTAGAACAGCCATCAGGAACTTGCCATTGCTAATGCTTTTCTGTGCCTGCTCTCTGGAACTGGTCCCCAGCGGCACTAGACGGGGGGCCTGGGTGGATGTGATCATTTCATTCTTTGCCTTAGGAGCGTGGGCAAGGGAGGAAATGTGGGGGCTTCCTTGGCTTGCCTCTTCCCTCGTGGTGTCTCTCCTGAGGCCTTGCCTGCTGTCCAAGCGTAGCTCTCCCCTGCCTGGTGTCTCTGCAGTGACACATAGGAAGCCCCTATCTATCGGACAGGCCCAGTTCTAAGCCCTGGCAGGCATTAGGCCATTCCCTTTCCCCATGTATTTCATGAGAAGATCTCCTACGCCCTCTTTTGGTGTTGACAGTGAGAGCAAAGGGTGGGAAACAAGTGGCCAGAGTCACATTCAGGCACTCAACATCGGGGGCCCCATAACACCCCCTCTCAGGCTCTAAGCAGTGAGCTCCCTCCTTGGATGCTATGCTAGGACAGCGTTAGGGGCATCCAGAAATTTCTCTCTCCAGATGATACAGCCCTACGCTAAAGGGAATGAGAGCTTTCCCACCCCCCCTCCCGTGAGTGGCAAGGGAGAATGCTATTCTGATATGGGGGTGACAAAACTTATCCTCTCAATCTTCTCTGCGTGCAGACAGCGTTGGAGAAAAGGCCAATGCAAGTGTTGCTTTGGAACACCCAATTGTTTAAACAGTTGGCTGGTTTGATGTGACACATTCAGTGACTGGGGTGGAATCGTGGCTTGTCAGGCACCGGCTTCTCAATGTGAGGGATGAAGATGGGAGAGCTCCTTACTGAAGGGATTCTCTTCCTCCTCCTCCTCCTCCTCCTCCTCCTCCTCCTCCTCCTCTTCCTCCTCCTCCTCCTCCTCCTCCTCCTCCTCCTCCTCCTCCTCCTCCTCCTCCTCCTCCTCCTCCTCCTCCTTCTCTTCCTCCTCCTCCTCCTCCTCTTTTTTTTCTTCCTCTTCTTCCTCTTCTTCTTCTCCTCCTCCTCCTATTCCTCCTTTACCTCCTCCTTTAAAATAAAAGAAAAAGGAGAGCCCGGGGCCAGTGGCTCATGCCTATAATTCTAGCTACTCAGGAGGCTGAGATCTGAGGACCATGGTTCAGAGCCAGCCTAGCAAGAAAGTCCGGGAGACTCTTATCTCCAATAAACCACTCCGAAAATTGGAAGTGGTGCTATGGCTCAAGTGGTAGAGCGCTGGCCTTGAGCTGAAGAGCTCAGGGACAGTGCCCAAGCCCAGAGTTCAAGCCCCACGACTGACAAAAAATAAATAAATAAAGGAGAATTGTTTTATTTATTTTAGCAAAGTAATCTTTTCTTGTTACAAAAGTAGTAGTAGAAAATACAGAGTGAATGCCAGGCGCTGGTGGCTCACGCCTGTAATCCTAGCTACTCAGGAGGCTGAGACCTGAGGATCGCGGTTCAAAGCCAGCCCGGGCAGGAAAGACCGTGAGACTCCTATCTCCAAAAAACCACCAGAAAACCGGAAGTGGTGCTGTAGCTCAAGTGGTAGAGCACTCGCCTTGAGCTGAAGAGCTGAGGGACAGCACTCAGGCCCAGAGTTCAAGCCCCACGACCGACAAAAAAAAAAGAAAATACAGAGTGAGCAGAAATAAGATAATAGCAGCTGGATGCACCTTGGTTGTGGGAGGGGGGTGCCTAGTATGTATGAGGCCATGGATTTTATCTCCAGCCCCATCACCACATCCCAACACACACACACACACACACACACACATACACACACACACACACAAACACACAGGGAAATTGAAGAGTAACATTAAGTTCACCAGAAGCCAAGGTTTCTACTGACAATACTTTCGACTTTTCTCTCTGCCTGTCTTTGTATCTCTGTCTCTGTCCTGTCTGTCTGTCTGTCTCTGTCTGTCTGTCTGTCTCTTTCTCTTTCTTGGAAGAGTCTCAATATGTGGTCTAGACTCACCTGGAACTCATGATCCTCTTGAGATTGCTAGCATGTGCCACCATGCCCAGCTCTACATCCTTTCTGTGGACACACACACACACACACACACACACACACACACACATTAAACACAGTAAGATGGTATGTCCATATCATTCTGTGACTTCTTGTTTTTCAGTGACAGTCTCCACCTCTTAAATGAATTTTCAACTCACCTCCTACCATTCTATGTTCACCTTGTCTCCAGTGGTTCCCATATTTCTTTTATCTCAACCAGTATTTTTTTCCCTGCCTGGATCCAACCTGACTTTGCTCACCTCTGGATAAAGTATTCCTACATTCTCTTTTAATCTAGCATGTGGATGAGTCCTATCTAGGTACCTGCAAACCATCCCTCCCATCTGTGACTCATCGGCTCCTTGGAGGGACTTTGTTCTCCACCCTTGTTATTTGCAGCCATGGTGAGTTAGTCTAACGGCTGACACAAATCCTAAGGAGACATCTGGGCCAGAATCGTTGGATCGTTGGTTCTCTCATGTGAACCTGTGCTCAGCCTTACTATGCCACACAAGAAACCTTTGTGTGTGGCTCATTCCTATTCCTTCCATGTATGTTTCTTGCATGATTGGGATGACAAACACACTTCACCACGTCCAGCTTCTTGACTGAGATGAGGGCACACTAACGTTCTGTTTTAGCCTTGAACCATTATCCCCCCTCCCCCCACCTCCTGCGTAGCTGGGAGTACAGTTGTGAGTCACCTTGCCAGGAAAGACAGCCTACCCCATCCCATCCCCAGCCGTGGCTCTCAGCACCTGCCTGGAAGCCTAGTCACTGGCCAGTCCCAGCACCCCAGTGCTTTGTCTACAAAACCCAACATGGGTGTGACCCTTTGTCCTTGAGATTACCGCCTCCCCAGTTCTGGTCCCTTTAGCTTTTTATCTGGCTCTTTTCTGTGCCTATCTGATTTCTCCATAAATGCTAATTTCTTTGAAGGCCTGTGAATAGATTCTGATAACAAGAATTGAGAGAAGTTACTTTCTTCCTGGAACTGAGGTGAGGTGACTAGCCCTGGGCCCCAGACACCGGAGAGAGCCAATCCTGGGAACACTGACAAACGCCAGTGTGCATGGCCACTCAGAAACTGCCATGACTAGGTCTGAGCAGCTTTCCTCATCCTGGATTAACAATCTGTAGTACACAGCTCACCCTCTACATTAAAATGGCTTTCATCCTTATCACTGTGAGTGCTCCTAAGCTAGGATGACTGGTTGGTTAGGTGTGACAGCGAACTACCACCCAGGAAAAATTTTCACATGTAAGCCAGAGAGTCAGTGAACATTTAAAATTAATCTGCCATTTTTTTTCCTGTGTGTGTGTGTGTGTGTGCGTGCATGCGTTTGTGTGTGTGACCATATGGGGGCTTTAACTCAGGGCCTGGAATTATATAGTTGCTCTTTTTTTGCTCAAGGCCAGCATTCTACCACTTGACTCACAGCTCCACTTCTCACTTTTTGGTGGTTGATAGGAGATAAGAGTCCCAGGAACTTTTTCCCAGGGCTGGTTTTGAACCGTGATTCTCCCATCTCAACATCCTCATCTAGGATTATAGGCAAGAGCCACTGGCACCAGGCTGTATGATTCCATTTTTGACTTTGTAATTGGTGATGAGCTTTTCAGGACAATATCCTTTTTGGAAATTGAGTAACATTGGTTACTTAGCTCCAGAATCTTCCTAAAGGACCCACCAGCTTTCCAATAGAAAGCATCGAAATACCCACCTCAAGACTCTTTCATTCCTGGCCTCAAATCATTGATGGCTCCGTCCAATACTTCTAAGCTAATACATCACTATCCACAACCATAATCAATGGCTAATTGATTGAAAGACCACCCTGAACTGGATTCCATAGGCTCAATGCCACTGTCAGCCTTCCCCTCCTCCTCCTCAGCCCTAAGAAGAGTCAACACAGCTTTGTATGCTTATCAGTGGGTAGCTTCAGTGATGTCAGTGGGGAATCAGCCCTTGCTAGCATTGATAGGGAAAAGAAAGAGGGACAATGGGGACATTTGTTTAGATAGGCAATCTGTCCTGCTCCAATGAGGGGGACTTCTGCATGTAAAGCGGGAGAAATGGTCTCCATCCACCTGTGACTCCGGTGACCTTTGCTGCCCAGCTGCTGTTCACTGAGAGTGTTATCAACTTTATCTCCCTCCTCCCCCTGGAGAAGGGAAAGGTACAATTCCCAAGGGCAAGAACATTCTCTCTGTTGCTTTTCAGTCTCCTGCAGAACACTTCCTTCTTCAGCATCTCATAGACACAGTCCTTTTCAATTCCAAGATAGCATCTGGGCCAGAAGCAGTGAAACTCAGGAGTCCTCAGTTCTGCATCCAGGGTCTCTCTTCTGCACTGCAGGTCCAAGATGGATCGCAGCCATGGCGACTGTCCTGTGGAGACTGCTCACTTTGCTGCCATGTGCTGCTGCTGTCCCACCATCTCAGTTCAGCTGGCCTGGTGGCCTCCCCTGCTAGCTGTACCCCCTTATCTCTACAAGGAACATTCCACCTGTCAGTTGTCCACTTGCCCCCAACTGTGTGGGGAGGGCATGGCACTATCTTGACCCTACAGGGTCGAGATAGGTTTCTCACAGCATCTCTTGCTCTTCTCAGGGGGTCTCTGATGTGTGAGTGAGGTTCTGCATTTCCCCAGTGACCTCCATCAATGCTCGGATCAGTCTTCAGGCTTCATGGATGCTGAGGGAGGTGTGGTGCGAAGGAGCCACACTATACTACTAAAGCAAACATGGTTCGCCCCACTGAGGTCAAGAACTCTGAGGTTTTCTTCCCAGAATCCTAGGGAACCAAATGCCTTTGCTCTCGTTGTCCCTTTAATTGATCCAATTTCCTCCAGGAGAGGAAAGTCAGGTCTGTTTTATTTGCTGTCATGACAAAGTATCACAGCTTGCTTGGGTTCAACAACAGAAATTGATTTCTGGAGGCTGCAGAGATCAGGGTATCAGCAAGGTTGCTTCCTTCCAAGGCCTCTCTCCATGGCTTCTTCTTGTGCCGTCACGGCATCCTCCTTCTATGTGTGTCTTGGTATCAAGATGCCTTCTTCTTATAGAAACACTAATCATATTGGATCAGAGCCCACTCCAGAGAGCTCTGTCTCTCAGAACAGTTACATTCTGAGGTACTGAGAAGTTAGCTCTGTAGCATAGAAACTTGGGGAGTTCAGCCTAAGCCAGGCACATCTCTGCTGTTGACAAGGCTCACCCTTTCATTTCATGGGTGAGTAGCAGCTCCAAGTGTTCTTTTCTTTCCTTCCCAGATGATCTACCTAATGACAACATGGCTGCCATGAGACCTGGCTTCTAGAAATAAAGAAAGACGACACCCATTGGTTTAATGCTTTCTAAGTGTCCTCTTTACCTGTATGTGGAGGTGGAAGAAAAGAGGCTGGAGGGCTGGGAAGGTGGCTCAGTGGTAGAGTGCTTGCCTTGCATACCTGAGGCCCTGGGTTCGATTCTTCAGCACCACATAAGCAAAAAGAAAAAAGCTGGAAGTGGCGCTGTAGCTCAAGTGGTAGAGCGCTAGCCTTGAGCTGAAGAGCTGAGGGACAGCGCCCAGGCCCAGAGTTCAAGCCCACAACTAGACCTCCCCCCCGCAAAAAAAGAAAATAGGCTGGAAATATCAAGCTTGCAGGAAGAATAGAAGCCCCTAAGAGTGAAGAGACACAAGGAAGGTGCTCAAGACGGGCTCACAGGGCTTGGTGGATGCCATGGGGACCACATCCTGTCCTTCACCAGGGGGAGAAAGGCTCTGACCACCCCAGCAGGCCTCTGCCTGCTGCTGTCACCACTTGGACCCCCGTGAAAGAGCATCACAGGAGAAGGAATGTCACTGCCCTGGAGATTCCACTAGAGACTGATTTTTCTACTTTAGCAGGGGGGTGTGAACGGGACTGGGACTCTACAGCTCCTCCATGGGTTAATATTCAGAATTCAGTGTCACTATGATGGAATCTTTGAACTGGATTCCAAAAGAAAAACAGAAGTGTATGTGGTGTGGTAGAGGGGGGGTGTTGGGGGGGAGATTTGGTTGATTGACATTTCACAGCCATCTTTTTTTTTTTTAATAAGCAGTTTGGGAGCCATTCAAAACTTCATTTTGCTCCCTTTTATCTTCAGTGAAATGTGTTTCTTGTGTGGAATTTTTTTTTAATCATTGTGCTTTCTCTAGTGGAGTCATTGTTAGTATGAGATGAGCCTAAGGCAGCTGAATATTCTTCAGAAGTTCTCAAGGTATCTGATGGCGTTCATCAGTTTCTTTTTATTAGCAACTTCACTGCCTCTCTGAACGATTAGAGAGTTCTTTTATAATTATGCCAAGCACAGGAGGATAATGAGCCATTCTGAATCAGAAAGAAGCTTTACAGACTAAGTGGAGGCTGATGTAACCAGTAATAAAGAGCCAACATCTCCACCTAGTGGCAATACAAGGGTACTAAACACTATACATTCAAAATGTAACCTTTTTATTGCAGATTTTGACAAGAATAAAAAAAGTGATGATTATAATTATCAGCTAGGAAAAACCTAATACATCAACTATTTATTTATTCTTTCTGCAAGTGAAAGTGGCGTAAGTGTACCTAAATAGACCCAAATATGAAAAAAAGCAAAACACTAAACTAATAAATAAAAAGAGTTTAATTATCTAGCGACAATCATCTATCTTATTTTTTATCAAAACACAATCATTTGAGTATATTAAAATAGTACATATTATTATATTAGTGGTAAGACTAAAATATTGCTAAGAGAAATTAATAAATATTGTTAAGTAACTGTCACAAATATAATTGGGAGAAATGATAAAATGCTATGAAAGAAACACTTGACAACTTTGCTTTGCAAAATTTTCTCCAAGTCTTAAAAGAGACCTGTGGCATTCATTACTGTCTTTTCTCGTTGCTTCATTCATCTCAATGGGAAATTATGCTGCATAATTCTAAGTGAATATAAGACAAGAGAAAAAGCAGCTTTCCAGAGGCTGAAAATTAAACTGAAAGCCCAAGGCCAAAATTACATGAACCACAAATTTCATAGAGGAATTGAGTCAATAGACATTTGGTAATGTGCTGGGAAATTCTCAACAGAGAAGAAATTCCCTCTCTAGCCCCAATGGTAGTTGGATATGAACATGTGTTAATGGTATGCATTCACAATCTAATTTGCGTTCACTGAACACATTTAGAGGCAAACTACCACCCAGGAAAATTTTTCACACGTAAGCCATAGAGAGTCGGCTAATACTTAAAATTAATCTGCCATTTTTTTTTGCATTCATCAAAATAATCAAAGAAAAGACCAAGCTTTGAGCCAGAGTGTGAAACATTCAAAGTTGCTTCAATTTGCAAGCAGCAACACAAATTCAGTAAGCTAGGTTAGCTGTCAGGTTTGTGTTATAAACACCTAGAAAAATGGATTTCAAAGCAAGTATTTTAATTGTCAGAGTCTAATGGGTAAAACAAAACAACTTACCCAAACAAACCAACCAACCCAAAACTCACCTTAATATGCATAATTTTTGTAATGGGATCCAAATTTGTAGTCCTGCTGTCCCTAGCAGAGCTTATTTTAGGACATCTATTTTTTACATATTTTATTGTGAAAATACTGTACAGAGGGGTTACAATTACATGAGTAAGATAATGAGTACATTTCTAATCAAGCATTGTAGCCTCCTCCTTTGTTTCCCCTTTCCATCCCTTCGTATCCATCCCCCCCCCACACCCCCCACCAAAGTTGTAAAGTTCATTTTTCGACATAATGACTTGTACATCTCATTGCTGCAATGGGTCCTCCTGTATCCCTGTTTTAACAATTTGTTTTTTCCCTTCCCCTCCACATATACCATATATAGGGAAAGCATGGGTTATACCATGGGGAAGGGACATACAAGGCAACAAAGATATAATCTTATAAATATGTTAGAAACAATTGCATGAAAGATCTCTCTTTCTTTCTTTCTTTCTTTTTTTTTTGTCAGTTGTGGGGCTTGAGCTCTAGGCCTGGGAGCAATCCCTGAACAATTCAGCTCAAGGCTCATGCTCTACCACTTGAGCCATAGCGCCACTTCTAGTTTTCTGGTGGGTTTTTTTTTTATTGTGATTAAGTGATTACATAATTTCCCAAATTTCACAGTATTGTGGAATAATGATGCTCATTTAAAGTCACAAGCTCATTCTAACTTTCCTGGAGCAAATTGTCTATCACGGTCTATAACATATAACAGTGTAGACATATACACCATACATGTGATCAGCAGTATGGGGTTATTTAGTAGTGGTTCGACCAGATGAGTGGAAGTTCTTTGTTTCTTAAGTCCTGTTAGTTTTGTCGTATCACCTAACATTTTGGATTTAATCTCCACTTATCAGGGAGACCATGTACCGTTTGTCTCTTTGCTCTTGGCTTGCCTCGTTCAACATGATTTCTTCTAGCTCCATCCATTTCCCTGCAATGCCATTATTTTGTCATTTCTAATGGCTGCATAATATTCCATTGTGTATAGATACCACAATTTTTGGATCCATTCATCTTGTGGTGGGGCATCTGGGTTGTTTCCATATCCTAGCTATTGTGAACAGTGCTGCAATAAACATGGAGGTGCATGTGTCCTTGTATATTGGTTCCTGTTGTTCAGGGTAGATGCCTAGAAGTGGTATGATTGGGTCAATCTTTAGTTTTCTGAGGACCCTCCAGACTGCTTTCCAAAGTGGTTGTATAAGTGTACATTCCCACCAGCAGTGTAATAGGGTTCCTCTTTCTCCACATCCCCTCCAGCATTTGTAGGACATCTATTTTGAACAAGTCTTCCAAACATACCGATTCTGGCAAAAAAAAGTGTGGACCTGTGCAAAGCTTACCTTTTCTGCCTCAAAGAGTTAAGAATGAGTTTAGATCATCTCCCATTTGTTGATTTTAACCTCCTCCTAGATTTCATGGTAGAATAATTAAGATGGAGACCAGGGAGCAGCAGAGGAGCTGTGTCCAGCCCTGAGTTCAAGCTCCAGTGCCAACACACACGAACAATAAAAATTAAATAAAAAAAAAATGGACTCCTGTACTCATCCCAGGTCGGCTACCCTGTTGCATTTGCCTGAATCTGCTGGTGCTTTACTTACAGTGTCACATGAGCTACTGCACTGGCCTGGCTACAGCAGCTTGTGTCTGTGCAGGAGCGTTGTGTTCTGCTCGATTTCTGCCCCATGCTGGCTGCACAATGCCAGGATAAAGCCAAAAAGTTCAGGCCAATGTCAGTCCTGCTGGGTATGAATCCCAGCCACACCTCTCCATCCTCCAGGAGACATGCCTCCACATGGGTGCATGCTTTGCAATCTCATATGCCTATTAAACCATTCATTACAGGGCTCTCCCAGCTTTTCCTAGGACCCAGCAAAGTTTGCTCACTCTAGATCTGATCTGAGTTCATTCTTAGATTTCTGCTTATTTGGTAAAATGCCAACTGAAGCAAATAGGAATTCTCATGGATAAAAGCCTGGGTACAGAAAATGTTTGATATTTCCTAGAAAGGTGGATTAAGTCTGTGAGAGATGGAAACCTAGGGGAAGTACAGATGCTCACTTAGCTCTCTCTGCAGCCAGAAAGAACCTACTATGTGCAGAGGAAAACTCCTCTCTACCTACTCACCTGGGCTTCCTTCAGAAGGGAGCTTTGAATGTAATCCTTAGGTTGATAGATCTGTCTCCTTCTTGGGGCGGAGACCAGAGCTTGTTCATAGTAGCCATTGGTGTGTATGTATGTGTGTGTGTGTGTGTGTGTGTGTGTGTGTGTACTATGACCTGAATTCCAGACTTATGTTGTTTCTCATTTTGCTTGCTCAAGCTTGGTGTTCTACCATTTGAGCCAGACCTTCTGACCTGCTTTTTCTTGGTTAGTTTGGAGTGGACTCTTGTGGACTTTTCTGTCCAGACCTCTGATCTTAGCCTCCTGAGTAGCTAGGATTATAGGCATGAACCATCAGTACTCAGTTTGGACGTAGTTTTTTTCTTCTATTTTTTTCATTATCGTTAAGTAGTTGCACAAAGTGGTTTCATCTCAACACGTCAGTGTATGCGTGCAGTGAATCTTGATCAGTGTCACTCCTTCCAGCATTCTCCCCCATCGGTGCAGTTTTAAGTCCCTGGCAAGGTTTCAGAGGAACAGCTCCTCCACACACATGCAGGCATGCAGGCATGAGCACATATGAAAGTGCACGCAGGCACACTGGCATACATACACACGAAGACACACGTACCCTCACAACATTAGTCCAAGGTAACTGAGATGACATCCCCTCATTTTCCAGATATTTATCTGCACGTGCTGTCTCTGTTCCCTGAGCCACCTTGGACACCCTGAAAGAAGGAGCAAGCACTGTCAGCCTTGGGGACCATCAGGTAGTAGAGACATCAGAGAGGGCACACCATTCCTCCTGCTGGACATGGGTGCTCTCCAAAGCCACGCCCTTGCTGCACAGCTGGCTGGAGCCAGCCCGCCCTCAGCCATCTTTCCCCATTCGGCGTTCATTCCTCCCCTACCTCTGACAGTTCTTCTCAAAGGGAGCTTCAAATGCCTTTCCTCTGTGGCAGGGAGACATGCAATACCAGGAACAACTCCCCAAACTTGTACCCCCAAATTCATCACCATTGCACAGCAAAAGCAGGAGCTCTCCAATGGCAGGCAGCCTGAAGGCCCTCTTTTGTTCCTTGCTCATCTCCTCTGAGCATCAATCCAAGATTCTCTAATTGTTCTTTTGTTTTCTTCTCGTGTGTGTGTGTGTGTGTGTGTGTGTGCATGCATGCACACACATGTGCGCACCGGTCCTGGAGCCTGAGTGCAGTGCCTGGGCTCTAGCCCTCAGTTTTTGTTCTCAAGCCTAGTGCTCTATCACTTGAGCTTCAACTCCACTCTGGCTTTTTGGTGTTTTAATTGGAGATAAGAGTCTCACAGACCTTGCTGCCTGGGCTGGCTTCAAACCTCCAGCCTCAGATCTCAGCCTCCAGGATAGTTAGGATTATAGGTATGGGCCACCAGCACCTGGCTTCCAATTGTTTTGTTGTTGTTTTCAAACACAGTTTCTCAAAGGGAATTCCAATGGAATGAAACTTCTCCCCCATTTGCCATTGTAGTTGGATGAGCAAGGACAAAACGCCACGGGATGGAGTGACCAGGGTGTGGCTGGAGTGCACCCTCCGTGCAGGAGTGGGCTCAGTGCTTAGGTGGGGAGAGAAGGTGGGCCATAGTGAGGTATTTTCTAAAACTCTCAGCTACTCACATTGTTAGTCAGCTTTGTGTTGCTGCCAACAATCCCTCCATCTGGGCTGTCACATATACTCTTTCCACTGTCTCCAGACTTCTGCAGCAAAATGCCAGCATCTTTTCTGTATGCAGTAAAAGTGTGAACATGCATGTGTGTGCACCAACACACATAGTCACACACACACACACACACACACACACACACACACACACACACACACACATACACACAGAGTTAATACACCCTGGCCCAAAAATTACAGGTGCTGAATTCCTCGGATACTCCATCCCTATGCCTGCATGGAATATGCAGATTATCAGTGAGGATCACACATCTGCATTCCCATCCTGCCTGGGCCTGCTCTCATTTATAGCAAATCTTTGAACAATGCTTCAGCCAATTGCAATCAACCGATTGCAAAACTAAGAATGTCTTTCCATTTCAACTAAAATCACTAGATTATGTATCTTCTAGCTAAGGATGTATCCATTAAATGACATGAGTATAACTCAGTTCATATTTTGAATTTCATTTTATGGGGATCCCCCATTATACTGGATGGGCCATTAGCCATTCTGTGTTGACTGGTGAGACTGAGCTGGGGCTCTGGGATGGGTGAGGTGTGGGGAAAAGATGTGGGGCAATTCAGGTTCTAGTCTTGCAACTTTTACAACCAGTCCAGTGGCAGCATGCTTTGTTAAAGGGTGTGGAAGTGTCCACTTGTGGGCACACGGGCAGCTTCAGGCCCAGCTCAATTTGAATTTGTAACCAGCTCAGCCAAGTACCTTCTTTAAAGACAGTTCATCTGCCAGGTGCTGGTGGCTCAGACCTGTAATCCTAGCTACTCAGGAGGCTGGTATCTGAGGATTGCAGTTCAAAGCCAAACGGGGCAGGCAATTCTGTGAGACTCTTATCTCCAATAAACCACCAGAAAACTGGAAGCGGTGCTGTGGCTCAAGTGGTAGAGTGCTCACCTAGAGCTGAAGAGCTCAGGGACACTGTCCAGGCCCAGAGTTCAAGTCCCATGGCCGACAAAAATAAATAACTAAAAGGCACTTCATCTGATCTTAGTTCCAGCAGTCTCTGCCATGTTCTGTCGACCATGTTTCATGGAGAATGCCTCCTACTAATCAAAATTACTTTAGATTTTGAAGACAGGTGCATTTACTCCTTATGCTAACATGAGGCACAGATGGCTTCTCCATCTCTGCTCACACATGAGGAGGCCGAGCTTATCAGAGTAAACTATTACTCCACTGTTCCAAGGCGGAGGACACAGAAAGAGCAGTAAAACCTGCTTTTGTCTACTGTCAAAGTAATTTCTCTTTACACTTACTTCATACTTACCTAGTTACACTAAACAGTTCCATCAAGGCGATTTCCACCTTGGAAGGTGTCAAGACCCAACAAGTGCCCAGCACTGGTGGCCATGCCGATAATCCTAGCTAATCAGGAGATCTGAAGATTGAGGTTCAAAGTTAACCAGGGCAGAAAAGTCCTTGAGACTCATCTTCAATTAACCAGCAAAAAGCCACAAGTGTTTTTTTTTTTTTTTATCATATGCTATAAAATTTGTGCATGGCTTTTTTTTGTGTTGTTGTGCTTAGTAATTGTCAGAGAAGAAAATGTGAGGAAAAGTCTCAGCTTTCTCAGCCCACAGATTGGGAGAAGATCTTCACTAGCCATACAATGGACAAGGCTCTCATATCTAAAATATACCTGGAACTCAAAAAATTAAATCCCCCTCTAAGAAACAACTGCCCAATAAATAAGTGGGCTAAAGATTTAAAGAGAAACTTCTCTGAAGAGGAAAGAAGGATGGCCAATAGACACATGAAGAAATACTCAACCTCTCTAGCCATAAAAGAAATGCAAATCAAAACAACATTGAAATTCCACCTCACCCCAGTTAGAATGGCTATAATCAAGAACTCTAATAACAACAGATGCTGGAGGGGATGTGGACAGAAGGGAACCTTACTGCATTGTTGGTAGGAGTGTAAACTTGTTCAACCACTTTGGAAAGCAGTATGGAGGTTTCTCAAAAGACTCCACATAGAGCTCCCCTATGACCCAGCAATCCCACTTTTGGGCATTTACTCAAATGATCACAAACAAGACCATATTAAAGCTACCAGCACAACTATGTTTATTGAAGCATTATTTACCATAGCTAAGATATGGAACCAACCCATATGCCCCTCAGTAGATGAATGGATCAAGAAAATGTGGTATATATATACAATGGAATTCTATGCCTCCATCAGAAAGAATGACATTGCCCCATTTGTTAGGAAATGGAAAGACTTGGAAAAAATTATATGAAGTGAAGTAAGCCAGGCACAAAGAAACATAGGTCCCATGGTTTCCCTTATTTGCAATAACTAGTATATGTCTGAGACAAGCAGAAATGGTCAGATTAAGTTGATGTTAGGCGAAATGAGCCCCAAGATAAGGATTCAAATGTTTTTTCTTTCTTATGATTGTTTCTAACATATTTTTTTTCCTGTTTTACTTTTTTATTTCTCTTCGTTAATGGAGGCTTGACCTTGACTTCTATTCTTTTTTTAAAATTTTTTTGTGAACATACTGTACAAAGGGGTTACAATTACATGGGCAAGATAATGAGTACATTTCTTATCAAGCATTGCAACCTCCTCCTTTGTTTACCCTTCACATCCCTTCCCAGCCTCCCCCCCCAATCCTCCTCCCCACCCCCCCCCACCCCCGCACCAAAGTTGTAAAGTTCATTTTCGACATGACAACTTGTACTTCTCATTGTTGCAACGGGTCCACCTGTATCCTTAAACGACTTGTTTTTCCCCATCTCCTCCACAAATTATACCGACATCAAATATAGTGAAAGCAGGGGTTATACTGTGGGGGAGGGACATACAAATCATAAGATGATTTCTTTGTTGCTTTTTATGTCCCTCCCCCACAGTATAACCCCTGTTTTCATGGTATGTGATGTTGGTATAATTTGTGGAGGGGAAAGGAAAAAAACAAAATGTTTAAATAGGGATATAGGTGGATCCATTGCAACAATGAGATGTACAAATCGTTATGTTGAAAAATGAACTTTACAACTTTGGCGGGGGGGGGGGGGTGCTGCGGGGTGGGGGGGAGATGGGAAGGGATGGGAAGGGGAAACAAAGGAGGAGGCATCAGTGCTTGATAAGAAATGTACTCATTACCTTACCCATGTATTATAGCCTCTCTGTACAGTATTTTCACAATTAAAAAAAAGTTTCAGCTTTCTCAAGCAGTCTTTTCAGAGTCATATAGCTGGGGAAATGAAAGTGGACTAGCCCAACCTATTGAAAAGATCCTTTCCTTTATAACATTCATTTGTCCTGTATCCCTCCCCATAGCCAAACCACATTGTATTCTAGTGATTCACTGTGATTTGTAATGAACCAGTAGTGTCATTCTATTGTATACTTCATCAAACCCTTTACTTGACCTTACAAAATGTCATAAACTTACTGGCTACAAAAAAGACAGAGTGGAGGTATGGCTCAATTGGTAGAGCACCAGCCTTGAGCAAAAAATGCTAAGCAAGAGTGAGAGGCCCTGAGGTCAAGCTCCAGTACCAGTACTCACAAACAAAACAAAACAACAAACTTAGACAAGTGATCAATTAAAAAAAAACTTGGGCTGGGAAGGTGGCTCAGTGGTAGAGTGCTTGCCTTGCATGCATGAAGTCCTGGGTTTGATTCCTCAGTACCACATAAGCAGAAAAATCTGGAAGTAGTCTTGTGGCTCAAGTGGTAGACTGCTCGCCTTGAGCTGAAGAGCTGAGGGACAGTGTCCAGGCCCAGAGTTCAGGCCCCACAACCGACAAAAACAAACAACAAAAAAAACTCCACTAGTCAACAACAATGAAGTAAATCTAGAGCATAAATTATAGTTTACATAAATGACCATGAGTATTACCCTTTCTGGACTGTTTCCATGATTCCTGAGGCAAAAGACTTCTTGATTTTATAACACAGAACCTAAGGCTCAGTCAATCCTGGAGCAGCTGGCTTCAAAGTCCTGTCCCATATCCTCTGTCCAATGCCTTGTATGACAATGACACCCATTTCCCAGGGCTTTCTTTCTGTTTCTGTAAGAAAATTCTGGGTACATGGGTACCCAGAATTCCACATGCCACCCTGGTTCTCCCTTTCCTTCCCCACAAGTGTTTGTAGGGAAGCAGAAAACTATTCCTCCTCATGAGGTGGTTTGGGGCACACATTATTTATATCTACTTCTAAAGTTTGCAGGCCAGCCAATTAGTCTCATCTCCCTTATTTTGAAGATTTGAT